>NC_086324.1:23600468-24221718 GCF_036172605.1 Pelobates fuscus | reverse complement strand
GTTAAAGAAAAGACAATTTAATGTACTGTTTTGTGATGTGATTCTCAGCCATTCTATAAAGAAAAATGCTGGCAAACAAATAAAAACTCTAAAACGGTGTTTAGTTGCTGAGACATGGTTTTGGAATGACGGCCATCTTTCATTTGTCCCTTAAACAACACTATATAAATATATTTGTCTTTGACTGCTCAGAATTGTAATAATTAAAAAAATGCTTAAATTAGGTATTTACGCCGCCATGGCCAATCAGCATCTCCTCATAGAGATGCATCGAATCAACAGATAACATGGAGATGCAGCACTGCTCCAGGAAGCACCTATAGTATCCGTCTGAGGAGTGGCCACTAGAGGTGACAAACAAATAAAACTCTGAAAGTGTGTTTAGTTGCTGAGACTGGTTTTTGAATGACTGCCACCTTTAATTATGTCCCTTAAACAACATTACATAAATATATTTAGCTAGGAAATGTAATAATTACAAAAATGCTTAAATTACCGTAGGTATTTATTATTTTTCTTTTACATTTATTTTAACAATGATTTTCTAACAGTTATGTGATATTCTGTTCTTGAGCAATAACTGTATCTCCACATTGATAGATAGCAAGATATTTGCTAAATCTATGTTAAAGGTGCACTCCATGCACTCGCACACTAGGTTAGGATACATTTAACAGTGTTTGGTGGGTTTTTAATTTTTTTTTATTTTTTTTAAACCTACCATTCCAACCTGCAGTGAATATATTTTTTCCTACATAATACTGCTGTACAGGGTGTAGTAACCTATGTTTTTAGCAGTACAGCTGATAGCTTCCTGCAGTAGAAAGCAAATAACTGTTGGGTCCATGTCAGATAAGCTCAGCATTGCTGTAGCAAGTTAAGTGAGCATCCAGATTGGCACCTCATGCTGTGGACATAACTCATTGGCCGAGCATTAAAAACAGAAAATGTGCAATAAATTTAAGGATTTTGTGTGTGTGTATGTTTTTATTTCATTATTTGTAACTAGATGTTGTAACCAAACTAACATGTCATGGTTTAACCAAATACCATCAGTACCCTCGGGGTCTGGAGGAAAAGAGCTACAACTACATATATCTTTAAGATTTAGATAAGCTACTTGCTAAACGCCTGCTTCTTCAGCCATCACATCTCAAATAACGGTTTCTTAATGTAGTAATCTTCAGGCCTTTATGACCAGTCCAAAAAGTACAGAAAGTTCATCATAGTGTAAATGCAAAACTTCAGACTGTTGCAGAAGTCACAATTATAACCATGGACCAATGGAATAATGCATTAGAAAATATATGACATTTCTAGAGTTGGGGAAGTCACAGTATTTAGGAGATAAACATTGGAGTGATTTCTGATATTCACTCATGTTGGGGGACCACACTTCCAAGCCTCCAAAAACTATTTTAAAAAGTTTTTTTCAAAAACAAAAAAAGAGACAATGTTTATATGTAGCTTAAATTAAATTAACACTTCTGCATTGTATCTGTAAAGTTTGGATGACATGAGAGCACTGAACTAAGTTCCACCTTGCAACCAGGGGACCTAAGTGCACTCTAGGCAACATAACTGCTACAGTAAGCCATAATGGTTACGTTGTTAAGTGCCCATTTGAATATAAATATGGAAAACATCAGAAATACTGTGAACTGATTTATTACTTGTTGAACGATACTTTAAAGGGACACTCCTAGAATCATAAGAATGTACGCTTCAAAGCTATGGTGGAAGGATTTACCTTATTTTTTGAGTCTCTACATCATGTTGTTTATAGCAACAACGATCTGCAAAAAATATGCCCAGCTACAACCTCCTTGGTCACCGATGTCACAGAAGGAAGCCATGCTTCCCACTGTCTTTATCAGATATCCTATGGAGGATACATTGAGAGATCCTGCTTCCTGTGGCCTCACATAGGTGAATTATGTCAGTGTGGCAGTGATCTTGTTATAGTAATGTTCTTGTTTCCTTTTCCTAATTTTTAGACATGTTCTTTTTACCTTTTCACTTATTACTGTTACTGTTTTGACAGTTACCCTGTAAATAAAAAATGCCCTGGAGGAGGCCTTTTAGAAGAAGGTTGTGAGTGCAGTATAAAAATATGTGAATCCTAAGTTTAAGGAAGATCTACCGTATATACTCGAGTATAAGCCGACCCGAATATAAGCCGAGGCCCCTAATTTTACCAAAAAAAACTGGGGAAACGTATTGACTCGAGTATAAGACATGGGTGGGAAATGCAGCAGCTACTGGTAAATTTCTAAATAAAATTAGATCCTAAAAAATCTATATTAATTGAATATTTACTTACAGTGTGTGTATATAATGAATGCAGTGTGTGCGTATGAGTGCAGTGTGTGCGTATGAGTGCAGCGTGTGCGTATGAGTGCAGCGTGTGTATGTGTGCAGCGTGTGTGTATGAGTGCAGTGTGTATGAGTGCAGTGTGTGTGTGTATGAATGCAGTGTGTGTGTATGAATGCAGTGTGTGTATGAATGCAGTGTGTGTATGAGTGCAGTGTGTGTATGAGTGCAGTGTGTGCGTATGAGTGCAGCGTGTGCGTATGAGTGCAGCGTGTGTATGTGTGCAGCGTGTGTGTATGAGTGCAGTGTGTATGAGTGCAGTGTGTGTGTGTATGAATGCAGTGTGTGTGTATGAATGCAGTGTGTGTATGAATGCAGTGTGTGTATGAGTGCAGTGTGTGTATGAGTGCAGTGTGTGCGTATGAGTGCAGCGTGTGCGTATGAGTGCAGCGTGTGTATGTGTGCAGCGTGTGTGTATGAGTGCAGTGTGTGTGTGTATGAATGCAGTGTGTGTGTATGAATGCAGTGTGTGTATGAATGCAGTGTGTGTATGAATGCAGTGTGTGTATGAGTGCAGTGTGTGTTTGAATGCAGTGTGTGTGTATGAGTGCAGTGTGTATGAGTGCAGTGTGTGTATGAGTGCAGTGTGTGTGTGTATGAATGCAGTGTGTGTGTATGAGTGGAGTGTGTGGATATGAATGCAGTGTGTGTATATGAGTGCAGTGTGTGTATGAGTGCAGTGTGTGTATGAGTGCAGTGTGTGTATGAATGCAGTGTGTGTGTATGAGTGCAGTGTGTGTTTGAATGCAGTGTGTGTGTATGAGTGCAGTGTGTATGAGTGCAGTGTGTGTATGAATGCAGTGTGTGTGTATGAATGCAGTGTGTGTGTATGAGTGCAGTGTGTGTATATGAATGCAGTGTGTATATGAATGCAGTGTGTGTGTGTATGAGTGCAGTGTGTGTATGAATGCAGTGTGTGTATGAGTGCAGTGTGTGTATGAGTGCAGTGTGTGTATGAGTGCAGTGTGTGTTTGAATGCAGTGTGTGTATGAGTGCAGTGTGTATCAGTGTGTGTGTGTATGAATGCAGTGTGTGTGTGTGTATGAGTGCAGTGTGTGTATATGAATGCAGTGTGTGTATATGAGTGCAGTGTGTGTATGAGTGCAGTGTGTGTATATGAGTGCAGTGTGTGTATATGAGTGCAGTGTGTATATGAATGCAGTGTGTGTGTGTATGAGTGCAGTGTGTGTATGAATGCAGTGTGTGTGTGTGTATGAGTGCAGTGTGTGTATGAGTGCAGTGTGTGTATATGAATGCAGTGTGTGTGTATGAATGCAGTGTGTGTGAATGCAGTGTGTGTATGAATGCAGTGAGTGTGTGTGTGTGTGTGTGTGTTGCAGAGCTTTGGTGGGGGGTGGGCAATGTTATTATTTTTTTTAATTATTTTCATATTTTTTTTTATTATTATTTCTTATTATTATTATTTATTTAATTTAATTATTTTTTTATTTTATTATTATTATAATTTTTTATTTTTTTTTCGTCCCCCCGCTCTCCTTCCCTGGTGGTCCAGCATTGGCAGTTCAGTTGGGGGGAGAGGGGGGCTGGCAGAGAGTTTACTTACCTGTCCTGCAGCTCCTGTCAGCTCTCTCCTCCTCCGCGCCGTCCGGTCAGCTCTTCTGTCAGCTCACACTGTAAGTCTTGCGAGAGCCGCGGCTCTCGCGAGATTTACACTGGGAGCTGACCGAGGTGCTGAACGGACGGCGCGGAGGAGGAGGGAGCTGACAGGAGCTGCAGGACAGGTAAGTAAACTCTCTGCCAGCCCCCCTCTGTATTATGGCAATGCAAATTGCCATAATACAGACTATTGACTCGAGTATAAACCGAGTTGGGGTTTTTCAGCACAAAAAATGTGCTGGAAAAACTCGGCTTATACTCGAGTATATACGGTATTTAAACAAGGTAAAACTAAACCAAGCAAATGATATCTAGAACAAAAAAAAAAACTCATCCACTTTAAAATTCCCTTTTTTTATTTTTAAATACAAGCTAACTGCCCATGAGTGAGCTTTTGCAAGGCTCTGTCCAATTGAAATCTGGGATCAGTGCTGATTCCACCCTTGCCCAATATAATATAATTTTGCTGTGAACATCTCATGTGGACTCTTTATGGTTTCTCATCTCATGGACATCATTTACTATCGGACGTCACACATTTTGAAGATGGGGAGCATTCATTGCTAGCGCTGCTCCTGTTAGTAATCGTGGTCATGTTTTTCTTTTTCCTTACATCATAATGAATAGATCGTTAAACAAACAAACAAAACAAAAAGCAATTGATGTACATTTTCTATCTTATGGTGATTTTGTTTTAATTGTGTTAATTAAATTGACTTTCTGTGTAAGGCAGGGCCTCAAATGGATGTTATAAAAGAGAAGGCATATCCACTTTTGAGTCAAATTGACCAATTAGACAAATTATGTGATTTTATTTGTTTTCTTAATCATGACTACATTTTCAGAGCCTGATGTAATCTTCAAGATTATTACTACCGATAGGCAATTCTCAAAATCGTATTCCTCTTGGTTTTAAGGTTAAGTAAAGGACAATGATTTAGTTATTTCTAACAGAGCCCTGTATTGGATCTTTGAATGGAATGTTAGATTGTTACACACATCGTAGCTTTGATCAAGCAGGGATCTTCTGTGATGGCTACTCATGGCATGGATTTGGTCTAGTGACTGTATAACGTTTAGTGAATGAGGTACAATGAAATTGATGATGCTATAGGTTAGGAGTTGCGATTAAACCAGAAGGTTGTCTATTTAGTGTGGATATTGCAACAGGATTTTAGCTGATCTGGGATCTGAAGGATGGCAATGAGTGAACCTGTAATGGCTAGGTTCTAGAGATAACTCCTAACCATCCTATATTTTCTAGATGCAAAAACTTAGGTGTTGTTCTTGAGTCATTAAAAGTCCATGAAATAAACTACTCTTGGGTTATATTCATACTGAACAACCTCAGGGTTCCATGGGTGAGACTGTCCCTCTTGCATCTTGCGGGGAACAGGCATGTAGAGAAAAGTAGGTCCATTAAAAAAAATAATCAGTGGGGGGCGGAGCCTAACTGCCAACCTGACCGGTGGCACATCTTGAGAGCTCCATGGGAAAGAGCTCTAAAATAACTAAAAAATTATAAATCTATGCCGAAATCTTACTGCCGACGTGTCCTGAAGGTGGAAGGACCCTGCAGTATCGGATTTACTCATGCTCCTGACCGAGATCGGCAGCTTCAGCCAGGGACGACTTAGGGCCTACACTCCACAGGGACTCACAGTTCATGCGGGGGAGGCGGTCGATCCCTCTGCGTGCTGCTGATCAAGAAGCCTGAAGTCTCTCGCTCACTCTCACACCCCGCTAAACTACAACAGACACCTACCCCTCCTGTGGCACAAACAACTTATGAAGCAGTGTCTGTTCCCTGTTCCTCTTCTGGGCTGGGGGCCCAACTGGAGATCCCCCAAGGCGCAGTCCATATAGCCTGGGGCCGGCGATCCTGAGGTCCAGAGCGGCGGGATCCATGGACTAAGGGCATTGGCTCCCTTCACGGCCCGGAGCCGAAGCTACGGGGAATTACTGCACCACGGGCTACCGATCACCCACCTGCTGCACATAGAGCACTGCCTGACATGCCCTGGTCCAGGGAAAGGGCACAAGACACCAGACATGGAGATAGACTATCTGCTATGGTCTGCAAGTGGTGTGGGCTGACTACAGGTGATGATATCCCCTTCTGTTCCTCACCTGATGCCTAAAAATGGTCATAAATGAGATTCTCAGCATTGATATTTGCTAATTTTCCTAGACATCCACTTCCTGCTAACACCCAGTGACACCACTGTTAAACACCTTGTCATTCAGTTTACCTTAGTAATGCCTGTTAATCCTTTACCTCCTCACTTACTTGCATGCTTTACTAGTTTGTGTCATGTAGGATAACTTCTGTCTCACCAGCCTAGGTGAAAATGTGCACATATTCATGCCACTGTTTAGCCTGTGAATATCTATATGCTGTTGTGGCGTTTGATTTTTTATTTTTTTTTGTCAATCTTTCTTTTATTGAAGCATTTTTGATGGGGTACAGAAGAGAAGGAGGGAAACGTATAGTTTGATTACAGTAGAGGGTTTAAACATTGTCAGCTTTAAACTATTACATTTCTGGGATAGCGATGCTTCGTTTTTTTAATTTTTATCTCGTCGTTCAGGAACAACATAATATATTCATGAGCACTGCATGACGTGTTAGAATGTCAAAGGATTAGCAAAATACAATATTATTTCTAAGACATGCAGTTAGTAAATATAGCACGGTTCAGGCTAGATTCGCTCCAAAAACTACCGAACAGATCACAACAGAATATAACCACTGTAGCATAGCAGATAATCACATAAAGTAAGCGGGTAGGACCTGCGTATGGACTAAGTGAACTGTAACACAGCTTCCATTGGTGTCTAGTGCCTCCTGTCCCTTAGTATCACCCAGGTAGACTAACGCTTAAACGTTTTTACATGGTTTTGGACATGTAAACAATATTAATGTACCCCTATGCACCGGTCCCTGTCTGTACAGTGTAATGCTCATATGTGGAACAAGTTACATGGTCTCCAATGTACATATATGCATCCTGGTTATAAATCAATTGCATGTGAGCGTGTGCCCTCCAGTGTGTGTAAGGTCAGGTGGCAGGTATGTGTCGGTGTTACTTAACTGTCTAAGCTCTAAGATGCTTTTGCTGGCAGCATATAAAGTGTATCTGAACCTGCCACTGTACACCTACATAGCAAGGTATAAGACAAGGTTGGAAATCATATTGTCCAAAAGCATGTCCAACCGTCCGGTCGGTTCTACAAATCCGCTGTTAGAGCATGTTAGCGCCCAAAGTATGCAGGGCTAGCAGTGCGACAGTGTCCCGTACCAGCGCTTACATGCAGCCTCCATCCGGTTCTCTATCACCCGATGCCGGCTTTGTATAGGCGATGATTGTCCGACTCTAGGTAGTTGTGGTTCGCTGCAATACCTGTGTCAGAGAGGGTGTCCCCCCGGCCCCAGGCTGGAGTGCAGGCCTGCATCTTCATTCCACAAACTCGGTTGCCCCTGGGGTCCGGGTTTACTCCACTTGTGGGAGAGACGGAAGAGCGGGTCGTTGTCTGTCGCTTGAATCTCTGTTTCCTCCGCCGATGTGGATGATGCTTACGGGCTCTATGCCCTACGGCCTGCTGCCCGGGTGGGTAAGGTTGCGCATGGATGGGTTTATACCTGGGGTTAGTCCCCTCCTTCCCCGGCATTCACGGTTCCGTTTTCCGTTCATGTGTGATGGAGGCGTTTTGGGTCGGGTTGCCTGTTGTCTCCCCCTAGGTGAGTCCCAGGGGTGGGACCGGATCGCCTCTGGGCGCCTCAGGAGTGCGGTCGGTGGCTGCGACCATTTTAGTTGGTCTCGTTGAGGGCCTGCTGCTTAGTGCGCCCGTGCCATGCTTGTGTGGTCTGCTCAGCAGCGTGTCCTTGGAGCAGATTGCGGACCGGGATAACCCCCACCGGTTCAGGGGGGGGGGGGCGGAATAGAGATGGGTGCTTGAAAGGGTCGATATCTGGCATTACCATCCAGGAGAGCGGCCGTCTCTCCCTGGCTCCGGCACAGATAGGCCCCATACACGGATTTCGGGTTTCCGGGCGATTTACGACTCGTTTGTGGCTTCATTCGACGCCCCATGGTAACCCTGATTCGATGGGTGCACTCAGGCTCCAGAACGTGTCCGTTAGCGGGGTTTAAACCCCCGTTTTCGTCGTTTTTTGTGGGAGCTGATTTACAGCACGTCTGGTCGGCTCGGTGGTTAGGCTCCGCCCCCGTGGTGTTTGATTTTGATTGCACCTACCTGCACAACAAAAATTTTAAAAAAATGATAAATACAAATAAAAAATAAAAGATAATCTGTTGGAGGATACTTCCATGCTTGTAACTTAAACTAGACACTAGAATAGACTAAACATAACTGTCCTGATCAATACCCCTGAAGAGGATCTGCTGAGTGAAACAGAATAATCAAATTCCATATATGTACTTAGGGTAACTAAAAGGAAGATACTTCCAGTAGAAGCCACACAGAGTTTATGGCGCCTATTGCCATGAGATTCCATGGGCTGCAAACATTTGACACGTATCCCGCAGTGACCCTGAATTTGAAATCTTCTTCTGAAATCTTCTGCAAATACGTTATACATTTCAAATTTTTGTTTTAAGGTCAGATACCCAAGAAGTATCTGCAGCAAATTTCAAACTCATCACTTACTGTATGCTCTCACTATTATACAAACATGATTAAAAGATGTGAACGAACGCTAAAGTTTATCTCTCTTCAACACAGAAGTGCATCTTGAGTACATGCAGGGAGCATGACCAGAACAATCTGCAAAAACACTCTGCTTCTAGGAAAAGAATTGTTAATTTTATTTATAATCCTACGTCTGATTCATTCCAACCTTAATATAATATAATACAGATTTTTTCTTTCATGCTGATGTGGCTTATCATAAAGTTATGTGTTTTTGGCTGCCATATCCTTTGAATAAAAATATCCATGTCATGGCATGTGATGTGCTAACCTTGGTTGCCCTCAACGTAAAGCTGGACTTAGTCTTTCTTTGTAGTTTGCTGCAATGCAAACTCAAAATTATCGGGATGAATTATTCCAACGCAGTCTGACTTTTTGTGTCCTCTTGATTGTTTACGTTGTGCTATAGGTATGAAACCTTTAAAACATATAATATTGTAAACCGGATGTGACTGCAAAAAAAGCAAATCTGCTACCCTGGTCCATGTGCCCCATATGGACCTTGTACTTAAAAAGTGCTTTGCTAATCTACGATATGTTGTGATATGACAAATCTCTCGCTCATAGCTTTGCATAGATGCTCTTATTAGTCACCTTATTAGTGGCATCTAGATAATACCAAGAAAAACCTTCAAAACATTGTTTGTGTCATTGATTTAACAAGGTCTTGGAAACGTTTCTGGCAGGCTTTGTAATTCGCTGACTCAGTATTATTGCACAGTTATTGATGTTTCCTCGTATGGTATCTCCTTTGTTTGGCCCAAATGGCAGATTTCTAATTGGGTGCTCTGTCAGTCCTGCTATTAGAGCTCGTTAGGTACATTATGTCCTAGGTTGCTCGTGGTATGTGCTTGATTTAGAAATGTTGTTTTCCCTATGCTGTAAGTCGTGACTTTGTTTCAGCATCCCCCAATCAGCATATTAGCTCAGAGATCCAGGACCCCTCTTCTTCTGGCTTTAGTACTATAATCTCAGCTACCTAAGGTGATCTATCTGTGGACTGATCCCCCATAAACTTTGGTTAAGGGTAGCACCTAGAGTCAAGAACTTGCAGTTTGTGATAAAATCCACATCAACCCCAATGTCAGTGTTGGGGTTTAGGCGATAAGATCTTGTGGTCCACTTCCTTACCCCTGAGCTGCAAGTATGTGAAGATAACATGTACTATAAGGAAACACCCATAAACAGTTATTATACTGGCAATGGGCTCTGTTGATTACATAATCATTACAAGGTTGTAATTAAGTTTTCTATGCAAAGTAATGAAGTCTTAGCATTTTGCTAGCAATATTGTAATACTGAATCAATCTAAATATATTGTACATAGTTAAATAAATAAGAAATTGTGATTACGTACCACTGTAATTCTCCTAAATCACTCCCTGTATCCATTTTTTTGAAAGAGCATGAGTGTTGAAAGGACAGGATGGTGACACTCTCAATGAATCACTCTTTAGAGGACAAAGTCGTAGGTTGTAGACGTTATTGAGTTTCTTGTGGGAGACTCGATACAGGAAGTAGGCTTGTTTGTGTCAGTTGTGCCCATACCTTAACCACCTTCATCCAAAGTCCTAGCCCTTGGAATAATGGTGACCACTGGAATTTGGTTGACGGCTGTCTCACCCAACATGAGTGGTTAGACTAGACAGGCAGACATTTGGTAGGAACAGGATGGGAATGGCAACAGCGTAATCAGGATCAGACCAGAAGTGTGAAAATAAAGAGAAAAACCAACATTTTAAACAACATTTCAAGTTAAATGTTTTAGTAACCAAATGAAAACACAAGTTACAATAATAATAATAATTTAAAGAAAGCTTAGAAGTTTGTGCTTCTGCAAGAACAAGCAGTTTCAAAGATGAGTTACACTGAAATAAAGTAAATTGAATCTTCAAGTTTCAAACTCCTAGGAACAGCAGTAAAAATAAAGAAAAAAACTAAACATTCTGAATTTAATGTGAGCAGCAGAAGTACTTTAGAAGGGACCAGGTATTGGGTCTCCTACCACTACTGGGCAGATGGACCACCACTACTAGATTTTACGATGCCTCATTTACTCAGTGTTTTGAAATCCTTAATGGGCACAGCTGGCAGCTGAATGCAGGTTTGATACGAACAGTTTAGACATCTTTAGATGCAGCAGATGGAAAATTTTACACAAATAAAGTAGGAGAAAGTGTGCAATTACGTTTTTATCTGCAGTTACATGCTGTATCCTGGGTTTTCGTTTAGAACATCACCTTAGTGGGTGGTCACAGCTATTCTCCTTACCGAATCCCAACCTTCTTGACATCACATTTGCTGCTGGATGCTTGCCTAAACATTAAAACTTTTGTTTGAGTTGAGAACAAATCTAAAAGGGAACAGAATCATTTGAAATAAAAGCAGAGTGTCACTGGAATGTGGAATATCCAGAGCCTTCAATATATATGAATTTCTTAAAAATCTGGTGGAATATGTCACTTTCTTAGATCTCTTCGATGTGCTATAAAATACAATAGCTAAATTTAATCCCATCTGCTAAGTATGACAACATTAGCATTTCCATTTAATTAAAAATACCTTCAAATCAGCAGTGTTTTAATCACTCCGTTATATTTACTCTGCTCCAGTGTCACTTGTAATTGTGACTTTTTCTTTTTTTAATAATGAGGGATTTTTCTTTCTTATTGCGTCATGCTATATATATATATATATATATATATATATATAACTCCTGCCGGTAATTAGCAGTCTTCTGTTATTACTAGACTCAGGTGTCACAACTGTGCCTCATCCTCATTATGCAATAAAAATACAATTATAATAAAAAAAAGCACCTATCTGATTCATTATTACTAGATAATGCTACTCGGAGACTTCTCAGGCCCTCTAGAAAAGCAATTCAGCCAGGCAAAATGATCCGCTAATTATATTTAGAATCAGAAGCTCAATAACTATTTGCAGATAAATTGTATGAATTGAAGTTAGTAGATCTGAATATTAAGATTCATAGATTTAGCAGATGATTTGTTAATTGCTATGAATAAGGTCGTTTGCTTACCATTTATTGCATAGATCAAGTGTACTCTATTTGCTGCTTAACCCACTTGATACTGTCAGGCTCGCGTGTCTACCATGAGCGAAAAATAAATGATGGCAGGCTTGCAATTATGAAATTATAAAAAAAAAAAAAAAGATTCTTAATCTTGTATTATATTGGTTAGATAGCTTGTGTCTCCCAAGCTATGATTTGACTCCCAGCCCTATTAGTCTCAGACCAATGTAAAGCTGAACAGTAGACACATATATTAAATATAACATGTTAACTCTTTGCGTGCCATAGTGTCACAATATTTGCCTCAGCCCACAAGCATAAAATGAGTTAATTTTATAACGAAAAAACAACAAAGGCAACCATTGCTTTCAAATGTGAACTGCGGGATTCCATTACCATTCTTTAGTCTCATAAGTAAGTAATTATGTGTAGTTTTGAGTTGTACCGTACCTAAAGCTAATATATTACCTAATTATTTTTGAACTAGAGCAGACAGTTCTCTGTAGTTTCGCATTAAAAGAATGTGATTGCTAAACATGAGCTAGAGTACTTTATTAATTGTCAGATGGTAAAAGCATGCTGGTAGAGACTCCGTGCACGCCATTATCTGTTATTATGGGGAATTAATGTAACTCTGTAGGTTAACTACAGAGGAAGCAACATCCACCAACTATCATATTAACAACAACCGATCACATACCAGCAGATGAGAACAACAATAAAAAATGCCATATTTCTAGCAGCAGGTGACATCATCATGTGACAGGGACTGCGGTATCAACGTCAATACTGAAAGCAACAGATGACAATGATAGAAGTATCAACTGCTGTAATCACAGCAGGTCACTTTGCGTCATGTGACTCATGCCACAACATCCACAACTGCCATTCACAGTGGTCAATCAACATTCCGATAGCAGCATTTACCAATAACGATCTACCCAGCGAACGTTCACTTAACATCGTATGAGTAAACAGTCACATCCACTAATATTCACCATCAGCATACTAGCCACTACGGTCGTTCAAGGTATAGCTGCTTGCCATCAACTGCTCGATTAAAAAAAGAAAGAAAACCGAAAAGGCAGCCCAAGACCAATTTCATATTTTATGAAATTCCACAAAACTGCTTGATGATTGAACAATTTCAGAAACTATTTTAAAGGAACACCATAGCATTGGCAATACTAATGTGTGTTCATAATGCTATATTGCACTGTTAACCATTTAGGTGTCCAACTCCCACGTGTAATGAGTAAAAGAGCAGTTTTACTTACTTTTTCACCATGGCAGCACTGGTCTTCTGCCTCCATGGCTGAGATCATCAATCTTGATGATCTCAGCCAATTCAATGCTTTCCCATAGAAAGGTATTGAAATGCTAGTGCACTTGCACGGCAAAAAAGTCACGCTATGCCAATCAAATGGTCTCTATGACTTTCACTTGGCAATTTCGACCCAAATGCATAAATTGGCTGGCATAGTGACAGCCACTAGCTGCATTTAAACTCCTCAATGTAAACATTGCTGTTCCTGCAGGACCAAATGTTTTACATTGCAGTGTTACAATGACAGGGACATGGCACTCGCATTACTTCATTGAGAGGAAGGGGTCTGTCCACATATGTGTTCCTTTAAGTCTAAGCATTACTGTATTTGTGAGTTTCTTGTTTTTCTACCAAAGGGTATGATTGATGTCCCAAAGGTATAATTTAACTTTTTGTTACTCTAAAGTAGACTTACAAAAAAAAATAAAGTTTAAACATACTATCCCTGCGGCATGAAGAAGCACCACTCATTCGACCAAAAATCATGCAGGTAATTGAATGCTAGCGTGTTCACGAATCATGACACCTTGCCGAAGCTCTTGTCATCTCAAAGAACATGCTCTGAGCCACTTTCATCTGTTCAAATTGCCAATGGTCTTTATTTGGTTAAGTGGTGCTTCTCACAAGGAGGACTTAAAGAAGGCCTGAAGCAACAATAAGCTTGGATATGAAGTGAAAAGAAGAATATACCGTATTTATCGGCGTATAACACGCACTTTTTTCCCCTGAAAATAGGGGAAAAATTGTGGGTGCGTGTTATATGCCGATATCCCATAATTACTTACCTGTCCTGAAGCGTGGGCCGGCTTCACAGCTTGCACCGCAGTACAGGAACTTTAATTTCATGTTCCGGTTTCCGGCGGGACTGAAAGGAAGTGTGCACAATAGTGTGCACACTTCCTTTCAGTCCCGCCGGAAACCGGAACATGAAATTAAAGTTCCTGTACCGCGGTGCAAGCTGTGAAGCCGGCCCACGCTTCAGGACAGGTAAGTAATTATGGGAGGGGAAGTACACTATGGGATGGGAGGGGAAGTACACTATGGGAGGGGAGGGAAGTACACTATGGGAGGGGAGGGAAGTACACTATGGGAGGGGAGGGAAGTACACTATGGGAGGGGAGGGAAGTACACTATGGGGGGGATAGGGGGAGGAAGTACACTATGGGAGGGGAGGGGGGGAGAATACTATGGGAGGGGGGGAGAATGGGAGGGGAGGGGGAAAATACTATGGGAGGGGGGGGGGAAATACTATGGGAGGGGGGGGGAAATACTATGGGAGGGGAGGGGGAAAATACTATGGGAGGGAGGGGGAAAATACTATGGGAGGGAGGGGGAAAATACTATGGGAGGGGAGGGGGAAAATACTATGGGAGGGGAGGGGGGAGAATACTAGGGGAGGGGAGGGGGGGAGAATACTATGGAAGGGGAGGGGAGGGGGGAGAATACTATGGGAGGGGATGGGGGGAGAATACTATGGGAGGGGATGGGGGGAGAATACTATGGGAGGGGATGGGGGGAGAATACTATGGGAGGGGATGGGGGGAGAATACTATGGGAGGGGATGGGGGGAGAATACTATGGGAGGGGAGGGGATGGGGGGAGAATACTATGGGTGGGGAGGGGATGGGGGGAGAATACTATGGGTTGGGGGGGAGAATACTATCGGAGGGGAGGGGTTGGGGGGGAGAATACTATCGGAGGGGAGGGAATGGGGGGGAGAATACTATGGGAGGGGAGGGGGGAGAATACTATGGGAGGGGAGGGGGGAGAATACTATGGGAGGGGAGGGGGGGAGAATACTATGGGAGGGGAGGGGGGGGGAATTTCCTGGAATTTCTTTCTAAAAATGAGGTGCGTTTTATACGCCGGTGCGTGTTATACGCCGATAAATACGGTACTTTCATGTAGACACGACAAAACCGATACACAGAGGCTATAATACACATTATTTATATACATACAATACACGTTACAATCAATGGTTATCCTAAGCATAAGGCTAAATCTAGGCCCCAATCTGTATATACACATACAGTAGTCCGCACCAGTATATAACTACGATTTGTAGAGAATAGTTGCATGCAAATAAAGAGAAGAATGAAAGGAAAACACAAGAACCCGAAATCAAAGAAATCACTGTGCCATAGTGTTCTTACCTTCTGAATGAGCACTGTACACCAAAACACCCAAATGTTTCAGCACGTTGTGCAGCAGTAACCCAGGAAGCACCTCTAGTTGCCATCTGAGTGATGCCACTTGAGTTGTCCCTTGGCTGTAATGTACATGTAGAACACAATTTAAATGAATGCCCTAATAAAAGTCAAGTAATCCGAGAGTCATCTAACTAGTATCCTCTCAATTAAGGAGGACCTTAGAGAGGGAGAGTAGAAAAGAAGAGATATGAGTGGTTAAAAAAAGGGTCCTGTGCTAATCTTATGCAAAACCTACATTTTCATCTACAGTATCTCACAAAAGTGAGTACACCCCCACATTTTTGTAAATAATTTATTATATCTTATCATGTGACAACACTGAAGAAATGACACTCTGCTACAATGTAAAGTAGTAAGTGTACAGCCTGTATAACAGTGTAAATTTGCTGTCCCCTCAAAATAACTCAACACACAGCCATTAATGTCTAAACTGTTGGCAACAAAAGTGAGCACACCTAAGTGGAAATGTCCAAATTGAACCCAATGTGTCAATATTTTGTGTGGCCACCATTATTTTCCAGCACTGCCTTAACCCTCATGGGCATGGCGTTCACCAGAGCTTCACAGGTTGCCAATGTATTCATCTTTCACGCCTCCATGATGACATCACAAAGCTGGTGGATGTTAGAGACCTTGCACTCTCCCACCTTCCGTTTAAAGGATGCCTCCCAGATGCTCAATAGGGTTTAGGTCTGGAGACATGCTTGGCCAGTCTATCACCTTTATCTTCAGCTTCTTTAGCAAGGCAGTCGATTTCTTGGATGTGTGCGTGGGGTCGTTATCATGTTGGGATACTGCCCTGCGGCCCAGTCTCTGAAGGGAGTGGATCATGCTCTGCTTCAGTATGTCACAGTACATGTTGGCATTCATGGTTCCCTCAATGAACTGTAGCTCCCCAGTGCTGGCAGCACTCATGCAGGCCCAGACCATGATACTCCCAGCACCACGCTTGACTGTAGGCAAGACACACTTGTCTTTGTACTCCTCACCTGGTTGCCGCCACACCCGCTTGACACCATCTGAGACAAATAAGTTTATCTTAGTATCATCAAACCACAGGACATGCTTCCAGTAATCCATGTCCTTAGTCTGCTTGTCTTCAGCAAACTGTTTGCGGGCTTTCATGTGCATCATCTTTAGAAAAGGCTTCCTTCTGGGACGACAGCCATGCAGACCAATTTGATGCAGTGTGCAGCGTATGGTCTGAGCACTGACAGGCAGACCCCCACCCCTTCAACCTTTGCAGCAATGTTGGCAGCACTCATACGTCTATTTCCCAAAGACAGCCTCTGGATATGATGCTGAGCATGTGCACTCAACTTCTTTGGTCGTCTATGGCGAGGCCTATTCTGAGTGGAACCTGTTCTTTGAAACCGCTGTATGGTCTTGCCTACCGTGCTGCAGCTCAGCTCAGTTTCAGGGTCTTGGCAATCTTCTTATAGCCTAGGCCATCTTTATGTACATAGTTACATAGTTACATAGTTAGATAGCTGAAAAGAGACTTGCGTCCATCAAGTTCAGCCTTCCTCACACCTGTTTTTTGCTGTTGATCCAAAAGGAAAAAAAAACAAAACAAAAAAAAAAAAACCAGTTTGAAGCACAATTTTGCAACAAGCTAGGACAAAAAATTCCTTCTTGACCCCAGAATGGCAGTCAGATTTATCCTTGAATCAAGCAGTTATTACCCTACATTGAAAGATTATATCCTTGAATATTCTGTCTTTGCAAGTATGCATCTAGTAGCTGTTTGAACATCTGTATGGACTCTGATAAAACCACTTCTTCTGGCAGAGAATTCCACATCCTGATTGTTCTTACAGTAAAAAAACCTTTCCTTTGCCTTAGACGAAATCTTCTTTCTTCCAGTCTAAACGCATGGCCTCGTGTCCTATGTAAAGTCCGGTTTGTGAATAGATTTCCACACAATGGTTTGTATTGGCCCCGAATATATTTGTATAATGTTATCATATCCCCTCTCAGGCGACGTTTTTCTAAACTAAATAGGTTTTAAATTTGTTAACCTTTCTTCATAGCTGATATGTTCCATTCCTTTTATTAATTTTGTAGCCCGCCTCTGCACTTTTTCTAGTGCCATGATATCCTTCTTTAGAACAGGTGCCCAAAATTGCACAGCATATTCAATATGTGGTCTTACCAGTGATTTATAGAGAGGCAAAATGATATTCTCGTCCCGAGAATGAATGCCCTTTTTCATGCATGACAATACCTTACTGGCCTTGGCCACTGCTGATTGACATTGCACATTGTTGCATAGTTTGTTGTCTATAACAATTCCCAAGTCCTTTTCGTGTGTTGTTATCCCTAATTCGCTTCCATTAAGGGTATACGTTGCTTGTGTATTCTTTACGCCGAAGTGCATAACTTTGCATTTTTCAACATTAAATTTCATCTGCCATTTGAGTGCCCAGTCCTCCAGTCTATCTAAATCCTTCTGCAGCAAAGTAATATCTTGCTCACATTGTATTATTTTACAAAGTTTTGTGTCATCTGCAAACACTGAAACATGACTTTCAATGCTGTCTTCAAGATCATTTATAAAAATGTTAAATAGAAGGGGTCCCAGAACAGACCCCTGAGGGACACCACTTGCCACCTCTGTCCAGCTTGAAAATTTACCATTAACGACAACTCTTTGTATTCTGTTTTTAAGCCAATGTTCTACCCAAGAACAAGCATTTTCATCGAGACCGATTTCCTTGAGTTTGAACACTAATCTTTTGTGTGGAACTGTATCAAATGCCTTGGCAAAATCCAAATAGATCACATCCACTGCAACACCCTGATCTATACTTCTACTTACTTCTTCGTAGAACGCAATCAAGTTAGTTTGACATGACCTGTGCTTCATAAAACCGTGCAGATTTTTGCTGATAACCATATTCTTCTCAAGGAATTCTTGAATATTATCCCTTAATAACCTTTCAAATATTTTACCAGCCACAGAAGTTAAGCTCACAGGTCTATAATTTCCAGGCAAGGATTTTGAACCCTTTTTGAATATAGGAACCACATCTGCCTTCCTCCAATCCTCCGGAACACTTCCTGAAAAGAAAGAAAAGAAAAGAGCAACAATTCTTTGAGCAACAATGTAGAGCAACAATTCTTTTTTTCAGACCCTCAGAGAGTTCTTTGCCATGAGGTGCCATGTTGAACTTCCAGTGACCAGTATGCGAGTGTGAGAGCGATAACACCAAATTAAACACACCTGCTCCCCATTCACACCTGATACCTTGTAACACTAATGAGTCACATGGCACCAGGGAGGGAAAATGGCTAATTGGGCTTAATTTGGACATTTCCACTAAGGGGTGTACTCACTTTTGTTGCCAACGGTTTAGACATTTATGGCTGTGTGTTGAGTTATTTTGAGGGGACAGCAAATTTACACTGTTATACAGGCAGTACACATACTACTTTACATTGTAGCAGAGTGTTATTTATTCAGTGTTGTCACATGAAAAGATATAATGAAATATTTACAAAAATGTGTGTACTCACTTTTGTGAGATACTGTATACATATCTATAAACATTGACTCTTATTTCCATCTTTGAGACGGACCTGCTTTACCTGTAGTCCCTTACAATGTCAAAACAGGTTGGTAGGATTTTGAAGGGGGAGAAGATGTCTGTCCAAGAGGACCACATTTTTAAAAAGTGGTCTGCCGGTCCATAAGTAATTACAATCACTTTCTTCATAGCACAAACCTGACAGATTTTACTAAGTATTCGAGAGTGGTGGTGATGTCTTACCCTGTCTTCGGATACAAAAAAAAAACAAAACACAAAGCATATTTTTGTTCATTAGCAGAATTAATGAGGTGGCTACCCTGTACATTGAATCTGGTCGAGGTGATCCAGTAAACATCAACTCAAGTCTAGTTTTAGGAATGCAGTCCACCTAGCATGCAGCATCCCTCACACACCTTTAACTTTAAAAGATTAATTCACTAAACTGGGAATAGTGGAGAAATGCCAAATTCTCCAAAAAAACAAAAAATGAAAGAAAGAAAAGAAACTACTGCTTAAAATGGAAATAGTGATAGACTTGTTTACTTAACTTGATTTGATAGTTAATAACCAGAATGCCTAACCCACAGCCAAAGAAAATGTATATATGCTGTGTTACTAAAAATAAATAAGAAAGAAAAAAAAAAAAAAAAAGCAGAAGCACGTGATTTTGCATAGTTTTGGAGCAGAATTAAAATATTTTTTTTTTATTTATTTTTTTTTTTTTAGAAAACCCAGTTCCTTCTATGGTCAGCCTATTTGGCCATATTTCAAAACCATTTTACATAAACACAGCTAAAGACGTGTTTTGAATTTCGCTGACATTTGTTCGGGCCAACAAAAATATAAAGTATATTTTTGCATGTTTTGGACATGTCAGTTTGTTGTCAGAATGCAAGTTATACAAAATTCTGCAACAAGGTATTATTTTTCTTAGATGTGAAGACGATAAGCAAAATCTCGCCTGTGTTTATAACAGTCCATTGAGATTTCATTCTGGCATTAATTTAACACCTCAACGTATGTAGGAAACAAATATACAACTGCACGACTTCTCTCACACTAAGATTTAGTGTCATTTATTCCAACCTCAGCACAAACTGGGTATGTGAGTGACAGAATATAACTCGGCGGCAGTTAGCAGACTTGCCGAACGCTCTCAGAATTATGCGCATTGCAGTGTTAAAGAATCTGTTTCGTAGCGTCTGACCATACGTTGAAAATGAACATCCGTATTTTCTGCAGCATGATTAGGAAAATCTGTCCATACTTCGTACCGTGGTGTTGAATGTGTTTATTTTCTGATTACAAAATGTGTTGAGCAGCATTTAAACACAAGAAAAAAAAAACAAAATTGGGAAAAAAACTGCAGTGCTGTGCTTTGATTTATACGGCTTACAAACATATGCTACGTGTTCTGTTCTGTATAAGTCATGCATGATCCATAAAATTTTCTCTGAATCAAGTAATGGTGAAATTGGGAATGGGATTTTTAGTATTATAACGTTTATTACCTTTTATTATTCTTTTTATTTTTTATTTTCACGTTTTTAAATTCTGCATCGGTGCCCACCGACCAAAATTAAAATGAGGCGATGAAGAAAGGGGATGCTTACTATGTTTTTACATTTCTAATGTTTGTACCCCTTCAGGTTGGAAGCAGTGCATTGTGGATGCTACCCCCTTTGTCCAAAATCTTTGGTGTACCCTGAGATTTTTCCAGGTATTTACAATCTACAATTCAGTGGCAAGTTTGGAAGTTCGCAAACTAATGTTAAAGTTATACCAAAAGGGAAAATAAATGTCAACGTATGCAAGAGCAATTGTTTATTTGGCAAAACGACATGTTAATGTTTCAAAATATGTGATATAATACATTAGGCTGTGTTTATATGTACCATCTGTTCCTTCATAATAACAAAATAAAGTATGGTTTAAAATAGCTGTTAGCCTCTGGTGGTGCAGCCGTGTTCACTCCAACCGGCATGTATGTATCTATGTATGTTAATACTGGTACAGTACTATATACATTTATAGAATTTAAATATAAATTGCACAAATAAGCCCACCTTGTACTTGATTTATTTTCACTAACCAGAATCACATTCGCCCTTACCCGCTCTTCTGTGTGTCTTGCTATTTTTTTGTTTGTTGGTGTGTATAAAAAATAAATATTGAAAATTATACATATATATAATGTGAGTCAAAGGTAAATATTTATAAACATATGTTCATTGTTATAGAGCATTATGTAAGTGGTAGATATCGTGATATTTTATTCTTTGTAGTTACCTAGTTGCTTGTGTTGAAAGGTCAGTGTGCACAATTGCTGCGGTAGTTTTGTTCGAACGCACATATTCAAAATCTCTCTTCTATGCATTGTATTACACCAGAATAATGTATTTTAATCACCCCAAGGAGATGTCT
This sequence comes from Pelobates fuscus, assembly GCF_036172605.1. Taxonomy (NCBI): domain Eukaryota; kingdom Metazoa; phylum Chordata; class Amphibia; order Anura; family Pelobatidae; genus Pelobates; species Pelobates fuscus. Next base: position 24,200,480 of record NC_086324.1, on the reverse strand, counting down.
AAACAGCACAACTACACTGTCCTATTTAGCATTAAACATCCTTGTGAGCGGAGGTAACCTTATAAAATCAGGCTTAAATAATGTAAAACATGAGGCGGCACAGAGCAATATGCATTTTTAATTAGTAAAGTGACTAATATCAAGTGTGTGCTTTGAGGTTTTTGTTTCATTAAAAATGTATCTGTTTTTCCTGCAGCACAATATCTGTATTCAACACCTGAACAGCTCTTGAAAAAGCTCAAAAATTTCTGCAAAAAACCTGATATCGTAAGGAAGCATCAGCTCCAGGTATCTGTAAAAAATATAAAAAAAAAACATTGGTGATAAACGCTATTATAATTTCAGAAATAAACAACATACTTATGTGGAAAAGGAACCGTGTTGTGTACCGATATTAGTTGCTACACTAACAAGGATTAATTAATGTAGAGCGTGGCAGTTGTATTAACATACTGAAGGTCTGATGGTACACACACGCACTTAAGGCACCAGCATCCTTCTGTAATTTATTGCTTTCTCAAATGACTGTCCTGTACATTTGGACCCACGAGGCTTATAAAAATGAACCTGTATTAATGCAGCTCATTAGCTTTAAAGGAAAGTTGAAAGGAATATCTTACAATTACACTAATGAAGACGGGCTTGCCTTGCAATTAGAATATTATCCGATTTCAGCAGAAAACCAGGTGAATGTCATCAGGTGCAGAATATCTATCTGTCTGTCTGTCTGTCTGTCTAACTATCTATCTATCTATTTATATATCACTCTGTCTATCTATCTATCTATCCATCTATCTTTGTGTGTGTGTATAAATAATATGTTTCTATATAGAATAGGTAAGCGTTAGTGTAGGTTACTGTTAAGTTTAGTGTAGTGTGGTGGTTAATGGTTAGTCTAGTATATTGTTTGTAGCTATTCACGTGTAGTGCAGTGTATTAGGGTAGTGTTGAGGATAAGGGGATTTTACGGTCTCTTTACGGTTAAATAGTGGGAATTAGAGTCCCGTACTATAGCCACTTCAGCTGCTTTCATTACAATGGCAGTAGGTTCCATTTCAGAAGGCAACTCCTACTAATCTCTGGCAGAGCAGGACACGTAATCCAGGTTCTGCCTTAGTTTAGAGTCCACACACTGCGGTAAGGTGGTTTTTATATTATTATAGGATATATTATTTGTATCATTCCCTTTTTCGCTATATAGTTCCAGTAATCCGAAATAAAATATTCCTATTTTGAATCAATATTTCATTTGTTATTTTACATAATTATTTAAACAAAATGTTATCTATAGAATGGCATCTAAAACCTCCAGAAAGCTATATTTGGAAGGGGGAACGGCCTATCCACAGTGTATTTTTGGCACTCATTTTCAGATGACAGAGCAGCGCGTTTTTATTTAACTCTGTCTGCATACGCACCCTGAAAAAAAAAGAAGCAAGAAGTCCGATGCTTGCAGTTTACCGAATAGCCCAGACTTGTTGTCGATGTATGTAGGATACAAAACACAGCTCTCCATCTGTAGCAAACAGTTAAACCATAGGGAAAAAAAATAGAGAACGCGAAACCAAAAATGCAATTTAACACCCAATTTCAAGCTCATTATCTTTCATTGTCTATTAACTTGGCAATGGTTCAGAAGGTAGCTCATAATAGTTTAAAATGCTGACTGCACAGTTCCGATGCTCTGCTGTAGTTTGCTAGTCAGTAGAATTCTATGCAGCTTTTAACCTGTAATGAAAAAAAAACGAGTAACACACCCAAAATGCAGGCAACTTTATGGTGTGTGGAAGCCCCTAGGCCTTGATTGAGAATGTCTTTTGCTTTGTCAGTGGCAATATGTATGTTCAGGTTTTTTGCCGGCCTGAAAAACCTTTATTGTGCAGCATTATTTGTTTTGTGAATCCTTCGCATTTGCCCCATGCATACATATTTTAGAAAAATAAAAATACAGCCTGCAACTATATTCACTTCTTGATTGAATGCACTTCATCAAAGCACTTCACTCTACACAGAATGGCCCCGAGAAAACCACTCCTCTGCAGTGGCATTCTAACTGAGGGGCAGACCTCCCCAGTTGTCAGGTAGATGCACAGAGCAGTCCCCTCTCTCTAGAGCAGGTAGCTGCCTATCAGAGCACTGCCGGCAGGGGTGTGCAGTGCAGCAGGTACCTGCTTTGTGGCTGCAAAGCGGACAGCGATGAAGTTGCTGGGTTCTCTCTGTACGGAATCTCTAGCCCCCTCGCATGTCCTATACTAATGCTGATAGCGGGAATATGACATCAACTTGGCTTTCATGCATTACTACAGAGCTGCAGGGAGATGGGTAATCAGTAAATAGTGATCCCAGCAGCTACCAACTAGACCTCAGGAATGAGGCTTTACTCCAGCTCCCTTTAAAAGTAAGAAAGGGGAGGCCCTCACTGTGAATGCCCCCTTCCCCAAAATAAATAACTAAGTGTACAGATTTGTCTTTCTGTGCATGGATGTGTGTGTGTATGGATTGTTTGTGTATATAAATGTAGGTATGTGTATATGAGTCTGTGTGGGTATATGAATGTGTGTATAAGTGTGGCTAAATGAATGTATTGTGTGTTTCTTAACTGTGTATATGTGAATCTGAATGTCAAAGTCTATGACTCTGAATGTAAATTTCTATGAATCTAAATATGTGTGCTTAATTTCCCTTAAAAAAAAAAGGGTTGAGGGGTGGAGGTTGCAGTACAAACAAATTGTAGTTTGGTGGCGAGGGTGCCAAAATACATTTCCATCCTGGGTGCATGTAACCGAGGTATGCCTCTGCTCCAATGTATGCACAATGGCTGCTAACAAAGCTCTCCAGTGGAAACAAACACTGCCAGTAAAGCACTCCACTTTACACAAAATCTATGCCTGCAAAGCACCCCACTCAATACACAATGGCTGCAGGCAAAGCAAATTACTGTATACAGTTCCACTCTATTTAATATGGCTGCCAGTAAAGCATTCCACTGTACACAAAATGGCTGCCAATGTAACATAGAAACACACAAACATAGAATGTGACGGCAGAGAACCATTCAGCCCATCTAGTCTGCCCAATTTTCTAAATACTTTAATTAGTCCCTGGCCTTATCTTATAGTTAGGATAGCCTTATGCCTATCCCACGCATGCTTAAACTCCCTTAGCACTCCACTATGTACACAATGTCTGCCAGCACAGGACTCCACCCTAAATATGTCTGCCAGCACAGCACTCCACTATGTACACAATAGTTGTTGTCAAAGCATTCCAACTTGATTGCCATCAAAGCAGTCTATGCAATGCTTATGTGACTAATACTGTGAAACCATTCCAGACAACACCCAATGGCTTCCATCAAAAGCAGTCAACGCTATTTCAATGACTTTTTTCATAGCTTTTTTGTCACCTAAGACTACACACAAGACAGTTGATCCAGTAGGCCATTGGGTACAGACTAACACATTGGGTTCCTATAAAATAGTAATAGAAAACAAAACGGCATCTACAAGATGGATAAGTGCTATTTAATTAGACAGTAGATTCCCTATGGTGGTGAAAACTGGAGAAAAGCAAACTCCCTCAGTACCCTAAATGATGAACACAAAACAACAAATACCACACATTTCGCCCAGTGACAAGTTGATAATATTAGAATAGAAAATTAGGAAAAAGTCCAAAGGACACAGTCCAAAATGTTTCTCTTTTCGCCAAGTGGTATTGCTTCTTACAGACTTAAAATTTTGTTCATGGGTACATGTAAAAGATGGAGAAGGGAAACAACGGTGCAATATTTCTTAAGGGATGTAAAACACAACAATAAAATGTGTGAATGTCCACTCATGTTCTAGACTAGAGCTTGAAACAAGCTCCAGTCTCAATAACGTATAGTGGTGTATGGATACATGTTATTGAAAAGCCCTACACATGAAATATTGAGCAAGAGACACAAGCTCCCCAAGCTGTGAGTGCATTTCTTATGTTACTCACTTCTAGTTTACAATATCACACTATTGCATTTCTTTTTCTTCCTATGTTATTTATTGTATATCCATCACTGAATACCACCGGACTTACGCATGTGACCCATGTATCCATAAGTGGAGATTACACCACTATACATTATTGGGATTGTACCTTTTTTGATGCTAAAACATGCGAGTGGGCTTCCACACATTTTATCGCTGTGTGTTTTACACCTGTTGAGAAATATTACATCATCATTTCTCTTCCATGCCTTTTGCATGTATCCACAGACAAAATTTCAAGCTCTGTATGAAGCAAGACCAAAAAAAAATGTTGGATTGTGCCCTCCGGACCTTTAATGTTCTACTCTATATTATACATTTGTCACTAGGTGCAACCTGTTGTATTTGTGGTAGAGCAGTGTCCACCACACTAAAGGGATTAACAGTACAACAGGTGTGCTCCTCATTCATTCTCTACAGATTGTATTTGCAGATTCTATTGGGAATAGAGGCATTGAGTGAGCACCATGTATCTTTATTATTTTGTTTTCTGTTTTACTTATAGTGTTATCCCTGTTAATTATCCCACATAAATTCCTTCCAACAAGAAATAGATTGGAGATGGGAAACTATAGCATTCCACAGATAGAGTGTTGTTGCTAGGGCTGTCATTGAATTCAATGCAAGCATCTGACGGCAGTGCTGAGCATGCTCGAGTGCTCTCCCTAAGAAAACGCAATTTACCACACAAGATAATTCAGCCTAATTAACTATGTAATTGTCAAGGGACATGGTAAACCATATTTATCATGGCAAATCTGGAGCTGTACTGGGACAGTGTGCTACATTTTAACAAAATCACAGATACTGTGTGTCTATGATGATTGTTCTAAAATGAACACGTTTACCCAATATGGTACAATTCTTTCCTTGCATTATATTGGTGGGGTTTTTTTTTTTTTGCAGTATCAGTTCTCTGGAATAACACAATTTTGCAACTACAAGCTCACGGGAGACAGTCCGTTTATCAAGTCTGAAATATTTCTCAACAAATGCTTTAGACAGGATCTCCTAAAATCTTGTTCCAAAATTCTTAGTCCAATAAAAAAAAGGTTTTACAAGATGCTGCAGTACTCTATTATTTTGCTTCTGTAACGTTGGATATGGCTACAAATTAAACAATATATATATTCAATTCCGCCTGTAAATGGAATTTCATTCTACCTTTTTTTTGTGATCCAAGGTAAGTTGCGTAAATTGCAACTTTCCTCACTTATTTACATTTCTTCTTTACAATGAAGGTTAATATTTAATTCAGATAAACATAGTTAGAACTCCCCACCCTTAGGCACTGCTTGCCCCCAGTAAATATTTTATGTGTTCTATTAAGCCCTGCACAAATTGGTTTGCCTAGAAAAACTTTACTGCTCTCAGGAGGAGGGCAATTGTGCCTTATCTTACAACAGCTTGCCTGAAATGGTACTTATAAACCTTCTGTTGTCTAATTTACAATATATATATTTTATTCTGTGGATTGTTCTAATTGTGTGCACTGTAACAGTTGTATCTTCATCAACCTTGTCGTGCAAGCATCAAAGGTGCTATTTCTCCCAGGCAAAGCCATAAAGAAAGTGCGCTCGAAAGGAAAATGAAGCAGATGTGTAGTTTTACTTTGCTCAACAACAAACCGGAAAGATTTTTTTTTTTCTGATGCCATAGTACCAAAGCCAGTTTACCTATCAGTGTCCTCTTCTTATGTCACATGACTACAGGATACAATTAATATGGCCTGGCAAACAAATATAAATGTGGCAATTTTTGAATTAAAAAATAATTATTCAAAAAGACCATAATGATCCAATCATGGTCAGCCTCCGATTATTGGGATACATTTACAGTGTTTACACACTATTACAGACAGACCACAAGTGATATACAACTCTTGGCTTTAATGATCCTGGGTGGCAAGTGACCTACAAATACATTGAATCAAAGATTGATCTGGTAGAGAGTTCCAAGCAGACAGTCAACCCGATACCTATTTTTGAATTCCAAAGATCAACAATTAATCATGGGTTCTCCTTCTCTTATGTCAATCAGTCCTTTCATGTTCCAAAAACTGATTGACAAGTGAGGGGAAGATACAGTAAGTCTATACAATTTGTAATGTCTATATGTATGCTAGCACAATGTACAGATGAAATGTAAACTCAAACTTTTTAAAGTGACAACATGCAATAATATATATATATATATATTTTTTGCCAGATAGCTGTTCTATGAAACACTTTAATTTGATCTTCAATTTTAAATGACATAGATGTTTCCAAGCAACTAGTCTGCTGTCTACGTGGTAAAATAACATGGCAGGAGTAAGAGAAATGTTTAAAAACAAAACAAAACAAAACAAAAAAAATCAGATAAATTGGTTGACAGATGGACATCCATTTGGTGAGAGAATAAAACACAAGTATTTATAATTTACGACACAGGGACTAGAAAAAAAAATGAAGAGAGTCTATTGGGTTACAAACAAGCAAATAGTCAAGCTTGGCCATCAACTACTTGTAGCTGTAGTTATTTATTTTTTTTGGGGGGGGGGGGTGTGTAGAACTATTGATTAGAAAAAGATTACATGTGGGTGTCGAGCAAATAATATGAGTAGTTTAAAAGAAAAGGCAATAATTGGTAGAATAGGGGCCAAAGTTGCCTTTTTTTCTACTAAGAATGTATTTTTCTTCCTTATAAATTATTGAACTACGTCTCGTATGTAATTTGTTTGCTCAGATTTTTTTTTGTTTGTCAGTTATGGTTTTGTTTATATAATGCACTAAATACTTATAAAATATACAATGTGCTTTTATGTTATGTGATGATGTGGGAACAATTAAAGAAGAGCCCTTTATGATGACTTATGTAATGCACATGGGGCTTATGCCTTGTAGTCACTGTACAGTGTTGATATAAATCGGTCTCTTAAAGGCAACACTTTATAGTGGGGGGGAAATGTCACAGTAAAGATTTTTAACAGGCAGCTTTAATTAAATGAATTTATCTTTATATGTATCTGCTATCAACTTTAGTAACCAACGGAGAGCTAGTGATTTTTGTTCCCTCCCATCAACTAAACCAGCTGCGCGGGGCTCCTGATGAACATGCCTGCACATCACTTTAGATGTTGTATCTAGCTGTTCAGAATTTAGCACAAAGTTTGGCGATTCAAAATGTTCATTTACTGCTGATCTCCTTAAAGGGGAACACCACCTCCATGCTTTGTGTGCGAGGAGTATCATATCTGAATTGTACTTTATAAAATTGCCTATTAGAGATGTCCCGAACGGTTCGCTGGTGAATAGTTCCAGGCAAACATAGCTTGTTCGCATTCGCCACGGATGGCGAACATATGCGCTGTTCGGTCCGCCCCCTATTTGTCATCATTGAGTAAACTTTGACCCTGTACCTCACAGTCAGCAGACACATTCCAGCCAATCAGCAGCAGACCCTCCCTCCCAGACCCTCCCACCTCCTGGACAGCATCCATTTTAGATTCATTCGTAAGCTGCATTCTTTCTTTTTTTTTTTTTTTTAGACAGAAGTGTGTTATATTTGAGCATGCTAGGCTGAACGTGCGTATATCATGGCTAGTTGCACTGAGGATATGAGTATATAGCAGTTTAGGGTGTAGCTTGCACATTATCAACTGTGTATTTATATCAGCAGCTTCACCACTAGTTATAAATCAAGTGTGAGTCACCCCATGAGATGAAACTAGTGAATAACATAATACATGAACGGTTAAGGTAAAGGCATGTAAGGAACTACGACAATAACTAGAAAATAAGAAATTGTGTTATTTTTTTTTGTTCTACATGACATTTTAACTGTCAATGTCATAATACTGTTTGCTTTTACTGCAATAAAATACACATATTTGTATTCAGCAAAGTCTCACGTGTAAAACACTACCCGCTATGTACAGGTTTTATGGTGTTTTGGGAAGTTACAGGGTCAAATATAGCACGTTACATTTGAAATTGAAATTCGCCAGATTGGTTACGTTGCCTTTGAGACTGTATAGTAGCCCAGGAATTAAATTTACACCCATAATGGCATACCATTTGCAATAGTAGACAACCCAATGTATTGCAAATGGGGTATGTCCAGTCTTTTTTAGTAGCCATTTGGTCACAAACACTGGCCAAAGTTAGCGTTAGTATTTGTTTGTGTGTGAAAAATGCAAAAAAACGCCAAATTTGGCCAGTGTTTGTGACTAAGTGGCTACTAAAAAAGACTGGACATACCCCATTCGCAATACCTTGGGTTGTTTACTATTGCAAATGGTATGCCATCATAGGGGTAATTTTGATTCTTGAGCTACCATAGGGTCACAAAGGCAACGTAAGCAATCTGGTGAATTTTAATGTGAAAAAAATGAAACACAAGCCTTATATTTGACCCTGTAACTTCCCAAAACACCATAAAACCTGTACATAGCGGGTAGTGTTTTACACGTGAGACTTCGCTGAACACAAATATTTGTGTTTCAAAACAGTAAAAAGTATTGCAGCAATAATATGGTCCGTGTATTTCACGTTTGTGCGTGAAAAATGCAAAAAATTTCACTTTTACTGGCGATATCATTGTTGTAATACATTTTACTGTTTTGAAACACTAATATTTGTGTTCAGCGAAGTCTCCAGAGTAAAACAGGTGTACAGGTTTTATGGTGTCTTGGAAAGTTATAGGGTTAAATATAGTGCTAGCAAATTAAATTCCCTATACTTTCGGCATGGGTTGTCAGGCAGGTCCCGCTAATTGTAATTAATTAGGATACCTAATTATGTAAAAATATTACATAAATATATGTGTAGAATTAATATATGTATATATATACATATGTGTATATATACGCATATATATATATATAATTTTTTTTATATTTTTATTTATATATAGGTATATATATATATATATATAGTGATATATACCTATATATTTATGTATATCGATATATATATTATTTCGTTCTACGTGAATTTTGATATAAATATATATTAATATCACAATACAGTTAGAACAAAATAACACACATCTATATATTTTTAATTATTTATTTTTAATTATTTTTTTAATTTAATTTTTTTACGTATTTACATATTTTTTTATATTATATATATATATAAAACAATAATTCTATATATATTTAATCAGTATCAGTCTACGTGTAATTTGATATTAATATATATATATAATTATATATATATTAATAGTAAAATACACCTAGACAGTGTATGTGTATATATATACTTAGATCATATATATAATATTTTTTTTACACTTATTTTAATTGATTTTAATTGATTTCCAGCCAGCAGCAGGACTACCTGTCATTACAGGCAGTCCTCCTGCTGGCATTGCTGCAGCCAGCTATACCGGCCATGTGATTGTGAGGTCCTCGCAAGGACCTCACTCTTACATGGCCGGGGGGGGGGGGGGGGGCTGAAGAGGGCGGACGTGCCGCGGGGGGCTCCCTGGGAGTACCCCCAACCACGATCGCCGGCGTGGGATCGCCGGCGACCGGGTAAGTAAAAAAAAAACAGAGGGCGTACAATTACGCCCGGTGGCGTTTAGAGCCGCTTAAAAAAGGACGTAATTGTTCGCCCTCCGGTCTTAAGGGGTTTAAAAAAAAAACCTAGAAATTTGACTGTGAAATAATAGGCAGTTTCCTGCACACGTGTGCGTTTCAGGGCCTGCCAGGGCACAGTGTCACACCAGTGCAACTCATATCTGGTGTAACAGTAGTGTACATTTAAAAAAAAAATACATAAAAATACATGGGGCTTGTTGTCACCTTTCGGGGACCCTTGGTGTTGTACGTGGCTGGGTGGAGGAAGAGACCTTCAATGACATCAGTGAGGACAAGGAACGGGACATGGCTAGCTTGGTATCCAATCTTGTGCAAATGGGGAGTTTGCGGTTGTGCAAATGGACTGTTTGCGGTTGTTTGCGTTGCGTTAAACAGGGAGTTTGGTCTGTCACTGTGAAGCGGGCGTAACCCTTACACTACCTGATCGATACAACATCATACCTGATGTTTTAAAGCATGTTATTCCAGACAATTTAGGAATGTTAGGTGATTTATGCTCTTTATGGATTAAAACCAGACTCTGCATCAACTATGTAATTTTCCATGGGAGTTTTGCCATGGATCCCCCTCCGGCATGCCACAGTCCAGGTGTTAGTCCCCTTGAAACAACTTTTCCATCACTATTGTGGTCAGAAAGAGTCCCTGTGGGTTTTAAAATTTGCCTGCTTATTGAAGTCTATGGCGGTTCGCCCGTTTGCGAACATTTGTGGAAATTCGCGTTCGCCGTTCGCGAACGGAAAATTTTATGTTCGCGACATCTCTATTACCTATTTCTATGAGAAATCTTAACTTTTTTTAAATCAATTAAGTAACGCCTCCATGGCTGTCAATCAAACAGAGGTTCTCTTCCTCCTTCCGTTAGCTCCAATAGGGACACGGCTGCCAATGCATCCCCCAATCATAGTGAGCCTGTGACCACACGCCCACTGGGCTCATTGTACCTCTTGTGGTCCTTCACTGGCTCTCCCCAGCTCCCCCTCCTCATGCGCATTTTGGAAGAGAAGGAGAGGCTTTTTAATGAGAAGATTGAAATTTTGTGCTGGGGAAAAAGGAGAGGGCTTGAAAATGCATCGAACATAAGAGCTACCGCTTTTGCATGTTTTTTTTTTAGATATACTAACAACGTGAAACGTGTATTATATGTCTTTGTTTATTTCTATATTACTACTTGCTTAGATTTCATTATATATATTATCTGTGTTGCGACAACTTTCTCTCCTTCCTTATATCTTTTTAGATATACCCCCAATACCAACATACATAACTAAAGGCGTGCATGTCTTCATTCGCGGTATATCTAAATACAAATAAATATGTTTCCAGTTCGGAGTCCCTTTAATACAACATTTTTGTTTCAGTTTATAGTTTCAGTTGTATAGACCAAAATTCCATTGCTGAAGTCTGAACTTATTGGTGCATTTGATTTAAGTTTAATGTTGTGAGAAGCGCCCTAGGATCCAAGTGTGCAGGAGTAAGCAGTGTTGTGCATTTTTTTTTTTTTTGTACACACCAAATACAATTATACTCATACAATATTTGGTAGCACACTTTAAATCTGTGAATTCATGTTTATGTAATGATTTTTTTTTCAGAGATTGTTCTCACCCAAATTTTAAATGATGCTATAGTAAATTGATAATTATGCAAGGATTGTTAAACATCCACCTTTTAATAAAGTGTTTTATTTTGTGCATGTTTCTGTGTACATTTGTATATAGTAGGTATATGTGTGTGTGTATATATATATATATATATATTAATTTATTTAGTGTAGTTTGGAATAGCCGTATTAGTCAAGTAGTCAAGATTTTGGCACCTTATATTTATTTGTATTTTTTTTATTCCCTCAAATATTAAAGTGTTTGTTTTTTTTGAAATTTGTGTGTGTGTGTATGTATAGACCATGTGTGTATTATATACGTGTATGTATAGGCTGTGTGTATATATATATAGATATCTACAAAAATACCGGCACTGCAAGGTTTTCATTCAGGTGGGTTCTTTATTTGACAAATTCCAGCAAGTCAACGTTTCAGTCCCTCTGATGAAAGTTCCCTAGAGGGACTGAAACGTTGACTTGCTGGAATTCTTCAAATAAAGAACCTACCTGAATGAAAACCTTGCAGTGGCAGTATTTTTGCAGATATCTATGAATTTGAGACTGGGAACCAGGTATTTTTTTTTTTTTTTCACTATTGGAGTGCAAAGGTTTGACGTTTGGACTTGTGTGTGTGTGTGTGTGTGTGTGTGTGTATATATATATATGTCTTAAAAAAAGTCCTGTGTTGGACTGAAGCATCGACAGAACCGAGGTGTACTATTTTGACACAATAAATGGATTGTTACAAAGACATGTGAGTGCAATTTTCATATATATATATATATATATATATTGAAAGTGTGTGTGTGTGTGTGTATATTTATATACACACACACTTTCATCTAAACAAATGCCTGTATGGACTTGTTTTATTTGGTCTGATGAGGTTGAATATTTTAGACTGTATTTAGTTTAGCATATAGAGATATTAACAATAATTGGATCACAACAGGATACCGATAATATTAGTAGACTAATCCTGAGAATGTCCTATAGACATTCCCTGTAGATTACGGAAAATCTACTTTACCTACTAGGGCCTTGAGCTTAAAGGGAATCCATCACTAATACGTGTGTTCACGGTTACCTATTAAATGTATGATAGTATTATAAATTCCATTATTTTCAATTAAAGTGCCAGGTTTGTTATGTTTAGGTGACTAATCTGCAAACTGCTAATTTAACTCGTTTCTCTATATCATTAGAGCCTGGAGGGTTCCCTAAAGAAACCTCTGGCCTGATTGTGTAATGTAGGCAATTTTCTAACAAACCATACTATGAAACAGAAATGGCAGTGGCATGGCCTATGTATCAATCTAATTAATAAGAGGCAGGGGTAGCTGAACCCTATTAAATCAGTTATGTACTACAGTGCAGGGATTATTTTTCAGGCAGTCTGAGTGCCATACCAAAAAAACCTTTTGGTATCACATGGGGCCCAAGGGAGTCCAGATGGAGCCATTATCAAACAGCATATGTTAATTAATTTTATGAGAACCTCCCATTGTTTTGCAACACTGTAAGGTAAGGGTTTATAACGAGTGATTGTTGTCTACTGAGGATATAAGAATGTTAAACCGGGTCACAATAAAACACTTTTTCCATGAATCCAACATTTATCAACAAACTCTGTCACACCAAGCCTTTAACGAAATTAAACACTTAACACTATTAAAAAAAATAGCTATAGTTTTAGGGAATTTTAACGTTACATTATCTTTCATTTATAGGCTTGCACCACTTTTTTGTAACCAGCTATCTCAACAAATCTTGGAATTCACCCCCATGTGATGACTTCTGTTTTCTGCACCCCTATACTCTCCAGCAGTAGGTGACCCCATAAGTATGAAGGCCAAGATATTTGGCTCTGCCAGAACCTCTTATGACGTACTTGACGATAGTATCCAGTATGGTTGAGACTTCCCTTTCAGCCTTAGAATATAGACAAATTGAATTTACAAATTAATGGAAGTATACCAGTCTTTGTTGAGGGCTTTAGCCTTAATTCTGGAGTATCTGGCCTTACTTGAGGTAAAATGTAACACGACTTGGAAAAGATAGGCTTTGGTTAGAAATGGTCATTATAGATCTGTTGTGTATAATACTTACTGTCCAATAAAGGATATCCAGCATTAGATTACGGTACTTTATAAATAGAAAAGGGAGCAGCAATAAACAATGCAATTGATGCACCTACAAGTCATTTAATGCCCAGTCACCCCACAACGCACAGCAGAATCAGTAAATCACAAATAAACCAGCTTCAAATTGAGTTGTATGTGGCATTATCCTATATTGGAGGTACAGTTTTTATTTCCAAGTATATTCATCTGTTATCTTATTTGTCTGTGTATCCGTGTTTTCCGAGCTGTGATTCTATAGCCACCATTCTTTGTGCAAAGTGCTACATTAACTCTGTTCCCCTGACATTGGCTGCCCCCACTAGCATCTACAGTGCCAGTTATTCTCAGTTACTTATGTCAGACAAATAGCTTTGTTTCTCCTCCCACCCCATCAAGGAGCTGTACAAAATAAGAGATGCTATTTTAATTAGATTCCTCAATACATACATCACTGATTTAAAGCACAGGGTGTGTCCCATCACAATGCAACATAACATATGTCTCATAGTTGTCAAAATGATGTGCTAAGGTTTAGCAAATTAAGATTCATGAACTTCTTTACTGGAGTTCACTAATGTTTTTTGCCAGTTGTTTAGGCTGATTAAAATAAAAGCCTTAAATACCCTTGATTAAAATTAATGAAACCCTTAGAGAATTGATTAAATGGGAAATATGTAGGTTTCATAATAAGTATTTGTCATAAGGGTTTCTTTGGACTTGTAAGCAGTGAGGTCACAACTTGCTCTGTTGATTTGTCTTGTCTTGGTGAAATTCAGTTTTGTGATCAATCTTCTCAGTTAATCTTTTTTATTTTTTTTTTATTTCTGACCTTGACTACAATGTCTAATCATTAATGTTTGTAAAATTCCATATAATTTCATCCCATTGTACAGTGCTACGGAATTTACTGGCGCTATATAAATATAAAATAATAATAAGAAGAAGAAGGTAGACAAAACTAGGTATTTTCTTTAGTTAGTTCTGTGTTGTTGTTTTTTGTTTTTTTAGTGTTGCATGTACATACATGGGAGGTCGTAGGATACAGGGGCAAAGCCTCCAGGAGTAACAGAGGCAAGGCCTCCATGAGCAGGATACAGTGGCAAGGCCTCCAGGAGCAGGATACAGTGGCAAGGCCACCAGGAGCAGGATACAGTGGCAAGGCCACCAGGAGCAGGATACAGTGGCAAGGCCACCAGGAGCAGGATACAGTGGCAAGGCCACCAGGAGCAGGATACAGTGGCAAGGCCTCCAGGAGCAGGATACAGTGGCAAGGCCACCAGGAGCAGGATACAGTGGCAAGGCCTCCAGGAGCAGGATACAGTGGCAAGGCCTCCAGGAGCAGGATATATGGGCAAGGCCTCCAGGAGCATGATACAGGGGCAAGGCTTCTAGGAGCAGCAGGGCATGTCCTCGAGGAGCAAAATTCAAGGACTAGGCATCCATGAGCAGGATACAGGGGGCAAGGTATCCAGGAGCAAGATACAGGGAGCAATGAGTTCAGGACCCAGTGGATACAGTAACTAGTTGGGGACAGAGTTTAATCTCTTCGGTCTGGGTGCAGCAGCCTACAAAAGCAGTGCACCATGGTAGTGGCACTGTGAGGTACTACACCAGACTGAAGAGATCAGAAAACTAGGGGGTGTATATCAAATTTGTACAATAACCACCGCAGCGATCTGTAATGGTTATGATGCCAAGAGTGCCATGGCACCCCCTTTCATTGTAAGTAGTCAATTTCAGAATGCTTTGATGCTATCAGCTCAGGAGAGATAACGGAACCTTCTAAGCAGTTAGTAAACTCTCAATGTCGCATGTTAAATGGGTAGATTATGGTAGTTACGGGATTAATCGATAGATTTACATTGTGAATTTCTATATTCTTGGTGACATCAGGTAAATGGATACATTTCCATAGTGAATTGGCTTATTCTCAGGGTGACAATAGAACCCTTGTTTAATGCATGTGGTGCATTATCATTGCATAAATGTTTTCTAAATACTTATTTTTAAAATGTCCTTTTCTTCAGTGCTTCAGTTCAGCAGCTAGTCCAGACAATGCCAGGTATACATATATCAAAGCATTCTTTGATTTAAAGGACCACTATAGTGCCAGGAAAACAAACTAGTTTTCCTGGCACTATAGTGCCCTGAGGGTGCCCCCCACCCTCAGGGTTCCACTCCCGTGGCGCTGAAGGGGGAGGAAGGGGTTAATCCCTTACCTTTTTTCCAGCACCGGGCTCCCTCGGCGCTGAGACTATCGTCCCTCTTCTGACGTCCCTGGCTGAATGCGTGGTAAGAGCCATGCGCGCATTCAGCCAGTACATAGGAAAGCATCATTACTGCTTTCCTATGGATGCTGGCGTCTTCTCACTGTGAAAATCACAGTGAGAAGCGCGGAAGCACCTCTAGTCAATGAGACAGCCACTAGAGGCTGGATTAACCCACATGTAAACATAGCAGTTTCTCAGAAACTGCTATGTTTACAGCAAAAGGGGTTAAAAAAAAAAGGCACCCAGACCACTTCATTAAGCTGAAGTGTTCTGGGTGCCTATAGTGGTCCTTTAGTAAAGATTTGAGCAAAATACAGCATGTTGATGGTGCCAAAACCTATGCATTAAAAAAAATTATTGGTGCCCAGAATGTCCATTTAAGTTTTAAAAAGGTGAAAGAGCATCCAATTGTTGATTGTTTTTATCGTACACAGCTCTTATTATTATTATTGCCATTTATATAGCACCAACAGATTCCGTAGCGCTTAAATAGTATATGCTTGTTTCCATCATTATTTAAGGTTTCTCTTGTGCTCCTGTAAGCAGATTTACTCCTAAAAGCAGCATTTTAATATTGATAAAGCTTATTTTTCCAGATATTTTGGGACATTGCATTTAGCTCCACCCAGTCCCTCACTCAACTATGCCCCCAAATTACTCCTTACTTACTTTGGGATAACCATACCATTTTTTTGGGCTGAGGCTGCCCTCGTTTAGGGCAGGGATATATTCTTCATGTCCCATGTGCAACAAGGTTATATCTCCACATTTTGATCACATTGTCCTGCAAAATACTTAAACCCTGAGGCTCCATAACTAGCGATTATGGCGGGTTAAGCACATTTGTCATAATGAAGAATTCTTGGAAAGTACTGTAATGATGAGGCAAATTACATATTCGTTTAAGCAGTGATTCCCCATCCCTTAAACATTACAAAAAAAGTCAAATCTGACTTGTGCAGCTGTGAGAGGAGTTTTAAGTAGGATAGCAAGTCTCCATGATGAATTCGCTTAAAATGCGCGATCAATCATGACACTAACTTTCATGAAGAACCATCATGAGAAAGTCTATTGTCATCGTTCTCCAAGAAGCGTTGAGAAAGTCTATTGTTGGCGTTGACAGCCCATAAGGTGTGATGGAGGTAAAGCTGAAAACTAGGACAATATGATTATCTTCAGCTCCAAATGAAAGCTCTACATAAAAATTTCAAGTCACGTTTAGCGTGCAAAGGCAAGCGCCATTAGTCATAGTGACTGTGCATCTTTATTTCATTAAATTCTCTATCCCACAAGTACGCACTGGATGAAATCTTATGTTCTTGTAGTTTGCAGTAGCTATATTAGTCCAGTGATGCAGAATCAATACGCCATTACTTTGCATTTTCATATCATAATATTTCTGCAGATAAACTAAAATGCATGTTTAAGTAGCTAACTCTTTTTTTTCCCTACACTTTACTCATTGTGGAATAATGTAAATATGAAACCAAGGTTGATAATGGCAGATGAGAGCTATTCTCCCTGCTTTCTAGAGTCATACTTAAAAATAGCATTATTTGCCGCCATCATCAAATCCGTATATTTCTTGTTAATGCTTATGCATGAAGGCCTTGTTAGGCATCTACTGACTTTCCTTATACCTCTTGGACAAGGTGGGTCAATTGGAGTAGAAACACATCAATTAACCACACTTTTGTTTCTGAGATGACAAACAGAATGGCCAAACTTCTAACACATGTTTTGATTAGAAGATACTTAGAAATCCACGTTTTCATATCTCACAGGTATGGATGTTCCATATTGATGTTCCACTATAGTTGTATAGTGTTTTTGCTGTTGATTCAAAAGAAGGAAAAAAAACAGTTTGACGCAAATTCACATATCTCACATGGAGGTATGGATGTTCTGCATGGTCTTATGCTATCTGTCCTGAGTGAAAAGCATTCTGGGACAGCGTGCAAAGGATGCCAAGTAAGTCACACATGGAACTTCTGTTCAGTGACCTGTACAGGCAGGGACTATGGACACATCACAGGTCTAAAGTAGCAGGTCACCAGAGTAGAATTTCAAGACTCTGGAACTTAGGTTTTCAATGACTATGCATTGTGCATGTTTAGTTATATACCCATCAAATTGGACACTTATCTGAGATTTATCGGGGCTGTCTGAAACCTGTCCACCCATTTCAAATTATTCCTCTTGAGTCCGGGCTCTCACGAATGCTTGACAACATAGCATAAAACTTTGATTACTTGCAAGCATGATCAAGTAATAGAGTGCTCAGGAGATTTCTAAGTGATGTGAGCATGTGTAGGAGACCGGCTGGCAACCAGTCCCTTGTCCTGATCTTTCACCAGAGAGAGCTATGAAGGAAAGTGGCAACACTATTCGTCATAAGTGGTTTCCAAAGCTATCAACAAACATTTCTAAGAGCCCTAAAAGTCCATTGAAAGAATTATCATTCTTCATTTGTCTCCTAAACATCTATATCCTATCCCTCTCTAGCATAACTCCCAACATTGGGAGATATAAGATCGGGTGGGTGGGTTGGCCCACTGGTATGTGGAACATGATCAACAAAATTGGAATGGCGGGATAGTACCCTAAAACATGGACTGCCTCACCAAAAGTGTTATAGTTGGGAGGCCTGTTCTAGCTCTCCTCGTGGTTGGAACATCTGTCCTTGGTGTTCTCCAGAATTCTCCAGCCATGGCCTTATAGTTATATCCAAGCCTACCACGCCCTGAGATCTTGGGGACACCTACTGCTAAAATGAGTTTTTCAGAATTAATTGTTTGTCTTGGTTTACCTGTTGTACAGGACTGTGATATGGTGGCGCTATGTACAATAATTATAATATAACAAAAAGAGAAGCATAATTGTCCTGTTCGTTTAGATATTTACTAATGTCCTACCTGATACAAGTCTTATTCATTGTATTTCCTGTATGCTGTATTTGTGTTACAGTGTACATTGCAAAATACAATGTTATAACATTTAAAGAGCCCAGGTAAAATGGTAAATTAAAAATGTTGAGCATTTTTTTGAATGACACTGTAAGGGCATTGCCTTCATAAATGGCACATTGGGGTTAAGATGTAAGATGCTGTGGGCTATAACTATAATTAAAAAAAACACAACAACTATCCCTTGCGGAGATAGTAAGTGATACTCTAAAGTGCCTGAATAATAGAAGCAGCTCAACACAAAAAGTGGAATACCCTAATCCACAGTAAAGTGCAGAATTCAAACAAAGAGAGGTATAGACTATATACCAACAAGTGGAGCGCTATAATACATAGAAATAGTAAGGGGGTACACTCACCCCTCCAGTACAGTGACAATCTTGAAAAAAATATATATCCAAATGTACATACAAAACAAAACAGCAAAAAAGAAAATATAGTGCAGATGGTTTACAGAAATAAAAATGAATAGTGATAACAAATGGCTTAAACCACTCACATGGGTTGGAGCCTATAAACTATTGGCTCCGTAAGTAGCTCTTTTTTGCTTTTGAGGCAGCAACACACCCCTTTGTCCCAAACGGTGTTCTTCCGGGGATATAGAGCAAGTAGAAAGAAATAAACCAAATAGGTGGTATTGTACGGAAAGTAAATATAAATATAATAAGGTGATAATGGTTGTGCTCACCTTAGACAGAGCCTTAAATTCCTGGCTCCGAGGTTGGTTGTCAGTATGCTAATTTGGTCGGGAAAGCATTCCCCACATAAGATTCCTGCAGGCTAGAAAGGACTTAGTGGACTAATATAAATCAATATAAGAAATTATTGTTTATTATAAAAATAAAAAAATAATAAAGACAATGCTAAACTTTCAAAAGCATATAGATAAAAAAAAGTCCAGAATCCAGCTATTAGTCCAGAATCCAGCTATCTAGCTGCATTCTGGACTTTTACACTTGGACTTTTTTTATCTATATGCTTTTGAAAGTTTAGCATTGTCTTTATTATTTTTTTATTTTTATAATAAACAATAATTTCTTATATTGAATTTCACCGTTAGAGCCAAAATAGCCAAATTGGAAAAAAAAATCCCTAAGAGTATTTCTTAGCATTTATGCGAACAATGCAAACTCCATTTTGCTAATAAAAAACTCTCTTTCTTGAAGAAGAACCTGTCACGTGACCTGTCGTGCTATCCTGAATAAAATATATGGCAGGAGTCAGATATTAATTGTTGACATGTTCTGGCCTTGTTCTACCTGATTTTAGCTAATATTCATGTCTTCTTTGAATAGGGTGATGTTTGGTATCTAAGACCATCCTTTATGTGGACAATTAGAACGAATTAGGTTCGTAAATATTATTAGTCATTCTGCATATTAAGAAGGTTTATAATTCTCTGCACAATGCTTTAGAGCTCGCTCTCCATACTGATTTCTGGGTTTACTTTGGCTGAGTCATGTTGCGAAGTTAATAAATAGGTCAGCCCATAAAGGGTTAACCTTTGTTTTCACTACTTTACTCTTAGCCTAGAGAACAAGCCTATCGTGATTAGATTCACATCACACAGCTCCGCTCCTCTAGGCCTTAAAATACTGTGACATTTCTAAATCCATTTTTGCTTTCGATATATACTTTTTCTTAACCCCTTAAGCACCAAACTTCTGGAATAAAAGGGAATCATGACATGTCACACATGTCATGTGTCCTTAACCCCTTAAGGACACATGACGTGTCTGACATGTCATGATTCCCTTTTATTCCAGAAGTTTGGTCCTTAAAGGGACACTATAGTCACCTGAACAACTTTAGCTTTATGAAGCAGTTTTGGTGTATAGAACATGCCCCTGCAGCCTCACTGCTCAGTCCTCTGCCATTTAGGAGTTAAATGCCTTTGTTTATGAACCCTAGTCACACCTCCCTGCATGTGACTTGCACAGCCTTCCATAAACACTTCCTGTAAATAGAGCCCTATTTAGGCTTTCTTTATTGCAAGTTCTGTTTAATTAAGATTTTCTTATCCCCCTGCTATGTTAATAGCTTGCTAGACCCTGCAAGAGCCTCCTGTATGTGATTAAAGTTCAATTTAGAGATTGAGATACAATTATTTAAGGTAAATTACATCTATTTGAAAGTGAAACCAGTTTTTTTTTTCATGCAGGCTCTGTCAATCATAGCCAGGGGAGGTGTGGCTAGGGCTGCATAAACAGAAACAAAGTGATTTAACTCCTAAATGACAGTGAATTGAGCAGTGAAATTGCAGGGGAATGATCTATACACTAAAACTGCTTTATTTAGCTAAAGTCATTTAGGTGACTATAGTGTTCCTTTAAGGGGTTAAGGGGTTAAAACAGCAGTTAAAGAATTTGTGCATTTTTTTTTTTTAGGTGGCAAAGCCCCTTTAGATTTGAACTTTTTAGATCTGAAAAAGAGAGAATCATTGAACTCTGCTTTTCTGTTGTAACTATGTAATTTAAGCCTATGCCGACTGATGTTTATTAAAACAGATGTAAAGTTGCATGAGAATAACATGCTTAGTGCAGACATTCTGCCTGTAAACGGTTAACAGTAATAATAAGCTTTTTTTTTCTCTCATTCGCAGGGTGACATCACACGCTTTTCATGGGCTGCACTGAGCGGTGAATTCAGGTCTCTGCTTTCAGCACAACCTGGGGAAGATTGTGACAGATGGGGCCAAGTTGCAAACTTGAAGCTTTAGGCAGAATTTGTCGAAACTTTCCAGGGTATGCCCATATTTACCTGATCAGAGAGAAAGAGAAAAAAAAAAAAAGAAATAAAATGTGCGGAGGAAGCCTTGCCTGACTGCTTGTCATAGCTGACACTGTGCCATCTGCCACAAACCTGTGGCAGCCTCAGAACTGCACTCCCTGCCACCACCCTGACTCAAATTAAATACAGATTCCCCGAGACGTTCTGATGGTTACACATGTCCTCAACTTCACATGCAGGAGATTGTTCAAAAAAATATGTGGCCTGTTGTATAACCGCACTCATGTATCCCATATGCGGTGCCACATTGAATTTCCGGTTGAATCTGTTTTCATCCTTTGTACTAGATGACACGGTGTCTGAATTCTTTCTTTTTTGCCGACATGATGGCAGCCAAACTGCAGCTTCAAACGTTCACACTTGGCTGAATTTCTACCTATGTTGCCAGGTTATCATCGAAGCCTTATTGTGTCCTCAAAGGGCCACAGGGCTTGAAAGGAGGATCAGAGTGCTACTGGGCTAATTGGGCAGCCATCCATGAATTGTTTGCAGGCGAAGGGCTGTTTTTGCACTTTTTTTTTTTTGCTTTGCAAATTAATGATTCCTTGGCACAGAGGTTTTTAAGTGAAGGTATTAATAAGAGGTCTGGCAGGTATTCCCATGATTCACAGAGTTACATTTGCATTTAATTAATCTTAAAGAAAGCTGCAAGATAAACAGCTGTAATTCAAAGTAACATGGGAAATATGTTGCCCTGGTGCTATCTATCCGATAAAATGAAAGCTCAGACACTTGTTTTATTTGTCTCACGGAGAGTGAACAAACAGATAAAAGCGGCAGCAAGGAGGGGAGTTGCGCAAATATTTTGTAAAGTCAGAATCTGTAACGTGAATATTTCACATCAGAAATCTTTACACTTGTATTTCTTTCTAGATAAGCGTAGAGTCATTGGCACATTTATCACTGTTTGTTTGTTTTTTATGTCTGATTTTTTTTTTTTTTTTTTTTAGAATTGTATTCTTCAATAAAGAATTTTATGCAAATGTCGACAAAATCAATTTATTTGTTCCGTCTGTTTTTCATGACATTTAAATTAGTGTGGAAAAGAGAGTTGTTGGTGTTTTTTTTTTTTTTTTTTTTAAAGAATATCTAAAAGGTAAATGGAATGGAAGAACATTTTTAAATATTTCAAATCAGTACAGAGAATGTAAGAATAAATCTTTCCTCTCCTTCTGCTATGTTAAAAGCACTAGAACCTCTATGAAAATTGTATATTAATGTGTCATATATATATATATATATATCCTAAAAGAGCTTGGCACTCTCCCCTTCAGAATGCAATATAGATGTTACCTTGGTGCTAACTTGCGTTGAATATATAATAATAGATGAAAATGATGGTGCACTAACAGTTCTTCTCAAACAAATGGTGTTTATTTAAGTGACAAAAATTACATCAATATATTCATTCCATGTTTCGACCCGTTCAGGCCTTTCTCTGTCAGGCTCGGCGTGGAACCTTAACATCCTGACTATAACACAACAAATAGACATTGTGTAAACCGGTCCTTAGGTAACGGTAGAGGATTCCGAGAGGGTGTTGAGGTCAAGGACAGGAGAGATACGGATAAACGTTATAACAAAGGATACCAGAGATCAGGAGAGTCAAGTATTCAAACAATATCAGAACCCAGAAACCGTAGATACAAGTAACGTGCTCTAGAGCTACTAGAACCACAACAGGGCAAAAAGAAGTGCAAGAGGTAAATAGATATAGCTTAATTTCTATTAGGCCACGTTATAAGTGAATTCCTTATGATTCGTGAATAGTAGGAATGCTGATTAACATATTTGTTAATGTTATTTTTGTGGACAGGTGACCTTTTCCATCGACACTACCATACGAACATCGACGCAAGCTAAGCACCAGCTGAAACTAAATATGGGACATTGGACACGGCCAGCTATTTGGACAACTTACCCCACTACAACACTGACAACTTTTAGGTTTGTTTTGCCTGGAGACAGAGACCACAACAATACTACACGGGCCACAATTTGCACAGAATAGATAATGAGTCTCTTTGGACTACCACACAACGACATACCCACGCACCACACAATCATATACTGGCAATGATAATCTCTCCAAGGGCAAGAGCGACATACTTTGCAATCACGCACTGGGGGCGTCAAGGAGGAAAGGGGGGACCCTACTTACATCCTCTCCCTATACCCTTACATCATCTCTTTACAAGACACCATCCCTGACCCTAACGAAGGAAGAACGGACGTTACTCATGATATACCTGTCTACACCAGACAAAAATGGATCATGGGGAACACCCGAACGTGGTTAGGGGACATATGTCTGATGTAAGCCCCATGACTAGGGGACACTCCTTGAATCCCACACTCACACCTGTATCTTCTCCTTCAACAATTCACGTACCGCACCCAAAGACAAAGACAAAAAACAATAAAAGGAAATGCTATGTCTTGAAATGTTACCAAATTACTAACTGTCTTTTGTCTGCTATATCATTTGTTATTCTTCGAGAGCCTGCGTGCTCCACTTTCACCATGAAACCTTTCAATAAAACAGATTTACAAAAAAAAAAATTATTTTTGTGTGCCGAATTCCCCATTAGAACCAAAATTTGATCCGCAGAATTCGCTATTCGAACCTGATTTCGGTCTTCCAGAAAACCACTCTGCGAGAAAGCTTTCAGCATCACAGCATCACATGCCAATCCGTAATTTAAGGGTACAGAATTAACTAATAACTAAATAGCACACTAATTCTTAATGTCTTCCTACAGAGACATGCAAAATATGTAATGTTTTAATCTATATTTACAGAAACACATAATACACAATAGTTACACAATATTTTTTCATTAAGCCCATTAGGGGCTTCTGTGCCCATTCTGTAGATCCAATAGGTTTCCCTTTGTCGAAGCAGTTAAGACATATGCCCTCCATGTGGTAGTGGGGGATATGGTCTATGCTGTAAATCTTAAAGTGGGCAGTCTATGTTTTGCCACCAGATAATTTTTAGCTACGGATTTGTTAGAACATTGATCACGAAAAGCTGTTGTAACGCCAGACCGATGTCCTCTGATACGGACTCTTAGGTGTCAAATCCATCTTCTCCGTGTATGAAAGTACGCAAGGACAAGTGATCAAGTAGATTACATGGTCAGTGGTACAAGTAATGTACTGTGATATGGGAATGTGCTTCCCACTATGTGGTTTTCACAAATGAGGATCCACTGATCATATGGCTGCATGTAACACAGCACTACATTTGAAACATCCCTTCTTCACTTCCACTCCACATGCTTTTTGGTAACAATGTAGTGGATCACTTCGTACCAGTAAATCTTTCAAATCTTTATACCTTTTGTAGCTGATAATCGTATATTGTCATTAAGCTTTTGTCAGTACATAATAATCCCCAGTATTTAGTGATGGAAGCTCTAAATATTGCTGTGCCCATATGGAAAGCTAAAGGCAAGTACCTCTGGTGCCATTGGGTATCTCGAACCAGTTTATTTCTGTGAATTTCCAAATTCTAGAGCTCCGCTCCTTTTGCCTTTGCTGTCTGAAGTCTGTGGGTGGTACTCCCTCTCAAGGAATCTATTCCACATTTCTTGAAGTTGGATATCCTGGGTATCTGGTTCACTAATTTACCTAAACACTCTCAGACATTTTGAAATAGGTAATGAATCGTTGAAAAATTGGGGATGGAAACTCAAGGCCAGTAGTACAGTATAATGACCAAGTTTATCCACTTTCTTAAAGACCGTGGCATCTAGAAACTAATTGATGTGTCATAACAGTTGGCACTTAATGTAACTGGAAGTGAAGATTGATTACCCTTCTCTACTATATGTTCAAGCTGCTCCACTGTGCCTTGCCAAATCAAAGAGACGTAATCCACAAACCAGTGATATTTCAGGATGTTTTCTGTGTATTTTGACAAGTTGTTTTGTTGTTCGAACAGGTGTCGGTGTCAGAAAGTGCCATAGTCGCCCCATAGCAATTCGAGATAGCTGTGAGAAAAAGTTATTCTCAAACTTAAAGTAATTACGGGACAATGCAATCCATAGAAACTCCATCATATACTGAACAGGCGGTCCTGTGCATACATCTGAAGAACATAAATGTTCCTTAATGCCTGTTTACCCTATTCATATGGTAGAATGGTGTACAAGCTTTGTACGTCCATAGTAACCAAAATGGTGTTACAGTTTGAGGGGGCGTGGACATGCACAAATAATGTATTCGGTCTGAGGGGGCGGAGCCATGCACAAATAACGGTATTCAGTCTGAGGGGGCGTGGTCATGCACAGATCACTGTGTTCAGTTTGAGAGGGCGTGGTCATGCATAAATAACGGTATTCAGTCTAAGGGGGCATGGTCATGCACAGATTTCTGTGTAGTTTGCAGGGGCTGGACGCACCATGTGTTCAGTCTGAGGAGGCGGGGCCATGCACAGATCGCTGTGTTCCGTCTGAAGAGGCCGGGCCATGCACAGATTGCTGTGCTCAGTCTGTTTCTTATTTAAATTAGTGGTGTCCCTAAACATAGATCTCTTCTTGGGAACCACTTTAGGGAGAGAATGGTAAGCGCAAGATCAGGGCACTCACCTGATTTGTAAGATGAATATTCATCACAGCAACTAGATTACATGAAAGAAAGAACTCCGATAACATCTTCTATGTCTGACAAAGTGTGAGGTCATCATAATGTGTGAGCAGTCTGGATTGACAATATGTAATTAATTTCCTATTCCCGCTCACACTACCATGAGCCTAATTTTTCCATGCCAACGCAACACTTTCAGTAACCATTTTGTTTGCCCTTGACATGGTTTGGTTGGGAAGGGGTGCTGACCGCAGCAGAGATAACCATAAGTAGGAACCCAATATGCAAAGAAGCCAGAATACATCCAATGTAAACAGGAAAATCAGTGTATTATATGCAAGAACACAAATACAAGGGAAAACTCAATACAAGGAAGGGAGCATGGCAGGATGCACAGGATGACAGTTTGCTCTGGAACACTGAGGGTAACACAGGATAGCAGTTTGCTCTGGAACAGTGAGGGTAACACAGGACAGTGGCTCAGGAACACTGAGGGTAACATAGGACAGTGTCTTAGGAACACTGAGGGTTACACAGGATAGCAGTTTGCTCTGGAACAGTGAGGGTAACACAGGACAGTGACTCGGGAACACTGAGGGTAACATAGGACAGTGTCTTAGGAACACTGAGGGTTACACAGGATAGCAGTTTGCTCTGGAACAGTGAGGGTAACACAGGACAGTGGCTCAGGAACACTGAGGGTAACATAGGACAGTGTCTTAGGAACACTGAGGGTAACACAGGATAGCAGCAAGCTCTGAAATGCTGAGGGTAAGGCAGGATTGCAGCAAGCTCTAAAACATTTAGGGTAACACATAGGTACTATAGGACACAGCACCACGGAGCAAGGCCTCCAGGACACAGAAAACAAGGGTTTAAGCAGACAGGAAACAGGGACCAGACCTGAAACAAAAATCAATGACCCAACAGGAAGTGGAAAGTCTAAACTAAATAGAGAGGAGAAAATTACAAGGTAGTTTCACCTGGGGACAGTCAGCTCTCTTCAGTCTGGGTGCAGCAGCACCACAGTAAGACAGTGGCAGTGAGAGGTAATGTACCAGGCTGACAAGATCAGAAAACTAGGGAGGTAAGCGTAGAATCATAACACCCCTGGACCAAGACCTGGCCAGATATTTGGGTTACACACAGAAAATGCTTTCAGCTATTAAACTACCAACACTTAATACCTAAACTTAAAGACTCACCTGACTTTTTTGTTAAAAAATTAAAAAAATACAATTCACCCATTTCAAGCACGTATTACAGTCTAGCCCAGCGGTTCCCAAACTGTGTGCGCTGCGCCCACAGGGGTGCCGCAGAATGTTTCCCTGGTGCTATGATTTTAGCACCGGGGAAACATTACTGCTGAACAGGGGCCTGGTCGGGTGCCGCTATCATTTAACACCGCGATCGGGTTCCTATGATGTCAGCCGGCTGGGAGGAAGTCACTTCCTCCCAGCATCCTGCAGACAGCATGGGAGGGAGAGGAGCATAAAAAGCTCCAGCCCCCTCACTCACACCAGCAGAAGGACTACAAGCCAACCTCCTGGACACACAAGGTAATCTTACAGGAGGGTGACTGGAGATATAAAAAAATATCACATATGTGTGTGTATGTGTGTGTGTGTGTGTGTGTGTGTGTGAGTGAGTGAGTGAGTGTGTCAGGGTGTGCATCTGTGTGTGTGTGTATATATATGTCAGTGTGCTTCTGTGTGTCAGGATATGCATCTGGGTATGTGCATCTGTGTGTCATTGTGAGCGTTTTTATGTCAGTGTGTGTATCTGTATCATTGTGTGTGCATGTATCAATGTTTGTGTGTGTCAGGGTGCTTGCGTGTGTATATGTTGGTGTAGGTGTGTGTATGTGTCGGTGTGTATGTGTCAGTGTCTATATGAATTTGTGTGTGTGTGTGTGTATATATATATATATATATGTTTAAGTATGTATGTATGTATGTATGTGGTAGTGAATGTGCATACATCTAAGCAGTCATACACCAGCACAACATGCAAACACACTCCTGAAATCTAACACAAATATTACATACAAACACACCCATGCATTCAAACTCCAAAAGGATATACAAATACACCCTTTCACTCAAACACAAATACTTCACACAAACGTACACCTACATTTAAAACATTAAATTCAAACACACCCCTGCATTCAAATGCAAACATTACATACAAACACACCCCTATATTAAAACACTAAAACTATATATAAGTACCTCTGCAAATACCAGCACTGTACATTACACTATAGCGCCAGTATATGCCGCAGCGCTGTACAGATATACAGATACAGATATAAATATTAAGGGCACCTTGAACCTAAAAAGTTTGGTAACCACTGGTCTAGCCATTTATTTTCTAAATAACAACTAACATCTAACAACAAATACAGTTAAGGGGGCGTAAAATTAACTCCGTGTCTAAATATTCCAACAAATCTCTCCCAACTCACACATGAGTTAGTCAGAAAAGGGTTTGTATACTTCATTCCTGTAAGGTTTACTCAGCAGTCTTGCCTCTGAAATAAGACGCCCATTCACACGGCACAATGCTGGCCAGGTTTTGTAATGAATTGTTACGTTGGGCAGCAACAGAAAAAAAAAAGTGGAACTTTGTATTTTGATTTGTAAATTCCTTTATTGCACTAAAGTTTAAAGCACTTTCATGTGTTTGTTTTTCTTTCCATTTACACGGCTTGCATTACAGTACATGGACTGAGGAAAACAAACTAAGCAGAGGTTGAATCCCCTCTTTTTCTGAGCTGCTGCCACAGAACACTTTCTTGCGAGCACCTCTTCCCTGATAACATGTTCTGTTTGTTGCTCAGAGCAATGTCCTCTGGCTTAACAAGCACTTGGCTTTTTGCAGTGGAATGGTAACGCCACGATATCTGGCCAGGAAAATATACGCAGCAATAAAACAGAAGGGAAAAAAAAGTGTGGTGGGTGTGGAGTTTAGATGATAGATAACAAATCGCTCCATGCTCATCCACTCTCTAATTAGTTAAGCAATGTTTTTTTTTGGCAGAAAACTAAACATCAGACTGACAGGACATATCTGAGACACATTCAGCATCCACAATCGACACAGCTTGTAGGTACATGGGGAAAAAAAACATTTCAATAAACGCCACCCGTTTCATGTTACCGTTCTCCACTCTGAAACAGTTTGGAGTAGTCTGAGGAAGTTGCCACTTTTGTCGTTTGTCATTTAGAATATTTAGAATTGGATAATATGTATATCTTTACACATATCCGGTGTTTACTTTTGTTTGTTTGGTTGAGAACCTGTGTCCTTTATAAATGTCCTATACTTCAAGCCGTCCAATGTTACATTCAGCTTTCACAGTCGCACATGTTACATACTAAACCGACACATACACGGATTATACACATGCATTCACATACTACTAATACATATGTTGTGACACAATTAGTTCTACACATACAATACACATGTGAGTGACATGATGTGTGTGAACACTGATCAGTCAACACATTAAAACCACTGATAGGTGAAGTGAATAACATTGATGATAGCATTACAATGACACCTGCCAGGGGGTGGGATATATTAGGCAGCAAGTGAACCGACACTTCTTGCATTTTATATGCTGGAAACAGGAAAAATGGAAATGACAAAAGATCTGATTTACTTTAACAAGGTACAAATAGTGATGTTTAGATGACTGGGTCAAAGCAATTCCAAAGAGTCATGTGTGGTGTTCCCAGTATGCAGTGGTTAGTACCAACCAAATGGTGCAACGAAGGACAACCGGTGAGTCGGTAAGGGCCATGGGCCCATTAATGCACGTGTGGAGCAAAAGGTAGCATGTCCGGTCCGATCACACATGAATGCTACTGTAGCTCAAATTGCTGAAAAATATAACGCTGGCCATAATAGAAAGGTGTCATAACACACAATGCATCGCAGATTGCTGCATATGAGGCTAAGTAGACACTAAACAGCCAGAGTGCCCATGATGACCCCTGTCAACTGTCAAAAGCACCTTCAGTGAACTATAGAGCAATGAAAGAAGGTTGCATAGTCTGATTTATCACATTTTCTTTTAGATCAGGTGGATGGCCGTGTGCGTATGAGTCATCTACCTGGGGAAGAGATAGCAGCGGGATGCACAATGGGAAGAAGGCAGGCCGGTGGAGACAGTGTTATGCACTGGGCAATGTTCTGCTGGGATGTTGTACTTGGGTTCTGGCATTCATGATGTTATTTTGACATGTACCAGCTACCTAGAAATACCTGCAGACCAGGTGCACCCCTTCTTGGCAATTGTGTTCCCTATTGGCAATAGCCTCTTTCAGCAGGATAATGCACCCTGTCACGCTGAAAAAAATGTTCAGGAATGGTTTGAGGAACATGACAAAGAGTGCAAGGTTTTGCCATGGCCACCAAATTCTCCAAATCTTAATCTAATTGAGCATCTGTGGGATGTGCTGGAGGCCCCACCTCGCAACTTCCAGGACTTAAAGGATCTGCTGCTGATGTCTTGGTGCTAGATACCACTGGACAAGTTCAAAGGTCTTGTGGATTCCATGCCTTGACACATCAGAGCTGTTTTGGGCCCTACACAATATTAAGCAGGTGGTTTTAATGTGATGAATGATCAATGTATATACAGGCTTCCAGTGGTGAGTAACCTTTAAAGGGCCACTGAATGCATCATCTCAGTAAAATTGTCTGGATGCAGTGGTTCTGTAGTTTAAACTCTCCAAAGGAAAACATTGGAGTTTTGTAGAACTCACCTTGAGCGGATGTCTTCTAGACAACTTCTAGAGTCGCTTCTTCTACAACAACTTAGTGAAACTCAGTCATGTTACAAAATGCAGCTCATATGAAAGTATTGAAGTCTACAGCTCATAGGAAAGCATTGAATTCAATCATTTCCTATGAGAAGCATTGGATTGGACCATCGCTGAGAGAGTAACTACTGTTGGATGATGTTGGTGCATGCAAAAACACCATAGGGGTCTTGGTGCTGGAGAGAAGGTTTGTAAAACCTTTTTTTTTACCATTTTTATTGCAGTTCTAATCCATAAAAGTATGGAGTACGGTACTATAGCATTAGGAATACAGGTTCCTGTTTGTATATACACATATTCAGTTATGCACAAATTACATATTTATTATGTTATCATTTTTATAGTGCCAACAAATTCCGTAGCAATGTACAATGGGTGGACGAACAGTCATGTAGTTGTAACCAGACAGGTTGGACACACAGTAACAGAGGGGTTGAGGGCCCTGCTCAATGAGCTTACATGCTAGAGGGAGTGGGATAAAGTGACACAAAAGGTAAGGATAGCATTAGACTAGTGACAGTTGCAAGAGAGGAACATATGCAGACACACACACACAGTGATTACACGTACATATAAGGTCACATACATATACATGCATTTATGCACATATACATTCATAAAAATAATAACAATGTAATTATGTCTGCAAGTAGCATATTTAACAGATATTATTGTAATTATTATTATTTTTTTATAAAGCTGATAGACTTCATGCATTGCTCTGCAGTCCGTACAAAACATAGTTACTCAAACAGAGACAAAGTTTCCGTGAGCCTGAAATCTAAAATCCAGGACCCTTTTATTCTGAGTACAGAGTGAGAAGTATGATTGCGAAGAGCACTTCTCACCTTTTCCTCTAATTCTTGCCTAAACCTGTTATGCTATCACATACCTATCAGGGTTATTTACAAAACATAGAACTGGTGTTGATTTAACAGGGAATTACACATTTTAGACCAAAATACCCACGTTAAAAAAATTGTCTAATTGGATATTTTTTTCACTTCTGTTACTTTGGCTTAAAATGATTTTGTCAATTCCTAAACATTCCCTGTTTATTGAATTATGTGATCCTTTGCATCTTTCTGGTCAACTTAGAAGTTGGCTCACTGTTCTTCCAGAATAGATTGAGAACAACAGAGGACATTTGGCTGAACTTGGCAGTTCCAGTCTGGGACAGTGTGCCATAATATGTTGCCATGAAATTGCACAGATCACAGTCATTGTATTCATCATCAGAGACGTTACTAGAAAACATAGGGCCCAGGTGCGAATCTCACCCCTGCTCCTCCAGCACCTCCATTCACACACCCCAGCCCCTCCATTTGTCACATTCATGCCCCCCAGCCCCTCCATGTGTCACATTCACACCCATAGCCCCTCCATGTGTCACATACACACACCCCAGCCCCTCCATTTGTCACATTCATGCCCCCCAGCCCCTCCATTCGTCACATTCATGCCCCCCAGCCCCTCCATGTGTCACATTCACACCCCCAGGCCCTCCATGTGTCACATACACACACCCCAGCCCCTCCATGTGTCACATTCACACACCCCAGCCCCTCCATGTGTCACATTCACACCCCAGGGTAAGAGTGCCATGGTTGGGGAGGATGAGTATGATAGAATTGGAAGGGTTAATGTGCTAGGGTGAGTGTGACAGAATGATGGAGAATGAGTGTGACATTATTGGAGGGGTAAGTGTGACAGTGCTAGAGAAGGTGAGTGTGATATGGTAAATATGGCAGAGCGATAGGAGGTGAGTATGGCATGGGTGAGTGACAGGATTGGGGGAGTTATTGTGAGTGTGGCAGGGTGAAGGTGGGGTGACAGTGTGAGTGGAGTGGTGGAGTGACAGTTACAGATACACACAGGTGCATACACTGACACACATGCAGATAAACAGACAAACACACTAACATACATGCAGATACATGCAATATAACACATGCTGATGCACAGACACACATACAGATACACACACTGACGCACATGCAAATATGCAGACACACAAATTAACACACAGATACACATGCAGATCAACCGACACATATACAGACAGATACACATACAGATACACAGACACTTAATGAAAAACATTCAGACACACACATACAGACAGACACACATGCACAACCACACAAACATACAGACACACACATACACACACATCCATACAAACAGATACACAAACACACACACCTGCAAAATGTTTTAGTCACCCTCCTCTTTCCTATTTTTTAGGTGCAGGAGGGTGACTTCCTTGGGGTCCCGTGGCTGGTTCAGGCTGATGGGAGTGAGAGTTCCCACTCTCTCTCCCTCCTCTCCTCTTCCTCCCTCACGGCACTCTGTGTAAGCTGGGAGGAAATGACAAGGGCTGACATGGATGGCAGCACCCCGGTCACAGAGGACCACAGGGCGGCCGAGCCCCCTGGAGTGACGGATCCGGCCGCAACTACGACCCCTGCGACTGCGGTAGGTCTGTCACTGTTCATCATATACTTTTCACTTTAGAATCTAGTTGAAGCGTTGCTTCTGTGTTCACATATATCGATACAGAGTTCATAATGTCTTCGGTTTGTCAATTAACTTTCTCTCTTACTTTTAGTTTTATAAATAGGACACATTGCCTATTACAGTGAGGAAATATGATATAGAATTTTGAGTAAATACCTCAGTTTTACATCTGTTTCCTACTGCAATTACTATTTTTATTGTGACTTGTGAAACAGTTTCTTCTGATTTTGTATGGATCGTGATGATTTTACTGTAACCCATCAAAAAGGAGTAAGGTGAACCAAAAGCCTTGAATGAACAACATTATATCTTACACAGATCTCTCAGGGCCATCAGCTCTGCCCCCTTTCTTGCATCTGAGTTCAAGGCTTCAAGCAGGAAGCCTCAAATAAGGCTGTCCCTGATGGGCTGAGATTGTCAGCTGATTCTCTCAACCTATCAGTAGCTCCAAATTCATAATTCTCATTCTCAGTCTATCAGAAAGACCTCTGTCTGAAGTTTCCTGATTAAAGCCTCAGGCTCAAATGGATGTTTGCCGGCAGAGCTGACCAGTACTGGCAGTGCCGGATTTCCCATTAGGCCACCAAGGCCTCTGAGTGGCAGGCAGGAGAGAGGCTGCATGGCTTGCCCCTTTTCATGCCATGGGAGCAGTTGCTGGGGCCGGGCGGGCACTGTGTAGAATGTGCAGCACCAAGCCTGCATTCAACTTAGACTACAGACCTGCTTGCTCTCCTTCTTGGTGGGCTGCTGTGCTGTTGCACCAATTGTAATAGAGCTGGTGGGGCTATGACATCACTGTCATAACCCGTTTACAAACTCTTCCTATGTAATGAATGCAGACAGGGTGAAAAGAGGAACAGCACAGAAAGCCTGCAGCCAAGGACAATTGTCTTTCCCTCCCCTACTCTACCCTACCCTTCTCACCCTCCATTTTAGCTGGGGCCAGTGCCAGCCACCAGCCTGCCCAGCAAGGTACCTGCTAAGTCTGCCTTGCCCAGCACAAGGACAAACCACCCATGCCCACCAAAGTCAGTATGTGTGCCTGTATTGGCCAGTGTGTATGTGTCTGCATGGGTCAGTGTGTGTGTCGGCATGTGTAAGTGTGTGTGTTTGCATGGGTTATTGTGAGTGTGCATCGGTCAATGTGTGCGTTTGCATGGGTTAGTGTGAGTGCACATTGTTCAGTGAGTGCTTGCGTCTATATGTGTCAGCGTGTGTGTGTCTGCCAGCATCGGTACGTGTATGTCTGCATGGATAAATGAAGGGACGGCGGGAGGCGTACTGAGGAAACTGGCCTAGGGACAGCGAGGGGGGTTTATCCGACCCTGGGTGCCGGAGTGAAGACTTTGTAGTTAAATCATTAGCTGCTTAACCCCTAAAGGTAAACCAACACCAGTAACCATCTAACACCATACTAATTCTGGTAAAGTTGTTCTTTTAAGGAATCTGTCTAATCCAAATGCAATAATGCAACAAATCTAGCCATGGGCAATTTTGTAAGACAGTCAAGAATGAATATGTAGGAATGACTGTTTGCAGTTCTGTGATTAGAAATGAATCAGAATATCCAAAAAGTAGAGGAATTATTAGACCAAAGTTATTGATGTTACAAATATCTGTCAGCTACTAAATGGAATGCAGTAAATGCCCTGTGTTTATCTTATCCATTAAATATGGTGAATTAGGATCAGTGACTTTAATAAAGACATAAGAAATTATTTTTTTTATTAACTTTTTAATCATATTCTCGTGCATGAAAATTGGGTGACAGCTTTCATGGATAGTCTAAGAAAAAAGGCAAATATCACACGTTTCACACACCTGCTTAATTCATGGGAGGTTGGTGAAATTTCCTTTTGACACCATTAACGTGTAATACAGTTGAGCTATTTGGGAAATGAAGTCATTCAAGGATCCAAGGAGATATACAGGTCTGATGAAAATGTGGGAATTATGAATAAATATTATTAAAAAAAAAAAGGAAAATCCGTAACCAGTTTCTGAAATTAATAAATAAATAAGCTTCTACAGAAACCTGCACACGCTTTTTTCTTAAATGTCAAAAGATTAAATATTTCTACAGTAGATTTGTCTGATATTTTAGATTTTGACCTTGTCCAAAAATTATAAATGCTGAATGTTTATTTCAAAATGATCAATTATCTCATAAAATGTTACCAAACTGTGAGTTACATGTGATGGACTATTGCTGCCCTATGAGATCAGTATAACATAAAGGTGAAGAAATTCTAGCAATTACTTTAGGTTTCACATCTAATGTTGTAATTGGCAGACTGGGAGATTTTAAGGCTATGCATTGATTACAACCCATTGTATTAGTGAATGTCTTAGTGTATTGAAATTTAATGATGCCTATTAATTTATTTTTTCAGAACTCTCCTCTTTGGGGTGTAGTAATTCTGCATTTTCTCTTATGTGCCTCAACTTAATCATTATCATTAGCTCTACTTAATTGCAGTTTGATGTGTTTAATATTTGGTGGTTTAAAACCTTGTGCATTCTATTCTAAATTAAATCATGTATCAAATGCAAATAGAATAAAAAGCGCATTGTTTAAATCTAACTTTAAAAAAATACATCAACTAGGCTTTTTAATCCATAAACTAGGGGAAAGCAAATCCTTTTTATCATAAAATTCCTGGCATCACTTTAGGATTTAGGCTTTAAGGAGTTAAAGAAACTCTAAAAGTAGCATGGATGATTCAATATAGTTACTCTAAAGGCCTTTCAACCTCTCCATAAGGCCACCTTCAGCTAAGCATACATTCCACTAGTGATATCATTAGCAAATGTATAGGTTCCGATATATACTTACTTAAACATCATTCCCTTGTCCATCAAGATTTGTATTGCAGTGGATGGAACTGCTTAAATATATGTTCACAGTTGCCAATCTTGGGATCACAAGCATGTGATCACTTGTGCCATATTTGTAGTCTTTCCCTTCTTTGCCAGTGGCCAGTGGAAGAAGACGATATAGAAGAAAAAAAAACTTAAAGTGACACAATAGGCACCCAGATCACTTCAGCTCATTGAAGTGATCTGGGTGCAAAGTTCCAGGTCTGTTAACTTGGTAATGGTAATTATTGTAATTCTTAATAAACTGCAATAATTACCTTTGAGGGTTAACTCCACCTCTAGTGGAGTTGACAATGGTCACCTAGCTGATGCTGGACATCCTCACAGTATACATTGAGCATCGTGTAAAACCCCATAGGAAAGCATTATACATGCTTTCCTATGAGGGAGATACTAATGCGAACGCGGAAGGTCTCCACCGTCGGCTGACGTCAGTGGTGAAGGAGCGGAGGTAGTGCCCGAACAGCACTGGAATCAGGTAAGTGACAGTTTTCTTAATCCCTTCTGCACCACAGGGGGTGTAGGGGGATACGCGGAAAGGGGCACTAAAGGGAACTATAGTGACAAGAAAACAACTTTGTTTTCCTGGCACTATAGTTTCCCTTAAATGCATTAAAAGTGCTTAGATATTGCATTAAAAACAATCAAACAACTCAAAAGCTCACACAACGTAAGTGGAATCACTTGTACCTGCCTCTAGCTCCTGGAAAATCTGAAACCAAGAACATTTATGAAGATTCTTTCACAATGGATGGCGTCTGTGCATAATTAGAACACAGCAGAGAATTGTATTATTGAGCATCCCAAGATTTGGTCTTAAAAGGTTATTCTGATTGGCCATGCACGAACATGTCCTCAGAGTAGATTATTCTGTTTGGGAATCGTGGACGTGTTTTATTAGCAGGTTATTCCGATGGGGAGTTTTCGTAGAGTTTTCTTAGCACACTATTTGTGATACAGGCACATTTTGGGGTTAAACATGGTACATTGTTCTTGTCTTGTAGTGAGTTCGGTGGAGTTACAATAACATAAATGGTAATTTCTTTCCTCTCAAACAAACCCAAGTTTTAAAGGATTAACAAAAATGTTCATTGTTTAGTAAACTGCCAGTTTCAATACTTTGACATAATCAAGACCATCCTTCTTTTATTAAAAAAAACAACAGGACAAAACAGAACAACTTTTCCGCTTCTTACTTCGCAGTGTTGTGTATTAACCTTCCTGGGCTGTGTCGCAACTTTTCTCCAGATACCTTAAAAAAACACTCTAAAAAAACTCTCTAAATCGTATCTCGCGCTAAAATTACCAACCATCTGACTCCTCATTAAAGAACCGTATGGCGACTACAGATATACCACTCCTTAGAGCAGAAAATACGAATGTATTAAGTGTTCAATCACTGTGGCTCAGCTAAACAATATTAATATTTATTTCTTTTCCATCATTAATGGCAGATAATTACTTTGTGTTGCTGTGTCATGTCATAACGAACATACACAAACACATTCCATTACATTGAGAGAGGATTACATTTTTTTGGCATGTTGCATTTGCCAATAAACGTAACATTATTGAGGCCTTTTTTTGAAAGTGGAAATATTTTTGTTGAGGACTTAGCAATAAAAAAGCCATCCTGCGCTAATACATGTTTAGACAGCATTTTGTAAACACATCGGCTAGGTTTATTTATTTTTTGTATAACACTGAAAGTTTTATAGTGCTTTATCACAGGGTCAACAGTAGGTGAGTAACATATTGTACAGACTTTCTGAGCTGAGAAATATGATCATACTTGGAACACACTATATAGATGCTTTAAAAATATGTAACGAAAAAGTCAAATTATTAACATCTAAAAAGATGCATTCAAAATTCCTGTGTTTACTACAAAAATCCCAGTATATGCTGCTCCCATAGTGAGCCCTACCTAATACAGGAACTGGCTAAATCTTTTCAGCCAATCTTACTATAATCATTGTTTTCAATAAGAGCGCTAAGTACATACCATAACTTTATACGAATGTATTGTACACTAGTGATGTCCCAAACTGTTCGCTGGCGAATAGTTCCCGGCGAACATCGCTTGTTCGCGTTCGCCACGGACTGCGAACACATGCGCTGTTCGGTTCGCCCCCTATTCGTCATCATTGAGTAAACTTTGACCCTGCCTTTACCTCACAGTCAGCAGACACATTCCAGCCAATCAGCAGCAGACCCTCCCTCCCAGACCCTCCCACCTCCTGGACAGCATCCATTTTACATTCATTGTGAAGCTGCATTCTTAGTGAGAGTAGGGACAGTGTAGCTGCTGCTGATTTGATAGGGAAATTGATAGCTAGGCTAGTGTATTCAGTGTCCACTACAGTCCTGAAGGACTCATCTGATCTGTGCTGTAAGGACAGCACCCCAAAAAGCCCTTTTTAGGGGTAGAACAGTCTGCTTTTTTTTTTTTTCTGTGTAATGTAATTGCAGTTGCGTTTCAGGGCCTGCCAGGGCACAGTGTCACATCAGTGCAACTTATATCTGGTGTAACAGTAGTGTACATTTAAAAAAATATATACAATTTTGACTGTAATAGATTGGAAAGCAGTTAGTTGTCTGCCAGCCTGTGTGTCAGGCTCACAGCATATACTGTGCCCACTTGCCCAGTGCCACCACTCACTCACTCACTGGTGTCACAATAGCTTGCATTAAAAAAAAACAAAAAAAACAAAAACTTTTTGGACTGTAATATAATAGCAGTCAGTTTCCTTCACGAGTGTGCATTTCAGGGCCTGCCAGGGCACAGTGTCACACCAGTGCAACTCATATCTGGTGTAACAGTAGTGTAAATTTTTTTAAAAAAAAATACAATTTTGACTGTAATAGATTGAATAGCAGTTAGTTGTCTGCCAGCGTGTGTGTCAGGCTCACAGCATATACTGTGCCCACTTGCCCAGTGCCACCACTCACTCACTGATGTCCCAATAGCTTGCATTTAAAAAAAAACAAACTTTTTAACTGTAGTATAATAGCAGTCAGTTTCCTTCACTAATGTGCGTTTCAGGGCCTGCCCAGTGCCACCACTCACTCACTGGTGTCACGATAGCTTGCATTTAACAAAAAAGCTAAACTTTTTGGACTGTAATATAATAGCAGTCAGTTTCCTTCATGAGTGTGCGTTTCAGGGCCTGCCAGGGCAAAGTGTCACACCAGTGCCACTCATATCTGTTGTCACAGTAGCTTGCACGCATAGTACCACTAATCGAAAAAAAAATGACAGGCAGAGGCAGGCCACCCCGCAGGGGCAGTCGTGGTGGTGGTGCTGTGATTCCCTTTGGCCCTAGAATAATGCCCAGTGTTCAGAGGCCACGTACTCTGAACTTGAAAAGTTTGAGGACATAGTTGACTGGCTAACACAGGACACCCAATCTTCTACTGCTTCCGCTCAGAACCTCGACGCACCATCCTCCTCCAGCTTAGCTTCGGTCACCTCTCAAGTTACCACTCACCCGCCAGCCACCACCACCAACACTAGCAGCACAGCCGCTTCACTTGATCTGTCAGAGGAGTTATTTACACATCAGTTGGAAGAAATGAGTGATGCGCAACCATTATTGCCAGAGGATGTAGATAACAGGGATATGTCTCAGTTAGGCAGCATTACACACGTACGGTGTGATGATGATGATGATGTTGTACCCACTTCTGCTTCCTTTGCTGAGTTGTCAGATACAAGTGAAGCGGTTGATGATGATGATGCGTCCGTGGATGTCACGTGGGGGCCCGCTAGAAGAGAAGAAGAACAGGGGGGAAGTTCAGATGGGGAGACAGAGAGGAGGAGGAAACGAGTTGGAAGCAGGGGGAGGTCGTCGCAAGGAGCAAGTGGCACAGTCAGACAGCATGCATTGGCACCTGGGGTCAGCCAGACAGCACGCCAATCAACGCATGCTGTTGCCACCACCAGAATGCCGTCATTGCAGAGCTCAGCAGTGTGGCATTTTTTTTGTGTGTCTGCCTCTGACAACAGCGATGCCATTTGCAACCTGTGCAAAAAGAAACTGAGTCGTGGGAAGTCCAACACCCACCTAGGTACAACTGCTTTGCGAAGGCACATGATCGCACATCACAAACGCCTATGGGATCAAGACATGAGTACAAGCAGCACACAAACTCAAAGCCACCATCCTCCTCCTGGTCCAGCATCTTCAGCCACGTTAACCACTGCTGTCCTCCTTGCCCCCTCTCAACCATCCGCCCCTCCGTCTCTCGCCTTGAGCAGTTCCTGCTCATCTGCCCACAGTCAGGTGTCTGTCAAGGACATGTTTGAGCGTAAGAAGCCAATGTCACAAAGTCACCCCCTTGCCCGGCGTCTGACAGCTGGCTTGTCTGAACTCTTAGCCCGCCAGCTTTTACCATACAAGCTGGTGGAGTCTGAGGCGTTCAAAACATTTGTAGCTATTGGGACACCGCAGTGGAAGGTACCCGGCCGAAATTTGTTTGCACAAAAGTCAATCCCCAACCTGTACTCGATTGTGCAAAAGGAAGTAATGGCATGTCTGGCACACAGTGTTGGGGCTAGGGTCCATCTGACCACTGATACCTGGTCTGCAAAGCATGGTCAGGGCAGGTATATCACCTACACTGCGCATTGGGTAAACCTGCTGACGGCTGCCAAGCATGGAATGCGTGGCTCTGCAGAGGAGTTGGTGACACCGCCACGACTTGCAGGCAGGCCTGCTGCCACCTCCTCTTTTCCTCCTACTCCATCCTCTTCCATAACTTCCTCGGCTGAGTCCTCTTCTGCTGCTGCATCTTGCTCCACATCAACGGCACCCCCCCAGCTCCCCAGGTACTGTTCCACATCCCAGATACGGCAGTGTCACGCCGTCTTGGGGTTGACTTGCCTGAAAGCAGAGAGTCACACCGGACCAGCACTCCTGTCCGCCCTGAACGCACAGGTGGATCAGTGGCTGACTCCGCACCAACTGGAGATCGGCAAAGTGGTTTGTGACAACGGAAGAAATTTGTTGGCGGCATTGCATTTGGGCAAGTTGACACGTGCCGTGCATGTCACATGTGTGTAATCTGATCGTACAACGCTTTGTGCATAAGTACCCAGGCTTAGAGGACATCCTTAAGCAGGCCAGGAAGGTGTGTGGCCATTTCAGGCGTTCCTACACGGCCATGGCACACTTTTCCGATATCCAGCGGCAAAACAACATGCCAGTGAGGT
Source organism: Pelobates fuscus (assembly GCF_036172605.1). NCBI lineage: Eukaryota > Metazoa > Chordata > Amphibia > Anura > Pelobatidae > Pelobates > Pelobates fuscus. The sequence goes on along the minus strand of NC_086324.1, from coordinate 24,159,073 downwards.
GCTTGATTTGCGACAGCCCGACACGTTGGAATTCAACACTCCTAATGTTCGACCGCCGGCTCCAACAAGAAAAAGCTGTTAACGAGTATTTGTATGACCGGGGGGCTAGGACAGCCTCTGCGGAGCTGGGAATTTTTTTGCCACGTTACTGGACGCTCATGCACAATGCCTGTAGGCTCATGCGTCCTTTTGAGGAGGTGACAAACCTAGTCAGTCGCACCGAAGGCACCATCAGCGACATCATACCATTTGTTTTCTTCCTGGAGCATGCCCTGCGAAGAGTGCTGGATCAGGCCGTACATAAGCGTGAAGAGGAAGAGTTGTGGTCACCATCCCAGGGTGCTCGTTGTCACCTATCTGGTACCCGTGGTGATGGACATGGCTGTGGGGAAGAACATACCTTCATTGAGATCACTGAGGAGGAGGAACGGGAAATGAGTAGCTCGGCATCCATCCTTGTGCAAATGGGGTCTTTCATGCGGTCGTGCCTGTTGAGGGACCCTCGTATAAAAAGGCTGAAGGAGAACAACCTGTATTGGGTGTCCACGCTACTAGACCCCCGGTATAAGCAGAGTGTGGCGGAAATGTTACCAAATTACAACAAGTCGGAAAGGATGCAGCATTTGCAAAATAAATAAAAAAGTATGCTTTACACAGCGTATAAGGGTGATGTCACAGCACAACGGGAATCTAACAGGGGAAGAGGTGAAAGTCATCCTCCTCCTCCCACGATCATGCCGGCAAGGACAGGATGCTTGTAACGGCTTACCTTTGTTGGGAGTCTGTAGCGCAGATATATGCTCACCCTTGCAATTAAACACAGACCAAGGTGGTCAGGTAAGAACTCATCTGCCTGTGAGTCTGTGCACGGGGGCTGTGCAGGTTAATGCTCCAAGACGCAGTACAGAAACGGATAAACCAGGAGAATAGTCGTGGGTAAGCCAGAGGTCAGTGGGTGCCAGAAATCAGGATAAGCGAGTAGAAAGCCGAGGTCAGAGGATGCCAGAAGTCAGGGTACAACGAAATAACAATCCAAGGTCAGGAGCACACTGGAACATGAAACAGCAATACTTGAACCAGAGTCACTGAACTGACACTGCCCTCAGGGAGAGGCAGTGTCTTATACCTGGCTAATTGGTGATCAGCCACAGGTGTGCTGAGAATGTTGGAGCAGCCACAGAATAACGTCCAGCCCCCAGTGCTGGATACAAGGCAAGATTAACTTCAGGCAATTTCTAGAGCTGTATAGTGGCTCAGAGGCAAGAGAGCAGGTCCAGGATTGCAGAGTACCCAGGTTCAAGTCCCTCATCGGGTACTTCTGGAACGACCTCGTCTGGCTGTCTGGATGTTGCGGTGAGAACCGTGACAACGCTTTACAGACGTGTTGTTGATGGAGGACATGCAGAGCTTTTTATGTCCTACGCAACACCACAGCCCTCCGGGGTCCACCCTCAGAGAACGACTTGACCGACAGGTAGCAGACTACCTCGCCTTAACTGCAGATATCGACACGCTGAGGAGCGATGAACCCCTTGACTACTGGGTGTGCAGGCTTGACCTGTGGCCTGAGCTATCCCAATTTGCGATAGGACTTCTGGCCTGCCCCGCTTCAAGTGTCCTGTCAGAAAGGACCTTCAGTGCAGCAGGAGGTATTGTCACTGAGAAGAGAAGTCGCCTAGGGCAAAAAAGTCTAGATTACCTCACCTTTATTAAGATGAATGAGGGATGGATCCCGAAGGGACTGACAGTGGGCGATACATTCGACTAAAAAAGGCCTGATGAGGGGGACTACTTAACACACTACTCCTATCTGGTGGCACATTAGATTGCACGAGCAGTGCCCCAAACTTGAAGTAGGAGGACCGACCAAGCATCTTTTTCCATCTCCTGCTTCCTAAAATCGATGCCTTATATACACGTCCCCTGATAGGGGACGTAACAGGGATTAAACTGATAGGAACACACTACTCCTATCTGGTGGCACATTAGATTGATCGCGCAGTGCCCCAAATTTGAAGTAGGAGGACCGACCAAGCATCTTTTTCCATCTCCCGCTTCCTAAAATCGATGCCTTATATACACGTCCCCTGATAGGGGACGTAACAGGGATTAAACTGATAAGAATAGTACTACTTAACACACCACTCCTATCTGGTGGCACATTAGATTGCACGCGCAGTGCCCCAAATTTGAAGTAGGAGGACCGACCAAGCATCTTTTTCCATCTCCCGCTTCCTAAAATCGATGCCTTATATAACAGGGATTAAACTGATAGGAATAGTACTACTTAACACATCACTCCTACCTGGTGGCACACTAAATTGCATGCACAGTGAACCACATTTGAAGTAGGAAGACCTACCAAGCATCTTTTTCCATCTCCCGCTACCTAAAATCGATGCCTTATATACACGTCCCCTGATAGGGGACGTAACAGGGATTAAACTGATAAGAATAGTACTACTTAACACACTATTCCTATCTGGTGGCACATTAGATTGCACGCGCAGTGCCCCAAACTTGATAGGGGACGTAACAATAGGAGTAGTGTGTTAAGTAGTACTATTCTTATGAGTTTAATCCCTGTTACGTCCCCTATCTGGGGACGTGTATAAAAGGCATCGATTTTAGGAAGCAGGAGATGGAAAAAGATGCTTGGTCGGTCCTCCTACTTCAAATTTGGGGCACTGAGCGTGCAATCTAATGTGCCACCAGATAGGAGTGGTGTGTTAAGTAGTACTATTCCTATCTGGTGGCACATTAGATTGCACGCTCAGTGCCCTAAATTTGAAGTAGGAGGACCGACCAAGCATCTTTTTCCATCTCCCGCTTCCTAAAATCGATGCCTTATATACACGTCCCCTGATAGGGGACGTAACAGGGATTAAACTCATAAGAATAGTACTACTTAACACACCACTCCTATCTGGTGGCACATTAGATTGCACGCGCAGTGCCCCAAATTTGAAGTAGGAGGACCGACCAAGCATATTTTTCCATCTCCCGCTTCCTGGGTGGAGGAAGAGAGACCTTCAATGACATCAGTGAGGACAAGGAATGGGACATGGCTAGCTTGGTATCCAACCTTGTGCAAATGGGGAGTTTGCGGTTGTGCAAATGGACTGTTTGCGGTTGTTTGCGGTGCATTAAACGGGGAGTTTGGTCTGTCACTGTGAAGCGGGCATAACCCTTACACTACCTGATCGATACAACATCATACCTGATGTTTTAAAGCATGTTATTCCAAACAATTTAGGAATTTTAGGTGATTTATGCCCTTTATGGATTAAAACCAGACTCTGCATCAACTATGTAATTTTCCATGGGAGTTTTGCCATGGATCCCCTCCTGCATGCCACAGTCCAGGTGTTAGTCCCCTTGAAACAACTTTTCCATCACTATTGTGGCCAGAAAGAGTCCCTGTGGGTTTTAAAATTCGCCTGCCCATTGAAGTCTATGGCGGTTCGCCCGTTCGCGAACATTTGCGGAAGTTCGCGTTCGCCGCTCGCAAACCGAAAATTTTATGTTCGCGACATCACTATTGAAACACAAATTAAGAAGATTAGCATGATAATATATGATATATAAAGTGTTAACTGATTTTGTCTTGTTACCATCTTGATTTATTATGAGTTTTCAACTACATAGCTTCTTTTTTGCAGAAAAAAAAATTATTTTTCAATTTTGTACATTTATATCAAATAACCTCAAATACCTGTGAGCAATTTACCTATACATTCCCAGTTAAAAATAGATGGATCTTAAAGTCATATGCCAAATTTTAAGTTAAATTCATAATATATTTCATACACACAAGTTCTATTTTTAGATTATTTCAGTGTACCCTGTATCATATATCAGGGTGGTAACTGTGGTTGGTCTCAGCCAATATCGCAAATAGGCCTCCATAAACAGTCAGGCTTCAAGCCAGCCATGAGGTTGACGCTTATTACCACACATTTCCTGTACGAATAGTCAGGATACATGCAGATAATCCACAGGGGTGCCGTTAACTTTGGAGCTTTCATGTCACTGAGCCCAAGTCTTAAGGGGGCTGGTGGTGTTCATTGGACATCTCTCTCATTCCGCTTGGCATGAAGCCCTGCCCTGATGCGCTCTGGCTTTCGAAGAGCCTTCTGATTACTAGTGCTGTATGCTACTCTGAATGGACCTCCGGCTCAGTGCTGGATTGATGTACTGCTGCTTCAACCTCATTCTCCAGTGTAGCAGGCAAAACATGGGAGGGAGATCCATGCTATATTTGGCTCCAGAACACTTGGCAGATTTGGGGAAAGCAAGCCCTAAAGCGATCCTTCCAATGCTGGATCTCTAAGTCCTCCTGTGGCTGTGGAGATTGGGCCGCGACGGCCATCTTAGTCTGTAATGTGTGCCGCTTAAATTGATTACAGACTGAGGAAGCCCCACAATAGGGGCGAAACGCGTATCAGGACCTTGGAGGACATTTGTGCCCATTTTACTCAAGAACAGTAAGGATTTTTTATGCCTGCTTTATTTGCACTCTACATTGTGGTGCTTTTTATGGACTCAGATAGCTATCTGGCTATTGGACTTTGCTTCTTTTAACTTTTTTGTCATTAAGAGCAGTCCTGTATATATTATTTTATCAATAAATTAATTTACAAGAAAGAATCTATTTCTCCGTTGTTCCGGTTACCTTCAGAACGACCCAAGAAAGGACAGGGACGTCCTATTAAGTGTCCCACTGCAACACACATGGGAGCCATATGATTTGATTTGGCTCCCGGCTTGTGAGTACATGAGCTTTACCTCCTTCATTTTTTAAATACATAATTTACTGTATTACACTATATGTTTTTATGTTTTTATTTTAGGAAGCTATAAGAAGTGTGATCCACCATTTGTATGTATTTCTTTTGCTATTGTTAGAGTGGTTTGAGGGGTCCCACTCAGGTGGTTACAACAATTTTGTTGTCACACGATATCACTTTTTTCTACTGTATTTGCTTTACTTGTTAACACCTTTAAAGTGGCTGTTGAACAATTCTTCTTATCTTTTGTGTTGTTTATTATTTTATATTTACACAACTAGACATAATCTTCATTGTTATGGACCCCTTTGTGAATTAGCTCTTCTTTCAATTGCAAAACCAGAGCTGCCCTTATTGAAATGAGTTCTTCTTGCTGACAAATATTAAAAGGTATTGTATCAAAGCTGGTTCTTTAAGTATTCCTCCTCGTCTTAGCATTTTCACTCAGTAAAAGCAGAAAATTGTGCTTAAAAAGATGATAAATGGTTTACCATAAATAATCGTTTCCCTCCTCAAATCATGTTTCAGATTAGTAACTAGGTAATTACAAACTAGTTCAAAGCCTATAGGGTTCTCAAACCTAACTGGTACTTTTTTTTTTTTTTTTTTACTCTCTATTGCTCACGTCTCACTTGGCCCGTGAATAACAGTAACATTAACAGGGTTATTCCTGAGAGTGAGAATTCATTTCTAGTGTATTGGAAGTGAATTTCAAATTTAAGTTTGGATATCCTTACAGTTTTGCGACCTTGGCCTAAATTTTGAAATTCACTGTGAATTCACTTTGAATTCTCACTTTAGACAATAACCTTGTTAATGACTGTCCCCCAGGCATTATTTGTCTTTTTTTTTCCTGTTAGTCATCTCTTTTTTGGAATTCAGAACTACGATTCAAAATAATTTTTTTTTTCATAATTGGTTCGTAATTTGGCTACATTTTGACCAAGAGTTCAAGAATACAATTGATCACCCAATCTGCCCAAATTCAGATCAATTGCTGTTTTGGACTTAAATGAATCTCCAAGTCTAAATGTATTTAATTCCTCATTAAGGGGTCTGGGGGCTCAAGGGGTCTTGTCGAAATATCTACTCGAATTTTGACGCTAGTAGCATTTTGTGTCTCTCTGCAAAAAAAAAAATATTAGATAGTATCGGCTCAATACCATTAATTTTAAGTGAGCTGGAGTTCCCCTGATAATACCTCCAAAAGTGAATACCCACGGAAGTTTTAGTAAGGACAAACCACGTACATCAGAGCTAGTGTCTTAACTTTACCAGCTTGTGGAGGATTATATTATTATACTTTTATTAGTAAAGTGTGAACACATTCACCAGCGCTGTACATTGGTGCAATTGGTACAAATAAAAAGACAAAGGTACAATACATCTGAGACAATACAAAATATATCAAACAAACATAAGGATTTGAGGGCTTTATTCCCATGGAAACCAATATGTGGACTTTTGGGGTGCGTATTTGGGGTCTTATGATCTTATTAATTGTCCGGTCGCTGTTGCTATTTGATATTATATAACACCTGAACATTTCTGTTCCTGGTAGGTTACATTGACTGCAATTATCATCCCTACTCATTTTCAATAATTTGACTTATTGGTTGAGTTCTGGTTGCCACAATATATCCCCAATATTCTGTAGTTTTACTTTGCAATGCATTGTTATTCAACCATTGACTTTTATGATATAGTTCAATACCTACCGTTACTTTTGGATGTATTTTTTAATAGACTGAATTCACCATATAATTTCTTAAAGCTTCCCTATTTTGCATGACTAGAGCCGTTATCCCTCTGGGCCATGCTGAAATGGAAACGAGATGCATAATATGTCCTAAGACGGGAGTTTGTGCAGCCAATTGTAAAGTATATGCCTTCTACATTTTGTGAAACACGTTAAAAAATAACAAAACTAGTTTTGGAAGTAGTTTGGGTTTCAGTAAACACTACGAAATTGGCTTTCACAAATAATTAGCTAATTCAAGCATGTGCTTGATGTTTAACTATAAGTCAAAATCTTGTTAAACCTCAGAATAATATTTAAAAATGCAGAGGACATTAATCAAACATAAAAACATGGTGTCATTTCTACGTAGCTAGAATCTATCAATTACAACGGAACATCTTTCTACACAGTACTTCAACCCAGCTGAAACAAAGTGTCTTTTTGGGACTATGACAGAATAACAAATTTTGCACTGTATAAATGCAGATAAAATATAAATTTAGTGACCTGGATTTACTAACTTGTAGTACATCTCTATTATTTTCAAAAGCAAAAGAAATGCTCTTTTATATGAATGATGAAACAATTTTACATATTGCTTCATTTAACTTCTGGTGCTACCCATTCATGTGCTCAAACTTTGGACTTTTTGTAATGATTAAAAAATGGGCAATTATTGACTTGCATCATTTATTGCAGTGTTCTGGTGTACTTCCCCAGCAACTACCCATTTTGCCACATTATTTTTTACAGCACTCTTCCACCCATCCGACTAAGGACTTCGATTCAAAATTATTTGATAGGCTTTTCAAATTATCATAATCTGTTAAAAAAAAAATGTAATTTTTTTTTCACATCAGATAATGGGCTTAATTTTTGCCACTTAACCTCAGAGGTAGTTTAGTCAAGTCCCAAATCATCATGTGTTACTTCTCCCTTCTATTACTACGATCAAAATTATTAAATATAAAAAAAAGAGGAACAAAATAAGTTCTAATGTGAAAAAAAAGAAAAAAAAAGAAAAGACAAATAAAACAACAGAGAGACAGAACAAAACAAAACAAGAAAAAACACAAAGAGGGGGGTTGGGGGGTTGGAATAGATTTGCCTTTTTACTTCTCCAGCAAATATACCATAAACTCCATGTGATAGGTTAGGATGTTTGATAATAATCAGTCTATACTGAGTCCTCCCAATGAGAAAGCCAGGGCTCCCATATCTTAGAGTAGTATTCTCTATTCTCCTGGGCTGCCCAGTGGATTTCTTCCATTTCCCTCATTTTTTCCACTCTCTGTACCCATTGTTTTTTAGTCGGGGCCGTGGATTTACGCCAATATACCGGGATCATAGCATTATCTTCATCCAATAACTGATTCAGCAGTATCTGTTTATGTTTCTCTTTAAAGGAGGCTGGCCATCCCAACAGTATCTTAGATGTGGATAATTGTTTCAGTGTTGGTAGGATCTTATATATGACCCCTAGGCAGTGGTATATCCTGGTTTTGTGCTGCCCTAGGCAGGACAAAACTCAGGCGCCCCGCTCTCCACCCCCCCCCCACCTTCTAAATACACACACTCACTGACAGATATGCATACATTAGCTAACAGAAACACACACACTCACTAACAGAAACACACACACTCACTAACTGACATACACACACACACACACACACACACACTAACAGACACACTCACTAACAGACACACTAACAGACACACTCACACTCACTAACAGACAGACATGCACACACTCACACACACACACTAACAGACACACTCACACTCACTGACATACAAACACACACTATAACAGACACACTCACACTCACTAACAGACACACTCACACACACAGACACACACTAACAGACATACACACACACACACACACACACACACACTCACACACTAACAGCCTGACACACACTAACAGACAGACAGACACACACACACTCACTCACTAACAGACACACACTCACTCACTCACTCACTAACAGACACACTCAAACACACTCACTAACAGACACACTCACACACTAACAGACACACTCACACACACTCACTAACAGACAGACATATACACACACTCACACACTAACAGACTGACACACTCACTAACAGACAGACAGACATATACACACATACACACACTCACTTTAACACATTTTTTTTATTTACCCCCCAGCCTCCTTACCTTTGGGAATGCTGGGGGGGGGGGGGTTCTCTATCTCCCTGGGGTCTAGTGGGGCTGCCGGGCTGGTTACAGGGCGGGTGGCTGACAAGGGAGCACTTCCTCTGAGCTGTCTGCTCAGCTCCCTCGCGTGCCACAGAGTGAGGCTGGCAGCCGGAATATGACATCATCTTACGGCTCCCAGCCTCACTCTGCAGACAGCTCAGAGGAAGTGCTCCCTCTCCAGGCGCCCGCCAGTGCCGCCCGCCCGGCATGTCAGTTAGCCGCAAGGCTAGCAAGGCATTTTCCCTGGGCATTTGGGGTGGCTTTTTTTGCCGCCCCCTGGAAAATGCCGCCCAAGGCAAATGCCTTGTTAGCCTTGCGGCTAAAACGTCCCTGCCCCTAGGACATGCTGCCAATAACATCTTATATGCTTGCATTCCCACCAGATATGCTCCATATTCCCCCCTTTATCTTCGCATCTCCAGCAGTAATCAGTAGCTAGTAAACCGTATTTGTGTAATCGATCTGGAGTCCAATACCATCTTGTGACTCTATTAAAAAATATAATTTTTCTAGCGATGCTAACTTGTGAATTCATCCCCATTTTAAACACATATGACCAATCCTCATTAGTCATTTGAAAATTCAGACCTTGCATCCATTTCAATTGAAACAAAGGTACTATCCCCTCCGAAGCGCCTCTCGGTATTAAACTGTATATACTAGTAACTAGACATATATATCGTTATTTTACTATCCCAGGGCCGCAGGACCCCATTTCAAATGATTTATATACAGACGTCATCATTCAACTCTATGGGAATTTTTGTCTATAAATCATTTGAATTTTTTTTTAATATACTGTGATCGTTTTGGAAGGCTTATCCAAAAATATTAAATCAAGTGAATTAGAATTTTATATCAAAATGGAACTGTGCATTTACTGTGGCCACCGATTTTGAATTCACTTTGAATTTACTTTGAATTCCCTGCATTTTTCACTGGGTGAATAACCCAGATATTCTTAGTAGAAGTAGTGAATTGTACCGTTTGATTTTCTTTTAATACAAGGTCGCTATATAACTTGATAATGGAACTTTATTAGAGCACTGTGGAAGCTAGCAAGAGCTGAAAGGTAAAATTGCCTCCTACATTTACGGGACTTTAATAATTTAGCTTGCCATGGTTTAGGTAATGATTTGCTCGGTTGTCTGAATCTGAAAGCATTAGCTATTTATGAAGCCATTTTGTTTGGCTAGTTGACAGTTAATGTTGCAGGTTTATTAATTCCTTTTTATTGGTCTAACAGAAATTTGTAGTGACAAGCTTTTTAAGAGTTTCTCCCTTTATCTGGTCTAAAGCATTTTTGACCTTAACATTTTTGACCAGTGAAACGAGCTAAGATAGCTGTGATGTACAGGTTAAACCAGCAAGTTGGATCTGTCAGTTCATCAATATATAATAAAGTATTCTTTAGGGGACACAAAGTTATGCTTATCCATGTGTACGAAAAGGAACACTCAAGACCCCGAAAGCACTTCAGCTTGCCGAAATGCTGTATGTGTGAAGAGTTTGTCCTTTTTTAATTTTACAAAAAAGTGCAGATTTCCCAAGAAATTTTCACTTTTGTAAATTAACCTTGTTACACCCCCCTGGCTGTCAGTCAGACAACAGGTCCTGTTTGGTCCTGATTGTTTTGTTCAGTGGAGCTAAATTCAAGAGGCAGCAATTGCTCGGAGCACATGCATTGCAAAAACTTGTCATTGAGTTGCATTGAGAAGTCTGTGATTGGACAGCTATAGAATGTCTGGGAGAGGTTAGAAGGGGAAGGCTTAAAAAGAATGAATAATAAAGCATAATTAAATGCATGCACATTTTCTTTCGGGCATATCTACTAAAGAGTGATTTTAATATATATATATATATTTATTTTTTTTATTTGGGCAGGGGAGTGTCCCTTTAAATGTTGAGACTTTTGGTTAATTGGGAAGTGCAGTGATAGATCTGGAACCAATGTCCAAAAAGCCAGCAGGACTGGTATGAATTTAAAACTAAATCTGGTACTAGACCACAAAAATTCAGCCGAACCGCAATGCACACACACTCTTAAATGCAAGCTCTGCTCACATACACAAATAAACTGATTTATTGCTTTGTTACGGTTGCCCCGGGCTAGCTGAGGGTTGGACCATAGACGGATGCTCCTAGCGCTTACCAAGGACCATCAGGACCATCAGAACCGCACCAGACACCATAAGCACCACAGACCCCACGAACTGCCGCTGCTTGGTTGGGGTCTCGCCGTCTCCTACCTACGACAAGGCTTCAGGCTCCAGTGGGTGAACCTCTCTTCCTTCAGAGAGCGAAGCAGGAACAGGAACAAGCTCTTACAAGAGCCTAGTGATTATTCAAGGGAGTATGAAGAGCATAGCAATCCCTGTAGTGATTATAGCTGTCCCCTCCAAACACGAGTCGAGGCTGCGAGTTGAGGGTCAAGTAGAACTAAAGGTTTAATGGTACAGCTGCTTCTTTTATACAGTATTTCCCCACAAGGTGACTGCCCACATGGACCTTGTTGGGCACAGGACGTGAAATGCACAATCCAATAAAGTGCACAATCAAGTTTTGCATTTGAACACTTCCAGTTACTGTACACAAACCCCTCCCCACTGCCTGTGATACAATTAACAAAGACAATGGACTAACTCAATTAACTTTAGCAGAAAAAAAAACATACATTTTTACAAACCCCAAAAAGTACCCCAAAATAAAACATATCTCCACAAAAGTCACATCCCCTGATAGCCCTGATCTGGGTGAACAAAGTATTAAAAATCACCCAGATCGGTTCAGGGGTTCAGGAAGTTCTTATTTTTGCCCCACCGTGCACATGGTCCCATGCCCAAAACAGTTCCATACACTCGACGGCAAAACACTGCTGCCACATGTTTGATTCTGTTCCAGTTAAAAGTCCAAGGGGCAGAGACAGTACTTTTGAACATGGGTTATCACAGGGCCCATAGTCCCAGTGTAGGAGGCTGGCAAGCAGGCCCCTCCAAAAAACTCATGGCAAATTCCCTTAAAAAGGAAAGTTTGTCACGTGCTTGTCTAGATATATACGGAGAGAGAGAGACTTCACAAATATTTGTACACCTTGGATCCATATGTATCAAACACAGTGATATTGTTTTGCAAGCCATGTTCTTGTAGGTAAAATTACATCAGTTATGTGAGGTCATCTAGGAAAGAGCAGACTTGCCGAGGTGAGAGCGGTGAGTGGAACTGACTCTCACTCCTATTTCTCCAGTCACACTCAATGTGCTTTAGCCCCTAATTACTCAATCCCTGGCATCCTAGTAATACAGACTTATTGATTACTCAAGAAAGCAATTAATCAGTTTATTTGTGTATGTGAGCAGAGCTTGCATTAAAACCTTCAGGCTCAATAAAAGCTCTATGTTGCGATAGTATTCAGGGCTTTAGTGTAATACTAAAATGTGAAAATGCCATTAGTCTCATCCCTATAAGTTCCAACAGTTCACATTTTAGCAATTTCCCCTATTTGAACAGATTTGAACAGTCTCCAATTCCTGAACCTTTGTTTAGGTCATCGAGGTAATGGAAAGATTAGTCTAGTTTCATACTTGCACGACATAGTTTGGACCGTGATCTGCCTACCCCCTGCTTGTTATTCATAGTTTTGGTATAGTGTCTGGTATATCATTCCACCCATATCATGACCACTGTACTAACTTGCTTACTATTCAAAATTTCTATCCATTAGTTGCCTGTAGTTCTCATGGTACACTAGTAATCAGTAGGTACTGATCTATTTAGTTACAGTGCATCGTACCATGTATCTTTCTGGCTAACCCAAGCAAAGTTCCTTGTCTTTTTGTGTATGTAGTTGGCGTGCTTGCCCACAGGGACGGTCTGACCATAATGCGGCACAGATGGCTGCCTTAGGGCGCACCGGCCCAGGAGCGCAAATGTCCAGGCAGGGCTGGCAGGTCACGTAGTGTAGCCAGAGGCGTTGCATCACTATGTGTCTTTCTATATGCACCAAGCAGCTACTCAAATATGTTGCCCGGCACCGAGTGTTAGCCTGCACCCTGCTTTGTATAATTTTTTTTTTGAAGCGGCAGAGAGATATACAGCCAACGAGGGAGCTCTGAACCATCAGCATTGCCTTGTAACTCACTTGTGTGCCCTATAAAGGTGCCGGGACCAGGAATATAACGATACTCCGACCCGGGCACAACTGCAGGGCATGCAGGGGAGCTTTACAGGCAGTGCTAATGATCAGAGCTCCCTCAGAACAAACAAGCCCACACTGGACCACTCACTGAGGATCCACTCCAGTTCTCACACAGGTAGGGAGACTTGATGGGATCTTTTTTTCAGTGTGTGTGAAAAATCTGTGAGTGTATGTGAGATTGTGTCTGTGGTTGTTTGTGTGTCTGTCAGTGTTTTTGGGTGTGTTACACTGTGTGGGTATGTTCCCCTACACTTAATCCTCAGTCGCCCACAATACTGCCCCTATCCTCCACACCAAGGCCCCAATCTCCCACATTATTATATAGGCTGTTTGGAGGGGGTAATTATATAAATCATGTCATATCCCCGATCCCTGTGTAGGACACAGCACAGCTGGTGCCCAGTGATAGGGATGGGCTGCTGGGAGTGCCAAACAGCAAACCATCATGCTCTCCAGGGACCTGATTGCACATAAATGAGATGTGTTTATTTAATTGTGACTGCATGTATGGCTATATGGCTGTGACTTTATGTTTCTGTATGACTGTATGCCTGTGTCTGCTTGTCTGTGTATGTTTGTCAATGTGTGACTCTGTCTGTATGACTGTATGTCTTAGTGTGACTGTGTCTGTATGTCAGTGTATGACTATGTCTGTATGACAATGTCTGTATGTCAATGTGTGACTGAATGTCTTTGTCTGTAAGACTATGTCTGTATCTGTATGTCTGCATCTGTATGTCTCAGTATGACCATATGTCTGTCTCTGTATGACCATCTACATGTATGTGTAGATTATATGACTGGGTGCCTGTATGTCTCTGCCTATTATGACTGTATGTCTTTATACTTTGTGACTGTGTGCTTAAATAAATGTGTCTATTTGCCTGTATGGTTGCCTGTCTGAATGTTTGTATGTTTGTTTGCCTGTATATTTATGTGTGAAAGAGACACACAAAAGGACTGTGAGGGGAGATAGAGACACATAAAATAACTTTGGTGGATGAAAAAGCCTTTCAATGGGGCTGGGGGTGAGAAAGAGACACAGAAAGGGAATGGAGGGAGTAAGAGACACACTAATTGGGGGGAAAAACAGGCGAAGGGGGCAAAATGCATCTTTGTCTGTGTAGCAAAAAATCCTTGCACCAGCCCTGCTTTCCCCATAGACATATCTTAAATATTGGCAATAGCAGTTGAATGCCAAAGGAGATGCCAGGGGAAATACTAGAGACCTTTAAATTGGATCTTACAATGTAGGGGGAGGGAGGGGCTAATTACTGAGGATTGCTTTAGGACAAAGATACATTTTTGTGGCCAGATCTCATCCCACTATTCAGTTATAGTAATAAGGGAATTGGGGTATGACACCCTAACATGGCACCTTTGTAATCATGCCAACATCTATTGAATCCTTTGAGTTAGGAATGCTATGAAGTAACAGCTTACAGTAATGCTTTCATTGGGGGAAAAAATGAACATTTTTAAAGTATATACATTGAATATTTCTACTGACTAATGTTTCACCAGCACTACTAAACTGTAAAGAACCCCCTCGCAAATAAACGTGTGACTTATAAGTAATATAACACATAAAATCTTATTAATGCAAACCGTTCCATGTTTCCCAAAGCTCCCCATTATTATGATTCATGTAGCATTCATCATGAGAGGTCCAGCATCGAAGGAACGTCGACAAGCTCCACGCTTTGTCTGTTGATTTTACAGTTTGCTTTATTTTAAGGCAACACATTTGTTTATTTTATAAAATTTAAATAGATGTCAGCATTGTATAATTTCTGTGTTAACAAAGCAGTGAGCAAAACCCTTCCCTCTATGTTTATAAAATATTATTGTTTAATTCGCATAGTTTAGAAATTCCAAATGTCGAGAATAGGAAGGAGGCCAAATACCATCTGTTTATAAGTATGATGCATTGTGAAATGTGTGTACTTTTCAAACCGCTTTGGTCAAACATGCCATTAATTTATCTGCAAGTCATTTGTAAAAAGCTTAGCAATTGGTTGTTTCTGCAAGAGAACCTATCAATACAGATCCAAGTCTCGTAGTTTATTTATATGCGCTTGCATAATTTTAGCGTTGATTCCATCAGCATAAATATCACTTAATATGAGGCACTGCTGAAATAAAGAGTCATTGATCATGACGAAGAAGAAAATATATCATATAGCAGTACAAAGGAGCATGACAGACCTCCATCATGTTTTTGGCCAGGAGCAAAAATAAATGGATGGTCATCATGTGCATTAATAGAATTGTTTCCTTCCCAAGTTACAATCCTTTCAGAGGTGGAGTGATTTCTAGGTGTGTGGTCTGCTGTGATATAACAGACAGGTAAAAGGTCTAATCCCTTTAGTTGTCCCTATACATATACCTGGCTTCTTCTAGAATTATAGTATGATGCTAAATCTCAACACATTTTGTTTGTTCTAGACAAGATAAAGTGAAGAGAGATCCTTGACAGTGGAGACACAGATCTAAGGCTCCCTTCTCCGTATCATCAGCTGGAGATGGAGTTGAAGACACCTGGGACATTCAGGACAAACATCTATTGCGCTCTCCTTTGTATCCCCAGCTGAAGATGGAAATGAAGCGATGTGGGACTTTCAGGTCCGATCACAAAATGCATCCATCTGACTACATGTCTTGTAGACATGCAAAGCATTGTAGATATTCTGATCCATATCTTGCAGACATGCAAAGCATTGTGCTGTCTCGTCTCCCTGAGCAGGACACTATGCTGTCTCATTCACCTATGCAGAGCCTTTATTTTATCTTTCCCTTGTATTTCTGGAAAACTTTGTTTCTCCCCACTCACCTGTGCAGAGTCTTATGCTATCTCATTCCCTCCTGCAAACCTTATACTAACTCACTACCTCCAGCATAGCCATGTGCTATCCCATTCCCTCCTGCAAACCTTGTGCTAGCTCACTACCTCCAGCAGAGCCATGTGCTATCTCATTCCCTCATGCAAACCTTGTACTAACTCACTACCTCCAGCATAGCCTTGTGCTATCTCATTCCCTCCTGCAAACCTTGTACTAACTCACTACCTCCAGCATAGCCATGTGCTATCTCATTCCTTCCTGCAAACCTTGTACTAATTCACTACCTCCAGCAGAGCCATGTGCTATCTCATTCCCTCCTGCAAACCTTGTACTAACTCACTACCTCCAGCATAGCCTTGTGCTATCTCATTCCCTCCTGCAAACCTTGTACTAACTTACTACCTCCAGCAGAGCCATGTGCTATCTCATTCCCTCCTGCAAACCCTGTACTAACTCACTACCTCAAGCATAGCCTTGTGCTAACTCATTCCCTCCTGCAAACCTTGTACTAACTCACTACCTCCAGCATGGCCTTGTGCTATCTCATTCCCTCCTGCAAACCTTGTACTAACTTACTACCTTCAGCAGATCCATGTGCTATCTCGTTCCCTCCTGCAAACCCTGTACTAACTCACTACCTCCAGCATAGCCTTGTGCTATCTCATTCCCTCCTGCAAACCTTGTACTAACTCACTACCTCCAGCATAGCCATGTGCTATCTCATTCCCTCCTGCAAACCTTGTACTAACTCACTACCTCCTGCAGAGCCATGTGCTATCTCATTCCCTCCTGCAAACCTTGTAATAACTCACTACCTCCAACATAGCCTTGTGCTATCTCATTCCCTCCTGCAAACCTTGTACTAACTCACTACCTCCAGCATAGCCTTGTGCTATCTCATTCCCTCCTGCAAACCTTGTACTAACTCACTACCTCCAGCATAGCCATGTGCTATCTCATTCCCTCCTGCAAACCTTGTACTAACTCACTACCTCCAGCAGAGCCATGTGCTATCTCATTCCCTCCTTCAAACCTTGTACTTTCTCACTACCTCCAGCAGAGCCATGTGCTATCTCATTCCCTCCTGCAAACCTTGTACTAACTCACTACCTCCAGCAGAGCCATGTGCTATCTCATTCCCTCCTTCAAACCGTGTACTTTCTCACTACCTCCAGCAGAGCCATGTGCTATCTCATTCCCTCCTGCAAACCTTGTACTAACTCACTACCTCCAGCACAGCCATTTGCTTTCTCATTCCCTCCTGCAAACCCTGTACTAACTCACTACCTCCAGCATAGCCTTGTGCTATCTCATTCCCTCCTGCAAACCTTGTACTAACTCACTACCTCCAGCATAGCCATGTGCTATCTCATTCCCTCCTGCAAACCTTGTACTAAATCACTACCTCCTGCAGAGCCATGTGCTATCTCATTCCCTCCTGCAAACCTTGTAATAACTCACTACCTCCAACATAGCCTTGTGCTATCTCATTCCCTCCTGCAAACCTTGTACTAACTCACTACCTCCAGCATAGCCATGTGCTATCTCATTCCCTCCTGCAAACCTTGTACTAACTCACTACCTCCTGCAGAGCCATGTGCTATCTCATTCCCTCCTTCAAACCCTGTACTAACTCACTACCTCCAGCATAGCCTTGTGCTATCTCATTCCCTCCTGCAAACCTTGTACTAACTCACTACCTCCAGCATAGCCATGTGCTATCTCATTCCCTCCTGCAAACCTTGTACTAACTCACTACCTCCTGCAGAGCCATGTGCTATCTCATTCCCTCCTGCAAACCTTGTAATAACTCACTACCTCCAACATAGCCTTGTGCTATCTCATTCCCTCCTGCAAACCTTGTACTAACTCACTACCTCCAGCATAGCCTTGTGCTATCTCATTCCCTCCTGCAAACCTTGTACTAACTCACTACCTCCAGCATAGCCATGTGCTATCTCATTCCCTCCTGCAAACCTTGTACTAACTCACTACCTCCAGCAGAGCCATGTGCTATCTCATTCCCTCCTTCAAACCTTGTACTTTCTCACTACCTCCAGCAGAGCCATGTGCTATCTCATTCCCTCCTGCAAACCTTGTACTAACTCACTACCTCCAGCAGAGCCATGTGCTATCTCATTCCCTCCTTCAAACCGTGTACTTTCTCACTACCTCCAGCAGAGCCATGTGCTATCTCATTCCCTCCTGCAAACCTTGTACTAACTCACTACCTCCAGCACAGCCATTTGCTTTCTCATTCCCTCCTGCAAACCCTGTACTAACTCACTACCTCCAGCATAGCCTTGTGCTATCTCATTCCCTCCTGCAAACCTTGTACTAACTCACTACCTCCAGCATAGCCATGTGCTATCTCATTCCCTCCTGCAAACCTTGTACTAAATCACTACCTCCTGCAGAGCCATTTGCTATCTCATTCCCTCCTGCAAACCTTGTAATAACTCACTACCTCCAACATAGCCTTGTGCTATCTCATTCCCTCCTGCAAACCTTGTACTAACTCACTACATCCAGCATAGCCTTGTGCTATCTCATTCCCTCCTGCAAACCTTGTACTAACTCACTACCTCCAGCATAGCCATGTGCTATCTCATTCCCTCCTGCAAACCTTGTACTAACTCACTACCTCCAGCAGAGTCATGTGCTGTCTCATTCCCTCCTGCAAACCTTGTACTAACTCACGACCTCCAGCAGAGCCATGTGCTATCTCATTCCCTCCTTCAAACCTTGTACTAAATCACTACCTCCAGCAGAGCCATGTGCTATCTCATTCCCTCCTGCAAACCTTGTACTAACTCACTACCTCCAGCACAGCCATGTGCTATCTCATTCCCTCCTTCAAACCTTGTACTAACTCACTACCTCCAGCAGAGCTATGTGCTATCTCATTCCCTCCTGCAAACCTTGTACTAACTCACTACCTCCAGCACAGCCTTGTGCTATCTCATTCCCTCCTGCAAACCTTGTACTAACTCACTACCTCCAGCATAGCCTTGTGCTATCTCATTCCCCCGCAAACCTTGTACTAACTCACTACCTTCAGCAGAGCCATGTGCTATCTCATTCCCTCCTGCAAACCTTGTCCTAACTCACTACCTCCAGCACAGCCTCGTGCTATCTCATTACCTCCAGCAAACCTTGTACTAACTCACTACCTCCAGCAGAGCCATGTGCTATCTCATTCCCTCCTGCAAACCTTGTACTAACTCACTACCTCCAGCAGAGCCTTGTGCTATCTTATTCCCTCCTTCAAACCTTGTACTAACTCACTACCTCCAGCAGAGCCATGTGCTATCTCATTCCTTCCTGCAAACCTTGTACTAACTCACTACCTCCAGCAGAGCCATGTGCTATCTCATTCCTTCCTGCAAACCTTGTACTAACTCACTACCTCCAGCACAGCCTTGTGCTATCTCATTCCCTCCTGCAAACCTTGTACTATCTCACTACCTCCAGCAGAGCCATGTGCTAACTCCTTATTCCCTGAATTAATCTTTGTTGTCTTGCCTTTCTAGCACAACTTTGCATGACCTCAGCTTTTTGCAGAGCCTGTTGGTTCCCCGTTCCTTCATGAAGAGCCTTGTACTATCTAATTTACTCCTGCAAAGCATTATTTCACTTCTCCCAGGGAACTATATCATGCGCCTCCTACATAGCCTTGTCATATGTTAATTCCTCATTGCAGAGCCTCATGCTGCAACAGCACCCCACTACTGCAAAGCGTATATTACATTTATCCTCCTCTCCATCCAGAAAAGCATTTGCACTCTGCCTCATTGCTTTTAGACAGTACTGACTTGAGGTAAAGAAGATTGACCTGAGAAGTAAATTCAGGACAATCAGTGGGGAGTATTATATTATTACACTATTGGAACACTGTTGGCAATTTAGTTACAACATAGAGACATAGGATGTGACGGCAGATAAGAACCATTCAGCTCATCTAGTCTGCCCAATTTTTTTTTTTTTTGCTTAAATGAATATACTACCTAACTGACATAAACTGCACCATTAAATAATGCAATGAAAACATTAAAACATACAGTGCCTTTATTTTGTTTATTTAATGTAGAATACCACTTTTTAAGGCACCTCTCACGTGTTTTGCTAGGGGGCCCAATGGGTTATAAAACCGTACGTGACATAATCATTACCTGTTATAGAATATGAATTATCTGAAATAAAACACAAATACCGTGCAGTTCAAGTTTGAAAAATAATTAGCTACGTATTTCAGTGTTACCAACGAGAAATAATTCTTACGGGGAATAGAAGATGTGTTGCAAATTTCCATAAGCTCTCTGCCCAGCTGCAGTTTGTTCTAGTATTCATAATGATGCTTGGGGATAGGGAGGTGGTTTTAAACTCTGCATATGGGGTCATTTTCCCAAAGGAATGGAAATAATGGTTGCTCTCAGGTGGTCAGAGAGAAGAAGAGCAGAGATTTTTTTTTTTTTGCCTTTCCAGTCGTGTTATTCCTGCTCGTATGATATTCTCAATGGGATGATCGCAGTTCAGAGAAGTTTGATGTGAGAGAGAATTAACTAGCTAACCCCTGCTGTTTGAAGTATGGTATGAAAAGATGACTCTCAGGGTAGCGTACAGGTGGATACAATGAACCTGTGAGTGGCATCAGAGAATGCGATAGATGACTTCGTGACATGCTATCGCTCCTCACTTCTTGCCTTCAAATTGTTACCGTAGAAAACGTACGGTTCCCCATTATAAGTGGCGTTGTATATGGTTCAGATTTCTGCTTATTATTTCTATAATTTTAATAAAGTCTGCCTGGCTCAAGCAAAATGCAAATTACGTTTGCATAGCTTCTGTATAATGATGAGCAGGTTTGAAAGAAGGGGTAGGCAACCTTCGGCACTCCAAATGTTGTGGACTACATCTCCCATCATTCTCTTACAGTCATAATGCTGGCAAAGCATCAGGGGAGATGTAGTTCGAAACATCACGAATGCCAAAGGTTGCCAACCGCTGTTTTAAGTCTGCTGTAGTGGTTATGATGCCAGCAGTGACCTGGTGCCTTCCCACATTAAGTAGTCAAACCATTTTAGTACTATTTGATGACTTGTTGTATTTGATCTCCTGCAGGAGAAGGAGAAGACTGGAAAAGGGTCACTGGCACATGGCGGGGCCGAGGTAGAATGGTATGACTACTTACCTAGGGACAGCACCAATGTACTCCTGGCACCACAACCACTACAGCAGATTGGTTTCTGTCAAGGGGAATAGAGACATGTAGTACAGTAATTCTTTACTTTTTGTGGAGAGTTAATTTGTTTGTAGTTTGCCTTGTTACAGTATTTTATACGTTGAGGAACATTCCATATGCAATTATTGCAATATTATTATTATTTTTATTATATTTTAGTAAAAAGACAAAGGTAAAATACATCTGAGAAAATAAAAAAAAATGCCAAACAAATAAGGGAGGGGTTGAGGGATCTTGTGGGAACTTGCAATCTAGATGCAATAACAACTCGTTGTCTGGGTTTTGTTGCAAGGAGCTTACCTGCCAATATATCTCTGCACACAGTTACTAATAAAGGCACACTGCAACTATAAGCCAACCCCATCACTCATAGATATCAGAGACCTGAGCTTTGCTTTTACCCTGCACAGGCTTGTGTGGAAAGAGTCTATTGATATTGTTTTTTTTTTTGTTTTTTTTTAATGCTGTCTTCAATAATCTCCAGGCTCCCTTATAAAACATCTGGAGGGAACTTTAACCCCTTAAGGACACATAACATGTGTGACATGTCATGATTCCCTTTTATTCCAGAGGTTTGGTCCTTAAGGGGTTACAGGGGACCTCTCCCAATATACTGGGCGCTATAATTCTATAATGTTTGAAATCCAGAGGATTTATACATATGCGACTGCAAAGAACATGTGATTGAATGAGTTGAGTTTGTTTTAGTTGTTGCACAAGGGTTTAAATTGCCTACATTATTGTAAAGAATTATGCTAGTTCAGTTGTGTTGCAGTGTATTTTACCCCTTCCTTCACTACAACAGGTATGTATATAAGTGCTGCTTTTCAACATAAAGAAAACCCAATTTTTCAGTTCTGCCCTCTGCATCTCAGCATATGACCCGTAAATGATGACCATTATACTTTCCAAAAGTGAAACCTCGATTCGATGGTACACACAGTAACTTCAAATGTAAAAAGAGACAATTGAACTCATCCCGAGGTCCATGATATTTGCTTTATGATACTGTTTAAACAATCTGAGAAGCTGCTCTGAAAAAAGGTAAAAAGAGAATCTTTGGACAGACGTACAGATTCTTGCATTAAAACCAACATTTTCTGAACAATGTCAGCTGCAGTAAAAAGAGAGAGAATTTAAAGTCTATATCGTCATCGAGGACCTAGACTTAAACAGATGTTACGATATAATATAATTCCAGTTACCACCTGAATCAGAAAATGTGCATGTGGTTGATCATATGAATTATGTTGCATCCTGTGTATATTCACTAGACAGATGCCATGCCATCCACGTAGCTTTTAAAAAAGGGGTAATTTGGTATCAGTCAATGATAGGTTTACCATTATCAGAGATAGCGTTGCAATGAATTTGTTAAATGGTCATAATCACCTTGCACCACTTTCCTAATTTATTCTATTGTTATATACCCTTTGAGATGTCATAAGTTTCATTATAAAGCTTCTTTGTGTTAACTTTTAAAACCCCATCACAATTGAGGTTTTAAAGTTACCCAACAGAGCTGTATTTAACCCCCTCCTTTTGATCTCATTTCTGCTGGACACTGATGAAATTCTTACCATTTTTCCGGTATCCCCTCAAGATTGGAATTTGAAAAGACCTACCTTAACAATTTAATTCACTGTATGGCTTCTAGAATCCTTCGTATCTCTTCATTCACCGTGTCAACAAGGGAATCAGCATTTCTCTTTGTAATCACCCAAGATACCCAAGATTCTCTTTGCATAAATTAAACTCTTAAAGAATTAAAAAAAATTAGAACACAAACATATATACCTTACTTCCTGCTATCTTTGCTTAAAAGATGCCCACAGGGGGTTTTCTTAACATCCTTTTCCACCTAACTACCTTTTGGACTTTGGACGTCAATAAAAGGTCTTTCATCACATCTATTTCCCTACTGTGGTGCATAGCAAATTAGATTTCTAAAGCTTTCATTCCTTCTACAACTTTTATCATTTTGCCTAAAATCTCAATTTGGTACCTAGTGAAAGAACTGTCTGTAACATGTTTTAAAATTACCTCACACCAATTATGCTGAGAACATTTTTTTCATTAGAATAAGGTTGTAATAGAGTTACAGAAAAAAATAAAAATCTAATGGTGTAAAGGTCACTTATTCACTAGAAAAAAATATGTTTGCTATTTTGAAGCATTGACATAAGGAAATAATTCCTTTAAAGGAATAAAATCTAATTAAAGTGCATGTTTCACTGCAAAATAAATTATACGTCCTTGGTTGTTGTCTAAAAAAAACACAACAGAATAATACTTTGGTATTTCATCTAAAGAGCTCAGTGTAAATTCCATTGTTCTGTTGCATAGTTTGATTGCTGAGACACATTTTCTCCTAATTTGCTAAATTAACATAAATGTCTTTGTTTAATGCATGCAACTAGTTACCTGTTACTTTGTTTCTGAGCCAAGATGAGTTGACAGAAGATAAAAAAAATTAAATAATTCTGTAACTGTGAGATCCTTCCAATTATTTTGCGCTACAGAACAGCGAGAATAATAAAAATTTTATGAAAACTACAAAGTATATATAGTGCTTTTCCTATGTTACATACACTGTAACTCCAAACAACAACCATGCAGACATTAAGTCGTTAATAGAAGATCTGGTATATATGTGTCATATATATATATAAACATATGTGGGTTGAGTGTATGCATTAAGGTCAAATCAGACTTTAATTTTTCTGAGCTCGATTAAATGGTCACTATTTTATTAGAAAAAAAATAACATCTGGACCTCAGAGGAAAGAGGAGGACTTGTTGACTTCCCTCTGGTTAATCACATGTCAGAGAACCAACCCTCAGTTTATCGTTGGACTACCATCTACTCCACAGTGGGTTCCATATCAGTTCATAAATGGCCTTGAGACTACTTCCAATTTGTTATGCCTGATACTATTTGTTACGCCTGATACTAAGAAAGAAAAAGGTGGTATTTAACTTACTTTTAGACTTGTGCACAGTAAAAATATTTGGCTCAGCCGAACCGAAACCTTTTTTGGACATCCATATTTCGGATGAATATCGGTTTAGCAAAATTTTGATACCAGAATCCCAGCTCGGTAAACGAATCAGATGAATCAGAAGGGTGCGAAAATGGGTCTATGAGTGTAATGCAAAATATATACATAATATAATATATAAATTGTATTTATATTGCAGTACACTAATAGGAGCATTTTCCCGATATATGGTTCACAGATACAGTGAGGAATGTAACAAATATAGGGAAAAAAAGGAGTAGAAGTAAAAAAAAGTCTATATTGAAATGTTTATTTATTAAAGATTGTTTTTCTGCCCCTCTTTTATTTTTTACCTCTATTGCTCACTTTCACTCAATCTGTCAATAAAATCACCATTTAGTGTCTGTCCCCGAGCCATTAAATATCTCTATTTATCACCAATCATCTCTTTTTTTTTGGGCACCACAGGCAGAATTCAGAATCACAAATGTAAATGGATATGCTTGGGCATTTTCTGCCCATTTGTGAATCGGTACAATTCATCTCAGACTTCGGGAAGACAACTGTTCACCTGATCAGCTTCAATTCAGACCGAAATTAAACTCCAAGTCTTGTTACTTTACATGTTTCACAAGTCTGTTCAAACTGGACTGGTCTCTTGTGGGCCAATAGCTAGATTGTCTTTATTACATTAACTGGGGTTCATATGAGGATAAATCCTAGGTGCAGAGAATGCGGCTAAAGACACTCAAGGCACCAAAACACTCAAGGCACCATAACCACTACAGCTTGCTCCGCACTCCCTTTTTTGAAAGGTATGACTTCTTACCTGGGAACCACCATGGGCCACTCCCTGTCTCCTCTACTAAAGCTGGAGAGCTGTTAGCTCTCATG
Source organism: Pelobates fuscus (assembly GCF_036172605.1). Classification (NCBI taxonomy): domain Eukaryota; kingdom Metazoa; phylum Chordata; class Amphibia; order Anura; family Pelobatidae; genus Pelobates; species Pelobates fuscus. The sequence continues at coordinate 24,134,129 of NC_086324.1, read as the reverse complement.
AGCTAAGCCTTGCAGTATGGGGTAGGTTTAGTGGCTGAGTGTGTTAGCTGATCCCTTTCAGCCAATAAGCAAAGCTGTGAAATTGCAGGACTTAGCTTGAGAGAGCTAACAGAAGCTTCTGCTTAGATGCTTCCGTCTCTCTGGCATCAGTGGTGGAGGTAGGGAGCTGTTATCGGCCGACTCTAGGTAAGAAGTCAAAACAATAAAAAAATGGTTTGACTACTTACAATATAGGGCACCAAGGCATTCCTTGGAGTATTATGTTCTTGGCATGATAACTCTGACCCAAAAACACACATGCAGTAAGTAGCATTATGTACTCATTGAGTTACAGCTCCTTCAGTTTTCAGGGATAATACAATTCCACATATTATCTGGGATTTATCCTGTAGAACCATATGAATCTTTGGTTCCCTGCATTTGCCTTAATTGGATAGTGCATGGCATAACTCTCAAATGTCAGACTGGATCCTTCTTAGAACCTTCCTCAGGTATTTAAGAACTCCTAAAACTAGCAGTCATCGAAGGCTAACACATTTCTATGAAAACTGTTAAGCACTTTCTGAGGAATAACCTCAACCTGCCCCTTCTGTAGCTAATTAAAGTGAAAGTGAACATACTTACGCTCTGCTACCCCAAGGGCACAAACCACCTTAAAGTAAGGGGAAGTCATTTTCTGTTACACTTAAGCATTGTGTGAATAGGAAGCTGCTGTGAAACACAGCAGGAAGTGGAATGTGTGAGAGAAAATGAATCCCTCAAGCCATGCTCTCACAGGGAATGGCTACTTTTATATCCGCGATTGTCATAAAATCTTCATTAATTATGTGACACATTGATTTTAGGTGTGATTTCTACTCAATGTTACATTCAACTAAACACAATGTGCTTTTCATTGTATCTATAATGCTGTCTGTCAAAGTCATACCATTTATAACCATGTATGAGTGAGGTTAGTCTCTAATATGTTTTGTTTAAATCCATTGCTTCCTTTGCTGGTTAAAACTCATAGCTCCCAATAGTCCTGTTGTCAAACTACCGTGGATAACAAAAAAAATAAAAAGGTCAAAAAAGGGCAGCACAAGCACACCATTAAAGGCCACGTAGGGGGATTCCTGCTAAGCAAGAGAGTAGGTTATTCCTCTTTTGGACAGTTATGTACCATCAGTGGAGTGCATTGTGTCATTGGCACGACCCCACCCTGGCCAAACAATTTATTATCTTCCAATGCTGGAAGATATGTGAAATTATAACTTTGCTTGGTTTAACGTTCACCATTTTCTCTTGGTTATTTTATAGCGAGTGAGGTGGGTCTAGATAACGACTCTGATAAAAAAAAGTATTTCTGGGATTAAAACACTGTATCCAGGTTTTTTATTGGTCCCGTTTAGTTCAGGTCAATTATCAGCTGAGTCTATCATGACGTCGGGCAACCCCACATCTCAGAACATATATCACTGGGAGCCTGCTGTAAATTGACCAAATATTTCTAGACATCCAAGAGAATTTTACTGATCATCCAGAAGAACCTGGTTGAGGCTCTCTCAAGTTCTGAATCCAATGACCATTGATTTCTCCAGAGTCGCATGAACATCAAGATGGAATTTCATTATAAAGCTGGTAGACATTTTCAAGCACCTACCAGTCTAATTGGTTTTCTGTACACATGGATGATGCAATCTGATTTGAAATTATTTTATTTTATTATTATTTTACATATTGCAATATATTTACTCTGTTTTCCTTTTTCCATTCACCAACATCCTATGTAAATGAAAATACACTGTTTTCTAATCTTCCAAATGTAAATACCAATGTCTTTACTATCTAGGCTTAATCTCTCAGCACGGCATATGTTAGTTTTCGATGAAAGCAAGCTTTCCATTCCCTTAAAATTGTGATTTATTTTATTTTATTCCATTGGTTTTTTTTAGTATCACTTTATTCATGAAAAGTGAGGCTAACCCTTTTTTTTTGGTTGTGACTTTACAATTTGTGATGGTTTGAGCAATTATTACGCAAAATATTATATTATTATATTATTTCAGTTTAAAAAAAAAAAAAAAAAATGTTTATACACATATTTTGTTTCAGAGCATGTTTTTAGGCGAAATGAAAGAATTTATTTATGACGGAGAGGCGTCTCAAGTATCAAACATGTTTGGATCCCAGCAGTTAGGTTGTTCGCTGAATTGCAAATTGTCTGAAAATTTCCAGGGAATTAGAAGTTGTAGGTTAAAATAGCTGAACTGAATTAAATATCCTGTGCTTCCAGCAAATTTGCAAATACTTGGTGAATCATTGACAAGTCACAGTTTAGTGGATATATCTCAGTATGAATACACTGCCCCACTAAATCATGCATGTTGTATTCACCAAGTAACTCCAGTTATATTATTATAAAACATTTCCCGGTTTAGCTAAAGTGTAGATTTTATTCAATAGAGCTACACATCTTAACTTAAAGGACCACTATAGTGCCAGGAAAATAAACTTGTACTTGTGTCCTCCCCACCCTCAGGGCCCCCCTTCCGCTGGGCTGAAGGGGTTAAAACCCCTTTAGCCACTTACCTTAATCCAGCGCCAGGCTCCCTCGGTGCTAGTGACCTCTCCTCCCCGTCCGACGTCAGCTCCCGAGTGGAGCCGAATGCGCATGCGTGGCCAGAGCCGCACACGCATTCAAACCGCCCATAGGAAAGCATTACTCAATACTTTCCTATGGACATTCTGCATGCTCAATATGATTTTCGCATTGAGTGTCGTGTAAGCTCCTCCAGCGGCTGTCAGGAAGATAGCCACTAGAGGTTGGATTAACCCTGCTATGTAAACATAGCAGTTTTAAAACCTGGGGGACCTGGCACCCAGACCACTTCATTTAGCTGAAGTGGTCTGGGTGACTATAGTGGCCCTTTAATATTTACAAATCATTTCTCAAGTCATATTAACACACTGTTTAGCTAATAGAACCCAACACGTTTAAAGCAAATAAAGCAAAAATTACATTTCCCTGTGAAAAAATGCTCTTGTTTGACAAAGCCCCATTGTTCTTTCACAAGTTTATTTGATCTGTTAACCTAAAATATGATTTTTGCCAATTTTCTTTACAAAGGCAGAATAAATAGATTTTTAGTGTGCAGCCATAACTTTGACTGTTCTAAATTACAGCAATATTCTTCCATAAGGGGATTTAAATATGAGCTGTGCTATAGTTTTATTAATTACACATATTTATGTTTCATTCCTGTGGTTGTGATTTAATTTCTTTTATTCTGCTATTGTAAACCTTAATAAAAAGAGCTTGTTCTGTCTCTTTATGTTCAGTCATAAATCTTGTGTTCACTAAATGTTTCAAACTGTATACTTGTCCTTTTTTGTATTATAATAGCCTATAGGTATTAATGAGGATGCCTGAGGGTCAACATAGCTTCCCAAATAACACATCAGCATCTAGTCCATCTCCCTACTCCAGTTTGATGAAGAATTCATGTAAATAAATACTGTAAACATTGGTCTAAAAGGTACATTTACGAGAAATATTCATTATGTTTCTGATAGTTACAAATGATTTCAGTTCCAGGAATGTTAGTCAGTGCAATTTATCACAGATAAACCAAGGATCAAATTCTTACTTAGAGAAAAGTACGTCTAAAGAACGTAATGATTTTAGTTCATTTTCAAGCGGATATTATAAAGCTGTGTGTAAAAATGCAGAAAGGGGTTTAACCGCTAAACAGCTAAATATAGGGTATAATATTCAATTTTGAAAAACAACTTTAAATGTTTTTTTACTTATTTGGCTATTTAATCTTAAATTTTGCAAGACAGCCATCCTCACTACATATATAAATTAATTTGATGTATATTGGGCATTTTTGCTAAATAGGGATCTTTGTCAAAGTGACAACTGATTTGTAAAAGTAAACCATTCAAGCATATAAATAATTTTTTTTTAAAAAAGGCTGTTATTTTATGCTCTGTTATGATTGGTTTTCTGTACCACCTATTTTAGTAAATACATTGTCCGTTGTTAAGTTACTATTTTGTGAATAAACAATGGATTATATGCATACATAAATAATATTGTAAAGTGCTACGGAATCTGTTGGCGCTATATAAATGGCAATAATAATAATAAATAAATAAAAGGAAGACCATTTCGAAACTTCTGATGCAAATGTCGCAGTATTTAAATATTTACAGAACACTAGATAAAGTAAAGAAAATCACTTGTTTATATTTATGTACGTATATAATATGCTGTTCAGCAAAATAACCGTAGATTTAAAATCTAAATTTGTGAGGTCAGAGTATAGAGTACTGTGGAGTAAGGAAGTACCTAAATATCAGGCACTGAAAGGGTTAACTATCTGCAAATGATCAGCTTCTGGCACTGAAAGGGTTACCCCCCCCCCAGAGAGGCTGTTTGCCATATGATAAGTACTGCATCCTTACTACATGCTCTAGCTTAAATGCAGTTAAATAAAAGTATAAAGAGTCTTCATTCCCCCTGCAGGAGTTATAGTGGTAGCAATAGGCACAGTGGTGGCTAGGATGCTTTAAAAACACATGTTTAGCTACATTTTCTAACCCGTTCATATTATTAGATGTTTTAAATTGTTCCAAACTTCGTCAGCCTAATTTTAAAAACTTGCATAAAAATGACCAAACATTCAACCAAAACAACACAGATTGGCGCCAATCAACATATAGGCTTTAGGGTATTTCCAAACCCTTTACACAAGAATTTGTATTTTTAATCTGACCTGCTAATGTCGAAGAGTATTAAAAATAAATGATCATCATTTTCACTGCTTATAGCACTCTTAGAATATTGAAAACAGGCTGTATGCTGATCTACCGCCCATTGGTGGTGTACAAGGCTATATGTTATACGGACTTGTTGTTAGATTGCTTAATTATTGGTGGTATGTTGGCCTCGTGGTGGAGTGCTAATCAACTGGTAGAATGCAGACCAAATGGTAGATCGTGGACCCATTTGATAGAATGCTGGCCAACTGGTAGACTGTGGACCCATTTGATAGAATGCTGGCCAACTGGTAGATCGTGGACCCATTTGATAGAATGCTGACCAACTGGTAGATCGTGGACCCATTTGATAGAATGCTGACCAACTGGTAGATCGTGGACCCATTTGATAGAATGCTGACCAACTGGTAGACTGTGGACCCATTTGATAGAATGCTGACCAACTGGTAGATCGTGGACCCATTTGATAGAATGCTGACCAACTGGTAGACTGTGGACCCATTTGATAGAATGCTGACCAACTGGTAGATCGTGGACCCATTTGATAGAATGCAGACCAAATGGTAGATCGTGGACCCATTTGATAGAATGCTGGCCAACTGGTAGACTGTGGACCCATTTGATAGAATGCTGACCAACTGGTAGATCGTGGACCCATTTGATAGAATGCTGGCCAACTGGTAGACTGTGGACCCATTTGATAGAATGCTGACCAACTGGTAGATTGTGGACCCATTTAATACTATTTTTAGAAAGTAGGCCCTTTGGTGAAATTTCAACACACTGGTGGAATGTGGACTTGTTGGTTAAAAATGCTAAGCTGTTGGTGGAGTGGTGGCCCACTAATAAAATGCAGCCCTATTCATATTACAAACGATGTAAAAATAACGCCTGTGTGAATGGCCCATACATATCTAAACTCACATAAATTGAGATGCTCTAGCACTCAGCAGACAGACCCACAAAATATACACAAAAAAGACTGATTATTATGCCTACCCTAAAAAGAAATGTAAAATGCTAGTTTCATGTCAAACTTATGATATGGTATAGCAGCCCATACCTTGTCTATACGGTTTGATGTTCATACCCCATGATGAAAATGTATTTACAGGTTGACAATTGGCATAAATATAATAACTAATTAAATAAATGATACTTTATATCTGGAGTGTGCCATGTACTGTTACCTCTCTTTGTTGCCATTGGCACAATTTGATCTACTAGTAGAATGTTGACCAAGTAGTAGAATGTTGACCCATCAATAGAATATAGACCCATTGATAGAATAAAAATCCATTGGCAGAATTTATCCGACTGTTATAGTGTAAACCCGTTGATAGAATAATCACCCAATGGATAAATGGTGGCCTGGGTAACTAATTGTTAAAAATGAGAGGAACAATGTTTCCCTCTACTGTTGGAACAACATTTTGAAATGGTTTCTTTCTTGTTTGATCAGCCTTTCACTATCACAATAGGAAGTCGAACTGTGAAACTCTTGTAGGCTTTTATATACAAAGCAAATTGTTACCCACTGGGCAGTAACGCAAGAGGTTAATTTCCAACAGATAGGTAAGCATCTAAATGAACGTATTGTTATACATTTACAGCCCTCCCAGTAGTCTCATTATTCTGTTTCTAATGCAGATTAGCATTAAGACTACGAAAAATACACATTTGTACCTTTTAAAAGGCGATGCACTGAATAGGATAAAAACATTTGCTAGCTTAGCATTCTCATTACAATTTCATTGTAAATACTATAAGGTATCGTTTTATTGACCCAGATGGTTGTGTGTTAATGGCTCACTAACACTATATGCCCAGTAATCAATTATTTATATTTATTATTATTATTATTTGTTTTATTATTATTTTTATTTTATTCCTTTGCCTCCACCACTGAAAAGTGTGTTTATAATGGATAGATTATGTGATATATGTCTGATATACTATAAACAATTAATTACCAGGCATATAATATAAATATAGTATGATTATTACATTAGTTTATAATACAAATGTCTAGGACAAATACAAGCTTACAGGTGATCCTCGGTTTGTGAAGTCTAAAATATTTGTTTACAAAATTACACATGACATTTAAACTTAAGCTGGAGGCACTGGGATATAGCAATGGGGCCCCTAGCTTTAGTGCAGTGTTGGGCAATACATGTTCCAGGCTGGGGGTAATAAGGGTCATTTAACTGCTTCTACAAGTACCTCCCTCATTCACTACATTTGGATGACAGACACCTTTGGTGCCCCCTAGTGTTCTGAGTGTAAAATAATGCTGTAGTTCTGGGACATTAATTGGACCCCAAGAAAAAGAATAACCCATGCAGTGCCCCTCAGTGTCCGGGTCTATGATTTATTAAGTCATATACCCGTAATACACACTCCTCCATTTTTTATCCTCCACACACATTCAATCTCTCTCTCTCTCCTTCTAAATAAATAAATAAATACATTAATTAATTAATATGCAAATAAATATATAATTTCCATCCAGGTAATGTCAATGTCCTCATTGCTTTCAAGACAAGTTGTTACATTCCGCGGCAACAATTGCTGCTTCCAATCTGTGATAGAACCAAAGTGTAAAAATACTCAGTAGCCATATGTTCGTTTTAGCATATGTTCCCTTCTGTCCCACCAACACTGCAGTTGTGCCATTTTATATTTTATAACATATGTGTGTGTAGTATATCTGTGTACAATAACGTTTTTTTAATTAGAATGTTCCGTTTCTATGCATCAAACCACAAAAACAAAGTGACCTGTAAGAACCCTACTTAGCCTATTCAGGGCCTGTTTTAGCAGTATGGAGATAGCCTAAATATACACGGACTAAGCTACTTATTTAGTATCAGTAGCGTTATAGAGCCTCGCTGACATTAAAACAAATGGTATTACCATTCATACAGTGTGCCAATCAATCATGGTGTCCAAAGAGATCGGTTATTTCACATCTGAATGCACAGCGAGGACCTACTTGGGAAAGTTAGGGATTGGTCTATAATTCTGCTGTTTATAAAAGTTGAGGTTACAATTGGGATTATGGCAAGTGCCCTGTGTGTTTGTTGGGAATCTTACCTTTTTAAAGCATTTGTTTAAGGTCTTTCATCACATTCTCTGATACTACTATAACTGAGTGTGTTATGGCAAGTGAATACAATTCCTGTAAGACTGAATCTGGTTCTCACGGTACAATATATCATATTTCGTTGGGAATATGTTAGTACCTTATTCGTACCCAGTACTGTCGTATAGTAACATCAGTCGTTATACTCAGTGTTCTCATCCTTAGTCACATATTATCTTGGAGTGATCTACAACCATAAAGGGGAACGGTAACACCCCAAGGTTTCTAATATTATGTTTACTTTTCTCCTATATTTAATATTAGTGAGGTCTGAAAAATAAAATTAAACATCGATTTAGCACCTCTTTATCCTGCAACTGGGCTCCTCCATCTTATCTCCCGATCAATCATTGTTATAAACTCCGTCCTTTCCACCTGGAAGTCAGCATAGAGAAAGCATACAGAGCAGAGGAACAATGAACCCGTGATTCTATTTCTCCACATATTTTCCAGTGTTTTCCCTGGCTTGGTCTTGTTTGAAATACTTTATGATGTCTTTTGCTAAATATATGTTTTAAATGTAGAAGAAATTGAAGCATCTCATGAAAACAAAATATGTTTATACAATGTATCGGAGACTTTCAAAGATTTACTCAGTTGCCAAAATTCCAGAGAGTTTAAAGTTCCCTCTATATTAACTAAATGACCAAATTTATTGAAACCTTGTTTGAGTTCTGTGATGGTGTGCAGTTACGTATTAGATGCATTTTTCTTTGTCTCGATTTGTTCACTTATTTATTTGTATTTTTGCTTTTAAAATCAGTGCCACTTGACTGTTCTGGAGTTCTTCCTAATTTTGTGTATGTTCATGCATGTGATTTGTAGTGTTTCTGGCCTTTTGCCATTGTCCATTACTCCTGGCTGTGATCTTAGTTGGCCGGTATTCTCAAGTCCTGGGTGTCTGATGTTTGGCAGAGAAGAGAAAGAATCTTGGCCAATGGGAGCTGCTGAAATTATGTTGGGAGCGCCTGGTTCAGCTTGAACAAACACAGGTGTCAATGGTATGTTACTACGAGACATACGGTAGATTTTCTAAATCTCTTGAACATCAATCACTCTGTTGTCAATGCATGAAATGTATTAAATTGAATTAAACATAAATATTTTGCCTTTTTTTTTTATCAGGGCTTTTCACTAAAGGTAGATTTTCAAATGTAAGGTCAGATTTAAGGTCAAAATTATCTGTCAGCTATGCTTCCAGTTCGATTGCTCAGGCCTTGAAAGTTTAAAACCACTTTAAATACTCACTGTAGTAAATAGCTCTCTAAGTATTTGGTGAACATCCACAGCAGAAATAAAAACTGCAATATTAGCATTGCCTAATAACACTGGGAAAGCAAATTACTTCTTCCAAAATGGCAGCCGTATTACGTTCTGAAGCAAACTCCTTCACCAGTGAAAATCGGCATATATCCATGTCAGCTGAGATATATCTATTTAAGGTTTGGCAATACTTTAAAAGGGGTCAGTGAAAATTGATTGACTTCATAGCACAAGCAGTAAATGCACATGTCACAGAGTGTCGGTGCCATAAAAATGTCTTTTTCTCACAGTAACGCCACGTAGTACAATGTTAAAATGTCTTGAGAAAATAATTTGACACATCTGAAGCCAAAGCTGAATTTTCATTGGCTTCATAGGCCCGGCATAATGTGATCCTCATAAATCCTAGTACCAGGTCTAAACAGGTCTTCTGTGTACTTCAAACTATACACAACATTACCCAAACCATAGCAAAGCAGTTTCGGATGCCTTTTAGGATTTTAGGATCGGCATTGAGACTGCATGCCACTGCACAAAGTTATTGTTGGAAGCAATTCTCTTTTTAGGACAACACAAAGTGCCTTTTGGTGACTTTTGGTACCATTACTTTATCCAGCATGGGTCAGGTGAAACGGTAGTGCCATCTTTCATATAGCTGGCGGATGTGTCTGTCTGAACAGCTTTGCTAATTTCTTCATGCTAAATTATGGCATGCAACACACATACAGACAAACAAACACGCACACAAACACACAAACCCTCACAAGGGCACCCTACCATCTCAGTGCAGCACTGTGACATGCCTGACACATGCTGCCTAAGATTGATGAGAGTGAAACACCCCCCCCCCCAGATAGTAAATATGAACTGCTGCTTTTCTCATTAACACGGCCCCTCTCCCATTATTGCTATACTGGGTGAGGGCCCGGGAAAAAATTGCGTTTCACTTACTCTAGCCCCTCACTCAGTTGAGCAAAGGGAGAGGAACAGAATTAATTACCGCACCCTGAGAATGAAATGCCGGTCATACTGAGACAGCCTGCCACTCATAATGTTGCGACACACTGTACATTTTTTCCCAACTTGTATATTAAAATGTCTTAGCATATACCACACTCCGAACGGACTGTAAAATGAAACAAAATGCATCTTTCTGGTGGACGTATCTGTTATGCGTGCAATCTGTAACATAATACAGCTTTGTACTGCTCCTGTCAGTACGCTGGCATTATTTATGCATTTTCTACTTCCAGCGTATGAAATGTATACGGACGGGAATGGTATTCTATATCCCAACTGCCTAATTGCCTTCAGTGCTGTATCTCACAGCCCCGCATTAAAAAGCAATCTTCCAAATCTCCTAATAATTTAGAATAAAACATTCCCTCAAAAACAAGTGTGAGTCAGGGAATATGACATTTACATGATTAAGTTGTGCAAACAGAAAATTTGACCAAACACCAAAGTCGTCAATTCAACAGCTGACACAACAGCCAGCAGTAGACTGAGCCAGGAACAAGGACCTTGAAGAGCTCAGTCAGGTGTTGTCACTGGAAAGAATACGTTGAAGATCAGTTGGCATTTTGGGCACATAGCCATTGGGTGTAGGATTCAATTTTTGGAGCTCTGCAGGAGGAATAGTTACAGTATAACTAACATTGTCAAGAGATATTCCGTTAAGATATTTGTCGTATTATGTTAACACAATAGTGAATTCAAATCCATCACTTGGCGTTTGTTTCCCTCGACCAAAGTTTCTGCCAAATCTAAATAAACACGCTATAGTAAATGCGTGATGTTCCAAAATATCAGTTTTGTAAATCATCTGCCTCTAGTAAATCTCAGCTATGACTGATCAAATTGCCATATTTAAGTAATAAAGTAATATTAATTCAGAATTTTAGGTAAATTAATGTTATTGGTTTAATGTCTTACTATGCGAGAAAAACACACACACACACACACACACACACACTCTCTCTCTCTCTCTCTCAATCAACTATATCTATGATGAAAACAGACATCTCTTTGAAAAAAGGGAGAAAAGGGTTTATACGTTTATACTGATTTCTGCAGAGATTTTAATTTTGCAAGTAATTTTATTCTCTGAAAAGAGGGAATAGAATTTGGTAACAGCCAGTGATTATGGTTATTGTCTGCCAATTGCACGAGGCCCGTTATTTAAAAGTAATTATTTCTTTATAGTTCCTAGATTTAAGAAAAAAAAAAAAAACAGTCTCTGTTTTCTAAATGCACAAATAGAATAGGGCAATTCAATGATTTACCCCCTTGAAGGGTTAATAGAAAACAGTAAACATTCTTAAGTTACATTGTAAGCCACCTCACTAAAGGACACCTGTATCAATGGGATCCATTGTATTTGTCTACAGTAAAGGCTTTTTACGGGCTCCTAGATTAGCATAATTAACTTCAAATCATTTCCAAAACTCTCGCCTCCTCTTCCTTTGCATTCCGATATTGCATTTGTCTAAGGTGAACACAAAGAATAGATTTTAACAAAAGTGAAAGATCTAAATGAAAGGGTGAGTGATGGGATTTAGTTTATTGTTCCATAGTTCACCTTAGGACTACCAGAGTGATTAGTAAAACCAGCTCTTAAAAGGTAAGATTGTAGTTTGCATTTCAATTAGTTTATATAGAGGCAGAAAACGAATGCAGTATAGATGTGCATTTTGCAATGTACGTCTTTCTAAAGTCCCTTTGTGCCCTATTAACAAGGATAAACAAAAGACTCACATCAGAACTATGGTCCTTTTTTGGGGGGGGGGGGGGTCTTTTTTTTTTAACACAGAGAAACTCTGTTGACCCCAGGATGCCAACAAAAAAAAACTCACTTTGTCGAGATGGCATAGAGAATCCCTTCAGATGAAAACTGACATGGGGTTGAGGGGTTAATTTCTGGAACAGGATCATTTGCATACAAATGAAAAATGACGGAATTTCTCTTCTAAATTTTCAATGTCATCAGCATCAAACAGCAGTCAGTGCTCCCTTGCTGTTTGAAGAATATTCATTACTCCAGCAGAAGAGGGCACCTTGTTTGGTATTAATCACAATTGCAGGTCAATGTCTTAATTTACCAAACTCTGTCTGAAGTGCCACTCACTCCTAGAGTCCTTCGCTTCTAGTTTAATCCGCATGTGGTAATCCTCCCAAAAGACTCCCTGATTCTATATAAATGTATGGTATTATTACCTTAAGTAGGGGAAAGGTACGATTGTGGAACATGAATGTGGGCCTGATATCCTTTTATTCGCTTTACATATTTATATAATAGTTATAATTTATTAAGATCCAGACGAGCAGTGTCTTTCAATGCTCATACCATTAGGGCCAAAAATTGATATTTTAATCCTATCACACCTACAATAATGGTATCCACTATTTACTGTCATTATTTCATTTGTTTTAACCCCACTGCAAAATATCTCAGTTTGTCTTCTCTTTGTAAGATGAAATTAAACGTATTAAAATATCTCCTAATTTCTCTCTGGTAAATTCATTTCCAATAATAAACTTTAATTTCCAATAGTGAACTTTTAAAGTTTTTTTGTCACATCCCTCCAATCCATTTTCACAACTAATCTCTCCTAAATTTGAGCACTGAGTAATCTGTTACCCAGCATGTTCTTGGGTCAACAAGACTGAATTTTTATACTATTCTATTTACAATGCCATATCACAACTTTGGCCTCGTTAAAGGAAGACTTTACCTTAGCAATATAAATCTGCATTCCTAACGTTTTAGTGTTCCTATCCCTAGTAGTAGAAACATAGAATGTGACGGCAGATAAGAACCATTCGGCACAACAATTGTAGTTTGCCCAATTTTATAAATACTTTCATTAGTCCCTGGCGTTATCTTATATCTAGGATGGCCTTATGCCTATCCCATGCATGCTTAAACTCTTTCACTGTGTTAACCTCTACCACTTCAGCTGGAAGGCTATTACATGCATCCACTACCCTTTCAGTAAAGTAATACTTCCGGATACTATTTTTAAACCTTTGTCCCTCCAATTTAAGACTATGTACTCTTGTTGTGGGAGTATGAGGTATTTTCCCCCGTTGAGCATTGAAAGGTTTAAAAAAACACTTTTACTTACCATAATCCAGCACACTGGAGCATTGGAGACCTAATGTGCATGGGCTGTCAATGCTTTCCTATGGGCTTTTGCTTACTTGTTCTGTGTTCCAGCAGCGCCTCTAGTGGCTGTTAGTATGACAGCCACTAGAGTAAACGTTAACCCTGCATTGCAACATTGCAGTTTCTTAAAAAATGCTATGTTTTACATTGCAGGGTTAAGGGAACAGAGAAACTGCACCCACACCCCTTTATTGAGGTGAAGAGGTCTGGGTGCCTATATAGTTCCTTTAACTGTAGTACTGTACTCTACAATTATTGAGTCTTGAAAATGAAATCTTATATGTTTAAGGTATTAATGAATTCATAGATATTCAACCACACCTGTACACGGTATGAAATCCAGTACCAATGACTTTCCGGTGAACCTTATACCTCCTGCACTCAGGTTATAAATAGGATGGCACCCATCACCATGACCAGCACCAATGACTTCCCCATGATTTCATTCACATTCCTTCTCTCAGGTTAATATTAGTATGCCACCCACCACATTGACTTGCGCTGATTTTCAAGTGGATCACTCTAACTTGCAAGTTAGTGCTCGAATGTTCTTTGGATTTTTGACTTATTGGCCAGTTGATGCAAGGCTGACTACCCTTCCACCCTTGATGAACATATATAAGAGGTGGTTGTTGTCTAGATTTCATCACTACATGCTTCAAGATCATGGACTATACAGTTTAATAACGTGTGAAGAACTACATGCTGGATTTCCCTACTCACAAAAAGTCGTTCCAGTACAACCTGTTTGAAAAGTATATGGTGTCCATCATCTTGTAAAAAAGAACCAATAAGTTCTCTGAAGTATTTAATAAAACAAAAAAAAACTTAGGGTTCCATAGATCCCAAGGCTGAGGAAGAAGATAAGCCAAATGATAAGAAATGATAAAGATGGTCTTGTCGTATGTCAAAGCTGAAAGAAGACACAAAAACCACCATGGCAGGTTACCAAACTGTGGAAGGTTTAAACCATAATTTTATCATAATTCTATAAGCTGTGTGTATCCTTATTTTGAAATATGTTTCCTATGTTTCTCTGGATCAAAAGTAAAAAAACTTTGATAAATAGGAATACATCAATTATCATATGCAAAGCACTAAATTACTGTAATCCAACCAACAAGCCAAAAAAAGTATCGAAAAATGTTTCCTTTCAAACTGTGAATTCTAGAATAAGTTTCCTGTTAAACACTAATTTATCGGGTAATGTCTGCAAAGTTACTGATGTGTTTAATTTAAAGTAATTTTCTATGTGAATTAAAAAAAGAAAAAAAACTTACATAAGCTGTAACCGCTGATAAATGAATATAACAGATTAAAATCGCTATTCGTGCCTTTAAAAAAAAAAAAAAAAAATGGTGCATAGGACACAGGCATAATTAGCAACACTGCGTACTGTTTAGCCTGGGTCCCTCAGTGACAGCAGCGTTACTATAAGCAATCTGGAACTAGATTTCTAACCAGTGTACAGAGAAATTCAAACTTCAAAGAAAATGTTATATCTCTCAACCTCAGCTCATGAGTGTTTTGGATGTGTAATATAGAAGGGCTTAACGATCCCTGCTGAGAAAAGGGCAATTTGACACTGGATCTGCTATTAAACGACCATAAAAACACTGACTTTAGATAACTGCTCAATATCATAGCAAACATTCCCCATGAAATTGATGAAGTATGTTTGGTCACTTTTATTTCTTATAAAATGTATTTCTGTTTAATGTGCAGATACATTTTAAGACATAAACATAAAATTCACAGTGTCTGTCTCACATTGTAGACTTGGGATAAAGCAGGATTTGGCTTGGTATGTTCATCTGTGTATTAAGAGTTGAGATATTAAGGGAGAGGTTAACGCACATTACATGGAGCACATTGCCCAAAGACTATCTTGTAAAGGTTACTCTGTAGTCTGTCCAATTTGTGGACACAAATTATCATGTCAACTTTATACTCAGAATGGCGTGAAAAAAACGGCGCCACTGAAACATGACATTATTTTGCTACTTACAAACTGCTGCACCAGTGGCGCAAATCCAATTTTTTCCTGAGAAAAGACAACAAGACACATAGTGTCCATTGAGATAAACCCTTTAACAGGGTTATTCAGTAAAGCCGGAATTCAAAGTGAGTTCAAAGTGAATTTCAAATTCAAGGTAAAAGTAGCTGATCTTGAAACATTATTCATGTCAGATATGCTTTCAGTCTGGCTACTTTGGTCTTAAAGGTGACATTCACTTTGAATTCTAATTTTAGGGAATTACCCTGTATGTGTCACAATGGAGGGAAGCACAATAAGTAACTCTCATCTGCAGAGCTGAAAAAAATAAACTATCTAAAAAAAAATTTTTTTTGTTTAGTTAATTAAAAGCCTCACTCGTATTAAGGAAAAAAATACGCCAAGTTTCCAGTTTCTAACAGTTTTATCCCAGAGCCCTTTAAGTTAAGTGTTATTTTATGAGCACTGCTTGTATTTCCTAGTCAACATAATGTGAAAATCTATATTTCCATTTTTTTTTTTTTATAGAGGAGCCCAGCTGGAACAGCACCTTGTAGAAATTATGATACCGAGCATTTGACACTCTGCTTAAGATTTCTTTCCAGCTCTTCGAGAAATTACATCCTGCAAATGGATGTTGTACTCTGAGTATTAATTCACTCACCTGGCTAAAAAAATTGATTAAAAGGGCAAGGGTAGGCATAGACAACATCTATTGCTGTGGACTGCAACTCCAATCTCCCCAGCCAGCCCACATTGATCAAAAGGACCAGGGGCAAGCCTTTGACATTAATCTCCTGATTCTAACAGGATACTGGGTCTGAACCGAAGTGCTTCTATGTAGTGCGTATTAATATAACATTAATGGCCTATATCTAGGCAGAGTACTGAGTGTTCAGAGCAAACTGTCTGTTACTCCAGTAATGTAGCCCATGGAACAGCGCAGTCAGGGGAGTGGGCCTTGACAGAGCCAGGAGTAGGCAGGGGAGTAACCAGTTAAAGGGGTGTGGTTATTGGTAAATGGGGGTTGGACTATAGGAGTATATTAAGCGGCCATTTTATGACCAAGGGACATTTTAACTAAACTGACACTTACCTGGTAATTGTTTTTGGCAGGTCTGTGTTGGTTTTTTCTTTTGTCTTGCAGATCATGGCATCAATGGAAGAAATCCTGGAGGGAGTGAGAGCTGCTGTGCGGGATAGAGGACTGGCCTGGCTTCACGAGCAACTGGGGGCTCAGGGTCCCCCCCCTACAACCCCTGCGGCGGCTGCACGGCGTTCCATGAGGAGGGCGAGACCGCCCCAGCGGCTGAGCCCGGGCATGGAGCCTGAAGTCGGCAGACGGAGGAGCCCGTCAGCGGAGTCTGTTGGGGCCCTGGATGAGGTAGCGGGCCCCAGCGGAGTGGATGTACCGCGGCCGGCACCGTCGGTCCGACGCGGTGCTGGCCGGGCGCGGGCAGCAGCTAGGCCGAGGCCTACCACGCGGTGTGCGCCCCGCCGGGAGGCGGCAGGCGGGACGGTTGCGGCTGGAGCCAGGACCCAGAGCAGATCGGATGGTGGAAGCAGTGAGCGGTTGCGGCCCGGTGAGTCAGGGAATGGCGCTGGGGCTGGGCAGCGGGCGGGGGGCAGAGCGGAGGCCTCTAGTGATCAGGCGGTCCCCCTGATGGCAGGGGGAGCCCCTGGGCGAGGGGACACATCGGGGGCGGCCTCTAGTGGGGCCAGGTTCAGCACAAGGGACGCAGACGGCGGGTCCGCTCAGCCAGGTACATTGGGGCCGGCAGGGCCCGCGGCTTTAGCAGACAGAAAACGCCAGGATAGACAGGCGGAATCCCCAGTTCGCAAGGCGGCCCAAAAGGGGCCAGGTGCAGCAGGTCGGGATAGCTCCCAGGACTCAGCTCAGGGCATGGAGACAGGACGGGCTGGGAGAGAGCGGGAGGGCCGCAGGGGCGGCTCCCGGGGACCGGGGGGTCTCTCGCGGAGCCCTAGGCCGCATCGCAGCAGGGAGCAGCACGGCGTCAGTGCCAGGCATGACAGGAGGCAGGCTGACGGGTGGAGGGGTAGAGAGAGGAGCAGGTCTGCAAGCAGGTTTAGCAGAAGGAGATCGGCCTCAAGGGACCGGAGGTGGAGGCAGCGGCGCAGTGCGTCTGGGTCCTCAGGCAGGAGCTCGCCAGGTCAGCGGCGCAGTGCTTACGGCCGGGAGGGCCAGGCAGGGAGTCGGGATATGGTGCGGAACTACAGGCATGAACATAAGGAGGTTGGGCGGGTATGTGATCATGTGGACACACTACCCAGGTGTCGTTCTCCTTGCAGGTCTCGCAGCACTACACCCGCGGTCCTGAGGCAGGGCCAGGCTGACGGGAGTCGGCGCCAATTGGATGCTCCGGAGCCAAGCATGGCGGACGGACGGGAAACGAACCCACAGCCTTCTGCGGCTTCGGGCTCAGGCGGTGAGTCAACTGTTACACCACACGCAGGAACACTATTGAATTGCTTAAAATCTTTCTTAGATTCATGGGCGGGTGGGGAAATGGCTTCACCTCAGTTTGGGAGAGTGTGGACGTGTGAGAAAGGCCAGGGGTTACAAGGTAGGGCCGTGGGCCCAACGCTGGATAGCGAAGTGGGGTTATCTGTGTCTGAAACTAGTAAGGAGTCGGGGGACAAGGTAGGTCTTGGGGGCGAAATTACCGACGCTGCGCGGCAAAACGTGCACGTGTCTTTCTCGGGCCCATTAGGTTGTCATCTGAAAATGGACATCAAGGAGAAAATTTGGAAGGGTGAGTTTGTGGAGGTTTTTTCCTTGCTCCCGCTGGAGGAGTTCTTAGACATGAAGGAGGAGGACAAGAAGGACGCAAAGAAGGAGGAGGAGGAGAAAAAGCGTAGGTATCGGAAGATTCCTAAAACGTTTGGGAACTGGCTGCGGGCCTTCTGTATCCTGGCCAGCGTGATAGGGGAAGAGTCGCCGGATAAATGCTCCCAATTGTTTTGCTACCTAGATGGGATTGGGGAAGCGTACCGGACCTATGGCGGGGTCGCCTGGTGGCGGTACGACGAGCAGTTTCGCCAGAGGTTAGCGGCGAATCCCAGCATGCGGTGGGATCAAATGGACCTTCCCCTCTGGATGCGGCTCATGATGGCGCAAAAGGCTGCGCCCTTTCAAGGGACGGCCGGTGCGGCCCCTGGGGGACCTGCATCGGCCGGGCAAAAGAAAGGCTTCTGTTGGCTCTTTAACGAGGGCCAATGTAAGTGGGGTGCGTCGTGCCGGTTTAAGCACGAGTGCTCAGGTTGTGGGGGTGCACACGGAGCCAGCCGGTGTTTTAAGCGAGGTAAGTCTGCACCAGGAGCGGGAGCCGTTGGAGCGTCGGCCCCCTCCGCTGCCGCGGGGGGCAACCCCGGTGAAAGTAGGCGAGATGCTGCCGTGGCTAAAACAGTACGGTAACCGTCAGGACGCTGAATTCTTATGGCACGGCTTTACGGAGGGTTTTTTCAATACCGTTTCAGAGTAGGGATGTGGGGAGGTTATGCAGTAATCTCAAGTCGGTGGGTGAACACCCGGGAGTTGTGAGGGACAAGTTGCTGAAGGAGGTGCAACTGGGTAGGATGGCTGGGCCGTTCGAGGCTCCGCCGCTGCCTGACTTGAGGGTATCCCCGCTGGGGGTAGTCCCCAAGAAGGAGGCGGGTAAGTTTAGGTTGATTCATCATTTATCATTCCCGAAAGGGGCGTCAGTAAATGATGATATCGATGAGGCCCTGTGCTCCGTATCGTATGCATCATTCGACCATGCTGTCGAGTTGGTTCGGAGAGCAGGGCGAGGGGCTTTGATGGCGAAGGTGGATGTGGAGGCAGCATTCCGGCTCCTTCCTATCCACCCAGACTGTCACCATTTGTTAGGGTGCCTTTTTGAGGGTAAGTTTTTCGTGGACCTGTGCCTACCCATGGGTTGCTCCATTTCATGTGCGTATTTTGAAAAGTTTAGCACGTTCCTGGAGTGGGTAGTGCGCAGGGAATCGGGCGGGGGTACGGTGGTCCATTACTTGGACGACTTTCTGTGTGTGGGCCCGGCTGGGTCCGACAGATGTGCCCAAATACTGCGGGTGTTCCAGAGGTTAGCCCAACAGTTTGGGATTCCTCTGGCCGAGGACAAGACAGTGGGCCCGACCGAGTGTCTGAGTTTTTTAGGGCTGGAAATCGACTCGGTCGTGGGGGAATGTAGGCTGCCGGAGGAGAAGTTGAGGGTGCTCCGCCAGCAGGTGCACGCGATAAAGGGCGCTAGGAAAGTTACGCTGCGGGGACTGCAGTCCTTGCTCGGCAGCCTTAATTTCGCTTGTAAGGTGATCCCTATGGGAAGAGTTTTTTGTAGATTGCTGGCTAGGGCTACCTGTGGGGTCCGTCTGCCGAGTCATTACATCAGGGTGTCGGTTGGTATGAGAGAGGACTTGGACATATGGGACCGCTTCCTCACTGAGTTTAACGGACGGGTGTTTTTCAGGGATGTGATGAAGGCATCTGGCGAAGCCGGGCTGTTTACGGACGCCTCGGGGAGCGTTGGCTTTGGGGCTTACCTTGGGGGCAAGTGGTGTGCCGAGGTTTGGCCTGAGGCTTGGTCCGAGAGCCCCTTGATTCGGAACCTCGCCTTTTTGGAGCTTTTTCCAGTTGTGGTAGCGGTGTCACTATGGGGCGAGGAGCTCAGGGACAAGAAAGTTATCTTCCACTCTGATAATATGGCAGTGGTACAGGTAATTAACAGTCTATCGGCTTCGTCCCTGCCAGTGGTTAGGTTGTTGCGGCAGCTAGTGCTCTTGTGTATGTCTTGGAACATTGTCTTCCGGGCACGGCACGTGCCGGGCCTGCTGAATGTGGTCGCTGACGCTCTGTCTCGTTCACAGTGGGTGCGGTTCCGGGAAGCAGCGCCGGACGCACAAGCGACAGGGCAAGCATGCCCGGAGGAGATGTGGCGGCTCGGGACGTTGTGCTTGGGCGATACATAAGGAGCTCACTGGCGCCGGGGACTTGGACCGCTTATACTAAGGTTTGGTGTGAATGGGAGGAAATGTTGTCCCAGGCGGGAGCAGGCGATTCTGCAGCTGGTAGGTTGGACACGCTGTTGTGGCTTCTTTGCAGGTTGGTGGCAGGTGGGTCATCCCCTTCTAGGGTGGAACGCTACATGTCTGCGTTAGCCTTCCTGTTCAAGTTTAACGGGTGGGAAGACCTGACCAAACATTTCTTGGTAAAGCAAACTTTGAAGGGTTTCAAGAAGGGCAGGAGGTCTGTGGATACGAGGAGGCCTGTGTCCTTTGCCACCCTTCAAGGGTTGGTGGGGTTGTTGAACGAAGTGTGTAGTTCGGCATTTGAAGTAACTTTGTTCTCTGTGGCTTTCGTGTGGGCTTTCTTTGGGGCTTTTCGTATTGGCGAATTGGTGAGCGCCAATAGGTCGGGGGCATCGGGCCTCCGGTATGAGGATGTGGCTATAGAACAGGACAAGGTCGTGATTTGGCTCCGGCGCTCGAAGACGGACGTCTTCGGAAAAGGTAAGAATGTTGTCCTGTCCTCACTACCAGGGTCCCCGGTGTGCCCGGTTGCGTGTGGGGACGTGTTTTTACGGGTTCGCCCGCAGGTTGGTGGTTGCTTCCTGATTCATGAGGATGGGAAGGCGCTGTCGCGCTTTCAGTTCTTGCGAGTCTTCCGCATGGGGTTGACGAGATTGGGCTTGCAGCCCGGACAATTTGGTACGCACTCCTTCCGTATCGGGGCTGCGACTGAGGCGGCGTGGCTCGGGCTGGGGGAGGAGCGGATAAAGCAAATTGGGAGATGGGAATCCATCAGGTTCCGTGCATATGTAAGGCCGGAAAGGTTGGTGTGAATGGAATGTTGTGGATGTGGGAAAAGGGTGCTCTGCCGGTTAACTGAATTTGTTTCCTTTCAGGCTTGGTCGCTTGGCTGGTGGGTCACTCGTTTGTCTACTGGGCGGAGAAGAGGGCCGCAGTTCGGAGACAAGGCACACAACTGGGTTTTCTTCTGGACACAGTGGACCTTCGGTGGTTTGGTTTTAGGGGTTTCAGCTGGCAGAGTATAAGTGGTGAAATTTTTGGGATGTTGTCCAAGGGGTTTGCCCCGGATATACTGTTGATTCACGGTGGGGGCAATGACTTAGGTTTGGTCCCCCAGAAGGTGTTGGTCAGGAGAATGAAGAGGGACCTGGACAGGGTGAGGGCTCTGGTCCCAGGAGTTACAATAGTTTGGTCTGAAATGGTGCCGCGGTTGAACTGGAGGCATGCCAGGGACCCGGCGGCTGTGGCACGTTGCCGTGGTAAAGTAAATAAGGCCATGTCTGTCTTTATTAGGAGACTAGGGGGGGTCCCAGTGAGGCACTTTGAATTGGAGGGCGGGTTGCCCGGTTATTTTAGGCGGGATGGTGTGCATCTGTCTGATGTGGGGTGTGATCTACTAAACTTAGGATTCCAGGAGGGTATTTCCAAAGCCCTATTTATGTGTGGTGGGGGTCGCTCGAGACATTAAGGGGTCAAGTCTCTTGCTATGGCGGGATAGGGCTTGGGTAATTGGAAGGTAGGAGGAGTATAAATTGGTTAGGCTGGATTAAACTGGAGTGTGAAATGGTTTGTGGGTTCGAGCTCATCGGTGGCTCCGAACCAGGTGGTGTAGGGGGGTCTCGGTACACCCCTACAGTTTAAAAAGTTATGGATATGGGGCCTCTTTGGTAGGCCATATGTTATGTGTTAATTGGTTATTTATAATGTTATTTATTGTTATTGGCGGGGTCATTGCCGGGGGTAATTTATGTACGGTGGGGGGTGGAGGTATATTTACTTTTGTGGCAATGACCCCAATTTGTTACCTTGTTTATAATAATAAATAAAGCTGTGGACTTTTTTATTCCAACAGAAATACGGTGTCTGTAAGTTATTGGGGGGTTTGGGGTAAACAGCGCACCTGCCGAATAATCGACTGTGCGCATGTCATGTAGCCCATGGAACAGCGCAGTCAGGGGAGTGGGCCTTGACAGAGCCAGGAGTAGGCAGGGGAGTAACCAGTTAAAGGGGTGTGGTTATTGGTAAATGGGGGTTGGACTATAGGAGTATATTAAGCGGCCATTTTATGACCAAGGGACATTTTAACTAAACTGACACTTACCTGGTAATTGTCCCTCCCACCCTCCCTATTGTTTTGGAGTTCCCGTTTGGTCACAGCGGCGGGATAGGGCTTGGGTAATTGGAAGGTAGGAGGAGTATAAATTGGTTAGGCTGGATTAAACTGGAGTGTGAAATGGTTTGTGGGTTCGAGCTCATCGGTGGCTCCGAACCAGGTGGTGTAGGGGGGTCTCGGTACACCCCTACAGTTTAAAAAGTTATGGATATGGGGCCTCTTTGGTAGGCCATATGTTATGTGTTAATTGGTTATTTATAATGTTATTTATTGTTATTGGCGGGGTCATTGCCGGGGGTAATTTATGTACGGTGGGGGGTGGAGGTATATTTACTTTTGTGGCAATGACCCCAATTTGTTACCTTGTTTATAATAATAAATAAAGCTGTGGACTTTTTTATTCCAACAGAAATACGGTGTCTGTAAGTTATTGGGGGGTTTGGGGTAAACAGCGCACCTGCCGAATAATCGACTGTGCGCATGTCATGTTTTGACTGTGGATTGAGGGCTATTATAGTCAGTTCTATTTGTATTTCATATGTCAGAGGGTTGACAAGTACAGATGCACTATCCTAGTTATAAATCAGAGCCTGCTAGGATTGTAGTTAAATCCACAGAAAGGATTGGCAAAATTACTTTCTTAAGACTTTTTTCTTCCAGTAATAGATCAATGTTAAATTAAATAAATATACTCTCACTATGTGGACGTCATGTGCAAATACTGATTTCATACTGTAAATATGCTTATGTTATGCACACAGCAGTGTGTGGACTCAATAATACACTCATACTCACTGCACATTATCGTGGACTCAATAATATGCTCACAATCAGCACATGACTTGGAAATTCAGTTTGGTCCAAACTGCAATTCGTTCATATTTGTCCCGAACGAGTTATCTATTGAATTCCCAAACTTTGGGCAAAATGCATCAGAATCACGAATCAAATTAAACTCGGGACTCGGTTTTCCCCCTGTCAAGCCCCCCAAAAAAGATGATTGATGGTGAAAAAAAGATGGTTGATTGCTGCGGGGGCAGTCACAAAATATTATTTGAGATGTAAGCAATAGATGGAAAACCATGGAAACAGGAACTAGTAAAAAAAAAGTATAATCTAAATCTAGATTTTATAATGTTCCTCAAGTTTTTCACTCTGTTTTTTTTTTTCTTACTTGATCTGTGAACCAAATTGCAGGAAAATGCTCCTTCGAGTGCACTGTAAAATATATTCATAATATTATAACAAATATATTTTGCAGCACATTAATTGGCTAACCAACATTTGGCCAAAATTTCAATGTCTTGAAAAGTGTTCTATTTTTTGGATGAAATTATTTGTCCAAGCTGAACTTTCTCACCATGCACAAATGTAATTGCTACTAATTAATGTGAGGCATAGTGATACACTCATAAACAGCGCCCAGGTGATGTATAATGCATTTATATACATTGACCATTATTTTAGTTTCTAAACTTTTTCCGTGTTTTGGTGACAGATAAAGGGAGGATCAGGGCCGGTGCTAGGATTTTTAGTTACACAGGCGAAGATGCATTTTGGCGCCCCCAACCCTCATTAAAAAAAAAAAAAAAAATGCATCTTCACCTGTGTGTCTTTCCTCCCAAGCCACAGGCACACAGGCATCATTTTTCAGTCACACAGTCAAAGTCATACAGGTACACTGTCATACAAAGACAGCAATAATCATACAGACACATACAGTCAGAGACATACAAACAGAGACATACATGCATACCGTCATACAGACACATACATACAGACAGGCATACAGAAACATACATACAAAGACATTCAGGCACATACATACAGACATACAGGCATAAAGAAACATACATACAGAGACATACAGGCATGCAGACACATACATACATACATACATACATACATACAGATACATGCATGCATACAGAGACATAACGTCATACAGACACATTCATATAGACAGGCATAGGAGACACATACATACATACAGAGGCATACCGTCATACAGACACATTCATACAGAAACATGCATACAAAGACATACAGGCACACACATACGTACATACAGAGACATAAAGGCATACAGTTACATACATGCATACAGAGACATATATACAGACATTCATACAGAGACATACAGAAACATACGTACAAGACATACAGGCATACAGACACATACATACATACAGAGGCATACCATCATACAGATACATACATACATACAGACAGGCATACAGAAAAATACATACTCACACACACACACATACGCACACAAACTCACAGACACATACTCGAACACACACACACACACACACTGACATACTCACACACACCGACAGACACACTCACTCACACACAAACTCATAGACACACTTACACACACACACTGACAGACACACACACTCACTCACACACAAACTCAGACACACTTACACACACACTGACAGACACACACACACTGACAGACACACACACACTGACAGACACACACACACACTCACTCACACACATACACTCACTCACACACATACACACTGACATACACACACACACAAACTCAGACACACTTACACACACACTCACATGCACACACACAGTAATTAATAAAGTAATTACTAATAAATTACATTTAAATGTCCCACCCAGCCTCCCTACCTGGAGTGCTGGCGTGGGTCTCTCATTGGTGGTCCAGTGAGGCTGCTGCGCGGCGTGCGGCTGAAGTTGCTTAGGAGGCGGCGAGGGAGCTCTCTGATCGGCTCGCTCGCAGGCTGTTTTCTGATGCCGCGGGAGCCGGAATATGACGTCATATTCCGGCTCCCGCGGCATCAGCAAAAGGCGCGCGAGGGAGCCGGTCAGAGAGATCAGAGAGCTCCCTCGCCGCCTCCTAAGCAACTTCAGCCGCACGCCGCGCAGCAGCTCCGGGGATCCAGGAGGTGACCAGGCAGGAGGGAGCACTTCCCTCCTGCCGGTCACTGGAATTTTGCGCCCCCAGAGCCGGTGCGCCCTAAGGCGGCCGCCTGTGCCGCCTTATGGACGCGCCGGCCCTGGGGAGGATGACTTAGTTGGTGGCTTGGAAGCCCATGGACAAAAATGGAGAACAACACTTGAGACCTGGGGATCACCTTGTCTTCTGTTGGTTAGGAGGAGGTCATTGGGTATTTTTTTAACAGAACAAGAGGGTTGGACACCAACTGCTGGTTAAATTATAGTGTTGCAGCTGATAAATCCCTTTGTGGTGTAAAAATGTCACAACATTAGAAAGCATAGATGACTCCAGCTTTTAAATGGACATCATGATGCTCTGTATGTAAATAAAGGATTACAACAAATAGAAATTGCTTACAGCATGTGACATGTTAACGCTAATAGTTTTCCATGGATGTAATATAATGAATGCATTATCCTCTCCTAAGCTTTCTGGCAAAATTAGGACATGTATCAATCGACAAGTATGAGATACATGTGAAAACACACCAAGACATTTGAAAGTAATTTGCTACTTTTCCAGCTGTCAAATTATTGTTAAAATGTTTGAATTTAATAATAAACAATTTTTGAAGGCAAATTTAATGTAGAACACAAAAAATGGGACAGGCCAAAACAAATACACACATAAAAATATAGATGGAATATTATATGGAAGAATGTTTGCTCCCCCCCTCCTGTTAGGGGCAGCACTCCAGGATGCAAGTAGTAACAGTGTTTAATTGAAGCTAAGTCACCTCAGCAGTGCGACATTTTGACTCCTCAGAGTCTTTATCATGTTGCATGAATAAAGCTTTGAGGAGCAGAAATGTCACATGCTGAGGAGACTTAGCCTCCAATAATCACTGTTCCCACTTGCATTCTGGAGTGCTGCCTATTTCTTGTTATCCTGGAATCTGCATGGATCGGTGGTGTCCGTTTTCACATGTACTACCTCTCAGGATAGTGGCCCTATCGTAAAGTGGAACCAGAGAGCTGCATGATTTGTTTCTTGAGGAATTTAAAGAAGATGGTGGGTATGTGCAGTAGGTGTTATTAAAATTATTAGTGACAGGGGGGCGTGGCCTGCCTGTGAAGCTGTGCAGACGCACAAACCATGAGCTCCTGGCTCTAAGGCCGATTTCTGACTAAAATTGAGGGCAAATTACATAATTTTGATCCCCAACTCACCGCATCTTCTTCTGCAGACTCTGACGAACAGGGAGATACTACACAAGCCCAGAAATAACGCTGAAATGACCAAGCTGAGGCCTGAGGCCTGAGGCCTATACCAAGCAGGGCAAGGGAGAGGCGGCCGCTCTCCCGGCCCATAACCGCATGCAGTACCCGCAGCACATGGATTCCCCCCCCCCCCCCAGGACCGGTGGGGGTTATCCCGGTCCCAATCGCCTCGACTGGCAAGCCTCTGTGGACTCTAAATGCGGTCACCGACCCCATTCACGCTCCGATCACGCAAGCAACACATAGCAACAAAATGGCGGACGTGCAGTCCCGAGCACAATCTGGGCCTTCACTACAAAGCCCCATCACAAGCGACTCCCTCACTACCCGCCTGGATGTGCTGTTTGAGGCCTTCTGGGCAAAGATCGCGGCCCGACATAAGGAAGAGCGATCCAAGCTGCCAGAGATCGGAGGTACGGGGGGCCAACAAGGCGATACCGTCCAGAAGGGGACCAGGCTGCCCTCGGGCAAAGCCATGAAAATACAGCCCAAGTATCTCCACACCAGCCCATCTGGGCAAGGGCCACCAGGGGATCAACCCCGGAGCATCGACCACACAGGTGGAGACCCATCCGCCGACGGCGGCACACCACCAATCCCAAGATCTCCAGACCGACCCCGAAAGGGAAGGACTCGGCCTTTAGTAGTTCCCGAGCCCGTGGCCACAAGATGCCGGCCCTGCTATAGGCCCAGAGCGTGAGGGCACAAATGGTTAACTCCTGGCCGACCGCCAACCTCGACACTATCCCACACAAGCTCCAGAGGGCACAGCAGTATGCACCCAAGGCGAACTGGCTCCAGTACACACCTACGGCTTGGATACAGCAGGAGATGGAGGCTCCAAGAGACCGCACCAGGTGTCCGGAGGGGATCGGGTAGGAGAGCCCGCTAGACTGGAACCTGTCGGATGCACCACGCGGTGACTGGACTCCCTCTTTATGCCCCGAAACCCACGAACTTAGTACATCTTGGATAGCACTTCATGGACACTGTATGTTTTACATTGGAACAGAGTGCAGTCTAGGGTTTGGCAAGCTTGTTTACTTATTGTTTGTTTTTCTCTTCATACGCTAAGCGGAGTTTATATAATCTTTAGTTATCCTCAGGTCACAATTATCTGTTAAGCTCTACCATTAAACATAACACTTTGGAGGCGCTTGGCCCACATCTTGCTTAATATGTCTACCTTCTCACATACTACACGAGAAAAGCTCAGATTGTCTAAGCGTTACTTACTCTCACTTAAAAGTTAGCCCTAGCCTGTAGTAAACAGCTTGCATGTTAACATATCATGAATGTATAAGCCTAGCTAACCTGAGAACGCAATATTACTTAAAACATAAAATGAAGCAGACACTCATGTGAGAATATATCGTTGTTGTTGTTTACTGTATTCATGTGCATATTTACAGATATATGTCTCCCTTTCTTTCTGTAACGTTCCCATAATGCTTCAATAAAACAAAGATTGACAAAAAAAAAAATTATTAGTGACAGGCAGCACAGTGCTCTGTGTCAGAAATGTTCCCCTCCTCTTGTCACCCCTGGGCTTACCTGGCTTTATATATATTAATTATATATTTGAGTTAATTCCCTTGTTAATCAGACCTTAGGCAGTCACTGGAGCTATTAGGGGGAAAAAGATAATTTTATACAATTACATTTTGCAGGGACCTGGATACAATACTGCTGCTGTGCTCTCACAATGCTGGCAGAAACGTCTGCCATTTTCCTTCCTTCCCTTGTTGTCTGCTTCCCTGGCTTTTCCAGCTACTTCCAAGATGGCTTCTTTCTCTTTTTTTTATTCTTTGGGCACTGTAACCCCACCTTGTTGCCTTGTTTCAAACGCAGTGGTGGCATGTGCCTTGCTTGGATTGCAGTAATGGTACACGCTTTGATTGGATCGCAGAAATGGTACACGCTTTGATTGGATCGCAGTAATGGTATGTGCTTTGTTTGGATCGCAGTAATGGTATGTGCTTTGATTGGATTGCAATAATGGTATGCGCTTTGATTGGATCGCAGTAATGGTATGTGCTATGATTCGATCGCAGCAATGGTATGCGATTTGATTGGATCGCAGTAATGGTACGCACTTTGATTGGATCGCAACAATGGTATGCGTTTGATTGGATCACAGTAATGGTACATGCTTTGATTGGATTGCAGTAATGGTACGCGCTTTGATTGGATCTCAGTAATGGTACTGCTTTGATTGGATTGCAGTAATGGTGCGCACTTTGATTGGATCACAGTAATGGTATATGCTTTGATTGGATTGCAGTAATGGTACGCGCTTTGATTGGATCACAGTAATGGTATGCGCTTTGATTGGATCAAAGTAATGGTATGTGCTTTGATTGGATCGCAGTAATGGTACGCTCTTTGATTGGATTGCAGCAATGGTACGCGCTTTGATTGGATCACAGTAATGGTACGCTCTTTGATTGGATCTCAGCAATGGTACGCATTTTGATTGGATCACAGTAATGGTACGTGCTTTGATTGGATGGCAGTAATGGTATGTGCTTTGTTTGGAGCGCAGTAATGGTACACGCTTTGATTGGATCACAGTAATGGTATGTGCTTTGATTGGATTGCAATAATGGTATGTGCTTTGATTGGATCGCAGTAATGGTATGTGCTTTGATTGGATCGCAGTAATGGTATGCGCTTTGATTGGATCGCAGTAATGGTACGCGCTTTGATTGGATTGCAGTAATGGTACGCACTTTGATTGGATCGCAGCAATGGTACGCGTTTTGATTGGATCACAGTAATGGTACATGGTTTGATTGGATTGCAGTAATGGTACACGCTTTGATTGGATCTCAGTAATGGTAGGAGCTTTGATTGGATCAAAGTAATGGTATGCGCTTTGATTGGATCACAGAAATGGTACATGCTTTGATTGGATTGCAGTAACGTTACGCGCTTTGATTTGATCTCAGTAATGGTACACGCTTTGATTGGATTGCAGTAATGGTACGCGCTTTGATTGGATCACAGTAATGGTATGCGCTTTGATTGGATCAAAGTAATGGTACGCTCTTTGATTGGATTGCAGCAATGGTACGCGCGTTAATTGGATCACAGTAATGGTACGTGCTTTGATTGGATCAAAGTAATGGTATGCGCTTTGATTGGATCGCAGTAATGGTACATGCTTTGATTGGATCGCAGTAATGGTATGTGCTTTGATTGGATCGCAGTAATGGTACGCGTTTTGATTGGATCACAGTAATGGTACGCGCTTTGATTGGAATGCAGTAATGGTATGTGATTTTTTTGGATTGCAGTAATGGTATGTGCTTTGATTGGATTGCAATAATGGTACGCGCTTTGATTGGATTGCAGTAATGTTATGTGCTTTGATTGGATCGCAGTAATGGTATGTGCTTTGATTGGATCACAGTAATCGTACATGCTTTGATTGGATTGCAGTAATGGTACGCGCTTTGATTGGATCTCAGTAATGGTAATGCTTTGATTGGATTGCAGTAATGGTATGCGCTTTGATTGGATCACAGTAATGGTATGCGCTTTGATTGGATCAAAGTAATGGTATGTGCTTTGATTGGATCACAGTAATCGTACATGCTTTGATTGGATTGCAGTAATGGTACGCGCTTTGATTGGATCTCAGTAATGGTAATGCTTTGATTGGATTGCAATAATGGTACGCGCTTTGATTGGATCACAGTAATGGTATGCGCTTTGATTGGATCTCAGTAATGGTAATGCTTTGATTGGATTGCAATAATGGTACGCGCTTTGATTGGATCACAGAAATGGTACATGCTTTGATTGGATTGCAGTAACGTTACGCGCTTTGATTTGATCTCAGTAATGGTACACGCTTTGATTGGATTGCAGTAATGGTACGCGCTTTGATTGGATCACAGTAATGGTATGCGCTTTGATTGGATCAAAGTAATGGTACGCTCTTTGATTGGATTGCAGCAATGGTACGCGCGTTAATTGGATCACAGTAATGGTACGTGCTTTGATTGGATCAAAGTAATGGTATGCGCTTTGATTGGATCGCAGTAATGGTACATGCTTTGATTGGATCGCAGTAATGGTATGTGCTTTGATTGGATCGCAGTAATGGTACGCGCTTTGATTGGATCACAGTAATGGTACGCGCTTTGATTGGAATGCAGTAATGGTATGTGATTTTTTTGGATTGCAGTAATGGTATGTGCTTTGATTGGATTGCAATAATGGTACGCGCTTTGATTGGATTGCAGTAATGTTATGTGCTTTGATTGGATCGCAGTAATGGTATGTGCTTTGATTGGATCACAGTAATCGTACATGCTTTGATTGGATTGCAGTAATGGTACGCGCTTTGATTGGATCTCAGTAATGGTAATGCTTTGATTGGATTGCAGTAATGGTATGCGCTTTGATTGGATCACAGTAATGGTATGCGCTTTGATTGGATCAAAGTAATGGTATGTGCTTTGATTGGATCACAGTAATCGTACATGCTTTGATTGGATTGCAGTAATGGTACGCGCTTTGATTGGATCTCAGTAATGGTAATGCTTTGATTGGATTGCAATAATGGTACGCGCTTTGATTGGATCACAGTAATGGTATGCGCTTTGATTGGATCTAAGTAATGGTATGTGCTTTGATTGGATCAAAGTAATGGTATGTGCTTTGATTGAATCGCAGTAATGGTAAGCTCTTTGATTGGATCGCAGTAATGGTACGCGCTTTGATTGGATCACAGTAATGGTATGTGCTTTGATTGGATTGCAATAATAGTACGCGCTTTGGTTGGATCGCAGTAATGTTATGTGCTTTGATTGGATCGCAGTAATGGTATGTGCTTTGATTGGATTGCAATAATGGTATGCGCTTTGATTGGATCGCAGTAATGGTATGTGCTTTGATTGGATCGCAGTAATGGTATGCGCTTTGATTGGATCGCAGTAATGGTACGCACTTTAATTGGATCGCAGTAGTGGTACGCGCTTTGATTGGATTGCAGTAGTGGTACGCGCTTTGATTGGATCACAGTAATGGTATGCGCTTTGATTGGATCTCAGTAATGGTACTGCTTTGATTGGATTGCAGTAATGGTACGCGCGTTAATTGGATCACAGTAATGGTACGTGCTTTGATTGGATCAAAGTAATGGTATACGCTTTGATTGGATTGCAGTAATGGTACGCGCTTTGATTGGATCACAGTAATGGTATGCGCTTTGATTGGATCAAAGTAATGGTACGCTCTTTGATTGGATTGCAGCAATGGTACGCGCGTTAATTGGATCACAGTAATGGTACGTGCTTTGATTGGATCAAAGTAATGGTATGCTCTTTGATTGGATCGCAGTAATGGTACATGCTTTGATTGGATCGCAGTAACGGTATGTGCTTTGATTGGATCGCAGTAATGGTACGCGCTTTGATTGGATCACAGTAATGGTACGTGCTTTGATTGGAATGCAGTAATGGTATGTGATTTTTTTGGATCGCAGTAATGGTACGCGCTTTGATTGGATCACAGTAATGGTATGTGCTTTGATTGGATTGCAATAATGGTATGCACTTTGATTGGATTGCAGTAATGGTAATGCTTTGATTGGATTGCAGTAATGGTACGCGCTTTGATTGGATCACAGTAATGATATGCGCTTTGATTGGATCAAAGTAATGGTATGTGCTTTGATTGGATCAAAGTAATGGTATGTGCTTTGATTGAATCGCAGTAATGATAAGCTCTTTGATTGGATTGCAGCAATGGTACGCGCTTTGATTGGATCACAGTAATGGTACGCTCTTGGATTGGATCTCAGCAATGGTACGCATTTTGATTGGATCACAGTAATGGTACGTGCTTTGATTGGATCGCAGTAATGGTATGTGCTTTGTTTGGATCGCAGTAATGGTACACGCTTTGATTGGATCACAGTAATGGTATGTGCTTTGATTGGATTGCAATAATGGTATGTGCTTTGATTGGATCGCAGTAATGGTATGTGCTTTGATTGGATCGCAGTAATGGTATGCGCTTTGATTGGATCGCAGTAATGGTACGCACTTTGATTGGATCGCAGCAATGGTACGCGTTTTGATTGGATCACAGTAATGGTACATGGTTTGATTGGATTGCAGTAATGGTACACGCTTTGATTGGATCTCAGTAATGGTACTGCTTTGATTGGATTGCAGTAATGGTGCGCGCTTTGATTGGATCACAGTAATGGTATGCGCTTTGATTGGATCAAAGTAATGGTATGTGCTTTGATTGGATCGCAGTAATGGTACACGCTTTGATTGGATCACAGTAATGGTACATGCTTTGATTGGATTGCAGTAACGTTACGCGCTTTGATTGGATCTCAGTAATGGTACACGCTTTGATTAAATTGCAGTAATGGTACGTGCTTTGATTGGATCACAGTAATGGTATGCGCTTTGATTGGATCAAAGTAATGGTACGCTCTTTGATTGGATTGCAGCAATGGTACGCGCTTTAATTGGATCACAGTAATGGTACGTGCTTTGATTGGTTCAAAGTAATGTTATGCGCTTTGATTGGATCGCAGTAATGGTACATGCTTTGATTGGATCGCAGTAATGGTACGCGCTTTGATTGGATCACAGTAATGGTACGCGCTTTGATTGGAATGCAGTAATGGTATGTGCTTTTTTTGGATCGCAGTAATGGTACGCGCTTTGATTGGATCGCAGTAATGTTATGTGCTTTGATTGGATCGCAGTAATGGTATGTGCTTTGATTGGATTGCAATAATGGTACGCGCTTTGATTGGATCGCAGTAATGGTATGTGCTTTGATTGGATCGCAGTAATGGTATGCGCTTTGATTGGATCGCAGTAATGGTACGCACTTTAATTGGATCGCAGTAGTGGTACGCGCTTTGATTGGATTGCAGTAGTGGTACGCGCTTTGATTGGATCACAGTAATGGTATGCGCTTTGATTGGATCTCAGTAATGGTACTGCTTTGATTGGATTGCAGTAATGGTACGCGCGTTAATTGCATCACAGTAATGGTACGTGCTTTGATTGGATCAAAGTAATGGTATACGCTTTGATTGGATTGCAGTAATGGTACGCGCTTTGATTGGATCACAGTAATGGTATGCGCTTTGATTGGATCAAAGTAATGGTACGCTCTTTGATTGGATTGCAGCAATGGTACGCGCGTTAATTGGATCACAGTAATGGTACGTGCTTTGATTGGATCAAAGTAATGGTATGCTCTTTGATTGGATCGCAGTAATGGTACATGCTTTGATTGGATCGCAGTAACGGTATGTGCTTTGATTGGATCGCAGTAATGGTACGCGCTTTGATTGGATCACAGTAATGGTACGTGCTTTGATTGGAATGCAGTAATGGTATGTGATTTTTTTGGATCGCAGTAATGGTACGCGCTTTGATTGGATCACAGTAATGGTATGTGCTTTGATTGGATTGCAATAATGGTATGCGCTTTGATTGGATTGCAGTAATGGTAATGCTTTGATTGGATTGCAGTAATGGTACGCGCTTTGATTGGATCACAGTAATGATATGCGCTTTGATTGGATCAAAGTAATGGTATGTGCTTTGATTGGATCAAAGTAATGGTATGTGCTTTGATTGAATCGCAGTAATGATAAGCTCTTTGATTGGATTGCAGCAATGGTACGCGCTTTGATTGGATCACAGTAATGGTACGCTCTTGGATTGGATCTCAGCAATGGTACGCATTTTGATTGGATCACAGTAATGGTACGTGCTTTGATTGGATCGCAGTAATGGTATGTGCTTTGTTTGGATCGCAGTAATGGTACACGCTTTGATTGGATCACAGTAATGGTATGTGCTTTGATTGGATTGCAATAATGGTATGTGCTTTGATTGGATCGCAGTAATGGTATGTGCTTTGATTGGATCGCAGTAATGGTATGCGCTTTGATTGGATCGCAGTAATGGTACGCACTTTGATTGGATCGCAGCAATGGTACGCGTTTTGATTGGATCACAGTAATGGTACATGGTTTGATTGGATTGCAGTAATGGTACACGCTTTGATTGGATCTCAGTAATGGTACTGCTTTGATTGGATTGCAGTAATGGTGCGCGCTTTGATTGGATCACAGTAATGGTATGCGCTTTGATTGGATCAAAGTAATGGTATGTGCTTTGATTGGATCGCAGTAATGGTACACGCTTTGATTGGATCACAGTAATGGTACATGCTTTGATTGGATTGCAGTAACGTTACGCGCTTTGATTGGATCTCAGTAATGGTACACGCTTTGATTAAATTGCAGTAATGGTACGTGCTTTGATTGGATCACAGTAATGGTATGCGCTTTGATTGGATCAAAGTAATGTTATGCGCTTTGATTGGATCGCAGAAATGGTACATGCTTTGATTGGATCGCAGTAATGGTACGCGCTTTGATTGGATCACAGTAATGGTACGCGCTTTGATTGGAATGCAGTAATGGTATGTGCTTTTTTTGGATCGCAGTAATGGTACGCGCTTTGATTGGATCGCAGTAATGTTATGTGCTTTGATTGGATCGCAGTAATGGTATGTGCTTTGATTGGATTGCAATAATGGTACGCGCTTTGATTGGATCGCAGTAATGGTATGTGCTTTGATTGGATCGCAGTAATGGTATGCGCTTTGATTGGATCGCAGTAATGGTACGCACTTTAATTGGATTGCAGTAGTGGTACGCGCTTTGATTGGATTGCAGTAGTGGTACGCGCTTTGATTGGATCACAGTAATGGTATGCGCTTTGATTGGATCTCAGTAATGGTACTGCTTTGATTGGATTGCAGTAATGGTGCGCGCTTTGATTGGATCACAGTAATGGTATGCGCTTTGATTGGATCAAAGTAATGGTATGCGCTTTGATTGGATCGCAGTAATGGTACACGCTTTGATTGGATCACAGTAATGGTACATGCTTTGATTGGATTGCAGTAACGTTACGCGCTTTGATTGGATCTCAGTAATGGTACACGCTTTGATTGGATTGCAGTAATGGTACGCGCTTTGATTGGATCACAGTAATGGTATGCGCTTTGATTGGATCAAAGTAATGGTACGCTCTTTCATTGGATTGCAGCAATGGTACGTGCTTTAATTGGATCACAGTAATGGTACGTGCTTTGATTGGATCGCAGTAATGGTACATGCTTTGATTGGATTGCAGTAGTGGTACGTGCTTTGATTGGATCTCAGTAATGGTACATACTTTGATTGGATCGCAGTAATGGTACGCGCTTTGATTGGATCACAGTAATGGTACGCGCTTTGATTGGAATGCAGTAATGGTATGTGCTTTTTTTGGATCGCAGTAATGGTACGCGCTTTGATTGGATCACAGTAATGGTATGTGCTTTGATTGGATTGCAATAATAGTACGCGCTTTGATTGGATCGCAGTAATGTTATGTGCTTTGATTGGATCGCAGTAATGTTATGTGCTTTGATTGGATTGCAATAATGGTACGCGCTTTGATTGGATCGCAGTAATGGTATGTGCTTTGATTGGTTTGCAGTAATGGTATGCGCTTTGATTGGATCGCAGTAATGGTACGCACTTTAATTGGATCGCAGTAGTGGTACGCGCTTTGATTGGATTGCAGTAATGGTACGCGCTTTGATTGGATCACAGTAATGGTATGCGCTTTGATTGGATCTCAGTAATGGTACTGCTTTGATTGGATTGCAGTAATGGTGCGCGCTTAGATTGGATCACAGTAATGGTATGCGCTTTGATTGGATCAAAGTAATGGTATGCGCTTTGATTGGATCGCAGTAATGGTACACGCTTTGATTGGATCACAGTAATGGTACACGCTTTGATTGGATTGCAGTAACGTTACGCGCTTTGATTGGATCTCAGTAATGGTACACGCTTTGATTGGATTGCAGTAATGGTACGCGCTTTGATTGGATCACAGTAATGGTATGCGCTTTGATTGGATCAAAGTAATGGTACGCTCTTTGATTGGATTGCAGCAATGGTACGCGCTTTAATTGGATCACAGTAATGGTACGTGCTTTGATTGGATCAAAGTAATGGTATGCGCTTTGATTGGATCGCAGTAATGGTACATGCTTTGATTGGATTGCAGTAGTGGTACGTGCTTTGATTGGATCTCAGTAATGGTACATACTTTGATTGGATCGCAGTAATGGTACGCGCTTTGATTGGATCACAGTAATGGTACGCACTTTGATTGGAATGCAGTAATGGTATGTGCTTTTTTTGGATCGCAGTAATGGTACGCGCTTTGATTGGATCGCAGTAATGGTATGTGCTTTGATTGGATTGCAATAATGGTACGTGCTTTGATTGGATCGCAGTAATGATATGTGCTTTGATTGGATCGCAGTAATGGTATGTGCTTTGATTGGATTGCAATAATGGTACGCGCTTTGATTGGATTGCAGTAATGGTATGTGCTTTGATTGGATCGCAGTAATGGTACATGCTTTGATTGGATTGCAGTAGTGGTACGTGCTTTGATTGGATCTCAGTAATGGTACATACTTTGATTGGATCGCAGTAATGGTACGCGCTTTGATTGGATCACAGTAATGGTACGCACTTTGATTGGAATGCAGTAATGGTATGTGCTTTTTTTAGATCGCAGTAATGGTACGCGCTTTGATTGGATCACAGTAATGGTATGTGCTTTGATTGGATTGCAATAATGGTACGTGCTTTGATTGGATCGCAGTAATGGTATGTGCTTTGATTGGATTGCAATAATGGTACGTGCTTTGATTGGATCGCAGTAATGTTATGTGCTTTGATTGGATCGCAGTAATGGTATGTGCTTTGATTGGATCGCAGTAATGGTATGCGTTTTGATTGGATCGCAGTAATGGTACGCGCTTTGATTGGATCGCAGCAATGGTACGCGCTTTGATTGGATCGCAGTAATGGTACGCACTTTGATTGGATTGCAGTAGTGGTACGCGCTTTGATTGGATCGCAGCAATGGTACGCGCTTTGATTGGATTGCAGTAATGGTATGTGCTTTGATTGGATCGCAGCAATGGTACGCGCTTTGATTGGATCGCAGTAATGGTACGCACTTTGATTGGATTGCAGTAATGGTATGTGCTTTGATTGGATCGCAGCAATGGTACGCGCTTTGATTGGATCGCAGTAATGGTACGCACTTTGATTGGATTGCAGTAGTGGTACGCGCTTTGATTGGATTGCAGTAATGGTATGTGCTTTGATTGGATTGCAATAATGGTACGCGCTTTGATTGGATTGCAGTAATGGTATGTGCTTTGATTGGATCGCAGTAATGGTACGCACTTTGATTGGATTGCAGTAGTGGTACGCGCTTTGATTGGATCGCAGCAATGGTACGCGCTTTGATTGGATTGCAGTAATGGTATGTGCTTTGATTGGATCGCAGCAATGGTACGCGCTTTGATTGGATCGCAGTAATGGTACGCACTTTGATTGGATTGCAGTAGTGGTACGCGCTTTGATTGGATTGCAGTAATGGTATGTGCTTTGATTGGATTGCAATAATGGTACGCGCTTTGATTGGATTGCAGTAATGGTATGCGTTTTGATTGGATCGCAGTAATGGTACGCGCTTTGATTGGATTGCAGTAATGGTATGTGCTTTGATTGGATTGCAATAATGGTACGCGCTTTGATTGGATTGCAGTAATGGTATGTGCTTTGATTGGATCGCAGCAATGGTACGCGCTTTGATTGGATTGCAGTAATGGTACGCGCTTTGATTGGATTGCAGTAGTGGTACGCGCTTTGATTGGATTGCAGTAATGGTATGTGCTTTGATTGGATTGCAATAATGGTACGCGCTTTGATTGGATTGCAGTAATGGTATGTGCTTTGATTGGATCGCAGCAATGGTACGCGCTTTGATTGGATCGCAGTAATGGTACGCACTTTGATTGGATTGCAGTAGTGGTACGCGCTTTGATTGGATCGCAGCAATGGTACGCGCTTTGATTGGATTGCAGTAATGGTATGTGCTTTGATTGGATCGCAGCAATGGTACGCGCTTTGATTGGATCGCAGTAATGGTACGCACTTTGATTGGATTGCAGTAATGGTATGTGCTTTGATTGGATCGCAGCAATGGTACGCGCTTTGATTGGATCGCAGTAATGGTACGCACTTTGATTGGATTGCAGTAGTGGTACGCGCTTTGATTGGATTGCAGTAATGGTATGTGCTTTGATTTGATTGCAATAATGGTACGCGCTTTGATTGGATTGCAGTAATGGTATGCGTTTTGATTGGATCGCAGTAATGGTACGCACTTTGATTGGATTGCAGTAGTGGTACGCGCTTTGATTGGATCGCAGCAATGGTACGCGCTTTGATTGGATTGCAGTAATGGTATGTGCTTTGATTGGATCGCAGCAATGGTACGCGCTTTGATTGGATCGCAGTAATGGTACGCACTTTGATTGGATTGCAGTAGTGGTACGCGCTTTGATTGGATTGCAGTAATGGTATGTGCTTTGATTGGATTGCAATAATGGTACGCGCTTTGATTGGATTGCAGTAATGGTATGCGTTTTGATTGGATCGCAGTAATGGTACGCACTTTAATTGGATTGCAGTAGTGGTACGCGCTTTGATTGGATCGCAGCAATGGTACGCGCTTTGATTGGATTGCAGTAATGGAAAGTGCCTTGTTCAGATAACAGTGGTGTCATTCAGGTACCTTGTGGCTGTGCTAGTATGTAAGTACTGAGAGCTGAACTTTAAGCAAGGCAAATTAAAACCTCTTTTTAAAAGGATGTTATTAAAGTTAGATTTTGTTTATTAAGGCTGATACCAAATGATTGCTCAGGTTGGATTTATATTGAGTCTACATGAAATTTTTGCCTGTTTTCACATATTCATATATTTAACATGGGATATCGCAATAGAACAAAACGTTTGACAAATGATGGATGAAAAACAATGTTAATTACAAGGGGCCAGCTAGCTTTGCATTTCAATTTTTTTTTTTTATTGGGAGTCAATGCAACTTTTAATCATAGTGACATAAGCCGTGTGTTTCAAAACATGGTATCCAGTTAGAGGTGTACCTATGGTGTAGGGCAGGGGTAGGCAACCTTTTAGCAGCACTGTGCCGATATAGGAATGTGATGTCCCGTAGCGTGCCGGTCTTATTTATTTATTTTTTTTAATTGAGGTGTGTATGCTGCCGTATTCTGCCGTGTTATTTTTACTGTAATTACTTTGTATCGTTGTATTTGTGCGTAAATGCAGGGCCGTCTTTAATAGTAACTGGACCCTGGGCAAAGCATTTGCTTGGGGCCCCCTGGACCCTGTCCCCCCTCCCCAGTCATGCAATCACGTCCTCCACCTCAACGCAGTGGCGGACCTAAAGTAGAGAGGTGCAAGAATTTTCGGGGATCTCCCTGTTGCCCGGGTGATTAAAAAGGTAGATCCCCATCTGTCGTGCAACTCCAGAAATGCATTGACAGCTGGGGCTCTATCATTTACCCATGTTTGCAGGTCTGTATTTAGCACAAAGCAGTTTTTGTGTGTTTTAATGTAAACAGGTTTTTGTATGCAATATGTTTGTATGTGGTGTTGGCGTGATTGCAAGCATGTATTTGCGTAGTGTTGGTTTTTGAATGCAGGGGTGTATTTACATATAATTTTGGTGTGTAACACAGACATGTGTTTGTAAGTAGTGTTGAAATTTGAATGCAGGGGTGTATTTGTGTGTAGTGTTAGTGTGTGAATGCTGAGATGTATGCACATATACACACAGAGATATATACACACTGAAATTTGCACACACACAGATATACTGACACACACACAGATATACTGACACACACACAGACATGCTGACACACAAAGACATACTGACACACAAACATACTGACACACAGATGACACACACACACTGCCAGACATACACTTTAAAACCCACCCTCCAGTTTCCTACCTTTCCTGCTGGTGGCTGAAGGTGTTGGGAGTTGGGGTCTGGCGCTCTTGGCCAGCCCCCCTCCAATCTGCCTACTCTTCTTTCCCGCGCGCTCCTCTCTTTGTGGGAGGAAGTGATGCGCGTCCGTCACTTCTTCCCAGCCTGCTGCCGAAAAGCAAAGGGCCCGCTTGCGCTGTTAAAGTGCCTCAGCGTGCAACCGGGCCCCTGCTGACAGAAGCCCACCGGGTGGTCCTTTGTGCATGGGCCACCCGGTGGGCCTCCTTAGTGTGCGGATTACCGTCCAGAGGGTTAGAAATAGTTGAGGTTAGCAGAGCTCACGGGGCAGCTGGCCAGTTTGCCCCGCGTTAAAGACGGCCCTGCGTATATGAGCTATTATATTGTATATGTTCATGAGTAGTTTATGGTATTGTGTATGATACATATGAATGTGGGTTGTGTATGGAGGCTGCTTGTGGAATTGTGTGTGTGGGGATGGATATGTCACAGTGTGTGTTTGGTAGTGCGTGGGGGCTGTTTGGGGTATTGCATGTGGGGTTGTGTGCATGTATGTGGATTGTTAGTGGTGTTTCGTTTGTGCGGATTGTGTGTATGTTTGTGTGTGGGCTGTCCGTATTATTTGTATGAGGGGAGGGTTATTCTGCTGGGAGGAGGTGATCTGAGGTCACTTCCTCTATGTGCTGCAATGCATAAACTGAGGATTGTCCTTCACCACCTTTTCGGATTAGCATATATCTGAGGTTTTACTGGGACTCCTGATAGGCCAGAGCCTGTTTGGCTCTAGCAGCCTCGAGTGCCGTGCAAAGACACCTCGAGTGCCGTGCATGGCACTAGTGCCGTAGGTTGCCTACCCCTGGTGTAGGGCAACACAGTGGAATTTGACACCCAATGAAATCTAAAAAAACATTTTGCCTGTGCCTCTCTAATTCCCCTCCTCACACCCTCCAGTATTTATCTGCTGACACCTCACCCCTTTTGTGTTTCTCTAACACCCATCATCCCCTTAGGTGTCCCTCATAACCTCTCCCTTAACCCTATGTGTCTTTGTAGCCCATCACCACCCTTGTATTACTCTCCACCACCCATTGACCCCTTTGTGTGTCTCTCTAAGTCTTTCACAACCCTTTGTGTGACTATGTCGTAAAATAACTTTGTACATGCAGGTACTTATGTCTGAGCTTAAAAAGAACTTCCACATGTTTCTCAAACATCTGAAATGAGATTTGTACAGTATTATACAGTGAAACTTTCATATTAGCCATCTTTAAACTGATATGTTTTTACTTTTGCATTAAAATCCACATGTTTTGAAGAGATTTTATCATGTATTTACTTGTCACAACAAACTGTACACTGTTTCACTCATGCTGTTTAATAAACGTACATCACAATGGCAAATATTTACTAGTGTGCTATGTAGTGTGTACACCTGTAATGTGACTGTTTACACTGTGTGATTACACGCTCCCCACTGGCATTTACAAAACAGAGGGAAGAAATAAACATGAATTTGTGAATATTTAACATACTCATATTTTTTTAGAAAAGTAAGACACTCTTACTCAGAAACATTTTTGTATGTATATATATATATATATATATATATTTATATATATATATATATAGAGAGAGAGAGAGAGAGAGAGATAAATAGATATTTCTACTAAGTGTCCATTGCATGCTTTCACTCAGTAAAAAAAAAAATATGACAATAGCAAATGTTTGTATTAACCTGTTGCATTCAAGAACAAACATGCACACATTGCAAAGTAGCATTGCGCATCACTTCTCTGGGTCTCAAAGGCTTAATGTATGATGTCATAGATGTCATCAGAATAAATACAACAAAGGAAAAGCCAGTTAAGGTAGGTCTCAGGGATCTGTCTGCAATGTCCAGTCCTGAATCCTGGAGTAAAATAATGTAGTGTGATTAAAAAAATTGATTAATTAAAAAATTGCTGGCGTATATAGTGAACCTGGAGCACAGACTGCCACCTGAAAACAGATTGAATTTATATTGCTAATGTGGAGGTTGAATTCAGCATTGGAAAAACAGCAAACAAAGAGCCATGGGCCACAGACTCCCAGAGGACCTCCAGATTTTGTCAAACTGGTTTGAAAATGGTTTGACACAGTACTAGGGGTGTCTCAAAAAGCCTTCTGGCACGATAACGATCTGTTGTGTTAAGATGCCTACACTGTCACTTTAAGAGAGTATTCAGCAGTACCAAATACAATATATTAGTAGTAGTATTATTTATTACAGGCAATTCAACAACAGTAATGACAATTAATCAATGCAACACACAAGGCATGCAACAGATATGGAATGCAACATGTATGGAATGCAATAACAACAA
Organism: Pelobates fuscus; assembly: GCF_036172605.1. Taxonomy (NCBI): domain Eukaryota; kingdom Metazoa; phylum Chordata; class Amphibia; order Anura; family Pelobatidae; genus Pelobates; species Pelobates fuscus. Next base: position 24,091,089 of record NC_086324.1, on the reverse strand, counting down.
TGAAAACAAGGAACGCGACAACAGCAACAGCAGAATCCAAAGACTCCACCCATAGGGATTAAATAAGATGGCTCATTAGCCTAGTAAAAATAATTAGGTTATGGACCAATCTTAATGAGGGAAAGTTAGGATCAAGTAGGTTTATCTAATATGTTTTGGGTTAGGATGGGTTTGACCACAAGCCACTGGGTGAGCAAAGGTTAGCGCCATTTTAACAGTTAAAATACAACCTCAGAAAAATGGTGGCTTTGGACCTAATGCAGTGTTTATATACCATTGCATTTCAGGAAGGCAACTTTAAGTGATAAAACAGACCATTGCCTAATCTCCAAGAGTAAAACATGACTAGATTTACATAACTAATACCACAACCACACCTACAGGAATGTTACTATTTAACCACATACACAAGAATGTTACTATTAAACCGCACCCACAAAAATGTTACTATTAAACCACACCCACAAGAATGTTACTATTACACCACACCCACAAGAATGTTACTATTGAACTACACCCTCAAGAATGCTATTATTAAATAATACCCACAAGAATGTTACTATTACACCACACCCACAAGAATGTTACTATTTAACCCCTTAACACGGCAGCCAAATGTACAAGTTGTGAACGAAACAAAATGTAAACAAAACCTGGCATTTGCGCTATATGTCTGTCAAACCGTAATTCACCTCTTTCATATTAAATGCACCCCCCCTTATTATATATCATTTTATTCAGGGGAAACAGGGCTTTCATTTAATATCAAATATTTAGCTATGAAACATAATTTAATATGAAAAACATGGGAGAAAATACGATTTTTTTTTTATTTTTTTAGTTCTACATGACATTTTAACTGTCAATGTCATAATACTGTTTGCTTTTACTGCAATAAAATACACATATTTGTATTCAGCAAAGTCTCACGTGTAAAACAGTACCCCCTATGTACAGGTTTTATGGTGTTTTGGGAAGTTACAGGGTCAAATATAGCGTGTTACATTTGAAATTGAAATTCGCCAGATTGGTTACGTTGCCTTTGAGACTGTATAGTAGCCCAGGAAATAAATTTACACCCATAATGGCATACCATTTGCAATAGTAGACGATCCAAGGTATTGCAAATGGGGTATGTCCAGTCTTTTTTAGTAGCCATTTGGTCACAAACACTGGCCAAAGTTAGCGTTAGTATTTGTTTGTGTGTGAAAAATGCAAAAAACGCCAATTTTGGCCAGTGTTTGACTAAGTGGCTACTAAAAAAGACTGGACATACCCCATTTGCAATACATTGGGTTGTCTACTATTGCAAATAGTATGCCATCATAGGGGTAATTTTCATTCTTGGGCTACCATAGGGTCATAAAGGCAATGTAAGCAATCTGGCGAATTTTAATGTGAAAAAAATGAAACACAAGCCTTATATTTGACGCTGTAATTTTTGAAAACACCATAAAACCTGTACATGAGGGGTACTGTTGTACTCGGGAGACTTCGCTGAACACAAATATTTGTGTTTCAAAACATTAAAAAGTATTGCAGCAGTAATATCGTCCGTGTAAGTGCTGTTTGTGCGTGAAAAATGCAAAAAACGTCACTTTTACTGGCGATATCATCGTTGTAATACATTTTACTGTTTTGAAACACTAATATTTGTGTTCAGCGAAGTCTCCCGAGTAAAACAGTACCCCCCATGTACAGGTTTTATGGTGTCTTAGAAAGTTATAGGGTTAAATATAGTGCTAGCAAATTAAATTCCTTATACTTTCGGTATGGGTTGTCAGGCAGGTCCCGCTAATTGTAATTAATTAGGATACCTAATTATGTAAAATTATTACATAAATATATGTGTAGAATTAATATATGTATATATATACATATGTGTATATATACGTATATATATATATATTTTTTTTAATATTTTTATTTATATATAGGTATATATATAGTGATATATACATATATATTTATGTATATAGATATATATATATTATTTCGTTCTATGTGTATTTTGATATAAATATATATATATTAATATCACAATACAGTTAGAACGAAATAAAACACATCTATATATTTTTTAATATTTTATTTGTAATTATTTTTTTTATTTAATTTTTTTACGTATTTACATATTTTTTTATATTATTTATAAATATATATATAACAATAATTATATATATATTTAATCAGTATCAGTCTACGTGTAATTTGATATTAATATATATATATATAATTATATATATATTAATATTAAAATACACCTAGACGGTGTATGTGTATGTGTGTATATGTGTATATATATACTTAGATCATATATATATAATATATATATATGATCTAAGTATATATATATTTATTTTTTTTACACTTTTAACATTATTTAATTTGATTTTCAGCCAGCAGGGGGACCAACTGTCATTACAGTTGGTCCCCCTGCTGGCAATGCCTGAGCCAGCTATACCGGCCATGTGATTGTGAGGTCCTCGCAAGGACCTCACTCTCACATGACCGGGAGGGACCGGAGGAGGAAGATCTGCCGCGGGGGGGCTCCCTGGGAGTCCCCCCAACCGCGATCGCCGGCGTGGGACCACCGGCGACCGGGTAAGTTAAAAAAAAACGGCGGGCGTATATTTACGTCCTGCGGCGTTTAGAGACGCTTTTAAAAGGACGTAAATATACGCCCGGCGGACTTAAAGGGTTAACTACACCACCAAGAATGCTATTATTAAATAATACCCAGAAGAATGTTACTATTTAACCACACCTACAGGAATGATACTATTTAATCACACACACAATATTGGTACTATTAAACTACACCCACAAGAATGTTACTATTTAACCACACCTACAGAAATGATACTATTTAACCACACACACAATATTGCTACTATTAACCCCTTCAGGATGGAGTCAATAGTGCACGTTCTGATCAAAACAAAACGTAAACAAAAACTGGAATTTGCGCTATATGTCTGTTCAACCGTAATTCACTGCTGTCACATTAAGTGCACCCACACCTATTATATATCATTTTGTTCAGGAGAAACAGGGTTTTAATCTATCATTAACAATTCATATATGGAACATAATTTATTATGAATAAAATTTACAAAAAATGTGAGAAAATAAGATTTTTTTTAATTTGTATTTCCGTTTGACATTTTAGCTGTGAATTTCATAATACTGTTAGGTTTTACTGCATAAAAATGCACATATTTGTAATCAGCGATGTCTCACGAGTACAACAGTACCCCCCATTAACAGATTTTATGGTGTTTTGGAAAGTTACAGGGTAAAATATAGAACGTTCCATTTCCAAATTGAAATTTGCCAGATTAGTAATGTTACCTTTGAGACAGTGTAGTAGCCCAGGAATGAGAATTACCCCCATAATGGCATACCATTTGAAAACGTAGACAACCCAAGGTATTGAAAGTGGGGTATGTTTAGTCTTTTTTAGTAGCCACTTATTCACAAACACTGGCCAAAGTTAGCGTTCATATTTGTTTTTGTGTGAAAAAAGCAAAAACCAAATATTTAGCCAGTGTTTGTGACAAAGTGGCTACTAAGAAAGACTGGACATACCCCACTTGCAATACCTCGGGTTGTCTACTTTTGCAAAAGGTATGCCATCATGGGGGTAATTCTCATTCCTGGGCTACCATATGCTCTCAAAGGCAACATAACCAATCTGGCAAATTTCAATGTCAAAAAAATGAAATGCAAGCATTATATGTGACTCTCTAACTTTCCAAAACACCATAAAACCTGCACTGTTATTTGCGGGAGACTTCACTAAACACAAATATTAGTGTTTTAAAATAGTAAAACATATTATAGTCCATAAAAGTGCAGTTCGTTTGTAAAAAATGCAAAAAAAACGTCACTTTTACTTAAAATATCATCGTTGTTATACTATTTACCAGTTTGAAACACTAATATTTGAGTTCAGCGAAGTCTCCTGAGTAAAACAGTACCCCCTATGTACAGGTTTTATGGTGTCTTGGAGAGTTACAGGGTCAAATATAGTGCTTGTGAATTTAATTTTCTGGACTTTCTCCCTGTGTTGTCAGGGATGTCAATCAAATTGTAATTAATCAAATCCCATAATTAGGTTAAAAGATTACTTAAATATACATGTCGAATTTTAATATATATGCATTTATAGGTATTTAAATTCTACGTCTATACTAATGTAATCTTTAATGTAATTATATGTATTTATCTATATATATATATTTGCGGTTATTTGTATTTTATATATAGATAGATATATATAGAATGTCATTCTAAGTGTATTTTGTTACCAATATATATATATTAATAACCAAATACAGTTAGAATGAAATTACATATGAACATATAATTTATATTAAATTTTGTTTCAATATTTTATTTATTTATTTTATAATTTTAATTATTTATTATTGTAATTATACGTATTTATATATATAATACATGTGTTATAATACATCTATTATATATATATATATATAATATATATATATTATATATATGTAACATCATTCTAAGTGTATTTTAATACTAATATATGTACTTATATTAATATTAAAATTCACTTTGTATGACGTTACATATATATGTATATATATTATATATATAAAAGATATACATATATTATATATATAAAAATACTTTTAATTAATTTTACACATGTCTAATAATTTTATTTTTATTCTTCCCACCAGCAGGGGGACTGTCTGACATTTCAAACAGTCCTCCTGCTGGCAGATCCACAACCAGCTATAGGGGGCCATGTGATCGCTCTTTGAGAGCCCCCGGGGATCTCATTTGCTGTGGGTGGGCTGCCTGGGCTGTCAGGCAGCCCTCCAGAAGAGGATCGCGGCGGAGGTAAGTACGCCGGACCTCCAGGGGCTCAAAGCCGTTACGGCGTTCTATGCCGCCGCAACGGCTTTAAAGCCCACTTAATGCAGGACGGCATAGAACGCCGTAACGGCGTTAACGGGTTAAACTACACCCACAAGAATGTTACTATTTAACCACACCCACAAAAATGTTACTATTTAACCACACCCACAAAATTGTTTCTATTAAACCACACCCACAGGAATGCTACTATTAAACCACATCCACAGGAATGATACTATTAACCCACACCGACAGGTATGCTACTATTAAACCACACCGACAGGAATGCTACTATTAAACCACACCCACAGGAATGCTACTATTAAACCACACTCACAGGAATGATACTATTCACCCACACCGACAGGTATGCTATTATTAAACACACCCACATGAAAGATACTATTAACCCACACCGACAGGAATGATACTATTAACCCACACCGACAGGTATGCTACTATTAAACCACACCCACAGGAATGCTACTATTAAACCACACTCACAGGAATGATACTATTCACCCACACCGACAGGTATGCTACTATTAAACACACCCACATGAATGATACTATTAACCCACACCGACAGGAATGATACTATTAACCCACACTCACAGGAATGATACTATTAAACCACACCAACAGGTATGCTACTATTAAACCACACTCACAGGAATTATACTATTAAACCACACCACAGAAATGATACTATTAACCCACACCGACAGGTATGCTACTATTAAACCACACCCACAGGAATGATACTATTAAACACACCCACACGAATTATACTATTAAACCACACCCACAGAAATTATACTATTAACCCACACTCACAGGAATGATACTATTAACCCACACCGACAGGTAAGCTACTATTAAACCACACCGACAGGTATGCTACTATTAAACACACCCACAGGAATGCTACTATTAACCCACACTCACAGGAATGATACTATTAAACCACACCCACAGAAATGATACTATTAACCCACACCGACAGGTATGCTACTATTAAACCACACTCACAGGAATGATACTATTAAACCACACCCACAGAAATGATACTATTAACCCACACTCACAGGAATGATACTATTAAACTACACCAACAGGTATGCTACTATTAAACCACACTCACAGGAATGCTACTATTAAACCACACCCACATAAATGATACTATTAACCCACACTCACAGGAATGATACTATTAAACCACACCGACAGGTATGCTACTATTAAACCACACCCACAGGAATGCTACTATTAAACCACACTCACAGGTATGCTACATACTATTAAACCACACCCACAGAAATTATACTATTAACCCACACTCACAGGAATGATACTATTAAACCACACCAACAGGTATGCTACTATTAAACCACACCGACAGGAATGATACTATTAAACCAAACCCACAGAAATTATACTATTAACCCACACCGACAGGTATGCTACTATTAAACCACACCCACAGGAATGATACTATTAAACCACACCCACAGAAATGATACTATTAACCCACACTCACAGGAATGATACTATTAACCCACACCGACAGGTATGCTACTATTAAACCACACCCACAGGAATGATACTATTAAACCACACTCACAGGAATGATACCATTAAACCACACTCACAGGAATGATACTATTAAACCACACCCACAGGAATGATACTATTAAACCACACTCACAGGAATGATACTATTAACCCACACCGACAGGTATGCTACTATTAAACCACACCAACAGGAATGATACTATTAACCCACACCGACAGGTATGCTACTATTAAACCACACCCACAGGAATGATACTATTAAACCACACTAACAGGAATGATACCATTAAACCACACTCACAGGAATGATACTATTAAACCACACCCACATGAATGATACTATTAAACCACACTCACAGGAATGATACTATTAACCCACACCGACAGGTATGCTACTATTAAACCACACCCACAGGAATTATACTATTAACCCACACCGACAGGTATGCTACTATTAAACCACACTCACAGGAATGCTACTAATAAACCACACCCACAGGGATGATACTATTAAACCACACTCACAGGAATGCTACTATTAAACCACACCGACAGGTATGCTACTATTAAACACACCCACAGGAATGCTACTATTAACCCACACTCACAGGAATGATACTATTAAGCCACACCCACAGGAATGCTACTATTAAACCACACCCACAGAAATGATACTATTAACCCACACCCACAGAAAGGATACTATTAACCCACACTCACAGGAATGCTACTATTAAACCACACCCACAGAAATGATACTATTAACCCACACCGACAGGTATGCTACTATTAAACCACACCCACAGGAATGATACTATTAAACCACACCCACAGGAATGATACTATTAACCCACACCGACAGGTATGCTACTATTAAACCACACTCACAGGAATAATACTATTAACCCACACCCACAGGAATGATACTATTAATCCACACTCACAGGAATGATACCATTAAACCACACTCACAGGAATGATACTATTAAACCACACCCACAGGAATGATACTATTAAACCACACTCACAGGAATGATACTATTAACCCACACCGACAGGTATGCTACTATTAAACCACACCCACAGGAATGCTACTATTAAACCACACTCACAGGAATGCTACTATTAAACCACATCCACAGGAATGCTACTATTAAACCACACCGACAGGTATGCTACTATTAAACCACACCCACAGGAATGATACTCTTAAACCACACCCACAGGGATGATACTATTAAACCACACTCACAGGAATGATACTATTAACCCACACCGACAGGAATGATACTATTAAACCACACTCACAGGGATGATACTATTAACCCACACTGACAGGAATGCTACTATTAAACCACACTCACAGGGATGATACTATTAACCCACACTGACAGGAATGCTACTATTAAACCACACTCACAGGGATGATACTATTAACCCACACCGACAGGAATGCTACTATTAAACCACACCCACAGGGATGATACTATTAAACCACACTCACAGGAATGATACTATTAACCCACACCGACAGGAATGCTACTATTAAACCACACCCACAGGAATGCTACTATTAAACCACACTGACAGGTATGCTACTATTAAACCACACCCACAGGAATGATACTATTAAACCACACTCACAGGAATGATACTATTAACCCACACCGACAGGTATGCTACTATTAACCCACACCGACAGGAATGATACTATTAAACCACACCCACAGGAATGATATTATTAAACCACACCCACAGGAATGATACTATTAAACCACACTCACAGGAATGATACTATTAAACCACACCCACAGGAATGATACTATTAAACCACACCCACAGGAATGATACTATTAAACCACAGCCACAGGAATGATACTATTAAACCACACTCACAGGAATGATACTATTAACCCACACCGACAGGTATGCTACTATTAAACCACACCCACAGGAATGATACTATTAAACCACACCCACAGGAATGATACTATTAACCCACACTCACATAAATTATACTATGAACCCACACCGACAGGTATGCTACTATTAAACCACACTCACAGGAATGATACTATTAAACCACACTCACAGGAATGATACTATTAAACCACACCCACAGGAATGATACTATTAAACCACACCCACAGGAATGATACTATTAAACCACACCCACAGGTATGCTACTATTAAACCACAAGCACATGAATGGTACTATTAAACCACACCCACAGGTATGCTACTATTAAACCACACCCACAGGAATGCTACTATTAAACCACACCCACAGGTATGCTACTATTAAACCACACCCACAGGGATGATACTATTAAACCACACCCACATGGATGATACTATTAAACCACACCCACAGGGATGATACTATTAAACCACACCCACAGGGATGATACTATTAAACCACACCCACAGGGATGATATTATTAAACCACAAGCACATGAATGGTACTATTAAACCACACCCACAGTGTTACAAATCGCTATTTGTAACTGGCCCTTTAAATGAGAAATTGCCCTGCTTCCCTGGATTGTGGAGAAGCATGTTTGCCAGCCTCCTGCCTCATGACTATGGCCCCTGGAAGATTGTGCCCCTGAAAACTTATTAACATTTATTGGGTGTGTATGGCCCTTTAAGAACCGTCTGGGGACATATTGTGACTTTGCTGAACAATGCCCCTTTAAGACTATGTCCCCAGACCTGTAAAATAACTTGCCCCTGGCTCTCTCCCACTTGGTTCAGTAAATGGGGCTTACTGAACCAAGTACCACACAGGCGGACCACCCAGAAGTTAAAGTGTGCAGGCAATTTACCTCCCAGGCTGTGAGGTTACTGCAGGTTAATTGCCGAGCACTGGGTGGCCGCCATTCGGCAGCCGAACACGTGGCGGCGGCCATTTTGGTCATATGAATGCGGTCAGCGGTGTATGCTAAAGATTCTGTGGAACTAAAATCGGCTACACATTTTGCCGAACACCGCTGACCCTTACCTTCTCCCATACGGAACTTGCAGCCCCAGAGACTAAGTCCCGTTCGAAATGGGACTTAGTCGTTTTTTCGCATGAAATTGACCGACCGCACAGCCCAAATCTATGGAACTGTTTTGGGCAGGAAATTGTGCTTGCGGTCGGTCATAAAGGACTTCCAGCTAACTTTTGATCCACTGGAGGGATTTGGCTGATTTTTGGAAGTGTTTATGTTTGATGTATGCTGAGTCTGGATATGCAACTTTTATTGAAATTGAATGTATGGTTTTAAATTTACAGTGTGTATGTGAAAACTGTATTTTTATTGTATGTAATAATTGGTTTAACTGTTTATCTGAGGGGAGGGAACCTGTGGGCTGTACTATGCTGTTATTGGTTAATTTCATCCTCCCCCTGGGAGTGTCCTGTGTGTACCTTATCCTAATAAAAAGCAGGCTGGGTGTTCCAGTCCTGAGACCTCTTCTGACCCTCAATACGTAGCCTTGTCTCGTTATTGGAGGGAATTGCTATATCACACTGGGGATTGCTATGCGCTGCATATTCCCCTGAGCTCTTAATCACTTAGCTCTTGTAAGAGCTTGTTCCGGATACGCTCTCCTGGAGGAGAGGTCTTCCCCACACGGTCCTGGAGGACAGAAGCCGATCCAGGGTGGAAGGAAGACGGCGCGGCTCCAGTTAAGCTACGGCGGTTGTGGAGCCTGCGGTGGTTGTGGTGTCGTCTGCAGTGCTTGGAGTCCTCTGAGAGCTCTAGGAGCATCCATCAACGGAGGGTACTCGGTCGGAGTACACGGAGCTCCGTTACACACAGGAATGATACTATTAAATAAATTATACCGAGTCCAGTTTATTACATAGTGGTAAGTGTGGGTGGTACTCTGTCATTTTTTGTTTGGTCTAACAAACAGGTGAGGACATGGTTTTCAAGAAAATGTAAAAGTGGAAATGTAACTCTCAAATGCTGAAAATGTTACATCCTCAAGTAGTAAACTACGCTAAATTCACTATCGCTTGGTAAATTATAAATAACATTTACTCCATCACTATAAACACAGTTAGTACACCGGTGACATAACTCTTAAACCCACCATAAACCGAGATTTCCACATTTGGGCTTAGTTTCAAGTCAAATAAATAATCTGAAAAAAACACTCTTTCCACGTCTCGATTCTGCCATGTTCCTCTTCCTATCACTAAACAAAAGTGTCTAATGCTGTTCCAGTAAGATCCTGTATGTGAAGTAAAATTTAAATATGCAAAATATTATGCAATATATAAATGAATATATTAAAAAAAAATTTACATTTTGTTCAGACCTGTGAACATAAATATATGCACAAAAGTATTTTATTTCCCTATTTAAGATATAACAACCATTTGTTTTCATATTATTTTAAGTGCTCGTTAGTAGAGGCGTACTCTATAAATACTGCTTCAAGTAATACTGCTTCGATAAATAATATATTCAACATGCTAAATAATAACAAGAGTAAACATATAAAAAAAAAAATCATGTAACTCTTCTCTAAGACAGAGGTGTCAAAAAGTTTTTTTGTATAATCATTGTGAATTATTTTTGGCATTGGCATACATCATGTTTGGATCTGATATTCCACATTAGGATCTAATGAAGCATCTGGATATTACTTAAACTTCCATTACCTTTATAACAGCTTTTCTGGCTACAGATCTACTTACATCATTGAAAAAATGTACTTTCAGGAAACTCGTCTATTGTAAAAAACGGAGAAGTGGTATGAAAATGAGGAATTATGTTGGCACATAATTAATTAGGGTTGTTATTATTCCATAATAATATTTTTAATCACCTAAAAATAAATGAACATTTTTATAGACTTATTTTTAATTTTTATTTTTATGAAGCTCTGAATCATTAATCCGTATGCTGTGAATAGTACAGTCACTTCCTTCCAGTTGGGAATTTACAAGTCTCGCTGCAACGCTTGCTGAAGATAAGGATTAATAAATACATGTTAATGCACCTGGTTATAATGTTTCATTTTCTGACGCCTTAAAATAAATGTAGAGATAATAATGATAATAATTTAAAAAAATAACATTGGAATAAGGAATTTTTACAAATATTTTATAATTTGATTGACTATATTATACAGTACCATATAATTTTCTAGTATCGAACAAATGTTTTCCTTCTTGGATATCTTAATAAATATTACATGCGTACAACTTTTGCTATATCTTGGTGAAACTATTAAATTCACCCCCCAACTTTTAACAGGCATATATTGCCTATCTGAAAGGCATTTATTAAAATGGTAACATTTAGAATTTAAAATCATCGATATTAAACAAGTTCCTTCTCTTTAGCCAGGATGAGTGTCATTTACCCTCTTTAAGTGTAATAGCGAAAGACTTCTACACCTCAATAAGAATCACTGCAAACATTGAAGTACTACAATATTAGGGTGTAGGGGCAGGAAGCATCTTTGGTCTACCCAAGACAAGGTATCTCCAAAAGTTTTCTCTATCGAGCTAATTGTCCCACTCACACTGTACTGAGCTACATGACCAGTAGTTATACAGCTTACATGTACAAACCCCTTGCATCTTCTAAATGGCTGATACATTAACAGAATCATTCCAGTCCAGTCCGTTCCAGTCCCTTATAATATAACATAGAGGTTAGTGAACTATAAACTCTTAAACAGATGGCACCTCATCCCCAAAAATTCTTAATTTGATCTTTCCCACAGTACCAAAGCTCTGCTGGAGATGCAACACAATGGAGGCACCAAGGCACATCTGTAGTGGTTCTGACCACAAATTACACCTTATTGTTATAATATATCCCTCCTAATAGACTTCATCCCAGGAATACAGGTCCTCCGAACCCCAGAATTATTTTTGCTCCATTCTACTCCCATCCCCCATAAACATTAAACCTGCTCACCAGAGGTCTCCACACTGCTCTCTATTAGGCAATGGATGGATGAGGTGGAAGTCATTAGGGTGATGGAGGAATTTAGATTCACTTCCTCTCATGGTATCAACTATATGAGATCACCTGGTGTCCGTGGCTCCCCTTCCTTTGTCTTTCTATAGCAGTGGGGATCACTGGTTAGTATGCCCTTCCCTCAAATACTACTGCTACCTATACATCCCAAATCCCACCACACAGGGGCATTTTACAATATGTTACACATGATGCACTAGTTTCTTAATGTCATTCACTTGTCCTGGTTGTAATACTGAATAGTGAGCTATATGGGTTGTATTATATTTTCCTATTTATATTATATCTCTTATTTGTATGTTATTCCTAATTGCTGTATGTCCTGGGTACAATAATGTGTCCACACAGCTTCGATTTAATGGACTTGCAGTTCGATGATTACAAAGTCTCACAGGTGTACGGGTGGTTTCTGAACTACGCTGCTCTGTTTGTATATGCTGTATAAATTAAACGAAACAGGATATTCATCGACTTTATTATAAGCTTTTGCTTTGGCAGTTATTCCTGTAGCAAAATAAAATGCACCTATTTCGGTTAATTTGCTTGTAACAGTCCAAACTCATAATGTAGCATACATTAACTTCCTAATGTTCCTAGGGACAGTGTTATTAAAATATAGTGGATAAACATATGCAAAATTTCCACTAATTATATGAAATTATAGGTAGTCTGCAGAGCTCAGTGTTTTCCAAAGACTCTCAACCAATACTGAATTAATAAGTTCATAAATCAGATACATAACAGAATTAATACTGGTTAATGTAGTGTTTCAGGTAAGGAAATGCATTCATATTAAATGCAGAAATGTTTTAGCTAGCAATTCAGTTTTAAGATACAATTAACTGATTATATTATATATTCATCTGTGTTTTTAATGAGTTAATGTTATTTGAATCTATATTACTGCGCTATGTTTCTCTATAAAGACTACATTTTGTGAAATGAATTCTGTCATTTTATAAACAATTTCAAGGTGCTATTTGCGTAATAGATGAACTATCTGTTATGATCAAGTTATTGTTAATATAATGGATTTTTACGAGTCACAATGCATAACTACTCAAGCGTTTAATTCACAGATGTATTTGTTTTGTTTGGACATTGTAATGAAAAAAAATATAAAGAGGTCTAACTGCTAAAGACAGGTTGGCTACAGAGGCGCACTGTTTAACTCGTTTTAGGTCATATTCTGATTGAAAAATAGCTGGCTTGCTATTCGAATAATAGCATATGAGCTATTCCATAGACATCCGGTTATTCTGGGCTTTCTGACTGAACAAGGTTAGCTTCCTGAGTAAAGTTTACCAATTGGATGTTCTAGATATCAAAAAACAACCATGTACAGTGAACGTTTACCGACGTTCTACGAGGCAAATGGTCTAAAAAATGTATTCAAAGTATAAATTAAAAAGTCAAGGGTCTGTTCTTTACTTAGAAATAGGCAAAAAAAAAATCCTCCCCACACCAGATCTGATGGCGTGAGGGATAAAGAAAATTCAGATCTCAGTGCTCCCTCCTACACCCTTACTTGTTTTGGGGTGATAGACAATACTCCCCCAATGCTGCCTAATCTTACATCAGGTAAAAGGACCCCCTTTAACTCGGAGGAGAATTGCTGCTGCTCCCTCTCATCTCATGTGCTACAGAATTTAGGACCCTTAATTATGCCATTGATCATGCAGACTGGGGGTGGGAGGGCAGCAGTATACTTGGAACCTTCTCTATTTTACTAGCCCCAAAGCTAGGGTCACCAGACCCACCATGTTTTAGGCACACATATCATGTGTAGATATTGATGGGCAGCACATAAAAATGATTGTCTTGTAGTAAGTAGAATTCAGAAGAAAGTGTATCAGACTAAGTGATTGGGAATTAAAGAATCCTGTAGATTAAACATTATACATACTACATGACAACCCATTTTATGTGTTTTCATAAATATTATAACCTTTTCCCTTAAAACATGGTGGATTTGGTAACCCTACCCATAGTCCTTGTATTTGGGATGACAGAAGAACCCTCCTCTGACTTATAGGAATTTAGGAGTCCATCTAAATGTTCATGAGATTGGACAGGAATGGGTAAAGACATTACGTGGGGTTATACCAAGAAGCCCCCGAGGTTTAGCCCCATTCAAATGATTTACAACTGCCACATGGTATCATGCTCACACTGGCTCCTCTTGACAGATAATATATCAAAAGGGACCTTGTAGCCATTTTATCTTAATAAAGTTATTATATTGCATGGAGTTCCCAGGCACTGTCCCTCCAGTCAATTTTAAACCATTTTCAAGCTATTTAACATAAGGGTCCCTGGCAAGCCACAGCCCAACACTCACTGGAGGTGTGGCTAACACAGAACTTACCCTATTTCATCTAGCTATACCAGGGGTAGGCAACCTTCGGCTCTACAGATGTTGTGGACTACATCTCCCTTGATGCTTTGCCAGCAATATGGCTGTAAAAGCATTATGGGAGATGTAGTCCAAAACATCTGTAGAGCCGAAGGTTGCCTACCCCTGAGCTATACCAATTCTACCAGCAATGAGCTCTGTGATAGGCTGAGCTCTGCGGTCAGCTGATACTCTCAGCCAATCACAGGTGCACATTGCAACTCAGGTTAAAGCTTTCTCATCAGTCTATGGGGCACTCTTGTTAGCTCTCTTTTTCAGCATTGATACATTAAAAAATATATGGAAGAAGCTGACTCCAGAGACCACTTAAATGAGATGAAATAGCTACAGTGCCTACAATGTCCCTTTTAGTGAACTGCAAACCAATTCTACATAACAGCTAATCAGCAGCCAGAGAGCTGTCTGAGTCTGTTTAATATACAGCGAAATGTGATATATATCTAACTAAATTCTCACTAAGACAAAAAACTTGAAAATTCATTATATCACCACAATTCAGTTTAGTGAATAAGCCACTTGATCTACTGTATGTGTCACTTTGCATAATGACTCCCAATCCTCTCTCTTGCCAACCTCTCGTGGTATCTTGTAGATCAGATGTTTTCAACCAGAGAATTAAAATAAAAAGTAATTTGCATGGTCCATACCTTCTACCTGGCAACTCCAATAAAAAATGGTTACTAATTGACATATAAGTTAATGAGCACACTGATAAGTTAATGAGCAGACACTGCCCTACATGAATCCACTACCGTTTACACTATTGTCTCCGATCAGCACAAACATTAACAATATCATGTAAAACAGATGTGCCGGTACAACAAACTGTTATCAGAGCAGAATTGTTCTACAAGCTACGACTGTGCAGGTCATTGCACTTTATGGGGAGATTTTTTTTGGTTCGAATTATGAGCATCAGACATTTATGACCTCTGAAGCCTGAACAAAGTCATTGCTATTTGGTTATCTGACTAGCTAGTGGAAGCATGAGGTTCAGCTCAGCCTCCTGGAGTTGTGTTCAGATCATGCCATTAATTGACTGCTGTTAGCTGTCAATTAACATTTATTATCAATTAGTTGGTCAAATTGATTGGTTGGCAGAACATTAACCATTTCACAGTTTTTTTCAGTGAATTATAGAACGTTCTGTAAGGTGAGATTTATTTTATTTCTGTTTTTATGTTCAAATATTGCAATACATAAATATATACAGACAGATAATGTTTGAAAATACTGTACACTGGTGGGTGATGACATCTGAGCAATTGTCTCTGTGATGCATGGTTTGACTTCTGTGCAAGGACCCCGATTCTGTTGTTTGCAAGAATAGTGGGAGTTAAAGGAACACTCCAAACACTGAAAGCACTATAGCTTTCAGAAGTGCTTTGTGCGTGAACCAACTTACTTGTCCTTTTAATTTCGTTTCATTTCACAAAATATGCAGATTTCAATAGATATTGTCATTTTTATAAATTAACTTTGCTATACCCTCTGGCTGTCAATCAGACAAGAGGTCCTGTTACTTCCTGGTTTGTTTAGCTCAGTAGTGCTAAACTCAACAGGGAGAAATTGCCCAGAGCACCTGCCTTGCAAAGACGTCTCGTTGAGCTGCATTGGTAAGTCTGCGGTTGGACAGCCACAAAAAAGCCTTGGTGGGGAAGAAGGGTGGGGGTATAAAAAATGCTGCAGACAAAATATATTTTTTTGGTATTGGGACTGTATGTATGTCACAGTATATCAACCCTCATTCTCACACTAAACCTAACATTTACTCTAAAAAAAGTTACTTAATATTAAAGATACATAAAGGTGTCTGTCATGTGTTAGATTACAATTATAGTTTTATGCTTTCATTTATGTGATTTAGTATGATGCTCCAAACCCCTCAAATGACACTATTTTCCTAAAATACACCATTGGAAAAAAAAACACATAATAAGAAAATACATGCATTTCTTGGTTTGCCCAATATGATGTAAGTTACATTCTTGGGTAGCAGCTGCAATCTGTGTCACTATAAACATAATGATATGCTGGGAGAGGAGTTGGGGGGTGGAATTGCACAATAGAGGAGAGGGTGCCCCTGCGAATAGCACTATAGCTGCTGCTACTGATAATCTATGGCAGATCAGTGACTCACATAGAAATATTGATAGATGATGTCATTGATGAGAGACATATTTATGCATGTTTCTATGTAGTACATGGTTTGACTCACACCATGCAGTTAGTTTTTAGGGCAACCATTACTTTGTTAAGCATTCTGCCTTTAGTGAAGTATGGCAAGAGGATCTGACAACACAGAAAGATCACAATTCTGATGAACCAGCTTCTCTGTAGACATATCAATTTCGGGATAAGTGCTGAATTAATGGCATTGCTTGATAGTCGAGCTTCCACCAAGACAGGCAGGCCCATACATGTAGGTCTCGATTGAAACCTGTCAGGGTACCTGAAGCCTCTACCTCCGAGAGAGGTAGAGACTTAGACGTCCATCCGTCCGGACGGACTGTTTCCTCTGTGCCTCGCGGTCCATCCGGTCACGTAAACGCCGGCCGCGAGGGACTCACTTGCTTTTCTAGCATGACGTCCGGAAACCGACGTCATGACGCCAACCCGGAACGACCTGTCACTCAATCCTTCAGAGACTAATCAGGACTCGTCGGAGGCGTGTCTACCCTTCCCAGCCAGGGTATTTAAACTTGCTTCTACCATTTGCTCATTGCCCTGTCGTGGTTCTAGTCTGCCTAGTCACACAGTGCTCTTGTATTTATGTTATCCCTTTGGTTCTGACCCGGCTTGTTTGACTTTCTCTGTTTATCTCTGTTACCCTTGACCCGGCTTGTTCCTCGCTTACCTGTCTTCTCGTTCCCTCGACCTCGGCTTGTCTTTGACTATTCTCTATATTCTCCGTACGTTAGTCCGGCCATTCTAAGGTCCGGTATACGTATCCTGTACCTGTTTGTACTCTGCGTGTTGGATCCCTGTCCCGATCCTGACATTACGACAGGGCCAATGGATCCTGCAAGTACAAACAGTCAGCTTGGTCCTTCTGATCCTAGGTTCGAAGCCATGGAGCACAGAATGGATCAGATGGCGCTAGCACTACAGGCGTTATTGTCTCGTGCTAATAACCCGCCAGAGGAGACGCGTACTACTTCTATTTCTCCTGTGAGCTCAGGCCTAGAGGTAGCTACTGTAGGTGCCTCTTCCCGTATTACACCACCAGTACGTTATGGTGGCTCACCTGAGAAGTGTCGTGGTTTCCTTAACCAGATCAGTATCCACTTTGAATTACAACCTCGCTCCTATCCTACAGATAGGGCGAAGGTTGGATTTATTATCACCTTACTCATTGAGAAAGCTCTGAGATGGGCCAACCCATTATGGGAGAATGATAACCCTTTGGTATACAATTATAATGCCTTTGTAGCTGCCTTTAGAAGAACTTTTGACCCCCCTGGTAGAAAGGTCAATGCAGCTAGATTACTGTTGCGCCTGAGACAAGAGAACCGAACTCTTGTGGATTATGCACTAGAGTTCAGGTCTTTGGCGGCAGAAGTTAAGTGGAACGAGCAGGCATATATAGATGTATTTTTGAATGGGCTATCAGATGTAATCCTCGACGAGGTTGCTACTAGAGAGCTTCCTGAAAATTTGGAGGATTTAATTTCGTTCATTTCTCGTATTGATGAGCGTTTAAGAGAGAGACAGAACACTCGAGAGAGGAACCTTAGACCTTCATTTAAATTAGCTCCCGCATTTCAAAGTCCTGATCCAACTACCTCACTATGTCCTGAACCTATGCAGATAGGCAATACTCGCCTCTCAGAGGAGGAGAGGCAGTACAGGAGAAGGGAGGGATTATGCTTGTATTGTGGAGTCAGAGGTCACCTACGCCTGAATTGTCCTAATCGTTCGGGAAACGCTCGCACCTAAGTTTCTCTAGAGGACAGGCCTTGGGTGTTTCTATTTTGTTCTCTACGCATAATTATAAAGATCACAGGCTTCTGCTACCAGTTTCTTTAACTTGGGAAAGGGGAGTACTAAGAACCATGGCTTTGATAGATTCCGGTGCTGCTGAGAATTTTATCGATCAAGCCTTTGCTACTAAACACACTATCCCATCCCAGTTAAGGGATACACCCTTGGCCGTTGAGGCCATAGATGGTAGACCTTTACTTGAGCCTGTTATCTCTCGTGAGACCATCCCAGTTAGCTTAACTGTTGGTATCTTACACGAGGAAAACTTATCGCTTATGCTTATTTCATCCCCTTCTGTTCCCATAGTCCTGGGTTATCCATGGTTAAAAAGACATAACCCTATTATTGATTGGGAGTTAGGGGAGATACTTTCATGGGGCCAGGGTTGCCAGGAGAATTGTTTACGGAGGGTTTCCCCATTGGGTGTAATTAACACACCAGGTAGTTCTACCCAGTCTGCAGAGATACAGATACCGCCCCGGTACCTAGACTTAAAAGCAGTATTCGACAAAAAGAATGCTGATACTCTACCTCCACACTGGACCTTTGATTGTAAAATTAACTTACTACCTGGTACCATGCCTCCGAGGGGCAATGTATACCCCCTATCCACTAAGGAGAATTCAGTTCTAGAGGAGTATATTCGGGAGAATCTAGACAAGGGATTCATTAGGAGATCTTCTTCTCCTGCCGGGCTGGTTTTTTTTTTGTTAAAAAGAAGGATGGTTCACTGAGACCTTGCATTGATTACCGAGGTTTGAATAAGATAACCATCAGAAATGCCTTTCCGATTCCCAAGTTGGACCTCA
This sequence comes from Pelobates fuscus, assembly GCF_036172605.1. Lineage (NCBI taxonomy): Eukaryota > Metazoa > Chordata > Amphibia > Anura > Pelobatidae > Pelobates > Pelobates fuscus. Next base: position 24,071,415 of record NC_086324.1, on the reverse strand, counting down.
GAGGGGCATATAACTTGGTGAGAATCCAGCAAGGACACGAGTGGAAGACAGCGTTCAATACCCGTTATGGGCATTATGAATACACGGTCATGCCTTTTGGTCTTTGTAACGCACCTGCAGTATTTCAGGATTTGATTAATGAGGTTCTTAGGGAATTTCAACATGATTGTGTTATTGTATACCTGGATGACATACTGATACACTCTAGAGAGGTTGGGACCCACCACAGACAGGTCAGAAAGGTATTACACAAACTCCTGCAACATGGCTTATACTGTAAATTGGAGAAATGTAGCTTTGACCAGTCTCAGATAGACTTTCTTGGATACGTGATTTCTGGGGAAGGCTTTAAGATGGACCCTGACAAACTCCAGTCCATTTTAGAGTGGCCTTTGCCTAAGGGACTCAAGGCTATTCAGAGGTTTATTGGTTTCTCCAATTATTATAGGCGCTTCATTAAGGGATACTCTTCTATTATTGCACCTATTACCAATATGACCAGACAGGGGGCTGACACTAAGACTTGGTCTAATGAAGCTCTCGCTGCTTTCAAGACTCTCAAGGATCTTTTTGCTTCTGCTCCAATTCTAGTCCATCCTGATACGACTTTGCCGTTCCTACTCGAGGTAGATGCCTCTGAGACAGGCGTAGGGGCTGTTCTGTCGCAAAGGTTAGGGGTGGATAAACCACTACACCCTTGTGGTTTTTTTTCTAAGAAACTGTCTGGCCCTGAAAGTAGATATGACATTGGCGACAGGGAACTCTTAGCGGTCATTATGGCCTTAAAGGAGTGGAGACATTTATTGGAGGGGACCTTACATCCTGTTACTATTCTAACGGATCACAAGAACTTGTCCTATATTGGGGAGGCTAAGCGACTGTCCGCCAGACAAGCTCGTTGGTCCTTATTCCTGACCCACTTCAATTATGTTCTTACTTATAGACCTGGTTCTAAGAACTCCAAAGCCGATGCTTTGTCTCGCCAATATGAACCTTCTACTATATCGGAACCAGTTCTTTCCTCTATAGTTCCGAAATGCAATATTATCGCCAACACGAATCTCAGGATTCACTCTCCGTTACTTGCCGAGATCATTAAACTGCAACATCTAGCTCCTAAACAGACTCCTGAAGGTCGACGTTTCATTCCTCCTGTTCTACAACTGGAACTGCTGCAATGTTTCCACAACAGCAAGTTCGCTGGACATCCTTGTATTCGCAAGACATGTGCTTTGATCTCTAAGGACTTCTGGTGGCCTGATTTACGGAAGGATATTAAAGATTTCATCGGTGCATGTGAGGTTTGTACTAAGACCAAGCAACCTCATACCCTTCCCCTTGGATTTCTGCACCCCTTAGAGGTTCCAGAGAGGCCATGGTCCTGTTTGGCTATGGACGTTATTGTCGATTTACCTATCTCTAAAAAACAGACTGTTATCCTCACCGTGGTTGACAGATTCACCAAGATGGCTCACTTCGTTCCTCTGCCTAAACTCCCGTCTTCTCCCGAATTGGCGGAGATATTCGCAAGGGAGATTTTTCAATTACATGGGATACCCTCCCAAATTGTATCTGACAGAGGTTCCCAATTTGTTTCCCGTTTTTGGAGGTCCTTCTGCTCTCAACTGGGTATCAAATTGAATTTCTCTTCTGCCTATCATCCTCAGTCTAACGGAGCTGCTGAACGCACCAACCAAAAGATTGAACAATATTTACGTTGTTTTGTTTCCGAACACCAGGACGATTGGGTTGGTTTGATTCCTTGGGCGGAGTTTGCACACAACAATCTCGTTTGTGATTCTACTCGTTCAAGCCCCTTCTTCATGAATTATGGCTTTCATCCATCTATTCTCCCTTCGGCTTCCTCTTCCCAGGGGGTGCCGTCGGTTGATGTTCATGTTGCCAATTTGAGGAAGTTGTGGGATCAGACTCGACAGATTCTTCTGCACAATTCTATGCTGGTTAAGAAACACGCTGATAAACGTAGAAGGGCGGCTCCGGTGTTTGTTCCAGGTGATAGAGTATGGTTGAGTACAAGAAACATCCGTTTAAAAGTGCCTTCCATGAAGTTCGCTCCTCGTTATATTGGACCCTACAGGGTGCTAACTCGCATTAACCCAGTTGCGTATCGTCTAGCTCTTCCAACTGCCTTACGCATCCCTAACTCATTTCATGTTTCATTGTTGAAACCACTAGTCTGTAACAGATTTTCCTCCACATCATCCTCTCCTCGCTCTGTTCAGGTGGAGGGTCAGGAGGAGTATGAGGTTAACTCTATTATCGATTCTCGAATCTCCCGGGGGAGAGTACAATATCTGGTCGATTGGAAGGGATATGGTCCTGAGGAGAGGAGTTGGGTACCTCAGGAGGATGTTCATGCTCCTCGTCTCCGCAGGGCGTTTCACTCCCGCTTCCCATCTCGTCCCGGTTCCTTCCGCCCGGTGGGCGTATCTGAGAGGGGGGGTACTGTCAGGGTACCTGAAGCCTCTACCTCCGAGAGAGGTAGAGACTTAGACGTCCATCCGTCCGGACGGACTGTTTCCTCTGTGCCTCGCGGTCCATCCGGTCACGTAAACGCCGGCCGCGAGGGACTCACTTGCTTTTCTAGCATGACGTCCGGAAACCGACGTCATGACGCCAACCCGGAACGACCTGTCACTCAATCCTTCAGAGACTAATCAGGACTCGTCGGAGGCGTGTCTACCCTTCCCAGCCAGGGTATTTAAACTTGCTTCTCCCATTTGCTCATTGCCCTGTCGTGGTTCTAGTCTGCCTAGTCACACAGTGCTCTTGTATTTCTGTTATCCCTTTGGTTCTGACCCGGCTTGTTTGACTTTCTCTGTTTATCTCTGTTACCCTTGACCCGGCTTGTTCCTCGCTTACCTGTCTTCTCGTTCCCTCGACCTCGGCTTGTCTTTGACTATTCTCTATATTCTCCGTACGTTAGTCCGGCCATTCTAAGGTCCGGTATACGTATCCTGTACCTGTTTGTACTCTGCGTGTTGGATCCCTGTCCCGATCCTGACAAAACCTAAGATTAAACATTCTTTAACCCTATCCCTAACCATAGCCAAAACCTTAACCATCAATGGGAACCCTAACACCTAATGCTAAGTCTAAAACATGTAATGAATATATAACAATGTAGGTATTAATGATGAAGCATTTAACTGGATTTTCTTCCACAGTTTTATTGGTAGATCCAATAGGATGACTGAACATCATCGTAATAGTAATTAACAAAGCAAAACTCAAGAGATGGTAGGAGTTATGGATTATGCATTTTCCATAACAGCCCACGCAAGTCTCTTTTCAGCTATGTAACTATGTAACTATGTAACTCTTAAAGGAACACTCCGAGCACCATAACCACTATAGAGTGCCAGGAGTGCCCCCCATTATAAGTAACCAAACAGTTCTCTAACCATTCTTACTTGGGGTTATTGAGGTAAGCAGGAACTTCTGTTTGCTCTCTTGAGCTACGCCATGTTGTAGAGGACTAGATCACTGGCTAAAAGTGTCAGATGATCACCCTCAGTTAAAGAGTTAAGCCCTGCACTACCAGGCTTAGCTCAGACAGATACCCGGAAGCTCTTTACCTGAGGTTGTGGAGGTGTGAGCATTCCATGGAGGACAGGTAAGAAATCAGATGGTTCTACACATTTTTTGCTCCTTAACCACTCCAGCGCATTCCTTTTTAAAATAATAGCGGTTATTCATAGATAATTCCTGCTAACATACGTTTCGGTTTGTATACAGCGTTGCTAATTAGAGAAGACTAGTTTGGTTTTCTATATTCCTTTTACTCAAATATTATTTCAATTACTTTCCAAACAGCGCAAAGAGCTATTTTGTTGACTATTTATGTATTTAGATATTTTCATTAAATAAAAAGTTGTGGTTTAAGTGACAGCGACTCTATAGACCAAAATAATTGAGCTACAAAAATACAATGAACTTGGAGAAGTTTTCAAGAATATTCTGTTCTAAAATTTACTAATTAGTTTCAACTCCCCGCATTTCACTGCTTAGTGAATTGAGGCTTGATATGCTTATATTTCTGCTGTTTTTCTATGAATGTGTGTGTTTTTCTCTGTCTCTGTTTGTCTACCTCTGTATTAGTGGGTGTAAATATTATTGTATTGTTTTATTATATTACAATTTTATATTTGTTCCATTCCAATATGAACAGGTAGTATCATGAAATTAAAAAATAGGATAAGACTTGCAGTGATCACTCACTTTTTTCTGCGTTTGTGAATTATTTTTCTATCATTGTCTTCGAGCTGACCCCTAAAATTTTGACCTAAATATGGTTGAACAACAGAACATGTGACCTGCATAGTGCTGCCTGCAATGGCCTTAAGCCATATCAGAGCCTCTATTAGTGGGAACAGCACAGATGTTAGCAGATGGCCAGCATATTGTCCAGAGATGACCCATGTATAATTGCCTAAAAGTTCAATACATTCAGGTTTTGGATTTAATTGCATTGACCACCTTACCTACTGCTGTTCGATGATTTAATTTCCTTAAGGTGGAGAGCGTCCCTTAGTCACAGTGGACGTTCTGAGCTAGGAATGGAGACATTTAATAGAAGGCCATCTGTATTCTGTGATTTGATCTATTATTTCCTCACATTAGACAAACGTTATATTGTTTTCTAAGACAAGCAAGAATCCATTTCAAGGTTTTTTTTTGTTTTGTTTTCTCAGGTGCTGAAAAGAATGAATGCTGTCAATTAATATAAAACATAAAACGTACAATAAATTAGTTACTAATTATCAGAAACGCAACAAAAATAGTTAAGGGTTTGTATATTTTGGATTTATTGGTGATAAATTATATATTGCGTAAACATATTTTTAATCTAATTTAATTAAGAGACATCAAACAGATGATAATGCTTAATGTTCTGCTCGCACGTATGTTTTCTCACTTAAAGGACCACTATAGTGCCAGGAAAACAAACTTGTTTTTCCTGGCACTATAGTGTTAATAGGTCCTCCCAGCCTTAAGGCCCCCCTCCCGCCAGACTGAAGGGGGAGGAAGGGGTTAAACGCTTACGTTTCTCCAGCGCCGGGCTCCCTCGGCACTGGGGACTCTCCTCCTTCTTCTGACGTCACTGGCTGGATGCGCGTGCACGACAAGAGCCGCGCGCGCATTCAGTCAGTTCATAGAAAAGCATTCCCAATGCTTTCCTATGGACGCTGGCGTCTTCTCACTGTGAAAATCACAGTGAGAAGCGCGGAAGCGCCTCTAGCGGCTGTCAATGAGACAGCCACTAGAGGCTGGATTAACCCTCTGAAACTGCTATGTTTACATCAGGCAGGGTTAACCCAAGATGGACCAGGCACCCAGACCACTTCATTAAGCTGGAGTGGTCTGGGTGCCCATAGTGGTCCTTTAACATGGCATTGAAATGCTCCAATATTCAGAGACAATAGTGCACGTTGATGGGATTTAAGCACACTTTTTTGGTCTTTGATGGTCAATATTCATTTCTGTTTGATAAAATTCCAGTAGTGAATCATCCATTAATTCCAATAAAGTGCAAGTCTCTTGCTACTAGGGTGCTCAATAAAGTGCAAAAGAGAAAATCAGCGGCAAACTCGCCACATTGATATGTTTACTTAAATAAGAAAACAGAAAAAACACAAATCGAGTTGTGCTTATTAATTAAAGTGCATAATTATGAGTGTTAAGTTGTCTTAAATGTAATATAAATAGTTGTGAAAATAAAATAATAAAAACAATACTTAGATACAATGATTCCTCAAGTCTGCATATTAAAAAAAAATAAACAAAGTGCAAAACAGTGCATACAGTATGTAAGAAATCCCTCTGATATTGCCCACAAAAGGGTGCAACTCACATATTCCAGAGCCTGTTCTCTGGCTCTGGGTAAATGCTGCTTGTAGGGAGTTTTCGACAAATGAAGCTCATACTATTCGCTTAAATAATGTGGAAGAAATGCCGAATTCAAGCAGTCCACGCTCTCTCCTATCTCTGAGCACCATCCTTGGGTTTTATCTGACGTCAGTATGTTTTGCACTTTGTACATTTTTTAGGATATGCAGATTTGAGGAATCATTGTATATCAGTATCAATTATTTTTATTATTTTACTGTCACAAGTATTTATATCATGACAAATGAACACTGATAATTATGTACAACACTATTATGGTTTTGTTTTCTATTTTCTTCTTACAGTAGTGAACCCTGTTTGCAATGACAGTCAATCTCTGTCACCCCAGTTACTACTGACCCTCAGTTAGTCCATGGCTGGTTAATGAGAAACTTTACCTCACCCTGACTTTCTGCTGGCGAAATACCTGCCTGCCCTGAGTATTCTCACAAACCTACACAGCTTGGTATTTAAGATAGACATACGCCACACACATATACCACACACACACACGCATTAATCTAATTTCTGTACTTTATTATTCTATCAATTAATATCTTTGTTCTTCAGATTAGAAACTTAACCCCGAAACTGTGGTATTATAGCACATTTGTTTTATGATTCTAAACTGGCAAGTGTTCATTTTATATTTTTCTCCTTTTTTTATTTATCTTTATTTCTAAGTGCTAGCAGTCTCTGCAAATCTGGAAAGGCCAATTTATGAGATATAATTTAACAAGCAATTCAGTTCTAGCAATATAAAACATACACTTTTTTTTTAATAAACACACATATATAAATCTGTATAAACACACACTTATACGTATTTAATTTATGTGCGTGTATATACTATATATAAATGTGTTGCTCCCCACAGCTCAACAAAACCCCTGTATTGGCTTTGAAACTGAAATTCTGTTTGTCAGGCTTGAAATAATCTATGACAAAAATTAAATGCTATCATGCAGAGAATACTCTTAAACAAATGTACTCTGCAAAATGGTCCACCTTAATTTAAAAATGAACCACTTGCAATTATGTCAGCTACTTAAATTTATTTGCAGACGGTTCAATTCATATTGATCATAAGTCGACCTTACAATGACCTTGGATAGAGGTACTCTGTGGCTGTTATAGATATGATCAATACGGGAGTGCAATTGCCTATACCTAGTTACTGATAAATGAAGTATAAAGGTATACTATTTTCAGAAGCCACAATAATAACAGCTCATTTAGTCAGCTGTTTGTAAAGGATTTACTATTGATACATGTTGCAATAATGAGATCCTGAGGCATTTTTGAATAGTAGAAAACAATGGGGTTCACAGGAACTGCACATTAACCGGGATAAATCATTATTTTTAAATTGTATGGAAAGGATAGTAACATAAAAAGACGTAAAATGATTCCACGGTTGACAAAAACCTGTTTATTTTCGAAGTCTTATTGAATAACCCTTTGCATGACTTGTTACATGTATCTACTAAACAAACGTTAATACGTTCTGCATTTTTTTTTCAACTCCCACATTCATTTAATAGTTTATGGAAATCCAAGATCTTTGCAAAAAAAAATAAATAAATAAATAAATAAATCTGACACCTTTAAATGTTACTAATTATGTGGTTGATATATTTTTATTTTATGGGTAGTAAATTGCATTCCTGTAACTCATGTTTTTTTGAAAGCTTCAATTTCATAAATATAAAACACAGCTACAAGAGCCATCATTTGAATTGCAAGTGTTTCCTCCATATATTGTCCTATTAACCATATTAGTATTGCGGGAACTCGATTACTCCAGGGATTACATCTGAGATCATACCTCTGTCCGCTGATTTTATAAGCTCCATGTTGCTCCAAGATATAGAGTTGGCAGTTAAACGTCTGGTTATAGCATTGACCTTTGGCCTTGGGATGTGGGATTTTCTGGTGGGACGGTGGCCCCTTTTGCCCCTTCCTGAGTTTAATGCTGGTTACAAGCATTATTATTATACTCAGATAACTGTGTCTGAATATACACGTGTCTCTGTTATCAGTCTCATGAGTGTCTGTATACATGCATGTGCATGAGTGCCTGTATATATGTGTTTGTCTGCATGTGTGTCTGTGGAATTGTATGTCTGTATTTGTGTCTTTCATGCTTATGCGTGTCTGTGCATGACAATGTTTGCATGTTTCCCTGTGACTGTGTATATTATATGATTGCAGCCAGCCCCTTTATTTTTATATATATAAGTCTAGCCAGCTCCTTGGTTCTGCACCCTTCCTGCCAAAGATGGGGTACATTGACATTGTGGCAGGCTTATGTATGACCATATAATCTAACTAAACCCCCATTATTTTTTGCCTAGATTAGGTGTTTTTAATAAAACTAACAAAACCGGTCAGCACCAAAGTAGCTGTTTAGTGGATAAGGGAGTGCGCTGGATTTTTATTTATTGGCCCCCATCAGCGCCCCAATTAAGCATGTTTAGGTGAGTGCAGCCAACCCCTTTACTTTCTCATATATATATATATATTTAGGAATCTAGCCAGCTCCTTGGTTCTGCACGCCTCCCTGTCACATGTGCCTCATAACAGGGCCCTATTTAACCCTGAACTGCAGAGAACTTGAGCTGGAAGTATTTCCCCAAGAAAGTAGCTCATTTAGCAGACATCTGGCTGTCAGAGTAGGACCTGCCAAAGATGGGGTACATTAATGTTGCTGTAGGCTTATGCAATGTATGATCATCATGTATGATGTAACTAAACCCCCATTATTTTTTGCCTAGGTAAGGTGTTTTTAATACAACTAATACAATTGGTCAGCACCAAAGTAGCTGTTTAGTAGATAAGGGAGTGCAGTGGATTTTCATTTTTACTGTGTGTATTATAGGTCTGTTTCTGTTATGAGTTTCAAACTGACATGTTTTTCCTTATTATATTTCTTATTTCTATTTTTGTATCTGTTCTTTTTTTTTTTTTTGCAGAATATAATTATGTTGCAGTGTAACAACTAACACCTCTTTGTTCCTATTTTGTTCCCTGCTTCATTTTTTGAATATTGAGTCTTATGTGTTCGATTTATTGGTTCTCTCCTCCAGCTCCACCTGGAGTTTCTTGCGGCTGATTGGCTTTTAAGTATTATTCCTTGACAGACAACTAGAAAAAGGAGCAAATTAGAGTTAAAAAAAAGACCTCCTACCCAGCACCTTTCTGTCAAATGTATAATTTCTAAACTTCTGAAAAACTATTTCAAGGTGATAAACAGTACTGAAAATCATCACATCTTTTAAAATTACAAGGTATGCGTTGGGAGACCACCCAAACCTTCTGACCTTAGTATTTGGTTAATGCCATAAAATCTCTCTATGCTTGTGTTCTCTCTCTAGGTTTCATGAATCGTTTCTCTGGAGTTATGGAATTCATATTGACAAACCAGCATTTTTGCATCAAGTTACCTCACTATAATTAAAAGGCACTCAAAAGCTTTACAGACTCAATCTATGTCTGTATCCTTTCTCTGATAGAAATTTGATTATAAACTCCCTTTTGGCAATTGATGCGGTACAGTTTATTACAGGTTTGTTGCTTCTATCTATTTGTTGCATTTATCGATTTCATTTACCTGAAGCAGCTCAATGTTTAAGCCACATTACTGCAAATGCCATTATCTTAGTAAGGATTTACCAGAAAACATGGCAACAAGCTGACATGACTCCTCCATTGGCTGATTGAAATAATATTGATAAAAGTTTACTAAAATATGTTCATGATACTATTGCTTGGTCTACACTGATCAGCCACAACATTAAAATCACCTGCCTAATATTGTGTAGGTTCCCCTCATGCTATCAAAACCACTATGATGTGTTGAGACATAGACTCCACAAGACCTCTGAACATACCCTGTGGTATCTGGGAAAAGACATTAGAAACAGATCCTTTACGTCTGGAAGTTGCGAGGTGGGTCCTTCATGGATCAGATTTGTTGTTCCGACACATCCCACAGATGTTCAATTAGATTGAGATCTGCGGAATCTGGAGGCCAAGTCTACACCTTGAAATCTTTGTCATGTTCTTCAAACTATTCCTTTAACTTGAACACCATTGCCATGAAGAGGTGGATGTGGCCTGTAACAATCTCTTGGTAGTTGGTACATGTCAAAGTAATATCCGCATGAATGCCAAGACCCAAGATTTCCCAGCAGAACATTACAAAGAGCATCAAACTGCCTACACAGGCCTGCTTTCTTCCCATATTGCATTCTGCTCCCACATCTTTCTAAAGTAAACAATGCAAATGCATCTGGCCATCCACCTGATCTCAAAGAACATGTGATTCATCAGACCATCTTCCATTGCTCCATGATCCAGATCTGATGCGCATGTCCCCATGCGCTTTTGGAGGTTGACAGGAATCATCATGGGCACTTTGATCAGTATGCAGCTACACAGCCCCATATGCAGCAAACTGCAATGCACTTTGTCTTCTGGCACCTTGATATCATGGCCAGCATTACGTTTTTCATCAATTTGAGCTACAGTAACTTTTCTGTGTGATTGGACCAGACGGGCTAGCCTTCACTTCCAACGTGCATCAATGAGCTTTGAGTGTCCATAACCTTGACACCAATTCACTAGTTGCCCTTCCTTGCACTATGTTTGTAGGTACTAACCACTGCATACTGGGAACACCCCACAAAACTACCCGTTTTGCTGATGCTCTGACCTAATCGTCTAGCCATCCCTATTTGACCCTTGTCAAAGTCACTCTTTTTGCTTGCCCATTTTTCCTGCTGCCAACACATTGAAATTCAAGAGCTTACTGTTCACTTGTTACCTAATACCATATATACTCGAGTATAAGGCGACCCGAATATAAGCCGAGGCACCTAATTTTACCACAAAAAACTGGGAAAACTTATTGACTCGAGTATAAGCCTAGGGTGGGAAATGTAGGAGCTCACCTCCTTAGTGGTCCTTTCACCCTTAGTGGTCCTCCCCCCCTCATTTTTCTTACCTATGTAGCGTGGCCGGGTGGCGCGGACCACAGTACAGGAACTTCTGTTTCCTGTACCCGGCGTACTGAAGAAAAGCGCTCACTGAGAACAGAAGTTCCTGTCCTGTGGTGTGCGCCGCCCGGCCACGCTACCCTGAGTAATTGGCAGGAGGAAGCGCTGTCCACTTCTCTCCTGCCGGTCACCTAAATCTAGCGAAACGCTCACTCGAGTATAAGCCGAGGGGGGCTTTTTCAGCATAAAAATGTGCTGAAAAAGTCGACTTATATTCTAGAATATAAGGTATATCCCACCCCCTAACAGGTGCCATGGTAACACTTTAATCACTGTTATTCACTTTACCAGTCAATGGTTTAAATGTTGTTACAGATTAGTGTAGATTTATGGTCACAAGTCTTACGTCTTAAAATAGAGAATTAGATAGATCTTATTATTTTGTCAGTCAGCAGTGAAGATGTTAATGGCCGTGAAAGGACAACAAAGCAAAAATAACGATAAACCATTTAGGACAAAGCATGCACATCAAACTATAATACTGCAATTTATGAATAAACTCATATATCTATGATGAAGCTTTGAACATAATAATCTTTAGAGTGGATGCATTAGTCAGCATTCTGGGAAATCTAAAACTGTTTTAAAGAACTGTAAATATCTGTTATTGCTGCCCTTAGCACAAATTAAATATGATATTTTATTTTTATGATATTCCTATTTGTAATTTTTATAAGTAGTTTATAGATTGCAATAGCTTAGCTTAGCAAGCAAGCGGGTTACTGGGTGAATGGTTTTGAAGCTACTCATACAGACGTTCATTTTACCTCTTTAGCATTTGTCATGGATCTTGGTATGTTTATACTATTATATCTTTTGTTTTTTTCATTTGGTGTGATCTATGGATTTCTTTCACATTTTGACTTTGGTATTAAGTAATTGACAAAATTACTGACAAAATAATTTTGAATACATTCATAATTTCAGGTGTTGTCGATAATGATAGAGTGGGCTACAAGAGAAGATTGTGTGATATACAATGACGCAGAATTAGAATGTCTTTAAATGTGTGAATAATGAGCCATCTCCCATTAAATGAGATGTGAATTACGTACCATCTTCATCTCTTAATGCTGCAAAATCTAAATTTAAGACCCACTTGATTTATAGTACAAAAAACTTATCTGCATTCTCTTAGCATGGTAAGGATGTACACTGCTTACTTCGATATAGCAATTCCTCCAGTAATATTTATGGGAAACTTGCTTGTTGATAAGTATAGTAAAGCCCTCAACAAGCTTTCAATGAACAGAAAGTGGGGTAAAAAAACTCAATAGCAAGGGCGTTGTAGGGGATAATAACTAAGTGACTGGGTGGGACAGTAGAGGAAGTAGAAGGTGAGAGTAAAGTGGAGAATTAATCCTCTAATTAAGTTGAGAGAGCAGCATTTAGCTTTGAGGATGGCCACAGGCTATTATAAAGTGGTGGGTTTTAAGCTGGGGGGGACTTCTTAAAAGAGATGGGGACAGTCTACTGGGAAAAGCAGGCTGTTCCATAAGAATGGAGCTGTTTATGAGAAATCCTGTTAGTTAGCAGTTTGGGTATTAGCAGCGGACAGGAGAAGGTCATCGGCATAGTGGAGTACCCGAGAAGAAATGTAACAGGGGGTGGAGCTGCAGAGATCTTTGTCGGTAAAAGTTAGTATTTTATTTGAATATATAGGGTAGTGGAAGCCAGGGGAAGCATTATCAGACAGGGTGACATGTGAGGGGAGAAAGAGTAATAGTTTAATACATAATCAAAACATATATATTAAATATTAACTCCTTAAGGACACAGCGTCAGAAGTAAAATGCCAGCATGACGGAAAATTTCCATCATGTGCCTTTAAGTGGTTAAAGAAAGAGAAACACTTTATTAGTTAAAATTAAAGAAAGGAACTGTGACATTTAAATATTATTTAATATAAATGATGTATTTTACAGGTGTAGGGGGTTAACACCGGTTAACAGAATTAAATAATAGAATACGGAAAGTGAGGCTGATAAGAGGAATAAAAAAAGGCTATGGTACCAAGTACGATGTTTTAATCCTGGGTTCCACTTCTAAAGAATGAACATGTGTGCCTTTGTTCTGTCATATATTCCTCACAATTTATTTGTTTAATTTCGGCAACCCGTCTTCTTCAGTGTAACATTTTACTTTAACTATATGATAATTGATTACTGTTGTTGTAACATATTCATCATATCTGTAATCATGTGCTTTGGGATTACGAGCATAATGTCTTGTTATATGACACCCCGTTCTAGGTTTGCATCTCAAGAAGAATGATACCTTCCTTTAGATAATTTCTACCTTCTGCAGTCTTTTATACCTCCGAGACCATTAATCCTTTGGTAATTCAATACATGTTTATGTCTACAAGTCGTAGACCTAAGACTGAGGAGCTGATTTTCTAATATTTTTAGTTCAACCTGAGCAGCTGAGCCCATGTTGTTACTGGAATAGAGTTATCATCGAAGAGCTTTGAATTACCTTCGTTCACCTCGGGCTTGCAGAGCAGGTGGTATGATCAACTTCATCCAGCTGTTCTCGTAACTTAAGCAGCCCCATATCTGTAGGCAACTTTGTATAAAAAAAAAAAAGATAAGGAAAGACTAACTTATACGGTAGTACATTCAGAAACAAAAAATGGACATCAGATAGTTTATTAGCATTATTTTCTATGCCCTGCACTTAGCTCCGTTAACATAAAATGCATATTGTTTTGTGCTTAATCTATGAACATCTGTAAAATTTAATTTTAGATGATCTATTGCATCGCTTAAAATTAAAAAAGCAATAACAATTTATTTTAATAGTATCTTAATTAATACTGAATTACAATGCAATTCCTATGGAAGTACACGCGACATCTACTTGAAATGCTAAATTAATTCTTTATGACCAGCGCTGTTAAAATCTATACTAAATGAATACATAATGATGAGATACTTAGAGTGAAGAGTGACCACACAGAACAGCAAAACTGTCCGTCACCGCCTTTATCTGCAACGTTCTAATAAAATATTCTCAACAAGCTTTTGCAAGCAATAAAAAGTCATTGGCTCTTACTATATATAAATAATATTGAACAGTTATGTTTTCTCGGTATATATAACCATTTTAACAGTTTAATTGCAGATTTCTCCTGCAAAGTGCAAAATGTGATGTATCCAAAAAAATAAATAAATTAAAAACAAAAACATTCCAAGTGTTCTTAGCCCAATATACAGAATATGCAGGTTTAATGTTAGACCAAATTGGTGAAAAAGCTGACAATTCCTAAATGTAGAGATGATCGTAATTAATCAATGTGTGTGGACCAAACGCATTCTTAGATAAGTAATTAATTGCATTTCTTATGAATGTTAAATTAAAAAGTGAATCTATGGCTGCTCGGATTCAATGAGCTAAATGAAAGAGATGTGAGTGCTCAGAATTAAACAGATTTCATTGTAATTGTTATTGGAGTCTAACTCTTTATTGTAGAACAGATAAAAATAATGAATTCGCCTATGTCCTTAAAACTAATCTTTTTTTGGAAGTCACAAATTTTTAATTCTTGAACCATTAAATATTCACCCCTTCTTTACTAACAGCCCTGTCTGTGCCTTTGGTGCAGATTGATGTTCTTCTAGACTCATTGTGCATACAGGAGGATTCTCTCTCTCGTTTCTCAACACATGCCGGAGTGCATCTTTGTAGTTATGTGTATAACTGGTATGAGATATGTGTATGTACAAACACTCTGATAAAGCAATGTTAATGCATCATGACCTCCTTGTGCAATGTACTATTTTTTATAGGAATTCAATATCTTGCTTCCTACACTTACATTATGAGTGGTCTCCAGCCCAGTCCTCTTGGACCACCAGCAGTCCAGCATTTATGTATTTCCCTTTTTATTCAAATGGAGATACTGACAAAACCTGGATTTTTGGTGGTCCATAAGTACTGGGTTGGGGGCCACTGGTCTATAGTATTATGTAATAGAGAAAATTTATGCCAAACTTACCGTAATTTTCTTTTCCTGGCTATTTCTCATGGCAGCATCACTTATGGGTAGCTCCTCCCTTAGCAGTCACAGGACAGGAATTAATTAGATTAATTAATTAATTAATTAGACTGATAGGTATAAAGAGTCCCTCCTCCCCTTACACCACAGTCCAATTATAAAGCTGAAAATAAAAATGGGCGGGAACCCTGATGCTGCCATGAGAAATAGCCAGGAAAAGAAAATTACGGTAAGTTTGGCATAAATTTTCTCTATTCCTGGCTAATCATGGCAGCATCACTTATGGGTAATACCCAAGCTCACAAAATTAGGGTGGGAAATAAAAGTATGATAAAACACACAGAACAAATCAATATGCTATGACTGAATTTAATATCAACGGGACAAAGAAACCGTAGACAAGACACTCTTCCCAAATGAGGTGGAAGGAGCATCCACATCAAGTTTGTAGTGTTTCATGAACGTCATCGGGGAAGACCAGGTGGCTGCCTTGCAAATATCATCGTATGGAACCTCTGCCCAATTAGCCCAGGAAGTTGACAATGCTCTGGTTGAATGAGCCTTGATCTTCAGCGGAGGAGAGCGATCTTTATTGAGATAAGCCTTTCTGATTACAAGAGCAATCCAACGCTTTAATGTAGATAGAGAGGCTGCCTCACCTCTCCTGGCTCCTGAAGGCAAAACGAAAAGCTGGTGAGTTTTTCTGTAAGGAGCAGAACGTTCAAGGTACACAGACAGGCAGTCCATAACATCCAAACGATGCCACTTGATCTCCTCTGGTGAAGAAGGATTGGGATAGAAGGATGGCAGGACCACTTCTTGAGATAGATGGAAACGAGAGACCACTTTAGGCAGAAATGCTGGATTAGGTTTCAGGCACACCCTATTGTGGTAGAATTGGAGACAAGAAGGCAAGGTGGAGAAGGCCTTGATCTCTGAAATTCTCCTAGCGGAAGTAACTGCTACTAAGAACAATGTTTTGTAAGTTAGGAGGACAGCATCCAAATTCTCAAGAGGAACGAATAGATCCTCAGACAGGTAGTCAAGAACAAGCGGAAGGTCCCAAGGAGGGGTAGTGGATCTCGAGGGCGGTCTCAACTTGAAAGCTGCCTTGAGGAATCTGGAGATCAATGGGTCTGATGACCAAGAGGTGTTGCACAAAGCTGACAGGGCCGAAGACTGAACTTTAAGAGTGCTGATGCTAAGACCCTTATCCAGACCTTCCTGCAGGAACTCCAAGATGTCAGTGTTGCGAGGGCGTATGAAGTCAACTTGCTTGGCTGAAGCCCATTCCTGAAACACATCCCAGATTCTATGGTAGCATGAAGACGTAGAAGCCTTCCTTGAGTGTAAGAGAGTATTGACCACTGCTTCTGAAAGGCCTAATTGTTGAAGTCTTTCTTTTTCAAGACCCACACCCCCAATTTGAGGCGTTCCGGATGAGGATGGGATATTGGACCCTGTGTTAGCAGATCCTTCAATATAGGCAGGGGCCGAGGCTGTTCCTGGCTCAGCGTTGACAGTAGGGGAAACCACGGCCTTCGAGGCCAAATCGGGATTACGGCAATAACGGTTTTTCCTTCTGCCCAAACTTTTCTCAGGAATCTGGGTATCATGGGTAGGGGAGGGAACGCATACCCCAGATCGAACGACCAAGGAAGAGATAGAGCATCCTGGCCCAGTGCCTGACTCTCTGAGTGGAGGGAGTAGTAATTCTCCACCTGGCGATTCCTGAACGAGGCCATCAGGTCGATCTGGGGCATGCCCCACCGACGGGTGATCCAAGCGAAAACTGACTGGTGAAGTTTCCATTCTCCCGGGAGAATTTCCGACCTGCTGAGAAAATCCGCCGCTACGTTCTCCGAGCCTGGAAGATAGATAGCCTTCAGTCCCTGGAGATAGGTCATGGCCATCACCATTAGAGGAGCCAGCTCTTTTAAGAGCTGCTTGCTCCTTGTGCCTCCCTGGTTGTTTATATAAGAGGCCACCGCTCGGTTGTCCGTCTTGATCAACACCCAGGAACTCCTGATCTCTGGAAGGAACACTTGAATGGCCTTGGACACAGCTCGCAGTTCTCTTAGGTTCGAGTGGAGCCGACTTTCTTCTCGAGTCCACCACCCCTGAGTCCATGAGGAATCGAGGTGGGCACCCCAACCAGAAGAACTGGCATCCGTCGTAATGACGGTCCACGGAGGTTCCTCTAAAGGAAACCCCTTTGCTAGGTTCTTCCCGTTCCTCCACCAGTCCAACTCTCTTCTTATTGGCAGGGGCAGAGAAATTTCCTGATCCCAATCCGTTTTTCCTCTGTCGAACTGGAGAAGAAAACAACTCTGTACCGGTCGAAACTTCCATTGGGCCCACTTCACCAAACCTATCGTAGATGTCAAAGAACCCAGGAGACTCATGACTTCCCTTGCCGAGGCCTTCTCGAGAACCTGGAGCTTCTTGACCTTGTCTTGTAGCTTCAGGACCCTCTCCGGAGACAAAAACACATGAGCAGAAATGGTATTTATCACTGCTCCGAGGAACACGATGGTCTGAGACGGAATCAGGGAGCTTTTTTCTATGTTGAGAAGCCACCCGTGATCTTGCAGGATGTTCATTGCCATTAATGTATGATGCTCCACTATTCCCTGCGAAGGCCCTACGATGAGTATGTCGTCCAGGTAATGGAATATCTCGATACCTCTCATCCTTATGACGGCAATCAGAGAGACAAGGACCTTCGAGAAAGTCCTTGGCGCTAAGCTGAGACCAAACGGAAGTCCTCGGAATTGGAAATGTCTTCCTAAGGCCCAGAATCGAAGGAACTGCATGTGGTTGCTGTTTACAGGGATTTGGTAGTAGGCGTCTTTTAAGTCTATGGAGGTCATCCAATCTCCTGGTTTTACGCACTTTAGGATAGTCTGTAAGGATTCCATTTTGAAAGTCCTTACGTCCAGAAAGGCGTTCACTCCTTTTAGGTTCAGGATGAGACGCCACTTTCCCTGGGGCTTTGGGGCCAGAAACACAGTGGAATACATCCCCTGGAATCTTTCGTGAGAAGGGACTTCCTCCAACACCTTCTGTCCCAACAGAGTGGAAATGCAAGTCCTCATGGCCCTTCGTTTGACACCTTCTGACACTTTTGATTTTCTGAAATGGGCAGCACGTGGACGAGAGGAAAATTCTATCCTGTAGCCTTCTTTTATGATTGAGGTGACCCACTCGTCTGTGACATTTGCGGCCCACACCGGGTAAAAGAACTGCAGTCTTCCACCCACCGTACCCGGATGGGCCCGAGGACCTTCAGAAGGTTTTCCCGGAGGTCCTGGCACCTCTACCTCTGGAAGCCTTATTGGAAGAGGAGTGAGAGAAGGACTTCCACGAAGAGTTCCTGGAATACTCCCTTCCGGGCTTGTAGCTTCTACTGTCCCGAAAGGACCGATCCTTAAAACGCCTGGTCTTCCAGGAGGAGGAAAAACCCTTTCTGCTGACTTGTGGAAGAAACGCTTTTTTCCCATCAGCCGCTTTCTGAATGGCATCCTCCAGGATCTTACCAAACAGGAGGTCCCCTTGGAACGGTAGACCACACAAGGACGCCTTGGAGGCATAGTCCGCCCCCCAGGAATGAAGCCACAAAGCCCTTCTGGAGGCCACCGATAGGGCCATACCTTTGGCAATCATGCGAGTGATGTCCAGGGAGGCTTCAGAGCAAAATTCAGTGGCAAGGCTCAAATCCTTGAGACTTCCCAGGAGATGTTCTCTACGGACACCTTGGTCAATATCTTCCTCCAAATTAGCGAGCCAAACTCGCAAGGCCCTGGAGAGAGTGGTCAGCGCCACTGCCGGATGAAGGGCGGAGCCTAGCGCCAGATAGGCTTTAATCAGGTCACCATCCATACGCTTTTCCATAGGTTCTCTTAAGTATGCCATGGAGTCTATAGGAAGCGTGGTCTTTTTAGCCATATGGATCACTGCGGCATCAATCTTGGGAACCGAATTCCAAAGGCAGCAGTCCACGGCAGAATAAGGATAAGTCCTAGTGAATTTGTTTTTCAAGGTGGACTTCCTCTCCGGCTTATTCCACTCCTGAAGGATCATGTCCTTTATAGAGGAATGCACAGGGAACGTCGGTCTATTAGGTTTCAGATCCTCAAAAAACCTGTCAGCCTCTTTCAATTCAGACTTTTCTTCCGTGAGGCTAAGAGTGTCTCTGAGGAGGTTAATAAGCCGATCCACAGATTTAGAGTCCAGAGACCTGGAGACATAGTCCGCCTCCTCCTCCCCCTCATCAGAGACCTCCCACAGGTCCGGATCCTCCTCAGAGCTGGAAGACTGAGGTTCCGCTCTGCGTCTCTTAGGAGGGCCACCACATCCCGTGGTAGACTTAAAGCCCTCAGCAATTGCACGGGAAATCCAGAGCTTAAGATCATCCTGCGGTGAAGTCTTACTGGGGACATTAGCCGCTTCCGACAAGCATTCCCTGCAGAGGTTCCTTCCAGGCGGAGCAGGTGATGAGCAATTAACGCATTTATTGGACTTTTCCCTTGATTTCCTCGCTGGGGAATCCAGATGCTTGCTGGGGCTGAAATAAAGCCATATATGACATATATTACAGGCTTAGTTAGGCACTCTTTTTAACAACCCCCCCCAATAGAAAAATTGAATGGCTCACCTATGTTTTCTAGAGAGGGATCTTGCAGAGGCAGAGGGGGAATCCATACTACAAGGAAGAACCAAGGGAAATTCAACACACAATCCTAATCAAAAGGTCAGAGCAGACTGACCAGCAAGAGAAATTAAAAACAACCTCAAACAAGAATAATCAGGAATCCTACCTTATAATGACACAAAGACCTCCAGGCAGCCAAGAAACAGCAAAGGGCGAACTGCAGGGGAGTCAGGAACGAGATCTCCGAACAGCTGATGCAGCGCACGATCAGACAGGCAGGATCTGCCTGTTTAAATAGAGCCGGGAAAAACCATCCGGTCCGCGCATGCGCAGACCGCTGGAACGCACGCTGTGCGTTCCAAACGCTCGCGGCCAATGAAAATCACTTCCGGGTTCGCCGGATCCGGCCGCGAGCACCAGCCTGATGCTGGAAAACAAACCGAGTCCCAGCCTGCGATGCCCGAACCCCCAGGAAGCCACAGGCAGTCGGGGAATAGCCCCATGGGCCAGAAGGCATAGCCAACAATCCAAGAGACCCCACATGAAACCGGACAAGCAACAGGTAGGAGCACTCCAGGCCCCATAGTATGGATCCCAAGAACTGCCAGAATTAGGTGCAGGGGGGGGATATTTTGGACCCCAATTAAGAGGGGCAAGCTGATAACAAGGGGAATTTTTAAGGAAGACCAACCCCATCAGGCAAATAGAAATCCAGTGTCTCCCTCAGAACACCTAAATCCCACGCAGCGGTTCAGTACTTACACAGAACCTGACCCAGTTAGTCCTGCCCATGCAGGCTGTTTACTGGGTCCTTCAAATGAAGAGAGGCTGAACTTCATTTGGAACGAACCCACGACAAACGCAGGAAGGTGGCCATAAAAGAAAAAGTTAAAAGTCCTGTAGAACTTGCTAAGGACAGGAAAAAAGACTGTGGTGTAAGGGGAGGAGGGACTCTTTATACCTATCAGTCTAATTAATTAATTAATTAATCTAATTAATTCCTGTCCTGTGACTGCTAAGGGAGGAGCTACCCATAAGTGATGCTGCCATGATTAGCCAGGAATTCTTGTTTTAAAGATGCTTCCAAGTGCACTTTGTTTTAGTGGTTATTTTGTGGTTTGTTTATGAATTTTGTGAGTCCTACCTAGTCCATATTCAGGGAGTACTATCTGACTTATGTCAAGAGGCTCCGGTATAAAAAAAAAATTCCCTGATCCCATACAGGTATCATCCCAATTGGAAATATTTATGAATAATGCCCCATCCCTATTGCGTCTGCAGAGCCACACAAGGGGACAATTCAAGCCACACGACTCAGTTGCCTTGCATTCCTATTTTTTATTGTATACATGTTCTACATATTTTACTTTGGCAAATATTCCCTTTGTATTGTCACAGTTGGGCAAGACAATTTTATTTTCCTCTGCTAGGAGAAAAATATATCTGAACAGCACGGGATTAACACTGTTAATTGAGGTGGGTGAAACGTTCCCGCAAAGAGGAAATTCTCTGTCTTTTTCCATGTTTCTACCCACCCTCTCCCAAACCAACTTTTATCTTCTGAGAACGTGTGATAGCCACTGTGAAATACAAATAAAAAACAAACAAAAAATCAGGTAAAGTACGTACTTTTTTTAAATGTGAAGTCACATAACAATGCCTACTACGGCTATAAATATAAGCACATTTTGGTTACTTCCCCTTTAAAAGTCTAAATTTAATTATATAATTTCTTAGTCGTAAATGCCTGAATGACATAAGATCTTGCACTCATTAAGATATTGATTAGATTAAACCTCTCAGTGATAAGTTTCACTTAGAATTTAAGAAACAGGTTGGTGAAAAAAAGTATCTTTTGGCAAAAGCAACGTTTTTCTCTTGAGCAAGTTTTCAACAGGTTTCCATTGACAAACAATGTCAATATTCAATTTTGTAGAAGAAGCCAGGGTATTTTAAATAACTGCGTGTTTTTCCCAGAGGGTGTTTTCTCTATTAGATTTTAATTTAGACATGCCAGATCAACTTACCCTTATTTTAGTGAATACTGCTTGGAAACAGTGAGAATGTTCCTGCTGCTTTACAGTGTTCATTGTACTTGTAGTTTTTTTGTTTTTTTTTGTAAAATGAAATTTTGGCCTCTGATTTTTTTTACAAGAAACTGTATTTAAAATAAATAAATAAATGAATAAACCATAGTGCTCATAAAGACGGTGGCAAAAAAAAAAAAAAAAAAGATAAAAAGCACATAATAGGAAACATGTACGTTACAATCTTTCGAAGACTATAAAAACTATCGTGGATGAAATTCTGATTTTTCTATGTGTCCGCGTCATCATAACAGAAATTAAAGGGACATAATATTCATTTTATCTCAATACTCCCCATGAAGATGCATGATTCTAAAAGTGTGACTCCAATAATAACATCAATCTCTTTTCACAGAGGAAAATATACAGATAGTTAAAAAGAGCTCGATTTCTCCCTTTTCAATGTACGCAAACATACAGGTATTTATCTTCATTTTGCATAAAAACATATTCACGCTTTTTAATTTGCTTTAAAGTTGGTCTTCATCCACCAGAAAAATGTCTGCATGTCTGCAAAGAAACGGTAAATGTCAAATGTTACCTTGTCCTGGAATCTAGAGCAACCTTTGTAGGTCAACATTAATGGCTGTGTTTTAGCAGCCAGGGAGAGGTGGGAAGGTGTTGTACCTACTGTGTAACTTAAAGGAATACTATAGCACGAGGAAAACAAAACTGTAATCCTAACACCATAGTGTTCCTGTCCCTAACCTTTTAGAATCCCCACCCTCCACTGGCTGAGTCAAGGGTTAAAACTCTGTTTTACTTTCTTAATTCCAGAATCCATGAATCAATGCTTTCCTACAGGGACTTGAAAGACTTTAAATGTCCTCATGTAAAACTCTGTTAGGCACCTGGAAGTGCCTCTAGCGGCTGTCTTGAAGTAGCCTGGCATTGTTTTACATTGCAGTGTTAAGGTGACAGGGGCACTGCACCCAGACCACTTCAATGAGATGAAGTCATCTGGGTGCCTATAGTGTCCCTCTAAATAGAATCTCTGCTTGATGTTACTGTAGGCATTATTTATTCCTACAGACAGCCATTGTTCTTACATTCTGATTCCATTTTAAGAAACCTGTATTTCTGTAAGTGTAATCAGCTTCCTTACAAATATTTGTATGCCAAGTATTTAACCTTGTCACAAATATTATAAATGAAAGCATATCATATAATCTTTACAATTGTTTATATCCATGAATATCTATGTAGATTATCTATAAGGAGATTTTAAAAATATCTATATTATACGGTGGCCTAAACTACATGGCGGCCAAATGCGTTTTGGGAGAGCTCCTGACACAGCCACAGCTTTAAGCTGACACAATCTATTCCCATCACACTCATCCGGCACATATCGTGTCCTACTGATCTGTGGGACGAAGCAGGGTTCCTCAGAGAGGGCCACCTGTTGCATAGCCCGCAGGTGCCTTCTAGGCCTGGTGTTCTCGACGGACAGGGGAAGGGGTGATCTTCCAGCACCGCATGGAAAGAATCCCAAGAAGTGGGATTAAGCTGCCCGGTTCCCTCCGAACCTGGACTGGTGGGGGTTATCCTGGTAACTGCATTCTGAGGCTGAATACAGTTTATCACTTTAACACAGCGGATCTCGCCAAGATGGAGGTTGTGCCCTTCTTACAGAGGTCTATTTACACGCAATCTAAGCAGGAAAACCACAGCTTTGTAGAGCAGTCCCTGCAGAAATCGCATGCTATATTTATGCCACACTCTGGCAGCGAGAACCGCAACAAGCCTGTCACCAGGATAATATTGGGGTAGCGTCAGCCAAGAGGTGACATGGGCCACTCTGAGCATGTTTTTTTTCCCAGTACCTAGATACTCACACCTAGGCCGAGGGCCCTCAGGGAACATGGGCAGAGCACCACCCACTACCAGCAGTGACAAAACAACAGGGTCATCTGTCATTCCCATAATGGGATGGACTTGAACTCTATGAGCCCCCCAAGTACGTGGCTCTAAGATGCAGGCCTATGTACCGGCCTGATGCTGATTGATGACCTTACCCCTTCAGCAGCGCTGTTCTCAGCCACATACCTGTGGCATTGGATGAATTCCTGTTTCATTATAGTTTTTCTCCTGTTCATATGACAGGGATTTCTGTTTTTCATTTTAAGCTTTTATGGTTTGTCTAGTATCCAGTGGTAACAAAGCTATTCTGTTATCCATTATGGTTTAGCATGCTATAATGTTTTTTTTCTAAGATCTTCGCCTCAGCCTACTTAACCTAGAATCAATTTCTAATTATTGTGTAACTTCAAGCAACTATTAACACTGCTTACTCGATTACATATTTGTTTATTTCTAATTCATGTTTAGCACTTGTCATTACTAAGTCTCCATAAGGTGCACACACTAATTATGTACATATGTCCATGTACTTCTCACCTGGTCTTCACTTTTTCTTAAATGTGGATTCTTAAATGTGGATATAGACATATATAACTTGCTCCACTTTCAAGTTTCCCTTTATTATTTTATTTTATCAAATCTGTGCATTATTATTTATACCATACCATTGCATCACCTCGTAGGACAATGCTTATATTGCTATGGCTGTCTTGGCTCTGCAAGGATGTCTGTTCACTTCTCCCAGCAAAAAGATTCCATGCCCGTATCTTTACGTATGTTGCTTATAATACCAGTTTTCCCCAAATTAGGATTGGGATGTGATAACAACCCTAGTGCTCACTTTTATACTTGATAAATTCTCATTATAGGTTTAGATTGCTGGTTCACAGTGAGTACAATTTCTATCTGCCACGGCTATGTACAACTTTTGATATGGATTTCACTTTTTCTGTCTTTCATAAAAATAAAAAAAAAGTAAAAACTGAAGAAACAATCTATAAAAAGAACGTATCTGTTGTGGCACCAGAGAGTCTAGGTTCCTTTGAGATGTATTGTAGGCATAGTGGAGAAAAGCCAAGAGAAGCTTATTCTTCTTAAAACATAACGTGTAATGAGTTTGATATGTTTCATGATGCTTTTTACTTCTTTTTTTTAACGTTTTCTTTTTTTCCATTGGCTTTGAAAACTGACTTGCGTTTTTATAACTCTATAGGCATATCTTAACCACAAAAAAAAAATTTTTTTTTAAAAATGACGTTTACCCAGCTTTGGCTCTATCTTCCAACTGAATGTCCCTTTGGTCTCGTTCCCTTCTCTCGAAAGAACAGTTGGGTGCCAACAATTCTGGTTTCACATTTGGAGTTTATTTTCATGAAGTTACTTGAATCAGGACAATGTCCAAACCAAATTGTTTTAGCCTATATTACAGTACACGTTGACTGTTGTGTTGTTGGCACCGATTGTTTAATATTGACCTGCTTCCTTCGTATTTTGGAAGAGTAATATACAATCTTTCATTGGGTTTGTGTGAGGCATGCTTTTAGAATATTTTGTGAAGAATGCCAAACTTTGCTCTTCTATACCTAGAAGTATTTATGTGCTGTATTTATGGTCAATCTTAGGTGTAGAATCCAAAATATTTATGGGGATATAGCCAGAGACTTGCATTGTAAAATAAACTGTGTATAGCTATTGTGCATTGTGCTTAATGCAAAATCAAAGACAAGTGTGTGTCTGTCTTCTAACATTAAATAAAATGCATGACACACTTTGCATATGCTGCACATTAAACCGAACAGAGTTGCCGCCCCATAGCTTTTGGATTTTTGGAACAGAGTTCCTTATTGTCACATGTGAAGGGACATTTCAGTGCTGATTTTCATTTCCAGGAGATTAAAAATGAAACATGTAACCACAAAGCTGGTTTATGTCATCCCTTCTTTGAGCCAGCAGCAATGCCAAAAAAAAACTAGATATTTGATAGGTTTGAGAGAGAAACAGATGCAAGAAATGCCATTCCCATAATTTAAACTCCTTCTTATCTTTAAACTAAAAAGAACTTAAAGTACATTATAAAAAAAAAATAAGAAATAATATAAAAAAAGGAGAGTTTTGGCTTAAAAATATACAATGAACAAAATGAAAATGTGAAAAAATTGGAAACCTAATTAAAAGCCGATGTTTCTTATTTAATAGAAAGCTATTGTACGGTGTTTTTTTTTTTTTAAATCAAACTTTTCCTATATTGTTACAGCGTAAGCGAGATAAGCATTTTACTCAGCTATTT
This sequence comes from Pelobates fuscus, assembly GCF_036172605.1. NCBI lineage: Eukaryota > Metazoa > Chordata > Amphibia > Anura > Pelobatidae > Pelobates > Pelobates fuscus. Next base: position 24,045,554 of record NC_086324.1, on the reverse strand, counting down.
TTGTAAATGAGTTGAAATGCACAATTTAAATATGTTTGAAAGAAAATATCAAAATTGGCCAAGTATTCCATCCAAAGATATTCCAGCTTTATTTCGAAGGCTGTACGGTCTTTTCTTTTTTTTTTTTTTCTTCACGTTTTTTATTAAATTTTGCCAGCTGTCAGCTAAACAAATCTAGCCAGGTGGGGCTTGCAAATCATAACTAAGAAACTTAGGAGTGCAGCTGTCCAGTTTGCCTTAAGGAAGAATAGAAACAAATTGCAAAAATAAAAAGAGCCGTGTTATTTTGAAGAAGAGTAGCTACCTATTTTATTTTATTTTATTTTTTTATTTCTTATTTGATTAGTTGGTTCATGTAAGACCTCCTAAGGGGTTAGAAATGAATGGTAAAAAGGACAAGGGTATTTCAAATATTTCATACATATTTTTTTTTTATTATTATTAATTATTTGCAACATGTTTTTGTTTTATAATTGCGGTGTTGTAGGGAAGAAAACGCATCCTCTCTGTGCAAATATAACTGGATTTTTACTTTATAAAAATAATCTAGGAAAAATATCAAGTGCACGGAATGCAATTTAATGGCTACATACATTTGCATAAAGGTGCAGTCAACTCTGCCTGGCTAAGGATATGTATGTCATGTGGCTGTCAGCGCATCATTGGAGGAGTATCCCACAGCAGAGTCAGAGAATCTCTACTTCCAGTTTAAAGGTTCAAGCTAATTTAACCATAATGCATCCGTCAGAAGAATCCCACAGAGGGGCAAAACTGCAGACATCATTGGAGGAGTATCCCACAGCATAGGATAGTCAGAGAATCTCTACTTCCAGTTTAAAGATTCAAGCTAATTTAACCATAATGCATCCGTCAGAAGAATCCCACAGAGGGGCAAAACTGCAGACATCATGGACAGAGGAGAACAAAATGGCCGCACCCGTATATTTAGATCTCCTTTTTGGCACTTGTGCCATGCGACCGTTCTAACACAATAATTTCAACAAGCGCAACTAAAGAAAACTAACTCAAAATAGATTTACTAATTAGCCCTGATTGTTAAAATTCCCAATATGTCTAGGATTTCAAAATAGGATTTAGAAAACAAATATTGCAAGGAGTAAATTACAGTTTTAAAGCTAAAATGCTGCGATGACAACTTTAATAGTAGGATATACAAAACCACTATACAATAGTATATATTTGTAGAAAGTACGACCCGTATTAATTTTATCACAAACCTCACTTTGAGCGCTGCGCATTGCTTACCTGTCAGTCTGGAGCCTGTGGCCCCAGCTGACAGAGGGGACCCTCAGATAATGAAAGATACCTGGAATTTCCTGTTTTAAGTTGTAGCTGAAGAGGAATTTAACCCTGCTGATACTTTTAATGCATAATGATCTAGTCAAATCCCGACACATTATATCATTAACCCCTTAAGACCGGAGGGCGTACTATTACGTCCTTTTTAAAGCGGCTCTAAACGCCGCAGGACGTAATAGTACGCCCTCCGTTTTTTTGTTACTTACCCGGTCGCCGGCGATCCTACGCCGGCGACCGCGGTTGAGGGGACTCCCAGGGAGCCCCCCGCGGCACCTCCGTCCTCTTCAGCCCCCCCGGGCCATGTGAGAGTGAGGTCCGTCCCTGACCATAATATTGTAACTCCCCACCAGTAACTTAACTCAACCTATGTCCAGTCCCACACATTGAAACTCTGCCTCCCCCTGCGTGCCCTGCTAAATTGTGAATTTCTTTTTGCAATTTTAAGTTTTCCATAATCTCTAATATTGAAAGAAATGAATAATTATATAAAATAACAAGGTAAAAATGTACAGCTTATCTAAAAGCACATGGAATTATACCCATATGTATTCCTTACTCTGTGAGAATATTATTCATATCCACATCTAACATATGTATGGACTGGCCATCGGGCACACCGGGCAAATGCCCGGTGGGCCGCGGTGGCCATGGGCCGAGGCCGGCAGGGAGATCACAGGACCTCCCCTGCTGGTCTTTGCAGGGCCAGCGCTACCCGAGCGCCAACCCTGCAGTAGTCCACGGCAGGCCGGTTGGGAGATCAAACATCTCCCTCACCGGCCCACATAGAGTATCCTGCGGCCGCCGGCGGGGAGAGAGGGAGGGAGACAGCCAGGAGAGGACCCGGCGGAGCTCCTACTTACAGCTCTGCCGGGTTCCTCTCGCGAGATTCGGAGCGTTGCCATGGCAACGCTTCGGGTCTCGCGGGAGTGAACTCTAGCCCCACAGGCTAGAGTTCACTCACCACGAGGACCACCAGGGATGGATGCCAGCAACAGGATTCCCCCCTCCCAGGCTAAAGGTAAGCAGGGAGGGGGGAAATAATCACCCTAGTCACTATAGCCTCATTTGCTCTCACACACTCCCTGCACACTTGGCACTCACAGCACCCTCACTCACACACACACACACACACACTGCACCCCTGACACTCACAGCACCCTCACTCACACATACACACTGCACCCCTGACACTCACAGCACCCTCACTCACACATACACAAACTGCACCCCTGACACTCACAGCACCCTCACACATACACACACTGCAACCCTGACACTGACAGCACCCTCACTCACACATACATACTGCACCTTTGACACTCACAGCACTCTCACTCACACATACACACTGCACCCCTGACACTCACAGCACCCTCACACATACACACACTGCAACCCTGACAATGACAGCACCCACACACACACTGCACCCCTGACACTCACAGCACCCTCACTCACACACACACTGCACCCCTGACACTCACAGCACCCTCACTCACAGACACTGCACCCCTGACACTCACAACACACACACTGCACCCCTGACACTCCCAGCACACACACACACAGACACTGCACCTCTGACACTCCCAGCACACACACACACTGCACCCCTGACACTCACAGCACACACACACACACTGCACCCCTGACACTCATAGCACACTCACTCACACATACACACACTGCACCCCTGACACTGACAGCACCCACACACACTGCACCCCTGACACTCACAGCACCCTCACACACACACACACACTGCACCCCTGACACTCACAGCTTCCTCACACGCACACACTGCACCCTCACACACAGCTTCCTCACATGCACATAGCACCCTCACGCAAACACAGCACCCACTCACACACATAGCACACTCACGCAAACACAGCACCCACTCACACACATAGCACCCTCACGCAAATACAGCACCCACTCACACACAACACACACATACTGCACCCATCACACACACAGCACCCTTACCCACATAGCACCCTCACGCAAACAGCACCCATCACTCATCACTCACACACACACACTGCAAAATATGCTTTCCTAGCATTTTTGTCTCCTGGTATCCCAACTATGGAGACACCAGAGACAAATTTCAAGCAAACACAGTGCAAGCATGTTATTACATTTGCTTACGCTGTGCAGAACAAATACAGGGTCTTTTTCTCATGCCAGAGCTCTTCAGTAGAGCTCTGCGCATGTTCTACCCTGGTAGAGCATTGAACCAACATGCTCACTTTGTGATGGGGCGTGCTTTTCATTTGTGATGACAAAACACACCCTATCTGGCCCCGCCCCCTTTTTAGTGGGCCGCTGTAATAAAAAAATGCCCGGGCCGAATTTTCCTGTGGGACAGGATATATCAAGATTAGAACGGCGAGGAACAAATGTTCTGTTTCGAAGGAAGTTGCTTGCATGTGTTTGGCTCCTTAAAATCTACTTTTAGGTTGTTGGTGTTAAGTTATGATGAGTGAAATGAAATTGTCAAAAAAAGTATTATAACCGATTTCTGCTTAGTTTCTTCAATTAAATTTTAATATTTAGTTTTTTTTTTTACATACTACAGGACTCTTCACAATTTTCCTTTCTATAAAGACTCCCTGTTCACTCTTAACTACGAAAAGAAAAAGGCAGTTTTAGAAATGTTAGATTCAATGTTGTAAAGTTAGTGTATACATTGAGAATATTAGAACTCTGGACTCAATGGTCTCTTAAACATTATATAGCTTTATACAACGTGTGCGGTAGATATGAAATACAGGTAGCAAGTCTGTTGAGATGGAAAGATTTAATATGAGATGATGAATTTGATAAAGTTGTCCAAAACTTTGTTTTCTTTTCTTATTTTTGTGTGCTTTGGGGAAGGAAAAATTTACTCCTAAAGGTTGTAAAATATCGCTGATTAATATTTGGCAACTGTTACTCATGAAAACCTTCACGCTCAAGTCAATTTTAACAGTGGTTTTGAAAGAATAATATTAAAAATACAAATAATAAAAAAATGTCCTTGGAACATCAGAGAGAAATGACAATCTGTCAACAATTCTTCTTATGTACATGAAAACTATGCCTTTTAATATTATTGTCATGAAGCAGTGTGTGCCTCTACCTAGGGGTCTAGGTTTTTTTGTTCTTTCAGTAATGAGAGTCTACCCACAACAAGATTATACTAAATGTTGGAGCCAAGCAGAAAACATGTGTGGCTTCCACAGGGAAAGAATTTTCTTCATTTTTCTTTCATTGTTTCTTAGAGAAGGTACAGAGTGTTTTGCATTTAAGCGAAAGGTCTGTTGTGAGTTATGTTGCTGTAACGTGTCTTTTTTTGGAAGCTATGGAAAAAAAGAACAATACTTAATGCAAAATAATGATGAGCCAGACACTTAAAAAAAATAATAATAAAATCCGTTCAGGATCACAATTAAAATCAGGAACGTTGGCTATAACATAGAAAACTACAGTGCATGATTTTTCCTAAAAGCGGGGGTGAGTTAGTGAAATAATAACAATAAGAGAATATAGTAGGCAACAATTCTGAAGAAAGATTTAATAGTTATGGAATTAACAAAAACATTTCATATTGATATAATAATAATTATAATAATAATACTAATATATTATTTATGGCATGATATAATAAAAATTATATAGTCGTTATTGTTGTAACTGAAAAGCAAGGTCATAATATTTAGTTATGTAATAGCCAATGCTGAAAAAAATATTGCTAGCGCGCAGATGTAATAATAATGATAACACATACTAAAATAATAGTAACCAGTGATGTAAAAGCAAATTATGTCATGAAAACTAGGATATGCTTTCATAATGAATGATCTAATAGTAAATAATTCAATACTGAGTAATGTAGCATGTGATGATGTAACACTATGAAGTTATGTAAAATTATATTATGAATATAGGGGGTAGTTCAACTAAAAGGAGTTCATTTTAAGGTTCTTGAAGTTAAACCGTAAACAAACTATTCATAAATAGAGAAACTGTGCCAATGTAAACTTAAAGGGACACTATACTCACACAAACCACTTTAACTCAATGAAGTGGTCTGGGTGCAGTGTCCCTGTCCATTTAACCCAGCAATGCAAAACACCCCCATGCTTTAAAACCTTCAATGTTTACGGTACTGCACAAGAAAAACTCACGTGAAGCAGAAGCCACAATATCAAAGCATTGACTCAGTGCCACTCGCAGGGCATACACATTAGGTCCCCAATGCTCCTCTATGAGGAACCATCACGGAGGAAGCCATATCTCCTCCCTGACATCTCAGCATCGAAGGAGACTTGGCGCTGGAAAAAAGGTAAGTGAATCTTTTTTAAAATATTTTTTTATTATGGCAAATGGATGGGGGACCTCTTCTCATTAGGAACAGAGATGCTATATTATTGGGAATAAAGGTTTGTATTCATTTATTTGAAAGTAAGTTGACTTTGACAACTCCATCTTTCATTAACTCTGATGACTGTAGTAATGTCAATTGTCTGTTAAAGGAACATTCCAAAGACTTAAAGCAATTTAGCTTGCTGAAGTGTATGTTGTCGTTTTTTCATTTTACAAACAGTGATAATTTCAATAGATATTGGCACTTTTATACATTTACCTTGTTACACCCTCTGGCTCTCAATCAAACAGTAAACCCTGTTACTTCCTGGTTTGGTTAGCTCAAGGACCAGTGGAAATTGCCAAGACTTCTCATTGAGCTGCACTGGTGTAATGGTATCAATTAATTAATGACTTTACATCATAAATAAAGCATATTTAGTGTAATGCTTTGGAGGCACCACTAGGGGCAGTGTGTAGGAAGACATGTGCTTCTGGCAGTGACATCACAGGCCAGCCTACTTACACTGAATAAAAACCAGATGTAGGAGAAACTCTGTCTCTTTTTGCCTGTACCTGACTGGACCTAAGATGTAGTACCAGCTCTGACAACCCCAGCCAAAGGGCTGGGGCCTTGTAAGTAATATAAATCCATTGTAACATTTAGCAATTGTAATAGCCTTTTGTAAAACGTGTGGCAACCTTTTGTAGTTTTGTATTGTGTAATTATTATGGTAAATTGACATTCTGCTAGCATGTGTTTAATTGTTATTATAATTATATTAAATATACATTTAATACTACAATGTTTTGTGTATTTCCTATTATATATTCAACCATAATACCGAACTCTAAAAAATATTAATGTTGTTATTTGTTGCTTAATTATTATATATTAATTATTAAATTGATATTCATATTTAAGTCACAACTTTAACACTTGGCGACGAAGATATGGGATTATGCTGGAATATTAGGGAAAATACAAAAGTTATGCATTTTGTTTAATACATAGAGTCAATTGTCTGTCTGTATAGAAGTGAATAAATTGATGATCTGGTTTCAATGGAATGAATATAGATAGCAAATAGGGATTAGATATTTGTTTTTAATGTATCTCTTGCTGTAGAACATAGTGATGAATTATTGTGTTGCTTGTTACCAATCTTTGGTCATTTTTATATAGAAAAAATATACTTTACTTTTTGTCTGACCATGTGGATTTGAATCCACCATTGACCACATGGTGTAAATGAGTTGAGGCCTAGTTTCATTGTTTGCTACCATTTGCATAGGAAAAGACTTTTCACTAAACTAGTTCACCAGGTTGTATTGCTAAATTTGACCATGTTTGTTTGTGTACTAATTTACATTTGTTTGGCATTCATGGATTTGTCTAGTTGAAAAGAGATTTGGACAAAATTTATTAAATTTAGTAGTTAAGAAAAAGATACGTTTAGTAAAGCAGATTCAGTGAATAATAGATTTATGTGTGCGTATACACAGAATATTAGTATAAATATATATATGATTTTGACTCATGAAGGAGAGACCACCTTTTTAACAGCTACAGCTGGGGGAGAATGTCCTTGTTGGGGGTGGGTAGTCTTGCCTGTATGAGAAAAAATAAACTGCATTGTTTTGTAAATGTAATTGCCTTTGTGGAGTGTTTTTCAGCTTTATTATCCAGGACTATGGAATTACTGGACACATGATGGAATTTCAGGAACTGGTAACAAATGAACTGAAAAAATGGTAAAATAATTCCTTTGTCCTATTTAGTCTGAATATTTTAACAAGTTAGCATTTTTAACAAAGTAAGTGTATGGGCTCAGATTAAGATTTATATTATTTTAGAAGCCATCTATAACTGATTTTAATATTTCCATGCTTTGAATTAGGGTGTATCTGCCTAGCGGGTGAACCTCCATAACGTGGGCTGTGATTTTAGTTACAGTAGCGGGTGGGGAACCTGAGCTAGGGGGTATTTAAACGTGTCCGGATAAGGGGGAGCATACCCAATAGTTGTTGTGCAGTTCTATCCTGTATTATTATATTGAAACCCTGTATTACTTATAAGTAGCGTTTTGTAACTTATTTGTAATTGTTTATATATATTGCTCTGGGAAAGGGATAGGCTAAATCTCTGAGAGACCAGGAAATATATTTAAAAAAAGGGCGTATTACACTAGTGGTAGGGCGGCCTATCATGACCATAGAGACCCTTGGTGACTAGTTTTTGTTGTATATTGCCCTGGGAAGGGGATACGCTATTTAATAGAAATTCCTGAGAGACCAGGAAATATACAATAAGTGATACGTGAGTGTACTGGTTAAATTGCAGACATATTGGCCCAGAACCTTTAATCGAGCCGGAAAAGAGGCTGCTGTATGTTTGCTCCTCTATAATTTTGCGGGGGCGGTCACCCCCATGCGGAAAGCCACTGCCATCACAGGATGGTTAGTTGTGCAGGCCCTTAGCCGCGAGGTGCAAGCATGTCCGTGGAAAGGCTAGAAATTAATAGGGAGTCACTCATAGCTGTCAGAAGTGTTGAACTTTGAGACATATTGACCTATATCCTTTCAGAGGCGGAAGAGGTGTTGTGGTTCACTCCTCTATAATTTAACCAAAGGGTGGAGAGTTATTAAACATGTTTAGGTTGGCTAGAAATGTGTTTCCTGAATTGCAGAGAAGATGCAGAAAGCAGCTATTAGTTTAGTGTTTTTTTAAGAGCCTTGTAAAAAATTAAGAAAGTAATCTTGTTGAAAAAAAAAAAAATATTTATAAAATGAAAAGCTGAAGGAGTGTGTTTACATGTCTGTGTGTGTATATATATATATATATATATATATATATATATATTCTAAGTAAAATATTTGCAGTATACGCTATAAGTGACTAGGAAAGTAATCCTGATCTGTTTTCTAACCTTTTCAGATGTAGCAGAAACCAGAGGTGGACATTGGAACACAGATAGAATATCAGATGGAGACCAGTGTCTAAATGTTGACCTTTGATGAGCTATTGAATGTTTTATTTTATTGTCTATTTAACATGTCTATGCTATGATTTTGTGCATACTATTCTCTTATTTCTAGTGATTGTATTGCAATTGAAACCCTTATGTATTATTGTTGTATGTATGTATGCTTGCCTGGGAAAGGGGGGAATTGACCCATAGGGACCAGGGGGTATTTTTGTGTAAACCGAACTGGGGTGGGAGGGCTCTAACGAGGGAACCCCATTGTCCAGTAGGTGCTTGATTTGTGTCTGTGTAAAGTGATTTGAGTGGTTGCAGTTCAAAAAAACAAACAAAAAACGGAAGAGTGATAAGAGGGATAAGAGAAAGTAGGCATTTTGGGTTATCTATACATGTTTAAATAGAAGGGTGGTAAATAGGAATGTAATTGTTTTGGTTAATGTTTAGATTAAATTGGTTAAATACAGCAGTGATAACGAGTGTTTAGATTAAATTGGTAAATGCAGCAGTAATAACGAGTGTTTGGGTTAAATTGGTAGATACAGCAGTGATATTGTGTTTTTATCTCTGAATCAGGAGTGTGCTGGATGTGAAGAGAGGTGTGTAGGTATTTATCCAAACGCCATAGGGAAAAATATGGTTAAGACACCACAATCAAATGGTACTTGTGATGATTGGCACAGTTATTTGCCATTTATGTTTGTGTTCGTCATTGCCTGTGTTTTCATTCAAGAACTTTCAAGCAAGGATATTTTAAGAAGAAGCACTGGACACTATGCTCAACTGTTGCTGTAAGGAGAAAAAATATTGCAGCTAAGAATGGTGAGAGTCGGAACAAAATGCATCAGGAGCAGGAAACTGTTACGTCAAGGTGGTTAATGGTATAAAGAAAGAAAAAACAAAACAATGTGACCACAAACACACAAAAGTCCTTGATCACATGAACTGTTATGAGAAGAAATACTGAAGCTGCGAGTGATGGGAGTAGGTAAAATAATACAGCCAGAGCAGGATACTGTGACAATTGACCACAAACACACAGAAGTCCCTGCACACATGAACTGTAAATACAAAAATCCTACGTCCTTGTTTGCTCAAACTATTTCATTCATCCCTGTCTCCATGCGTATGTTCTATGAGACTGTCGAAGAATAGAGTATCCAGTTTCCAGGACTAATGTTTGTGAAAATTCCAGGCACACAGACCAGCCAGAGGCTACAGAAATCAAGTCGGTCGGTGCCATGATTCATAGGTATTATGAGTTTGTGGTGTCTAATACTATATTAAGCTCCAAAACACATCCTCACATGAACACAATATCATTGGTTAATCTAATAAAACATGGTTTGAGTTGTTCATTATTATAAGGGTGGGTATGTGCCTACTTTAGGCCAAGGTTTCCCAACTGGTAATGCATGTGCTCAATGGTGAACATTTATATAAGAAATAAAATGTGAATGGGTAATAATTAATGGGTAAATGGGTATCGTTCTTCAAAAGGTGGGTTTTGTTGTAGGGCAGGTAGTGTTAAAATGGGGAAGATTCAAAATGTACTGGTTTTATAAATGCTTGTTTTATGACATAAGTCAAAGGGTGGTTTGTAATGGTATCAATTAATTAATGACTTTACATCATAAATAAAGCATATTTAGTGTAATGCTTTGGAGGCACCACTAGGGGCAGTGTGTAGGAAGACATGTGCTTCTGGCAGTGACATCACAGGCCAGCCTACTTACACTGAATAAAAACCAGATGTAGGAGAAACTCTGTCTCTTTTTGCCTGTACCTGACTGGACCTAAGATGTAGTACCAGCTCTGACAACCCCAGCCAAAGGGCTGGGGCCTTGTAAGTAATATAAATCCATTGTAACATTTAGCAATTGTAATAGCCTTTTGTAAAACGTGTGGCAACCTTTTGTAGTTTTGTATTGTGTAATTATTATGGTAAATTGACATTCTGCTAGCATGTGTTTAATTGTTATTATAATTATATTAAATATACATTTAATACTACAATGTTTTGTGTATTTCCTATTATATATTCAACCATAATACCGAACTCTAAAAAATATTAATGTTGTTATTTGTTGCTTAATTATTATATATTAATTATTAAATTGATATTCATATTTAAGTCACAACTTTAACAACTGGGAAACCTGTATTTGGGCAGCCACAGAAAGTCTGGGTGGGGAGGAGGGCATGCATAGGCTGCAGACAAGACAGTTATTTTTTAGATATACCCCAATAAAAACTGCATAATTAAATGCATACACATAGTCATACAGGGTTTATCTACTAAATAGGGATTTTTATTTCTTTGTTTTGGGGTACCGGAGTGTCCCTTTAATCAATACTCCTTGACAACCAATTCAACTAATTGTGCATAAAGCACTACCAATCGGTTTTTAAAAACACAAAAAAATATATAAAAGAATAGGGAAATGGGCTGTTAAATGGGGTTCTAGAATCCATGTTAAGCAGGAGTGATTTTGATAAATCATTCTCTCTCTTCCCATGTGTCAGCGAATAGAGATGGGTCATGAAACTGGTCTGTTTATGCTTATATTTTGCAATTCAGCTGTCAATTCATAGCAAATTCTCTGCTATGGAAAATATTTTTTTTCTCTAATATCATAGATTGACAACATGTTTTACTGAATGTTGATCATTTTGTGTTTCCAAATACTTAAAAAGAAATAATAATAAAAATAACTTGTTTTTTGAACTTTGGTTGGATGTTATTTGGTTTTCCTGAACTTACATCCAATTTACTGTTGTTTTCTTTATAAAGTTAATACTTGCTTGCTTACCGTTCAAGTGTTGGCAACATAACAGGAACATTCAATGCTAAGAAACACAATATGAAAATCATGTCATGCCTGGTTTTCTCAGTTATGGAGACATTGAGTTTCCTTTTGTAGATGGTAGTTATATGCTTTTGTGCAGGGCTGTATTTACCACAAGGCAAACAAGGCATTTGCCTAGGGCGGCACTTTCAGAGGGGCGGCAAAAAATGCTGCCTCAAGTGCCCAGGGAAATGCCTTGTTTGCCTTGTGTCCTGGGAAACCCAAGTGCTGGCCCGACAGCCACCTTAGGGACCCTCCGCGGTGTTAAACTACTAATATTCTAGATGGGCGGCGTGGGAGCACTGCCCTCCACTCTTTTTGTTCCCTTGCGCGCCTTTCTGTGATGCTGGGAGACGGAATATGAAGTCACTCCTGCCCCGGCATCACTAACCCGTGCGTGAGGGAGCAGGAAAAGCTCAGTTCCCTCGTCACCTCCATTGAGCGCCACCCCCAGCAGAGCAAGCCCAGTCAGGAGAGCCAGCAGCCCCAGCAGAGCCAGACCAGTTAGCAGGAGCCAGCAAGGAGCAGTGAGTGTATGTCTGTGAGTGAGTGCATGTAGCTGTCAGTGTGTGTCTGTGCGTAAGTGAGTAAATGAGTGAATGTGTGTGTGTCTGTCAGTGGGTCGAATCAGTGAGATTGTGTGCGTGTCAGTGTATGTGTATCTGAGAGTGTGCATGTGTCAGTGTGTGTCTGTCAGTGAAAGTGTGTGTTGGTTAAACAGTGTGTGTGCCAATTACTGTATGTGTGTGCCAGTGACTGTGTATCTGTCATTGAGTGTATGTCAGTGCATGTATCAATAAGGGCATGTGTCTGTCCGTCAAAAAGTGGCCCTGACACAAATTGGTAGGGCAAATTTAGATTAGGGGGGTGCCTGAATTTAGTCGTGCCTAGGGCAGGTTTTCACCAATCTATCTACTAAAGGACTAGAACCTGGATTAATTGATGATTGGTTATAGAAGGTTGGTACAAGAAAACATAGTTAATCAAAGGGCTACAATGCACAAAAAGTAAAGTAACCATCAGATATTGCTGCAATAAGACAGAGTTGATAAGAATAACAAAGCATTTAACCAGGAAAGGTATATTCAGATATTATCTTGTTTCCAAGGCATGTTACTATTACCCAATTTAATGGAACTCAATTTATCTACTTTGGAATGATGAAGGGCTGAATCAACCCTACTTGGAATTGAAATTGCAACCAAGGGGTGGAACAGATTCTTCTGATAATGCATTAGCCCACTAAGCTATCTCACCATCTTTAAAATGTTATAAGAAGTTGAATAACCACTTTAATAATAAGTTATGCAGAACCATCACTGACTATGATTAAGAGCCTCTATCGCAGAATATTAAGACAAGTGATACATTTTTAATAAAAACAAAGAATGCTTGTGTAACGAAGCTACCTGTACCCCGGCTGGATACCTCCGCCAAGGACTGCTTCCTAGCTGGAACAGGGGACAAACCGCAGCACTTCTACCACAGTCGCGTGGATTGACTGGGGTCCTGGAACAGCTCCCCCCTTGAGCCAAAATCGCTCTATCCACCCCCAGGCACTGGACAACACTCAGTCCTGGGAGCTCTAGTCCTTACAAGGACTTTCCTCATTGAATCCTCCACATTAGAACAAGCTGGAGTAGTGATTAGCCCTTTCCCCTCCTAGTAACCAAATGACACATAGTTCTGGAAGTACAAGCTGGAATGTTTTAATCTGGCCAGATGGCCTGCTTTTATACAATTTCAGACACAGTTAAGCACACCCCCGACACTCCCACACAAACACCATAGTCCCTCTCCTGGACCTGAGAGGCGACTAGTTACAAGTTAGAAACTCATCCTCTGTGCTTGAGAGATAATTGAGTCAGGAACTGTACTAACTCAATTATCTCCAGGCACAGAAATCATATAATATTACAAACCCTCCCAAATACCTTTAAAACACAGCCCTACAAAAGTTGCATTCCCTGATAGCCCCGATCTGGGTGACCAACATATCCAAAAAATCACCCAGATCAGTTCAGGAGTTTGAGATTTTCCTGGAAGTCATCATTTGACCGACCGCACACATGGTGCTATGCCCAAAACAGTTCCAGGGGAAAAGTGGTAACGGTCGGTCAAGTTCGGTAGTTGTAAAAGAGAACAAACTACCGTACAGAATCCATTGCCTTACCATGGGGCTTGTTCCCTTCATCCAGATGAATGATTCCACCAAACAGTGTTCTTCTAAGTTATATAAAACCGAACACAGGTGATCATGGAAATCCAGTGGTGCTCGGGAGTTTCAGTGTCCGAAAATAGTTCCATGAAGTCGATGACAAAAAACGCCTGTGTTCATGTGAACAAGATGGCTGCCACTGCGTGGTCATTCATACGAATTGCAGCAGCCCAGACGAACAATTAGAACACTGTGGTTAGGATCGTTACAATGTATCCATTAGGCTTAACAAGCTCCTAGGTGGTCCATAGTTCATACGGCTGTTCTGTTCAGGGCCCATAGTCTGTGGGCAGGAGGCTGGAAAGCAACCTCCTCCATGAGCTGGTGGCAAACTTAAGTAGGAAGGGGAGTTTGTCCCAGTTTGTGCTTTTAACGTCTATGAGCTTTCCAAATGATTCAATACTGTTAGAAAAACTTTCTAAATTACATAATATAGATAAATAATTTGGAAAGTTATTCTAACAGTAATGAATTATTTGAAAACCTCATTAAATCAAGGCCTAAGACCACAATTTAATATTTATTGATGAGGTTTTCAAATGATTTAACATTTTTGGATACACTTTAAAATTATTATTTTTTTTAAATATTAAAATACCCAAAAATGTATCATATGTATAGAAAATATTAATATATTAACAAATCTAAAATTATAAAAAGATTTTTTTCAAAATATCACATAATTTTAAAAGTTTATACACAAATATTTTATTATTTTAAAAGCTTATCCAAATATATTAAACCGAGACCTATGTTATGTGCTGTGTTCCAGCTTTTCTCCTGTTAACTAAATGTTTTCTAGACTAACTGGAAGCAGGTTTATATATAATGAAATATAAATAAAAATAGCATAATTTAGCATATTATTTTCATATATACAGGGAGTGCAGAATTATTAGGCAAGTTGTATTTTTGAGGATTAATTTTATTATTGAACAACAACCATGTTCTCAATGAACCCAAAAAACTCATTAATATCAAAGCTGAATTTTTTTGGAAGTAGTTTTTAGTTTGTTTTTAGTTATAGCTATTTTTGGGGGATATCTGTGTGTGCAGGTGACTATTACTGTGCATAATTATTAGGCAACTTAACAAAACACAAATATATACCCATTTCAATTATTTATTTTTACCAGTGAAACCAATATAACATCTCAACATTCACAAATATACATTTCTGACATTCAAAAACATAACAAAAAAAATCAGTGACCAATATAGCCACCTTTCTTTGCAAGGACACTCAAAAGCCTGCCATCCATTGATTCTGTCAGTGTTTTGATCTGTTCACCATCAACATTGCGTGCAGCAGCAACCACAGCCTCCCAGACACTGTTCAGAGAGGTGTACTGGTTTCCCTTCTTGTAAATCTCACATTTGATGATGGACCACAGGTTCTCAATGGGGTTCAGATCAGGTGAACAAGGAGGCCATGTCATTAGATTTTCTTCTTTTATACCCTTTCTTGCCAGCCACGCTGTGGAGTACTTGGACGCGTGTGATGGAGCATTGTCCTGCATGAAAATCATGTTTCCTGAAGGATGCAGACTTCTTCCTGTACCACTGCTTGAAGAAGGTGTCTTCCAGAAACTGGCAGTAGGACTGGGAGTTGAGCTTGACTCCATCCTCAACCCGAAAAGGCCCCACAAGCTCATCTTTGATGATACCAGCCCAAACCAGTACTCCACCTCCACCTTGCTGGCGTCTGAGTCGGACTGGAGCTCTCTGCCCTTTACCAATCCATCCATCTGGCCCATCAAGACTCACTCTCATTTCATCAGTCCATAAAACCTTAGAAAAATCAGTCTTGAGATATTTCTTGGCCCAGTCTTGACGTTTCAGCTTGTGTGTCTTGTTCAGTGGTGGTCGTCTTTCAGCCTTTCTTACCTTGGCCATGTCTCTGAGTATTGCACACCTTGTGCTTTTGGGCACTCCAGTGATGTTTCAGCTCTGAAATATGGCCAAACTGGTGGCAAGTGGCATCTTGGCAGCTGCACGCTTGACTTTTCTCAGTTCATGTGCAGTTATTTTGCGCCTTGGTTTCTCCACACGCTTCTTGCGACCCTGTTGACTATTTTGAATGAAACGCTTGATTGTTGATGATCACGCTTCAGAAGCTTTGCAATTTTAAGAGTTTTTGACTTTTCTGAGCCTGTCAAGTCCTTCTTTTGACCCATTTTGCCAAAGGAAAGGAAGTTGCCTAATAATTATGCACACCTGATATAGGGTGTTGATGTCATTAGACCACACCCCTTCTCATTACAGAGATGCACATCACCTAATATGCTTAATTGGTAGTAGGCTTTCAAGCCTATACAGCTTGGAGTAAGACAACATGCATAAAGCGGATGATGTGGTCAAAATACTCATTTGCCTAATAATTCTGCACTCCCTGTATATATATATATATATATATATATATATAAAATCTTTTTTATTTTCCAAAGACAAATCAGGACACAATATATAATACATGTTTTGTTTTACAGCATTTACCCATAATTGAGCTTATTTAACTATAAAAAGCTTTAATATTTACCCCTCAAATATTACAAAAGTGTTACAAAAGCTGAACACCTTTTACTATTAGTAGAACGGGTTAATTCTCACCACTCCAAAAGAGCTAGCATGAAATAGCTTCACATAACAATGCCAGCAAACTGAATTTCTTATAGTAAGTATAGCACAAACTCCATACTTCCTCCGTTAAGACGTTTCTACTCTTCAATATCAACAATCAGCTATAAAAATAAATGTTCTGCATTCCATTTTAGCAAAAGTGGGTTAAACATGTGATACCCAAGTTGTGATTTGGAAATTGGCAGGAGAAAGCAAACTATTCTTAGTGATGGTGCTGACACAAGTGGTTTCTGCATCATGTTTTGTAAGAAATGTATACAAAGCATCCAAAGAACTGGAAGCCAAAATGCAAATTGTCATTTGCTGGTGATTGACTTCAAATTTCTTAATGGCTTATGCAGCCAACTGTTGGTATGAAGGAAATCACAGGCGGTGATGAGCTATACTGAATGCAAATAAATCAGTATTATTTAGTAAAAACCCATTTCCAAGGCATTGTATTTAACAAGATGTTTCTTGCACTGATTTAAAATAGGTTTCAGTGAAGACACATTGGCAACATATGTATACGAGTAGCGCATTTGGCTATTACTTGCCCATGGACCTCAAATCATTAATCAACAACATATTTAATTGATTTAGATAAACCTTTGTTGCTGAAGGGGTTAAAACAGAGATCTCAAACTCTGTTCACCTATTTCTGAACTGAATTCCTATCATTCTCTGGCCATCGAATGCCTTAAAAGAATTCAAGGAGTTGTAGGCCTTTAAAAACTGGGGGGAGGAGGGGGCAGAGTTTGAGATCCCAGGGTTAAAGCGTTTAAATCTTTCCATGCTAACATATGATTAAACAGTTACTACAAGCCTTTTTAAATAACTTTTTATTACAAGTTAGAATGCCCTATCAAGCATTTGTACTTAGGACCCCCCATACAAACCTGCAAAATAAGAATTAACTTATCTGGAATCCAGTGCCGGTTGAAGTTTCCTTTGCTGGTTTCCATACCCCATATGACGTCACTGCTTCCCTCGATGTAGTCCAATGAAATGCATTTAATTAGACCTTTCTCACTGCCTCAGAGCGAAGGCGTACATTCTGTGCTGGGGAGGATAGGGAGTCAGGAAGAGGGAGGTGGATAAGGGGGGTAGGGAATTATTAAAAGATAATAATAAATAACTTTATAAATAAATAAATAACTGTCAATGGAGGGAGGCAGGTAAATGAACGGTTCCACTTGCTGGCGCACTCTCAGATCTGCCTGCAAGGGTAGAATCTGATAACAACTGTTGCCTAGATTTAACATTAGGCAACCTGGAACAGAGTTCTAGGCTGCCTACTTTGCGTGTGCCCGAGGTGCCACTAGCTCCTGACATAAAAGTGCAAATATATCTGTTTGTGCAGCATTTCAAGCGTTCACATTAGTTTTTTTTGCTTTTCTTTTACACACAAATATGAACGCTAACTTTGGCCAGTTTTTATAACTAAGTGGCTACTAAAAAAGCCTGAACTTACCTCATTTGTAATATTTTGGGTTGTCTACTTTTGCAAATGGTATGCTATAATGGGGGTAATTCTCATTCCTGGGCTACAATACAGTCTCAAGGGCAACATAACCAGTCTGGCAAATTTCAATGTGTATAAACTGAAATATGTTACATGCTACATTAGACCCTGTAACTTTCCAAAACACCATAAAACCTGTAAATGTGGGGTACTGTTTTACTTGTGAGATCATCGCCGAATACACATATGTGTATTTTAGTGCAGTAACAGCTAACAGTATTATGACTTTAACAGTTAAAATTCCATGCAGAACTAAAAAAAAAAAAAAAATGTCTTAATTTCTCAAATTTTCTTATATTTTATTCATATTAAATTATGTTTCATAGCTAAATATTTGATGCTAAAGGAAAGCACTGTTTTTCCTGAATAAAATTATATAAAATAAGTGTGGCTGCACTTAATATGAAAGAGATGAATTACGGTTGAATAGACATATAGCACAAAATTCAGGTTTTGTTTACATTTTGTTTTGATCACAACTTGTACAATTGGCTCTGTCCTTCAGGGGTTAAATTGAGGCACATGAAACAAAAGCACAACTAACAATGTTTAAAAAATAATAATAATCATATAAAAAAATAATACATGGAGAAAGTACATAGTAATAAACCAGCAGTAAAGTGGTTTTTAAAATCAACAAACTGCAGTGGAAAAGTTTGAGCTCACCATGTGTGTATTGTAACATATTTTATCGAGATACATGTTGAATTCATCCATGGTGAGTGTGCCATAGATCCTGCAGGCCATTAGCGTAGAACTTACAATTATACATTTGGAACCCTGATGTTAGTGATTAGTTATGCAGCCTGATGATACTAAATATCACTAGTGGTTGGTGTGTAAGACTAACGTTTGTCACTGTGATGCTTTCCTTCTGACTAAGTTAAAGAATTGTAAAAATATTGACTGTCCTATTAATATAATTCTCCTGGTTCCAGGTCCTGGAACAAAGTCATTATGGATGCTCACTGCCTTCAAACTTTATCCATGCATGTTGTTATGGCAATAATGGTCTTCTTCAGCATCTGGCAGTTTAAGTTGCATCTGCTTCATGTCCTCTGCCACTACTATATCATTGTCAACAAGAACCATTTTCTCTATGTTAAATTCATTCTTGTCCCTGTACCCTACCAAGTTCACCAGCGATTTGTTGAATCCTCCAGTGAGTATTTTAATATAATATTGTATGCCATTTCTCAAGTTTTGTAAAAGGAAACAAGAGAGCAATAGTACCATCAGCTCCATATCTACGCCCCATTCTGCCATTGGTATTGCTGTCTGATCCATCTAAGCTAGGTCCATCTCCCATAGGCATGCACTTTTTTTCCAATGCCGTCAAAAACTGTCCCAGTTTTATCTGTGACATGTTGGTTCTCTGGTGTGTTTCAATTGCTAGGCCTCATATCCATCACAATGTTTTATTTGTTTTAGAAATTATTTTGTACCACAAGTACTTACTTTATGTTACATGGAAGTCAGGTTCTGAACCATAGGACAACTTATATTGGACTTAACATTTTGAAATCCTAAGACTGGGGCTTTGGAGCAGATACTGTATAATATTTTCCTTTTGCATTTATTGTACGGAAGGTTGTTAGAACCATTTCTCATTGTATACTGCTATGACCCTTTGACCTTTTTAATTGTCCACCCAATACAGCAGTAGTGAGCACGTGTGCAAAATACCCTGGAGCCCAAGTCTAGTTATATTAGAACACAAAATGATTTCAGACCCAGGCACTGAGAAATAAAACTAACCACACATCCATGATAATAGGTAGCTAAAAGCCTTTTTTCATTCAAGCATTTTATAGTTCAATAACAAATGTATATACAGAAAGATGATATCATACATTTGCATTGGTAGCGTACACTGCCACCCCAAATGTTCCTGAATTCCTCTCTTACCATCTTAAACTGTCTCTGTCATGTTTTTTTCTTATCCTTATGCTGTTTGTATCTTAACGATTATACCCCCTCCTTGTTACTTGCCTTTATTTATTATCTTGCCTTCCTTGCGCCAGATCTCAATTCTTTGGAGCAGCCATTTTGTTCTCCTCTGTCCATGAAGTTGTTTGAATTTCTGTTTGAATGATTTTACTGTTGGATTGTGGATACATTTGAATGACAACGGAAACAGAACCGTGCTTTAGTCCCTTCCCGTTGTCAAATTGACTGCTACAAAGGAAATGTAGTACCTGTGATGATGTGTGTGAATTATGTTTTAAGTTTAGTTCAGCCATGTTACTTTGTATTCATGCTAGCTAACAGTTAAGATTTTAGGCATGTGATCTGGAGCAGGCAGGGCAGATGTAGACTTACTAAAAGTTGAATACTTGTTCAAGTTCTTTGATGTCTGTCAATACTTGAGTTAATTTATTATGTCGTACTAGAAGATGGTTTCAAACCCACATGGACATATGCCCATTGGCCAATAAAACCGTTTATACAGTTTACACAGAGCAATGTCGTTGGTGCATTTGTTCTTATATTTCCAGTGCTTGCTGTGACTTTGGATAAAAATACCCATAAATATGATATCTGCATGGAGGGCCAACTCATTCCTTAGTGGCCAGAATCCATATTTCTGGACAGCCATTGCACATAATATCAATTAGTTTTTCTAGTACCTAATCACTTTTGGTATATTGTCTTATCTTTTCCAGACATACATCAGCTATTGGAATATTCACTACACTCAGGATTGGGAAAGCGGTGATACATAGAGACCCTAGGGATACATGGGAATCTGCTCGAATTGTCAGTGGAGCTGATTCCCCAACATTGTATGTAATCAAAACCAAGTGTGGACAGGAACTCATACGCAACAAGGGTCTTCTTCTGGGCAACACCGCTGATACTTCCTTGGGAAAAGCAATGAGTATTCATGATAAACAGCAAAGCAATGACAACACTGAATTCCCCAACATGCTGGATATAATACGGAACAAGGGCTTATCTAATGAGAACAACATAAATGTATCATCTTGTGACAATGCGGAGGATGACTCTCGAAGAGAAAACAATGCTACCGAGCCAACAGTTACTTCCTCTCAATATTGGTTCTAGCAATTAAACCAGAAATATGTAAGGACTTTGTCTCACATTGTGTTTTTATACTTTAAGGGGATGACGTGATGATATGAATGCTTCATGTTTGGTTTCAAGTTTAGTTTAGCCATGTTATTTTATATTTGTGCTAGGAAACAGTTAATGTTTAGGCATGTGATCTAAAGGGATGGGGAAGTTATGGAGACCTACTAAAGGTTGAATACGTGTTCAATTTCTTTAATTTCTGTCAATACTTGAGTTATTTCATCATAGTCCTTACTTTCCCTTATATATTTTATGAAACCTACAGCACTGAGGAAAAAAAATAAAAACAAACTCAGACACAGGGAACTATATAGAAGCAGAATAGATCCTCTATTTGTTTTATTTTTGGTGACAGTGCCGCCTTAAGATTCCCATGTCTATCTGACAAACTTTGCTGGGAAAGATGTGAATTAGCGATTTTCCATAGCTAGAAACAGTCCCGATCTCATTGTGATTGCACTCATCGTCATTGTTGCTGCCCTTGGGCTGCTTTTGTTTAAAGAAGGTGTCCTTGCCAAGGCAGCAAAATGATTGGTGAAATACAGGGATCAAAATATAAACTAAAAAGATTTTAACATGTATCGGATCAGTTAACCTATTGTATTTTAGCTAGAATGGGCAAGAACTCTCCTGCAATGTGGAGTCCACAGATAAGGCTGGCTGAGCTTTCTGGGTAATTAAGTTCATAGCGTTTTGGAGACTGTGAGAGTTTATATGTTCATCATTTCTTATTGGTTATATCTGGCAACTTTCTCACTGCCTTGCCACCTATACTTACAAAAGCAACCAGTTTGTCCATCAAAGACACAGCGAATAGAGGAAGCTTGAATTTTGAACATTCCCCCTTTGGAACATCACTTAGGCCAGTCAACTGATATTATGCTGTGCTTTTGTTACTCAATGCCAAATAGGTAAATTGGGGAACAAACTTGGGGAAACGGGTGATTCCCTTTGTTGAGAGTATCTTTATCAAATGTGGAAAGATAGGGCAACATGAGGTTACTTATATAAGTTCAGAATGTTACTATTTACTATATATTTGTGGGGACATCATTTCCCACTGACCCTTTTGCATTCCACAGCTGCTGGGGTACCTTGTATTTCCTGTACCATTGCCAGCAAGTTATTCTCCTATCCTGTTAAAATTGGTTATTTTGCCCTAGTAATTAATAAAGACGCTGAATTCAAAAGAACCACATTTATAGCTGATATGCCCTGATTCAACACACTTCCAGAGTCACGTATTAAATATTGTTTTCAACCCTTCATAATTAGTTCTTTCTAAGGTTCTTCAAATTTCACTGTAAATAATATAAAAATAACAGACTGTTAATTTGTATCTTAATCACTTGTGGTAAAGAAGTCCTTTAGAACATTCGCACCACGTCTAGCAGGCCAAACTTTCTTTCAACTTACAACACTCACAAAAGGTTTACATTAGAAGAAGATGCTTTGGAGATGTGCAGATTTGGTTTGTAAGTACAAAGTGAACATGCAAATTGCCTTATCTTGAGGGATTCACAAACAACCATCACTCAGATTGATTTAATACATAGCCTTTTATCTTTAAAAGTGTTAATTAGAAAATAGGGACAGTTCTCTGAACACTTAAGAGTAATAAAAACATCAAAACAGCATCCATGCCTCTATGATGGAACTTCTAAGGACTTTATAAAGGGATTAATACAATTGTCAAAAAAGACCACAGTATACATATTAACTAGTGCTATCAAACAACAATAACAATATTTAAGGATTTATACTTCCTGAGTTTACAAAATCTTTATTCTGCCTCAAAAATAAATAAATATATATAAAAAAATATATAAATATGTGTGTTTTTTTCATATTAGATTGAATAAATGAGCAGTTCTCACTTTGTTTTTTTGCCAATTAATAAAACGTTTTCCACTTCAGGTTGAAAAATATAATTTTTGCAAATAAAGGAATTAGAAATAAAGTGAGAAATGGGAAAAAAATATTGATATACTGATAAATTTGAACCCTGGGCAATGGTTCCGTTAAATTACAGTTATCAGGGCAATGTTTGTTAAATGTAAGTGATTAACTGCATACTTGTTGATGGACTCCATCACAGCTTTAAAACCTAGAACCCAGTTGTTAGAATACTACCCTGTTAACATATTAATCTGATATAGAAGCAAGGAGATCTAAGAACATTAGACACATTCAAGAATTTTGGTAGACTGGGTAGTGGACTGGGAAGTGGATGAAATAGATCAGGGGTTCCCAACCCAGTCCTCAAGTACCCCCACCAGTTCAGGATTTAGGGATTACCCTGTTGTGTCTAAAGTGTTTTTTTTCCCCCAAAACACCTTAGACACAATTGAGTAATCCTTAAATCCTGAACTGTTAGGGGGTACTTGAGGACTGGGTTGGGAACCACTTAAATAGATCATCTATTTCATTTTAAAGCTCATCATATTTACCTAAAGCTGTTTGATTAGCTATGGACTGGTGGTCATTGTAGCATTTGGTTTGAGCAGTGGTAATGTCACTGCACTAGAACTGAGAAACCAAGTTCCTCAGTTTTTGTGTTCAAAAAATCAGATATAAAATTGCATCAAACTTAATTTGCCTTTAATGAAGAACCAGTGGTCGAATTGAGATAGGACATATGTAGTTGATGCCCAAAATGTGGTACAAATCTAGATATCTAAAATCTTATCTCTAACCGATGTCGAAGCCAGAGCAGAAGTTTAGGCATCTCAAACGAGTTTAATTTTGAATACTACCTATGGGAATTTGGAACCCATTTGAGATTTTAATGAAAACAAATGTTTTTCCCTTTTCGAGGAATTGTTTTCCTCTTGTTAAATTGGATATCCTCTTAGCTTAGGATTTGCAACTATTACACACATTGTGCAGGACAAGACCAATTAGCATTAGCACTCCATGGTAGGACTGTTTTTTGAAACTTGTGATGCATGGACAAATTATTGTCTAGTGCCTGCTGACCTTTGACATACTATGTTTATAGCAGTTTTTAAACCATTGCAATGGTAAGTTTAAAAGGCCACTACAGGCAAGCCACTTCTGTCTCAATTAAGTGGCCTCTGTGCAGAAGTCTTTTCACTTTAACCATTTAAGGAAAAACATTTTACAGAAACGGCAATGTTTACCTTGAAGGGTTCAACACACCCCCAGAGGCTGTTACACTGACATCTACTAGACGCACTTCAGATGCAACAACTGAATAAAACTGTGTCAGATGACATTGCAGCCCCCCCATAGGAAAGCATTGATTCAGTGTTTTTCTGTGGGGAAGCTTGGATGTACGTGCAGCGATTGCTACACATGCACATCAAGTCCCTACTTCTCCTCTATGAGACCCATTGAATTGGAAGGTCACTGGAGGAGACCATGCCACCTCCATGACGCCGCCAGATGACGAGAGGTACACAACGCATAGAGAACTTCTGCACTTAAAAAGGGGTGTAAAATCCATTTTTTAATTATTTCTATGGCACACATGTGGGGAGGTGGGTGACAGGACCCTATAATTAGGGACAGGAACACTAAAGTGCTAGAAATACAGGTTTATATTCCTAACGCTTCAGTGTCTCTTTGAGAAGAAATTTCAGGGAAAGATTGTGCAACATTTTAATATTAAAGATAGTTTCAGGATCATTTGCAGACAAATGCTGCTTACAAACAGAATAATATAGGGCAGACTGTTTACAAAAGGATACAGAAATCAGCCCAATGAAGTAGAAAATGTTTTAAACCATAATTTCAATCTAGCATGGAATCTGTGATATATATGTTTTACTGATAGCCTTATTTGACTATGTTTAGAGAAGAAATGGAAAAAAAAGTTCTGCTTGCTTCTAATTCACTCCCTTACATAGTCACATAAAATAAAAATATTAGGGGGCGGGGCCTGACCGCTGAGCAGACTGGTCGCACTGAACAGGAGCTCTGGGAGAAAACCCTGCTAACAAGTGACTTTTAATCTCTAACTCACACCGAGCCCTCAAATCTGGCACAGCAGAGCAGCGGTGGCACCCGGGGACTTACCTGGCCGGACCACCGGACTCAGAGAGGCACTCTGAAGCAGACGCTGATTTGCGGCCTACCTGTGCGCACTGGCGTGGGAGAGGCGGCCGACCTCCCCGCCGACGGGCCAGCGGGAATTGACTGTAACGCTTAAGACCCCGATCACCCCCCCCTTGCCGGTGAGGGATATCCCGGCACAAGCGACCGACCAAGCGACAAGCACACTAGCAGACCCCACATGGGGATGAATAAGCTGTCGACCACACGAGAACTACTGGGCCCAGCCAAAATGGCAGCAGGGACGACGACAAGACCCTCAACCAAGCGAGACCTACAGGGCCCAGCCAAGATGGCGGCTCAGAAGCAGCTTAGGAACAAACAAACACTCACTAAACCACCCAAGCACGCACTGGAGTACATCGACCGACTGCGCACCTACCTATGGGCAAAGCTCAAGGCCCAGAGACAGCTTTACAGGCTGGCAATGAGAGAGGTGGCAGCCTGGATCCGCCCAGCTATCCGGCGCAACCTGCAGATGAATCCCCCTCACAAATCCAGAGTAGCATCCAGTCTGGAATGGAGTCGACATCCAAAAAGGCGGGAAACGGTGCCGGGCTCCTCAAACGTCGACACTCACGACCTCAAGCCACAGAACAGGACCCTACCTCCCTATCACTTTGCGGTCCTAGCATCCAACGACCGGCACCCAGCGGCAGAACAGCCTTACACTCCCACACACAGCAGATCGCAGCTGGAAACCTGTCGGCTCCAACAGGACCAACGACCGCCCCAGAGACAGGGCATCGGCTGAGGAAAGGAGTCGACCCGTTCAGCCGGATGGCACCCTCATGGGTCCCCGCCGATTTCATATCAACCTGAAATTCAAGGATGGGACTGCACTGCACTTCATTTTTATTTTCAGTTCTGATTATTGCCCTGATTTTTAATGTGACTACGGTAACTGTGAATTTAACGCTCCTTAGTCTGCCCGCTTTACTTTAAGTGCCTTTGTATGTAAGATGAGGTTGCAAATAGGGTGCATCTTCCTTTGCCCGTTTTATAAGTAGTTAGCGGTCCAAAGACAAGGAAATATGAGGTGTTACACTATCGCTCCCTTTAGAAAAGAAGTAGAGCAGTACAGAAAAGGGGGTTTATTTGCTAAACTGTGTATAGCGAGTTGAAAGCCAAATTGTAATATTCAGGACCATATAGTTGTGAAAATATTCTCCAGCTCAAGTCACACCTTGATATTTTTGCCTACGTTTTGGAAATCAGTTTTGAGTTTACGACAGATAGTTTTTGTTTTTCTTTCTTATTGTGTAAACCCCGATGGTTTTTTACAGTACTGTATTCAATAAGATACTTGAGAATCAATCAGTTAATTATGGCAGTTAGAGGATAAGAGATTTCGCAACAGATAGATAACATTACTGTAAATCTCATCTGGCATTGGTCAGGCATGTTACAAATTTTACACAGCATGCTTAACCTGTGACTAGCTCACTTAACACCCCTGCACTAGCCTGCTTAACTCACTAGCACACTTAACTTCTTATACTCTAATTAGTGCAGATTGGGTGTCAGGAATTGTCTAGCATATTGTTTAAGCCACTTCAACCTATATAAGGATCTCAAATGTATTGCTCAGTGTGCAGTCTACACTTGTTCATCTACTAATATAGAGCCTTGTACTTCAGACAGTGGAGCATACTATTGTTAAGCATATTTTTTCTTAAACTGTGACCAAATTGCTTACTAACAAGGCTTTGTTGTATGTTATAATTTCTTTTTTTTTCTCTTTCTTTTCTTTCATGACATATCTTATGTGCCAGCATTGTTTAGTGATTTACAGCATAGTAACTAACTGTATCCTACTGCTAATCGATGCATGCTTAATGCCTACTCATAATGCGTTACTCTACTCAAGCAAAATACGTTGTGTAACGGAATTGTTCACTAATAGCACTAAAGCGATGTAACTAACGTTTAGATATCAAAAGCATAGTCACCGCAATGATTTAACTTGAATTAACTACCTAGCTACCTACACAAGAGACTGTCTCTATTTCTTAATATTACATTATAAAATGTGCCTGTTCATCTAGTGCCCCGCATGTTAAGCGTGGGATATGTTGGAGGACTGCTTTTGGGGCACCTCTTACCTGCCTGTGATATATATGTGCACAACAAAAATAAAGAATTAAAAAAAAAAAAAAAAAAAAAAAAAAAAAAAAATATTAAAGTATAGCAATCATTGCTTTACATTATGGGACCCGTGCTGTGTAACACCATAAAATACATAAACATCCATTAATCCATCAGGATGCAGAATTCGATTCAAACACGTTCCTGGGGTTGAAATATTCAACAGATTCCAAATACTGTATGTTCTAAGTTGAGTACTTAAGACTCCAGCAGTAAGTGGTCAACAGCTAAAAATAAATAGATAAATAAAATGAAAAGTGGTAGTCAGTAACAACATTACAACGTGTGGCCAGGTATTAGGAACTACTTATTCAATCATATCACATCTTAAAATTTCCTCTCTACACTATCAATTGGTGAGTAAAAATTCAGCCACGGCGAGTAGACTTCACCCCACGTTAGTGTGCCACGTGGAGAGTGCAGTGGGGAGTGACTTCTGGGCTTGACAAAGTTATAGTTAGCTTGCCCGAGTAAATAGAATGTGGCCAACAACCAAGGTGACGGAAGGCTGTTCTATCTTGAATCAGGATTGGATTTGGTTCATAGCAAGGCTACAAACTCAACATGCCATCATTTAGAATGTCCAAAAGTTCGAAAGGGAGGGTCTCAATCTAGCTAGGTTAATAATCGATTCTGTATATATTTTTATATCTATGTTTACATTAATATATAATAAATAATTGCAAATTATGCTAACGTAGTGTACCTATAATCTTAATTTTAGTAATGACAGGAGGCGAATATTTGCATAACTCTCTTTACCGAAAATCTCCAGCCCCACAGAAACAGAACAACCAATCAGAAAAAAGTCAGGTGATACATAAAAGGCCCTGACAGTCTCAGCTCTTCCTCTTTCTTTGTAGCGAGTATTAAGCAGGTAAAAATCATAGAAGAACATGACAAGAAACGTAAGTCAAAAAATTCAACAAACCAGTATAATTCCAAATTCGGGCAGGAACTTCATGAAGAACAGTGGAAAGACGAATATGTCCCTTGAAGAGAACCAATAACACTGAAAGAAAACGAAAAAAGTGAAAGACATCTGAATTGACAAGTTATCCGCATATAATGAACACTAGAATAATTTAAAATCAATTATGCATGTCATGATGGAAAAAGAAATTCGAGTCAATTAATAGCTAGGTCTAAATAAACTAGATGCGTTACAACCCTTCAATGTCCAAACAGAGAAAAAACATTATTAACATTACAATGCCATATCTACAATTCGGGAGTGAAAAGTAGGGAGGGAAATATTTGCCTCCTGTCATTACTAAAATTATGATTATAGGTACTCTACATTAGCATAATCTGCAATTTTACCATATGAAAGGAGGCTTTCGGTATATTGCATTAACATCTTAACCACACACAGTCTGGGATTCGCTTGGAAAAATGGGTAAAATACCGAAGAGGAATCCGACTTAGTGTGACGGGAGACTGTAAAGGAAACCACCTCTGGAGTGAAGGAGAAACCGTCGACAACGAATGCCCTGACGCCCGCCACGCAACGAAAAGAAACGAGACACAGGGGTAAGTTTGGCTGAAAGTTGTTTCAGAGAGAGGTGCGAATTATCCGTCCAATCTCTAAGGAAGCGGAGCACCACATCCACATCCCACAGATGTGAATATTTTGGTGCTGGAGGTCTCGACAGTTTAGCACCCTATAACAACCGACAAACCAGTGGGTTCTGACCCATCGGAATGCCATGTATGGGAACATGTGCCACTGAAACAGCCGATCTAACCACATTGAGAGATCGGTATGACCGGCCTAACGAAAACATATGTGAACGGCAGTTGAGGATTAATGGGACAGGTGCAGTAAAGGTGCAGTAAAGGGATCGGAATCCAGACACCAGACCATGCAGAAGTATTGCATTTCTTGGTGCCGGGAGCCCGTTAATCCCATAAGAGGTTAAGATAGGCCATGGACTGACCTGGATCTGAAAATCGTCCAGGCCACTAGGTCTAGCTTCTGATCTTCCACAGGGGAATGAGGTTCCCCCGGTGGTCCTGTCAGAAGTAGAGGGAATGCCAGTAGGAGAAGCGGAGATTCGTGGGACATCTCCAATAAGTTCAGAAACCATGCCTGACTCCACCAAAGTGGAGCTTTGAGAAGTAGATATACCCTGTGGGTACATGCGTGATGGAGCACCCTCACTATCATGGAGAATGGAGGGAATGCATATGCTCTGTGATTCAGCCATGTTTGTACAAACTTGTACAGGGTCACGCATTCCTACACGTCTTATTTCTTTCCATATGGATGCTATCTTTGCCCTAAGGAAGGCGTTGTACGCAGTTCCTCGAATCGATCACGAAACCTTCCCAACCAAACCAATTGGGAAGTAGAGTCTGTTCACCACAAAACCCAAAGATTCCAGAAAGTGAACAACAAATTTCATCTGCAATTTTAGCCTGGATGCGGATTCGCAGAAAATCAGCAAATCGTCCAGGTAAACCAGACACCATATGCCCGAATGTGAGCCATCACTGACTTCAGCAGCTTCTTGAAGCACCACGGAGCCGAGCTGAGGCTGAACGGCAGACATGTGAACTGGCATGCTTGTCCTCTCCTCCTGAAAAGGAGAAAGCGATAACATTCTAGGGCACCAGGGACTGACAGGTATGCGTCTTTAAGGTCTAGACGGGTAAACCAGTCGTTCGCGATGAGGAGGTCTTGCAGAAGATGAATTCACTCCATCTTGAAATGCCTGCATACTAAGTAATAATTTAGGTGTCATAAATTGATAACCGGACGGTAATCTCCTGTTTTTTTCTTGACCAGGAAGATATTGGGGAAGAAGCTGCCACCCTCTGGTGTGTATTGTATTGCGCATTTTTTGAAGAGGGTGTGGATTTCTTCATCCTCCAGGAGGTCTTGGTCCGCTGACATGTGTATTGGAGGCGGGAGAAAGGTCTCAATGGGTTGCGAGTAAAACTCTATGACATAACCCTGTACCGTCTAGAGTATCCAGGCATCTTTGGTGATCGTTTCCCAATTCTGCAAGAAAAGAGACAGGCTGCCAGCGGTAAAATTGGAAACAGGTAGGAAGGTAGTTGAACTCACCTGTAGAGAAGTGACCACATCCACGCCCTCTGGACCCTCCGGCTCCAGCCACACCTTTGTAGAATAAGGACCTCTGTGTAGTGACTGAGAAGAAGTTGGATGACGGAGTGTACAATCTGGAGCCTGTTGACCAGAAGCGGCTGGTGGCTCTCCTGCCGACCAACCCTCAGAAAAATACCTCTTCCAGGTGGGGCGCGGAATACCTGTTTCAGGGATGATTGTGCCTTATTTAAGGGGATAAACAAGTTTGCATGCCTCTTAAGTGCGGATATGAATGATTCACTAAACAGAAGGCCATTTGCTTCTAGGCCAAGTTCTTTTAATCCTAGTTCCAATAGCTTGTTGTCAATGCGAATCATGGCAGATTTGCGTTGTTCGGTGCATAGTGCCACATTGGCATTGCCCAGTGACATATAGAGTGTTGATCTCATTCGCGGATAGCATTAGTGTCAAGTTGGGTGCCTTGAGAGAGTGCCAAATCTGCAAAGTAGAGCATCTTTGCAATAGGGCCGAGCAAGTCTAGTAGTTTAATTTGCGCCGCCTTCAGGCCCTTCTCAATGCCTTTGAGTGGGTCTCATCCCGAGCGGGACATAAAGACCACAACCCTGGTGTCGAATTCGGGGGGTAATGGCCACCTTGTCCGACAGGAGTGGTTGCGGACATTCTGCTTTGAGGCATGCACAAACCTCTTTCTCTAACTGTTTGTGTAGCAAATTGTGTACAAATCGAGCCAGGTGGTTGGGGAGTCTCAACTCTGATGGTCGAGGGTGGCGAATGGTGCAAGGATCGAAGAGTTGTACCCCTTTCTCATCCAGGAACACCCCACCTTTGGCCATCATGGTCTTAGGGCCGCTCGGGATATCCCTTCGTCGGTGGTCTGCACCTAGTGTAGTTTCCTTAAAATATTTTAAGGAAGTCTGAGGTAAGTCTTGCCATTTATCTTCCTCTGACAGTAAACAGTCTTCACGCCACTCGTCCATGATGGTCAGGGTGCGTGGTGGGCCATAGACCTCCACGTCGGATGAAGAAGGGGGGTGGGTTTCCGTTGCTCTGCACGTTTGGATCATTTGACAGGTGCTTTGCCTTTGACCCTAGAAGCTGGAGGGCTGGATCCCTTTAAATGTCGCTTTGACTTTGAGATTTCCGAACCCGAGACCTCCGCCGAGTTTGGGGAGCCTGCCTCTCCATGGGGTTGGGGTAGAGCTTGTAGCAGAACCTTCTCAACCGAAGTTGCCACAGTGGCGTTAATCATTGCCTTAAAATCTTGGGTCAGTTGCAGTGTGTCTTCCATGATCCTATCGTGTCCTGTGTGAAAGACAGTTAGCGGGGATAGTGGTGATAGGGCAAGCACGTACGGGTGCCAGACTCCAGGTACAACTGGGGTTCACCCAGGGTATAGTGGCCTGAAGTGCCTGTGAGTGTATACGTTTTAGTGCCTGCTCACGGACCGAGGGGAAAGGTAATGGGAACCCACAATAGAGTAAGAAAACTGACAGAGGGCTGAGGCAAGCAGACAGATTAATATATATAAATACAAGTACAAATACAAGTAGGGTGCTTCAAATACTTAATCAATGTATAATCTATGTGGAAAAGGGTGAAGAAGGTGTTGCCCCCATTACGATTAATATATATAGTTACAACAATAGAGACAGGTATGGGAGAGCCAGGGGACATAAATAAGTGTAGTTAGAAACATAAAACAAGTAGTAAAAGCCAATTAATAGTAAAGCACCAGGAGAAACAAAATACTCTGACCTGTGCCAAGGCTGGAGCAGCAAAGAAAGAGGAAGAGCTGAGACTGATGGCATTTTATGTATTACCTGACTTTTTTTCTGATTGGTTGTTCTGTTTCTGTGCTAATGGAGATTTTCATTAAAGAGAGTTATGCAAATATGAAGCCTCCGGTCATGTGGTCAAATTGTATATACATTAACATTTAGATATAATACATAAATAATGTCATATCTATTTTAACATTGGTTACTTCAGTCCAACATCGTTAAGGCATACAGGTCTGCATTACGCAATACCAGTATGAAGAGAAACAATTATTTTTGACCATTTCTAGCATTTCTTTTCCATTTTTTATGTCTAGTGAGTAAATAAAAGGTAAATAAAAGTAGGTCAATCAACCTTAGCTCTGCTGTAGAGCCAAGAGATTAGACAACAGATAAGAATATGGATATAAAAAAAAATACTATTCTTCGAGTTCCACCAGGAATTGGCCCAACCTTGCTCTTGAAGAAAAAAGTCTGGGCACACACTTAGGCCAATTTGTTTAGAAATTTTAAATACTAT
Source organism: Pelobates fuscus (assembly GCF_036172605.1). Classification (NCBI taxonomy): domain Eukaryota; kingdom Metazoa; phylum Chordata; class Amphibia; order Anura; family Pelobatidae; genus Pelobates; species Pelobates fuscus. The sequence continues at coordinate 24,012,994 of NC_086324.1, read as the reverse complement.
TCTCTATAAACAAATAAACATCCAAGTTTAGTATCAGAATCCCTATCCATGTCACTTTTGCCATTAAATGAAGTAGGCATATGCTAATTGGTATTCAAGAAAAACACCTACTCCTCCCTAGTATCTCCGTTTAATTCATCTTGCCATGGCCACCTGTATTATTATGTTTTTTTCTCTCGACTGTAATTTGTGGGAAGTAAGCAGTTAGGTTGTAGCTAACCTTTAATTCAGCTATTGTTAGCACTTTTGTATGTCACCGCAGGATTCTGCAATTTAAAGTAAGATGTGCGTTCCTAACAGTAAAATATAATTATTCCCCTAACACCCCTTAACCACAATCACTACGAGAGTTTATTTCCTGTATACATTGTATATATACATGCCCTTCTAGGCATTTGCTAATATTTGTTAACTAAAGAACAGAAAATGAAATCTTTGAATTATCTTAAAACTGTATTAACTGTATATTTCATACTTTTATATTCTTAAATATATCTAAACTCTGTCATATATTACAGATCTCTACAGCTTTTAACATATCATATACATTGGACCAGAGCTGTTCATGGTGGGTAGGTGGATGTGATGGAAGCTAATGCTATTAGCAACTGGAATATTCCAAATATGGAGGACTCTGAAGTATTAGAAAAACATTAAAAAACCATAAGTACATAATATGACAATAAACGTGCTAATGCTCATCCAAGTCGAAACCCCATTCCCCTGTAGGACCAAGCAATAGTCATAATTGTATCACAACATAGGAGTATGAGAATTGCAAGAAAAAGAAAAAGTACAAGTAAAAAGTACAAAAAATAAATAAATCTCCGAGTCAAGTCATTAGGTAATTTGCTATTTTCAACTAGGAACATAATCTGGCTGTTGAAGCCTTGACAAGGAAGATTGCTCCCTAAAACATTACCTATTCTTTGACCCAAGACATACTTGAAAATGAGAGAAATCTCAATGTATCCATCCTGGTAAAATATTTTATAAATAAATAAATAAATATGCGCCGTAATCAACTAATTGCATTAAAGGAGTGCTGGACCATGTGTTTTGTCTCTGTTATTGTTGGATTTTGGTTCTATGGATTGCATTTTTTGTGAAGAAAATATACGTGTGCTCACCTACACAAGTGCATATGAAGACTTCAGTACAAGCCTATTCTACATTCAGATATATTCTACGTTTTCTCACCTGGTACCCCGTAACATGTGACCCTTTTTCTTCTTGCATTCCTTATCTGTGGTTATGCTGTGACACCTGTATCCAGCAAGGTAGCATGTGAGGAAAATTCACCCATGTCCTAACCATGAATCATGACAAACAATATCATAGCAGGTACAGAGGCACATTGCAGCTTGTGAGATTGTTGTGGGTCGAGCAAAGGGGCATGGCTCTACACAAGGACGATTTGATGGACCGCTACAGCAGAGTGAAATTTTTTGAGAAACTGTTGCAGATGGAATAGACAAGCCCATCAGCTTGGGAGATGGTGTTGTAGGAGAAAGAGGGCAACTGATCACCTTCAGAAAATGTTTTGTGAGTGGAACAGATCTGAAAAGCCATCAGTCCTAGTGCACCACATGCATCTCCCACTATAATGCCAATACATGTTCTTTTATATATATATATATATATATATATATCCAATCAATTGACACTTTCTTCAAAAGCTTTGTGAGATCAGGCTGCATCCCACTAATCTATGACATCACATGCTGAACTGTGTGTTTCCTAAAACCATAGCAGTGAAATAGATTACATGTTCCTGATTGGTCCAGAGAATGTTTTCGCTGGAAAAAAGAACCTTTAAAGTAATTTTTCCAGACCGTATAGAAATAAATATAGCAGACACAGGCAAGAATAAAATTAGGAAAAATATAAAATAATCCAATTAGAATTGCAAAAATTAGAAAAGCTAAGTATAGGATTGGAAAAATAGAGCCAATATTTCCGATTGTTATCCAAAGAGAAAGTCAGCTACTTTAAAAAGGCAAGGGTTAAAATCTTGAAAAATTGGGCGCAGGGGGATTTCTCTTGCCATTATATTTAAATGAAAATGTAAATGAAGAATATTTTGAAAGATCGGTGTGGAACATAGAGCTTGGTTGCTTCATCTAAGTGTTGCTTCTAAGTGTCTGTGGTTGGAGATATTCTGGAGAGTTTTACAGAAGCTTCAACTGTCTTAGAGTTGTGCTAAGAGTTTTCTTTTTTACTGTTACAGGTAAGATTCATCTGTAGGAAAAGGTTACTGATTGCACAAGGTTTGATTTCCTGTTGGTAATTATAAGGCATTTGATTGGATTAGGTAGCTACTTGCTATTGATTGCTGTGTAAATTAGCTATTGTTTGCTAATAAGCAGAGGCCTACCCAGGTGTTAAACATTCCTAGTGGGAGGTGATTTTAGGAGTATATAAGGGCTGTTGTCATTAGCTTGGCTAATAGAGCTTGGTTGCTTCATCTAAGTGTTGCTTCTAAGTGTCTGTGGTTGGAGATATTCTGGAGAGTTTTACAGAAGCTTCAACTGTCTAAGAGTTGTGCTAAGAGTTTTCTTTTTTACTGTTACAGGTAAGATTCATCTGTAGGAAAAGGTTACTGATTGCACAAGGTTTAATTTCCTGTTGGTAATTATAAGGCATTTGATTGGATTAGGTAGCTACTTGCTATTGATTGCTGTGTAAATTAGCTATTGTTTGCTAATAAGCAGAGGCCTACCCAGGTGTTAAACATTCCTAGTGGGAGGTGATTTTAGGAGTATATAAGGGCTGTTGTCATTAGCTTGGTTGCTTCATCTAAGTGTTGCTTCTAAGTGTCTGTGGTTGGAGATATTCTGGAGATAAACTGGAGGTAATCTGAGGTATTCAGGAGGATAAATAAAAAGTTAAGATTCGTTTGATTTAAATAATTGATCTCATTGGAATGGCAGACTTAGTTCAGTGTAATAGTTGCTATGCATTTGTTTCGCGTTCCACTTTTTGGAGGTTTAGTTGTTGTCTAATCTGTAGACAGTTCTCTATCTTGAGGCAGGAGATTGTATTTTTGAAATCTGAGATTTGTAAATTATCTGGTAAACAAACTCAGGCTGGAACTGCTGCAAAGCCACTGCCACAGAGACATACTAGGAATGGCAGATGGATTACTGTAGGATCTGGTCGACTTAGAGTTGTGGATAAAAGGCATATTGCACAGTCTGTTGTTCTACATAATTCATTTTCTGCACTTTCAGAGTGTAGTGGTGTCCTGGAGAGAGTCACTGAGGCTAGTGGTGTCCTGGAGAGAGGCACTGAGGCTAGTGGTGTTGTGCAGAGAGGCACTGAGGCTAGTGGTGTTGTGCAGAGAGGCACTGAGGCTAGTGGTATTGTGCAGAGAGGCACTGAGGCTAGTGGTGTTGTGCAGAGAGGCACTGAGGCTAGTGGTGTTGTGCAGAGAGGCACTGAGGCTAGTGGTGTTGTGCAGAGAAGCAGTGAGGCTAGTGGTGTTGTGCAGAGAGGCACTGAGGCTAGTGGTGTTGTGCAGAGAGGCACTGAGGCTAGTGGTGTTGTGCAGAGAGGCACTGAGGCTAGTGGTGTTGTGCAGAGAGGCACTGAGGCTAGTGGTGTTGTGCAGAGAGGCACTGAGGCTAGTGGTGTTGTGCAGAGAGGCACTGAGGCTAGTGGTGTTGTGCAGAGAGGCACTGAGGCTAGTGGTGTTGTGCAGAGAGGCACTGAGGCTAGTGGTGTTGTGCAGAGAGGCACTGAGGCTAGTGGTGTTGTGCAGAGAGGCACTGAGGCTAGTGGTGTTGTGCAGAGAGGCACTGAGGCTAGTGGTGTTGTGCAGAGAGGCACTGAGGCTAGTGGTGTTGTGGAGAGAGGCACTGAGGCTAGTGGTGTTGTGCAGAGAGGCTTGAAGACTATGATGAGGCCTAATAGAAAGCAGTTGTTGTTGGGGGATTCCATCATAAGAGGTGTGGAGATGGACAATGGTGGTCTTGTGAGGTGTCTTCCCGGAGCTACTGCTCACAGAGACAGGAGACGTATCTGTAATATTGTTAAGCAAGCAAAGCAGGAAGGGGAATTGGATGTACTTGTCCATTTAGGGACAAATGACTTGGCTTGCAATGAGGTTTCAGAGGTTAAGGAAGTTTTTAGTGTTTTTGCCAATGATATACGGCAGGTTGCTTCCACACTGTCATTCTCTGAAGTTCTGCCTGTGCATAACACTCAGAATGACAGGCGGATGCGTATTAGGGACTTTAACTTGTGGCTTGGTGAATGGTGTCGGGAGCAAGGATTTGGCTTTATTGCTCATGGTAGCTCTGTTTGGAATGGAAATAAACTGTACAAAAAAGATGGTTTGCATCTTTCTCAAAAGGGAACAAATGTTCTCAGTGAGCAGTTCAGAGGTTTTGCTAAGATGTATTTAAACTAGGATGGGGGGGCAAAAGGGTGATAAAACATCAATCCAATTGTCCCCCAAAACAAGGACAGAAGGTGCCTGTAGCAAGTGTGTTAAAAAATGATAAGCTTAGAGTCATGTCTACAAATGCTCGCAGTTTAGGGAATAAGATCCATGAACTTGTGGCAATAATGGCAACTGATAGTGTAGATTTAGTCGCTGTTACTGAGACATGGTATAATGAAAAAAAAGACTGGGACATAGCAATACCAGGGTACTCTTTATATAGAAAAGACAGGGAAGGCAAGAAAGGGGGAGGGGTGGCCCTGTATGTGAAGGATAGCATAAAATCTAGCCTAATAAAGGTTAGTGAGACGAACATAGAGTCCATTTGGGTTACGTTAGAATTTGGTAATCACACAGTAGTTCGTGTAGGTGTGATTTATAGGCCCCCAGGACAAATTGAAGAGTTAGATAATCTACTAGTTGAAGAAATAGCTAAAATGACAATGAAGGGGGAAGTTATCACCATGGGTGACTTTAATCTTCCTGATGTGAATTGGAAAACAAAAATAGCTACTTGTGCCAGAAGCACACATATTCTAAACTCCCTACTGGGACTGTCTCTAAAACAAGTCGTTGAGGAGCCAACTCGTAAAGAGGCCATACTAGATTTAGTGTTAACAAATGGAGATTTGGTATCAGATATTACTGTAGGTGAAAGTTTAGGATCCAGTGATCATCAGTCAGTGTGGTTTAATATAAGAACAGTGACTGAGTCACACCACACAAAAACAAAAGTTTTAGACTTTAGAAAAACAGACTTTTCTAAAATTAGAATATGTGTAAAGGAGTCATTATCAGACTGGAGCAATTTAAATGGAGTCCAAAATAAATGGGATTATTTAAAAGCTGCACTACTGAAGGCAACAGAAAATTGCATTAGGCTTGTCAGTAAAAGCAAAAAATTCAAGAAACCACTGTGGTACTCCGCAGATGTGGCCAAAATAGTAAAAAACAAAAAGTTAGCATTTAGTAATTATAAAAAAACCCAGAGTGAGGAAGACAGAACGACCTATAAGATTAGGCAGAAAGAGGCTAAGCAAGTTATAAGAGCTTCCAAATCACACACAGAAGAGAAAATAGCACAGTCAGTAAAAAAGGGGGACAAAACTTTTTTTAGATACATAAATGAGAAAAGAAAAGTAAAACAAGGATTAGTTAGATTAAAAACAAAAGAAGGAAGGTATGTAGATGAGGATAAAGGTCTAGCTGACTGCCTCAATGGATATTTTTTTTCGGTATTTACAGCTGAAAATGAAGGAAAGGGACCTCTGTTAAAAAAAAGGATAAATGAGTCATTTATTACACGTGAGTTTACAGAGGAAGAGGTTCTATTTCAACTGTCAAAAGTAAAGACAAATAAGTCAATGGGACCTGATGGAATACACCCAAAGCTATTAAAAGAGCTTAGTGGTGTACTAGCAAAACCATTAACAGATTTATTTAACCAATCATTGTTAACAGGAGTAGTCCCAGAAGATTGGAAGTTAGCGAATGTTGTGCCCATTCACAAGAAAGGTAATAGGGAGGAGTCGGGCAACTATAGGCCAGTAAGCCTTACTTCAGTAGTGGGGAAAGTGATGGAAACCATGTTAAAGGATAGGATTGTTGAACATCTAAAAACACATGGATTTCAAGATCAGAGACAACATGGGTTTACTTCAGGGAGATCATGCCAAACTAATCTTATTGATTTTTTTGATTGGGTAACTAAAATTATAGATCAGGGTGGTGCAGTAGACATTGCTTACCTAGATTTCAGTAAGGCTTTTGACACTGTTGCACATAGAAGGCTTATCAATAAACTGAAATCTTTGAGTTTGGATTCCAATATTGTTGAATGGGTAAGGCAGTGGCTGAGTGACAGGCAACAGAGGGTTGTAGTCAATGGAGTATATTCGAAGCTTGGGCTTGTCACCAGTGGGGTACCTCAGGGATCTGTACTTGGACCCATTCTCTTTAATATTTTTATTAGTGATATTGCAGAAGGTTTTGATGGTAAGGTGTGTCTTTTTGCGGATGATACTAAGATATGTAACAGGGTTGATGTTCCAGGAGGATAAGCCAAATGGCAAATGATTTAGGTAAACTAGAAAAATGGTCAGAGTTGTGGCAACTGACATTTAATGTGGATAAGTGCAAGATAATGCATCTTGGACGTAAAAACCCAAGGGCAGAATACAGAATATTTGATAGAGTCCTAACCTCAACATCTGAGGAAAGGGATTTAGGGGTGATTATTTCTGAGGACTTAAAGGTAGGCAGACAATGTAATAGAGCAGCAGGAAATGCTAGCAGAATGCTTGGTTGTATAGGGAGAGGTATTAGCAGTAGAAAGAGGGAAGTGCTCATGCCATTGTACAGAACACTGGTGAGACCTCACTTGGAGTACTGTACACAGTACTGGAGACCATATCTTCAGAAGGATATTGATACCTTAGAGAGAGTTCAAAGAAGGGCTACTAAACTGGTTCATGGATTGCAGGATAAAACTTACCAGGAAAGGTTAAAGGATCTTAACATGTATAGCTTGGTGGAAAGACGAGACAGGGGGGATATGATAGAAACATTTAAATACATAAAGGGAATCAACACAGTAAAGAAGAAAAACTACCACAACCAGAGGACATAGTCTAAAATTAGAAGGACAAAGGTTTAAAAATAATATCAGGAAGTATTACTTTACTGAGAGGGTAGTGGATGCATGGAATAGCCTTCCAGCTGAAGTGGTAGAGGTTAACACAGTAAAGGAGTTTAAGCATGCGTGGGATAGGCATAAGGCTATCCTAACTATAAGATAATGCCAGGGACTAATGAAAGTATTTAGAAAACTGGGCAGACTAGATGGGCCGAATGGTTCTTATCTGCCGTCACATTCTATGTTTCTATGTTTCTATGTTTCTATGTAACATGTCATTAATAGTATAGAAATAGTTTTGGCAATAACACTGATTGGTCAGGTATTTTATTTCTATTTTATTTATTTATGACTGGCATTTATAAAGCGCCAACAGATTCTGTAGCGCTGTACAATTAGTGGAGAACATACAATATACACAGACAAAAGATAGAGAGGGCCCTGCCTGTAAGCAGAGCTCTAGCCATTTAAGCTCTTTTATACAAAGTGCTTAGCTAGATAGCCCATGAGCTTACAATCTAAAGTATGTATATACCTATGCAGAGGTAGTATAGGTTTAAAGGGGGTCACTAATTAATCTATCTATCTGTCTATCTATCTGTCTATCTATCTATCTATCTATCTACCGTATATACTCGAGTATAAGCCGAGTTTTTCAGCACATTTTTTTTTGCTGAAAACCCCCAACTCGGCTTATACTCGAGTCAATAGTCTGTATTATGGCAATTTGCATTGCCATAATACAGACTGGGGCTGCAGAGAGCGTTACTTACCTTTCCTGCAGCTCCTGTCAGCTCTCTCCTCCTCCGCGCCGTCCGTTCAGCACCTCGGTCAGCTCCCAGTGTAAATCTCGCGAGAGCAGCGGCTCTCGCGAGACTTACAGTGTGAGCTGACAGAGGGAGCTGACCGGACGGCGCGGAGGAGAGAGCTGACAGGAGCTGCAGGAAAGGTAAGTAACCTCTCTGCAGCCCCCACAGCCCCCCTACTGAACTGCCAACCCCACTGGACCACCAGGGAAGGAGCCCCCCTCCCTGGCCAGCTAGCAAGCAGGGAGGGGGGACGAAACAAAAATAAATTAATAATAAAATAATAATTTAAAAAAAAAAAATAACATTACAAATAATAAATAATAATAAAAAAATATGAAAATAATAAAAAAATAATAAGTAAATAAAAAAATAATGAAAAAAAAATATTAAAATAATGTAAAAAAAATAATAAAATTGCCCACCCCCCCAAGGCTCTGCAATACACACACACACTGCACTCATACACACTGCACTCATACACACACACTGCATTCATGCACACACTGCACTCATACACACACTGCACTCATACACACACTGCACTCATACACACACTGCACTCATACACACACACACTGCACTCATACACACACACTGCACTCATACACACACACACTGCACTCATACACACACACACTGCACTCATACACACACACTGCACTCATACACACACACACTGCACTCATACACACACACACGGCACTCATACACACACACTGCACTCACACTCACACACACTGCACTCACACTCACACTGCACTCACACACACTGCACTCACACACACTGCACTCACAAACACTGCACTCACACACACTGCACTCATACACACACTGCACTCATACACACACACACTGCACTCATACACACACACACTGCACTCATACACACACACACTGCACTCATACACACACACACTGCACTCATACACACACACTGCACTCACACTCACACACACTGCACTCACACTCACACACACTGCACTCACACTCACACACACTGCACTCACACACACTGCACTCATGTCAGGATCGGGACAGGGATCCAACACGCAGAGTACAAACAGTAGCCAGATACGTATACCGGACCTTAGAATGGCCGGACTAACGTAAGTAGTACAGTATAGAATGGTCAAAGACAAGCCGAGGTCGAGGGTAACAGAAGACAGGTAAGCGAGAGACAAGCCGAATCAAGGGTAACAGAGATAAGCAGAGTAAGGTAAACAAGCCGGGTCAAAACCAAAAGGGATAATAGAATACACAAGCACTGAGTGACTAGAACAAGCTAGAACCATGACAGGGCAATGAGCTAATGAAAGAAGCTCTGTTAAATACCCTGTTCAGAGCAGTAACCACGCCTCCGAGGCGTCCTGATTGGTCCTGCAGCAATTGAGTGACAGGTCGTTCCGGGGGAGTGTCCTGATGACAACTTCCTGCCTAGATGCTGTAAAAGGCAGTCACTCCCTCGTGGCCGGCCTTGCATGACCGGATAGACCTTGGGGAAGGGAGCCATCAGGCCGTCTGGATGGAGGAACAGCTAAGTCTCTACCTCTTTCGGAGGTAGAGACCACAGGTACCCTGACAGTACCCCCCCTCTCAGATACGCCCACCGGGCGGAATACACCAGGGCGAGAAGGGAATCGAGAGTGAAACGCCCTGCGGAGACGGGGAGCATGCACCTCCTCCTGAGGTACCCAACTTCTCTCCTCAGGACCATAACCCTTCCAATCGACCAGATATTGCAGTTTCTCCCGGGAGATTCGAGAATCAACGATGGAATTGACCTCATACTCCTCCTGATCCTCCACCTGAACTGAGCGGGGAGGGGCGATCGTGGAGGAGAACCTGTTACAAATTAATGGTTTTAGCAAGGAAACATGAAATGAATTAGGAATGCGTAAGGCATTAGGCAACGCTAAACGATACGCAACTGGGTTAATTTGAGACAGTACCCTGTAAGGTCCAATATATCGAGGAGCAAACTTCATGGACGGCACTTTTAACCGAATGTTTCTAGTACTTAACCATACTCTATCGCCTGGAACAAACACCGGTGCTGCCCTTCTACGTTTGTCAGCGTGTTTTTTAACCAGCGTAGAATTGTGCAGAAGGATTTGTCGAGTTTGATCCCACAACTTTCTTAAATTGGCAACATGAACATCCACCGACGGTATCCCTTGAGAAGAAGACTCCGAAGGAAGGATGGAAGGATGAAAGCCATAATTCAAGAAAAAAGGGCTAGAATGCGTAGAATCACAAATGAGATTGTTATGTGCAAACTCCGCCCAAGGAATCAAACCGACCCAATCGTCCTGGTGTTCTGAAACGAAACAACGTAAATATTGTTCAACTTTTTGGTTAGTGCGTTCAGCAGCTCCATTGGACTGAGGATGATAGGCAGAGGAGAAATTCAATTTGATGCCTAGTTGGGAGCAGAATGATCTCCAAAAACGGGAAACAAATTGGGAGCCTCTGTCAGAGACAATTTGGGAAGGTATCCCATGCAAACGGAAAATCTCCCTGGCGAATATCTCCGCTAATTCGGGCGAAGATGGGAGTTTAGGTAAGGGAATGAAGTGAACCATTTTAGTAAATCTGTCTACCACAGTGAGGATGACAGTCTGCTTTTTAGAGATAGGCAAATCAACAATGAAGTCCATTGCCAGGCAGGACCAAAGCTTTTCAGGAACCTCTAAAGGGTGCAGAAATCCGCATGGAAGCGAATGGGGTAGCTTGGTCTTGGTACAAACTTCACATGCCCCGATGAATTCTTTAATATCCTTGCGTAAGTCAGGCCACCAAAAATCTTTAGAGACCAGCGCATAAGTCTTGCGGATGCCAGGATGCCCAGCCACCTTGCTGTTATGGAGACAGCGTAGCACCTCCAGTTGGAGAGCGGCAGGAACGAAGTGTCGATCCCCAGGAGTCTGTTTGGGTGCCAAATGCTGAAACTTCATGATCTCAGAAAGCAATGGAGAGTGAATCCTGAGATTCGTGTTCGCGATGATATTCCCCTTAGGAACTATGGAGGAGAGAAGTGGTTCAGTTATAGTGGATGGTTCATATTGACGAGACAAAGCATCGGCTTTAGAGTTCTTAGAACCAGGTCTATACGTAAGTACATAATTAAAGTGAGTGAGGAACAAGGCCCAGCGAGCCTGCCTGGCGGACAAGCGCTTAGCCTCCCCAATATAAGACAAGTTCTTATGATCCGTAAGAATAGTAACAGGGTGTAGTGTCCCTTCCAGTAAATGTCTCCACTCCTTTAAAGCCTTAATGACCGCTAACAGTTCCCTCTCCCTGATGTCATATCTGCTCTCAGGCCCAGAAATTTTTTTAGAGAAGAAACCACAAGGGTGTAACGGTTTATCCACCCCTAACCTTTGAGACAGAACAGCCCCAACTCCTGTCTCAGAAGCATCGACCTCGAGCAAGAAAGGCAGAGTCGTATCAGGATGAACTAGAATGGGAGCTGAGGCAAAAAGTTCCTTGAGAGTCTTAAAAGCACCAAGAGCTTCCTCAGACCAGAACTTAGTATCAGCCCCTTGTTTGGTCATATTGGTAATAGGCGCAATGATAGAGGAGTAACCCTTAATGAAGCGCCTATAGTAGTTGGAAAAACCAATAAACCTTTGGATAGCCTTGAGTCCTTTGGGCAAAGGCCAGTCTAAAATAGATTGGAGTTTACCAGGATCCATTTTAAAACCTTCCCCAGAAATCACGTACCCAAGAAAGTCTACCTGAGACTGATCAAAACTGCACTTCTCCAATTTGCAGTATAGACCATGTTGCAGAAGTTTGTGTAACACCTTTCTGACCTGTCTATGGTGAGTCTCAATCTCCTTAGAGTGTATTAGTATGTCGTCCAGGTAAACAATAACACAATCATGCTGAAACTCCCTAAGTACCTCATTAATCAAATCTTGAAATACTGCAGGAGCATTGCATAGTCCAAATGGCATAACAGTGTATTCGTAATGGCCATACCGGGTATTGAATGCCGTCATCCACTCGTGACCTTGCTGGATTCTCACCAAATTGTAAGCCCCTCTGAGATCTAACTTGGTGAAGATTTTGGAGCCCTTAAGACGATCAAATAACTCGTTAATCAGTGGGATAGGATAGGCATTTCTGACAGTTATTTTATTCAAGCCTCGGTAATCGATACAAGGTCTCAGCATGCCATCCTTCTTCTTAATGAAAAAGAACCCCGCCCCGGCCGGAGAAGAAGACCTCCTGATGAATCCCTTTTCTAAATTCTCCTGAATATACTCCTCTAGAACCGAGTTTTCCTGAACAGACAAAGGATATACATGGCCCCTCGGAGGCATAGTCCCGGGTAGAAGCTTAATTTTACAGTCAAATGACCTGTGGGGCGGCAAAGAATCGGCATTCTTCTTGTCAAACACTGCCCTTAAGTCTAGGTAAAGGTCTGGTATTTGTCTTTCTGTGGACTGAGTAGGATTCTCCTGTATGTTAATATTAGCTAATGGAGAAACCTTGCACAAACACCGATCCTGGCAGCCCTGGCCCCACGAGAGTATCTCCCCTAACTCCCAATCGATAATAGGGTTATGTTCTCTCAACCATGGGTACCCCAGAACTATGGGAACGGAAGGAGACGAAATGAGCAGAAGAGATAAATTCTCCACGTGTAGGATACCAACATTTAAATCAATGGGTATGGTCTCACGAAAGATAACAGGGTCTAGTAGTGGTCTACCATCTATGGCCTCAACGGCCAAGGGTGTCTCCCTTAGCTGGGATGGGAAATTGTTTTTACTAGCAAAGGCTTGGTCGATAAAATTCTCAGCAGCACCGGAATCTATCAAAGCCATAGCCCTTACTACTTCCCTCCCGCAAGTTAAGGAAACTGGTAGCAGAAGCCTGTGATCTTTATAATTAGGAGTAGAGGACAAAATAGAAACACCCAAGGCCTGTCCTCTAGAGAGACTTAGGTGCGAGCGTTTCCCGGGCGGTTAGAACAGTTCGAGAGTAAATGACCCTTAGCTCCACAATACATACACAAACCCTCTCTTCTCCTGTACTGTCTTTCCTCCTCAGAGAGGCGGGTATACCCTATCTGCATAGGTTCAGGAAGTAAAGATACCGTGGAGTCAGGACTTGGAAAAGCGGGGGCTAACCTAAAAGAAGGTCTCCGGTTCCTCTCTCGAGTGTTCTGTCTCTCTCTTAAACGTTCATCTATACGAGAGATGAACGAAATTAAATCCTCTAAATTCTCAGGGAGTTCTCTGGTAGCAACCTCATCAAGAATTACTTCAGATAAGCCATTCAAAAATACATCCATATACGCCTGCTCATTCCACTTGACTTCTGACGCCAGAGACCTGAACTCTAGTGCATAATCCACCAGTGTTCGGTTCTCCTGTTTCAGACGCAACAGTAATCTGGCTGCATTAACCTTTCTACCTGGAGGGTCAAATGTTCTTCTAAAAGCAGCTACAAAGGCGTTATAGTTATAAACTAATGGGTTATCGTTCTCCCATAATGGGTTGGCCCATCTCAGAGCTTTCTCAATAAGTAGGGTGATAATAAATCCTACCTTTGCCCTATCTGTAGGATAAGAGCGAGGTTGCAATTCAAAGTGGATACTAATTTGGTTTAAGAAACCACGACACTTCTCAGGAGCCCCACCATAGCGTACTGGGGGGGTAATGCGAGAAGAAGCACCCACTGTGGCTACCTCTAGACCTGAACCGACAGGAGAAACAGGGGTATTACGTATCTCCTCTGGTGGGTTATTGGCACGAGATAATAGAGCCTGTAGCGCAAGCGCCATCTGATCCATTCTGTGATCCATGGCTTCAAACCTAGGATCAGGAGAAGCCAGCTGACTGTTTGTACTTGCAGGATCCATTGGCCCTGTCGTAATGTCAGGATCGGGACAGGGATCCAACACGCAGAGTACAAACAGTAGCCAGATACGTATACCGGACCTTAGAATGGCCGGACTAACGTAAGTAGTACAGTATAGAATGGTCAAAGACAAGTCGAGGTCGAGGGTAACAGAAGACAGGTAAGCGAGAGACAAGCCGAATCAAGGGTAACAGAGATAAGCAGAGTAAGGTAAACAAGCCGGGTCAAAACCAAAAGGGATAATAGAATACACAAGCACTGAGTGACTAGAACAAGCTAGAACCACGACAGGGCAATGAGCTAATGAAAGAAGCTCTGTTAAATACCCTGTTCAGAGCAGTAACCACGCCTCCGAGGCATCCTGATTGGTCCTGCAGCAATTGAGTGACAGGTCGTTCCGGGGGAGTGTCCTGATGACAACTTCCTGCCTAGATGCTGTAAAAGGCAGTCACTCCCTCGCGGCCGGCCTTGCATGACCGGATAGACCTTGGGGAAGGGAGCCATCAGGCCGTCTGGATGGAGGAACAGCTAAGTCTCTACCTCTTTCGGAGGTAGAGACCACAGGTACCCTGACAACTCACACACACTGCACTCACACACACTGCACTCATACACACTGCACTCATACACACTGCACTCATACACACTGCACTCATACACACACACTGCACTCATACACACACGCTGCACTCATACACACACGCTGCACTCATACACACACGCTGCACTCATACACACACGCTGCACTCATACACACACACACACACACACATGCTGCACTCATACACACACACACACGCTGCATTCATACACACACACACACACACACATGCTGCATTCATACACACACACACACACGCTGCATTCATACACACACACACACACTGGAAATAAATATTCAGTTAATATAACTTTTTTAGGATCTAATTTTATTTAGAAATTTACCAGTAGCTGCTGCATTTTCCACCCTAGTCTTATACTCGAGTCAATAAGTTTTCCCAGTTTTTTGGGGTAAAATTAGGGGCCTCGGCTTATATTCGGGTCGGCTTATACTCGAGTATATACGGTATCTATCTATCTATCTATCTATCTATCTATCATCTATCTATCCAACTATCCAACAAACCCACCTATCTATATGTCTGTCTGTCTATCTTATTTTATTTTATCTTATCTTATCTTATCTGTCTATCTATCTGTCTCACTATCTATCTATCTCACTATCTATCTATCTATATATCTATCTATCTATCTATCTATCTATACAGCATCTATCTATCTATACAGCATCTATCTATCTATCTATCTATCTATATATTTATCTATCTATCTATCTATCTATCTATCTATCTATACAGCATCTATCTATCTATCTATCTATCAATCAATATATCTATATATCTACCTATCTCACTTTATATCTATCTATCTATCTATCTATCTATCTATCTATCTATCTATCTATCTATCTCTCTATCTATCTATCTATCTATCTATCTATCTATCTATCTATCTATCCATCCATCCATCCATCCATCCATCCATCCATTATATGTAACAGAGAAACATGTGTTATAAAGAAATAATACCTTTGAGAGGTTCTGGAGACTTCATAATAAACTGTGGGACTAATATGTTAAAGAGCAAATTCTATCAATCCTAGTGCAGCACCAGAATACATAGAGGTCTCTGTTTATTTCTTCCTCCCTCCTAGTACTCAAATCTGTTTCGTTTTTTTTCACTAAAGCAGGAATTAGCAGGAATTCAAAGTGAATTCAATTCACTTCCTGTGATTTTAATTAGCATGTTTACTTATCCCTATATTTAACAAATATGTATTTGTGAGGTGTGAAACATAAAATTACATGTAATTACCTCTTTATCCTGCAACTGGCCGCCTCCATCTTAGCTTCCTGTCAGTCATTATTGGAATCTCTGCCCTTTGCACCTGGCAATCAGCATAGAGAAGGCATCCAGAGAAAAGACGAAATACATTGAGGTTTCCATTTGTCCTCCTGGTTTGCAACGTTTGCCTTGGCTTTAACGTGTCTGAATTGAAATATGGTGCTATTTGCTAAACCCTTAATCTACATATAAAAGAAAATGTATCTTCTCACGACAATAAGGCTACACACGTTATAGGTGATTGTCAATGTTTTATTGAATTATGTCAATTTCAGAGAAGTGGAGTTTCCCTTCAATGGTAGCAGCTACAAATGGCAGCTGATGTCTCGGAACATGACTTGTATTAAAGCCGATCTGTCTCTTCTGAATGTTTCATAAAGATATAATGCGTATGAAATATTCATGCTGACTGAATTGGAATTTCTTTGAAATTCCAGTGGAATCCAAAGATACCAGAAGACAAAGTAGAGATTGACCTGAGGTTGACAAAAGGCAGAGCTCTGCTGTGAACTTTTGTCCAATCCCAGTAACCATCACAAATGAGGACTGTGGGATTCAGGTATCATCGAGATCTATGTAGATTCCTATGGTCTCATCAGGTCTTCCATAGACCTCAATGTTGTACTCTTGAGCATGTTTGAGAGTACAGCACTCATGCAGTTCCTAGCTCAATAGACAGTCCCCTGAAGAAGATGGTGGAGACTTCAAAGGGCAACCAGAGATGTCACATGTATGTCCTGATCTAGCCTAATAAACACACAAGTAAATAGGTGTATGTGTCTGGTTTTGTATATTTGTGTGCATGTGTGTCTGTGTCTATTTATACATGTTTTGCGTATTCCGAATGCTAGCTTAAACACTCACCGTAACCTCAGTCCAAACACTAACTTTAGCCCTAACCCTTTCCATAAATTAAAGAAAAAACACAATTTATTTCCATAAAGTAAAGAAAAACACACACAAAAAAACATACATTATAAAATCTTGGAGTCTTTTTGTTTTTTTTGTAATGTCTGTTGAACCCTTTAAATGCATTATTTTGCATAATGAATCCATCACTATTATTTATGATTTCTCTCTCACTACACATTCAAATTATGCTTACTTGCTACTAAGATGCCAAATATGTTCCAAGAAAACAAAAATCCACATAGCTACTTAACCCCCAGCATGTTTGGAAGCAGAGCATCAGCTTTGCCAAAATAGGGAGACACATTTCCAATCTATAATATTGGAAAGCGCTGCGGAATTAGTTGGTGCTATATAAATACCAATAATAATAATAATAATTGTCCTGTTTTGGTGATAACTTGCCTGTTACAGCTTTGTGTTCTCAGGGAATCCTTGTACTGTTGTACACCTTCATTTCCATAGCTTGGTGCATTGTGTATTCCAGGGTGCCCTATATTATTTAAAAAAATAAATACATTCCAGTCCATTTGAATGAGTCTGGCTATTCTCTTCCAATCTCATGTTTTTACTACAGAATTATTGTCATTTATAAGGAAGTAACATCTTTGGCAGCAGAGTACAATAGGTGACTGAGACTTGCAAATTAATTTAACAAGAAAAAAATGAACTTACTGAAACAAGAGTTGGCAAGGACCCTGCACACACAAGCTCACAATATAAATTAAGTGGAGATAAAAACACACACAAATTGCAATAACAAATTACATTCTAATCAAAATAAAATTGTTTATAGGAGTAGTAATAATACTAACATATGTAAACATTCAAAGATATGAAAAAAGGAGAAAATGGGGTTGGAACAGTCAAAAGGTAGATTCCACACAAGTTAACTAGTTAGGCATTAACTCTGTTCTCAAGCAAATGGCTGTTCAAGGGTATCTTAAAGGACTGAAGAGTAGGGAAAATGCTATAATTGAGCGAGGAAGAGAATTGGTGATACAGGTACAGATAGAGGACAAAATTATTTTTAGTGTGGATGCATAAATCGGGGAAAAATAATGGATATAGGTAAGGATTGGGGTTTAAGCTGAACCCTAACATTTATAAGAAGTCAATGTAGGGATTGACAGATGGAGGTGTGGAAGAAGGGAGGTCACAGTAACGTTCTATGTTCATGGCACCATTCTTTGCAAAGTCTACAGATATTAGCGAATAAAATTCCCAACTTTTTGGGACATCCTGGAACCACTAGCTGGCACCAATAACAATGCTGGTGCCAAAATGCTCTACATAAATGTATTCCTTGAATAACGAAAACACTAATAAACTACATATTCTGCAGTTCACACATACTTTATAATTTATTCAGAGCCTAGAACGATGTGAGGTTATATCAAACAAATTAACAGAAAGACTATATAATCAGCGTGAAGATTAAAATGTCCATAGATTAAATTCTCAAAAACACTACAAACAGACTGGTGACATTTCATGGAAACGTTAAATGAGCTAACATACGCAGATTTTAGAACACTGTATCTAACAGGACAGGACTTGACAACTACAATTCCCATCATCTTCAATTGAGTCTCCACTGATTTGGGATGATAGGAGATGCAAACATTAGAGGGTATCGGTTTCTGAAATCTGACCTGGGGAGTTATGAGTTTTCCTTAGATATGATACTTTAGGGGATAGAGTTTCTAAGAAACCAGACTTCCCATCATCACTACTTCCAAGGATTGTATTTATTAATTTATGACTATCATTGACACACGTTCATGTAGTATTAAATATTCTGCACTGACCTACATCTAGGGTTATAAATTATTGACATCAATCTTGAGTAACAGATTACTTCCTGACATGTTTTGTAGCTGTGTATTACACATGTAATGTAGGTATCCTTACAAACTGGGAGAGGGAGAGACTCTTCATTGCTCTTGTCAGAATTATTTAGAATTATCTGAACTGCAGTTAACTCTCTTTTTTTCAGGGTTACGAGCTGAACAAACAACTGAATATGTCGGATGGTCTGGGCTGTAGATTTCTCTACTTCTCAATCACCCAGGAATCAAAGCTATTTTGCAGAATAAATTAAACTTGAACCTTCACAGAAAAAGCAAGATCTGCATTTCACAGTATAAAAATGCTTAAAACACCCAATAATGCTGGGATAACATACACGCAAAACAAGTGCACGGCTATGTAAAAAAAAAAAGCAATATTAATGAGAATTCCAACTCTTCATATAGGATATCGAATATGTCCTAAAAAAATGAATTAACCCAGTGTCAGTGGAATTAATTTAACCTTTGCTCAAGCTACATTACCATCATTGCTACCATCCTCAAACATGCTTTACTTTGGGACATGGTTACAAGTGCCTCCCACTAATTCTAACACTTACACTCTGCACTGATGATAAGGGACGCACCTCTGACTCCCAATGCACTCTGCAGTAAGGTGTCATGATCACTTCTGTAATCATGTGAAATATTTTTTTTTTTTTAAAAAGGGGCATTTCATATAAACCTTTTGGTGTACACACAAACCAAACCAAAAATTACAAGAATATTAATGGCTTGTAACATGTGCTAGATAAATAACAAGACTGGTGTGACGGACGTCACAGATTGTTTGCATGGAGATATTATTTCCTATGGGGAGACGTAATGCGCATGCGCGGAATTTCCGCGCATGCGCATTAGGTCTCCTCGGCCGGTGAGCGAGATTAGTCTCGCCCACCGGCCGACGTAAACACTAGGAGGAGCGTCGCGGAGGCGGAGACAGCGGCGAGGGACATCGCCGCTGTCCCAGGTAAGTCACTGAAGGGGTTTTCACCCCTTCAGTAACCGGGGATTGGTGGGTGGGAGGGAGAGGGACCCTCCAGTGCCAGAAAAACGGATCGTTTTTCTGGCACTGGAGTTTCCCTTTAAGTAAGACTGAATGTAAACATCCACTTTAGAGATTCACTTTATTCACTATCATCATAATTGCAACCACATTAAGCAAAACAAGTCTCTGCTCTTTACAAATTGATATGACTGCTGCAGTGAATTCTGGGTTTTTGGTAGAATTAGGATGACTTACAGGGTTACTTGAGAGTTACTTACTAAATTGAGAATTCAAGGTGAATTTAAAGTGAATTTCAAATTTAAGGTCAAACTAGTAGGACTGGAAGCATAGCTTACCGGGATAATTTTTCCAGTTAGACTATTTTGGCGTTAAATTTGAATTATAGAAAATTCTCTCTTTAGTGAATAAGTCTTTTAATGCTAAAAGGGCTTCAAAGCTGTGTGCTCATATCTACTAGCCTCTATTAGGGACATTTCATTAGCCAAATTAAGTGAATTTGTTCGCCATTCTGCTATCAGTGAATAAGTTATATGAAGATTCTGCTAATTTCAACAAACAATGAAAAGGTAGTTTTGTTAGTGCAAATGTTTTTTCAATAACCAAATGTACACGGTATGAATAGCTGAATGGGATACATACAGTTAAATCATCAAAGTGTGACAACCAAAGGGTATCTGGCCACCATTTTTCTTTCATACCAGACACATTCTACCAACTGTTCTTGCGATCAAAAAATACAAAAAAAAAATATCAGTGTATTTCTCCCGGTCAAACACTTTGTAAATAAATGTCTAAATAATAGATCTAAGCTGGAAATATAACACTGTAATTTCAAAATGCAAAGTTTTATCAAAATTGAAATTTTCCATGAAGTTTTTGAAGATTATAGAAAGCCCTTTCATTTAATAGAAAGAAAATGTCTCAAACTAGACTGTGAGGTAAAATTAAACAGACAATTGTCGTCACCAATCCATTCTTGAAAGATTTTTAAAGCATACAAAAATGATTAAAAAAGGCATTTTTTTTTCTCCAAACCATCTATAGACCTCACTTTAATAAATATTTAAACACAGACACATTTATTGTAGGTTTGAAATGCACTATAATATGCAATACATATTCTTTGTGAAGGGGAACGTTACACATTTTTTTTTCTAAACCATGTAAAAAATCCTGATCATGAATTATAAAAAAAAGAAAAAAAATGAGATCACTTAAAAAATATTTTAAAAGTTTTACTAGTTTAATGAAAAGTAATATTTTAAGAACTAAACTTGCAAAAGATAATGGTGCAATTTTGTGTCCTTTTTATCTTGAAGTATATAAAAATGGATAGTCTTAAGTCTAGGTGTGCCTGGCTGTATGAAAATTCAATGCAAATACGTCTTCACCCCTGTGGTACTTGAACTGTTTTCTCTTTGATAACCCAATTATTGTCTCAAGAGCTGTGTCAATTGCTCTAGCGATCTCTTCTTGAACAAATCACTCCTGTAACCTCAAGCACTTTCGATTTGATTCTGCCATTTTTTGACAGTTCAAAGCAATCAAAGACGGCCTCACAAGGATTGGGATTGATTTTGTGTTCTTGCTTATCATGCTAATTCCCTGAAAATCAGTCTTTTCATCCTTCTGGCTGATTATTACTGTTAGAGAGACTGAGAATGCGGAAGATCAAACAGGGCTGTTGTAGGTAGTTTTATTGTCTCGGACTGATACCTAAAAATACTGGAGTGACAAAACTACCCCAAACTGTCATAAACTCACATTACGGTACCAAACGTAACTCAATGATTGCCCTATTTTTCATTACTGGGTGAACATTTGGTAGCCAAGAAAAATAGTTTTAATGTCTTGTTTACCTGTTGCCCAAAATAGTTCGGAGCTACATGCATAAAATCGAATATGTTTTAGAGCTTACCTGACCAACATACCTGATGTCACCAGTGATGGTCTCTTCTGGTCTATGTTTTCTTCAATCTAAAGATTTTGAAGAACTAAAAACTACACTATTGTCTGCACATTTCTACTTGGCATCTCCAGGGCGAAAACTCAGATATCTGTACACAGAATCCTTAAACCTCCAGCTTTCTACTTCTTGTGTTAAGATCGATGGTACTTTTGACCCTCGAATGAAAGCTGTAACATTTTGCAACATTGGTTCCATGAATGCCAAACCAGGTGCTCTTGGACTACATTACCCAGATTCATTTGCTATTGTCATTATGTACTTGTATTTCACACTAAATGCTGATCGTTGTCCATTGTGTCATTTGTAGCAAGGATACCATTCAGATAAACCGAAACCTCAAGGGAAGTGGATCCATTTTGGTTTAGGGACAGTACCAGGCGCAAAACTTGTTATACTGATTACATTTTATATCTATGTGGACATATGTATCAGTCCTTTGTTTGTTAATAATACGCAATTTTAGTCTTAGAAGTTGAGTCCTCTCATAGTTTTAACTACAAAATGCAATGTAACACCAAAACATATCACTAAGCAACAATCTTCTTCCACTAGGGAATTTCTCAAGGCCATCAACTAATGTCTTTGGAGATTACAGTATTCCACAGCTCAATGTGTTTATTCTGATTGCTTCCCAGATGGACTGTTCTTTGCAGCTTTTTTTAAAACCCTAAAGTCTTTAGGGGGTTATGGTACAAGACCTATATATGTGTATCAGATTTATCATAATTACTGCAATGCATGGTTAAAACAAACAAACAAAAACCCCAGCAACAATAAAATGCAAACAACATATATGCAGCTAAACCTGTTTTTTATATAGTTAAACCTATAATATTTGTTAGATATCCTACTTCCAAAATAATTTGGCTTAGGACTCCTAAAACTATAGAGACACCTTTTTCAATCTTATCATCCTGTAAAATACATATACATTTGAGAACGGTTCCTTAGGCTGTTTCGGAACTCTGTTTTTAGAATGTGTTTCTATTCTTTATTTAGCTATAACTCTAAATTCAGTATATTTTATAATAAACATGTCTAGTCAAAGACACATTAATGAAACAATTCCCCTAATAAAACAGACCATCATATCTGAATCACAGCACAGAGAAAGAGTGGTCTTTGTAGTTTAATCAAGATCACAAGACTTGTTTTGAGCGTCTGTCATCTTTAATTTTACGGCACTTCATTTCAGAGTGGGACTGCTAGGGTCACATGCAATTAAAACATAGGCAAGATTTGTCTTGTGAAATCTCAACATAAAAAGTAATGTGTTAGTTCATTTTAACTTTTCTTCTGAACCCAATGAACTCACTAATTACTTCCCTCTTCTAGTCACCTTTTCAACATATCTTACGTTTTTTTTGTGTGTGCTAATATATAGAAGTTTAGAATTTTCATATCAAACATGCAGACAGGATAACAAAATGAATCTAGAAGCTAAGGAGATTGCAGTTTTTAGAAATGCATTTTAAATACATCTAAGCCCTTCTTAAATTAAGTCTCTATTGGATGAAAAGATACAAAAAGCCATTAATCTGCTTAACCGGGGCAGGTATGAGTACAAGAGAGTACGACAGATTTCAGAATAACTTATAGATGAAGCAAAGTTTAGTTTGATATTGAGAAAAAAATGACTTGAGTTTATCAGTTAGCGAACAAAGCCAATGTATCAGCTTATATATTCCTTTGTACCTATACGACCGACAATTCATTCCAAGGATTGGTAAATTGCAGTGAACATTATTAACCTTATGGCTAAGAAGCTTAAGACAGTTCATTGAACGCACAATATAGACTTGAGTTTTGCAAGCCTAGCTCTGTTTGCTGTTTCAGACTCTTTGTAAAGAAACCCTTTTATTATCAGTCCTCAAACGTCTATGTAAGCACTTGTAATTTAAATACAGACAAGGGAGTGATAGAGCAAAATAATATTTAGATATGGGGTTGTTAGATTTAAGTTATTGTATATAGAGCACCTGGATATTGTCTGAAAGTTTGTTCATTTAACTGTAAGGAGTTTTTTTTAGAAATAAACTTTTTCAGTGCAGCTGGGGTTTTCTTGGGATCGAGGGATTAATTTTTGATACCTGTCCAAAAGAGTTATGTCTACACCAATTTCTATCCCTTGCTGCTAATTAACCTTATTGTGTTCAGGAAACAGTCAATTTAATACCTGCATTCCTTCTGTAATGCCAAGTAATATGAAATCTAGTGTGAAATCTAGTTAACATTTGCCTTTTTGAAGTCATTTGAAAGTTTCCAGTATGTGCTAACTGTGACTTGAGATTTGATAGCTAGAAAATGCTAAGCCTGAGCATTTCATACTCATGAATTTATTTCACAGTCTTATCTCACCTGGGTGTTCTGGCCGACGGACACGAAATCTATATTTGTGGCTTGGTGTACATTGAATAGATTAAAAAAAAAAAGTCAATTTTTTTCCACAATAGGGACGATGTTATCTTATATGCAAAATATATCATTTGCATAGTCTGGTTATTAAGTGGCATCTATTTGTTAAATAATTTGGGGAGACTTTTTAAGAGAAGCCATGCACAGGAATCCCATATAAAAGTAGCCCAAAACTTATTTAAATTTGAAGGACAGCCTCTAATAATTTAAGTTACTATATTTCCCAAATATTCTGAATATCATCATATTTGGAACATTTGGGAAATATAACCACTTGAATTATTAGAGACTGTCCTTCAAATGTAAATAATTTTGCTTCCTGCACGTGGGTGTTTATTTTCTGGGGTCCCACTAGGTATGCTCATGTGAAACCAAATTTTATATTTTTCTATCCATTTCAAATACTTTCATATTTGTCTTTCACAATAAACTTTGGTTATGACCTATTAATATTTGGGAACTTTGCTGTGGTGAGCCCCATTTTTAAAGCATCATGTACAGTGCTTTTATATAAGCCAAAACTAAATTAAAATAAAATAAAGAACTAAAACAGTACTCACCTTTAAAATGTCTTAATTTTCTGAGTTTCCAGTTTTTGTCGTAAGAAATAGAAGGGGCTCAGATAGTTAGGAGGATTTGATTCTATTCAACTGAGTCTGAACCTCCTTCTTAAAGACAAATTATGTGCAGTGTGCAGCACCTACATTCAGTGTCTCCACACTCTGCATGGAGATGCCGAAAGTTCTCCACAGTGATACATCAATTTAATGCATCTCTATGAGGAGATGTTAACGGATGCAGCACAGCGTTTTGCCGCAAATACGCAATAGCCTCCCAGTGCTTTTCTATGCGAAAGCATTGGATTGTCTGAGATCATCGAGCTTAACGATCTCAGCCATGGAGGTAAGCCTAGCTCGACGTGGGAAAAAAAGGTGAGTAAAAACATTTTTCCCTTGTGATCCGAGGGGGCTGTCCACTCAAATAGTTAAACACAGTAGTGTCAGAAATATATATTTGTATTCCTGACACTATAGTGTTCCTTTAAACTATGTAGTTTGGCCCTTAACAGCAATTCTATTCATTACAAGTTGAATAAAACTGATACCTTAGCTCAGAGCTTTGAAAATGGTAAATTCCCAGAGGGGACACCATGCTGCCCTGCCAGCCTTTAGAATGTTCAAGCATCATTGAAGTTGCAGTTTTACAACATCCGTGGATCCTACCATTTGCCAATCCCTGCCTTAGCTGGTAGCAATTGCATTGTGGATATTTGTGACTCTCATGTTTGTAAATGGAGCTGTGCAGTCTGCGTTTGGATATACAGTATATGACGTTGATCCTGAGAGGATGAAGTCATCTATATTGACGTTTAATGAATTAGTGTGCATTCTTTCAAATCTTTCAAATGGCAAAATACAAAAGGAATCTTGATAAAAAATATTTTTTTTTTATAATATGCGTCCATACAAACTTTGGCAATAAGTACAATTTGAGTTGTTCGATTTTCATTGTAGTTCTGTTAATATTATTTTCAGCAAAGTAGAATTACAACCTTTTATGTAATCATCCAATCTAAATCACCAAAATATAGCTAAAAAGGAGTAGCCATTTTGATATTGCTAGAAGGCCTCAGGTTTTCAGAATTACCTCTAAATACTGAAAGAAAAAACTGTAATTGGATAAGCATTGCAGTCCGTATAATATATTAAAATAATATATTTAAAGTATTTATTTCCAATCTCTTTCATTGGGTCAAACATAAGTTCTTAAATAAAGATATGATAAGTTAACTAATTTTCAGTTAGGTTAGAGTGCTCCTCATTGTATATTTGCTAGAGTATAAAAAGTGATTGCAACTTGATTTGTTTTATTACTTTTTTTGCAATTGCCTTTTAATGGATGTTTGTTCTAGAAAGTGCCAATTAGCTTTGGTGTAATGGTGGCCTTCCATTTGGTTTATAAGGCGCATTCATAGATTTTATACAAGTTAAGCTTTCGGAGAGAGTTAAAATTAAAAAAACAAAAACAAATAGTAATTAGAAGCTCTAAAAAAAAATACCACCACTTTTACAAATGATAAATCCACCCCCCAACAGAGATAAATTGAGTGATATAAGTATTTCAGTAGCTGATATAAAAATATCCACAGAATACACCATGCATACAGGCTTCGACAATGAAATAATTAAAACAATGAAAAAGCATTACCAATTTTATTTTAAGTCATGTTTGGACCTTTAACTGTTTTTCTAAGAATCTGTTAACATATAATCGAAATACAAAATATTTAGATGAACAAGTTGCAGAACAGGATAATGTAATAGTTATCTACCATTCGAAATACACTTTTAATCAATCAAACATCGTATTTTAATAGGTTCTAAATTCACACAAAAATTCTTTCAAACTCCATCAGCATGAGTTCAACTATCTGATTTTGGTAAACCATACAAACAGCCATATTCCCACTGTCGGTTTTTGGTCCCAGGAGCGTGGGTCCGAATACAATCCCCAGACTTTGTGTTGACATTAGGTTCACGGGTGCATTAATTATGATCCTGTATAAAAGAAGAAAAAAAAAACATGTATTTATTAGTTAGAATTGTTCTATTTATTTTAACCCCTTAAGGACACATGACGTGTGTGACACGTCATGATTCCCTTTTATTCCAGAAGTTTGGTCCTTAAGGGGTTAAACAAATGATTTGTTATATTTTTGTAGATTTCTTGGAGATAAAAAGGATTATAGACACGTTATATCTATTTCCTTATCATAGTGTGCCACCGTTGCATACAATGTACTAGAGCAAAATAATTCATTTCCATACAAATGCTTATTTATAATCATTTTTTTCCTTGACAAAGATGAAATCAGTAGCTTTTTCTGAGCATATTCTCACATGACTCAATCAAAATAACCATAATCAGGCCGGTCTTATTAGTGTCCTAAAATAAAACATTGTTCCATCAGATGTAAAAGCAGCTAATAATTAGTTCATTCTTGGGATTGCATATTTAATTTTAACACAGCTTAGTGAGAGGACTTCTATTTTTCCTTCTTAGAAAACCATCGATAGTTACGGAATCTCTGTTTTAATGTATGATCAATAAAGACACGTATACAAAGCTAGCTAATATACAAAATGTACAAAATAACACACTGAGATATAAGAAAAGTATAAAACACAAATAATTAGGAATGTGCATTTTATAATTGTACTTCTATGAAACATTGAAACATATTGAGTATGTTTGAAATGATGTAGTCAACATGTACAAAAATGTAAAGTCAGGTATTAAATGTTTTCCCATGTAAATGTGACTAATTTTAAATGGGAAGTATCAGTTCTAATGAATTTGTATATGTTTACTTATCTCCTATAGTTATAGGAACACTGCAGGCTCTGTAATCACTTTAATGTATTGTTTGGAGACCACGGCACCATCCTTTCATTCTGTGTTAGGCTATTTTATGATGTTATTGCTAAGCAAGAGTTTCCAGCAGCCCATCTACTCTGCACTTCTTGCACTAGTGAGGAAGCATTAGCTTGAGTGGCAATGGGAGGCTGTGATTGGCTGAGAGTGTCAGCTGACTGTTTTCAGACCATTGCAGCCACCATTGCTGGTATGAATTGGTATGGCTAGAAGGAAGTGTGTAATCTGCACCAGTAGCTGCTAGGTTGTAGGTGGCCAGAATCTCTCATTCAGTGGTAAACTGCTTGAAAATGGTTTAACACTGAATGGAGGGTCAATGCCAAAGGACTCCCAGCACTATAGTTAATTCATTGAAATAAAATGGTTACAGTGTCTGCAGCGCCCTTTTAACAAATATGTATTTCCGAAGTGAGATAAATAAAATAAAATGAAATCTACACCTCTTTATTCTGCAACTGGGTGTCTCCATCTTAGCTCCTTGTCATTAATTGTTATAAACTCAGTCTTTTCCACCTTGCAGTCAGCATAGAGAAAGCATAGGAGCATAGGAGAAGATGAAAATCCAAATGTTTCTACTTCCTCTCCGACCTTGCAATGTATGCCCCTGCTATACCTAAACTGAACAGGATTATTATGCTTTTTACTAAATCTATTAATATACATTTTTAAAGAGAATGGAGCATTACATGAAAAAAAGATTAATGCAAGTTATAGCAGATTTTAAATGTTTTATTACATTTCCAAGAGACGTAACCTTTGCTCTTTAAGACTAACATTTATATTGATGAACTGTGCAGTTTCTCTGCTGATTTAGTTTTCTATAGGTAACATTTCCATTTTATTTTGGTGGATGAATATGAAAAAAATACAAAACTAAGATGACCCTGGTGCTAAAAGGATGCTAAATAGGGTTCCCTTAACAGCTGACTTGTCGAGGAACAACCAATAAGCATCAAGGATTTAAGTTGCAAAAAATATAATATATGATCATTCCTGCCTCCAAGCTTAGTGGGAATCTGAACTTCGGTTTACTTTTTATTTATCTGTTTTATCCAGTTGTAAAAGATATGAAACCTATAATTTTATATATATCCCCCTTACTTAACTACCGTATTTTTCCATTTTTTTCCATTAATCATTTATTCCCTTAAAGTCTTCTTTTAGCAGGAGCTTTTTTTTTTTTTTTTACAATAAAACAAATTGTGATTTAGAATATGAATAAAAAAATGACTATAACCAGTGACCAGAATAGTACTTTAACCAGGGACACATCCCTGTAGATCAAGGTTACAGTAACATTTAATCTGCTAATCCTAGGACAACAGTATATTCAGGAACAACAAATGTTTTCAAATTATACTTCTGGCAGAGCATCATGGGGAATGTAGTTTACTAGCATCTGGAGTGCCAAGTTAATTATCGCTGTCCCAGGATAATAAAAGGACTTCTTGTTATGGGTTACAGTGTCCCGCAGTGTCTATATTTAGAGAGGGTCGTTTAGTGATCGTTTGGTCGTTTTATGAGAATGACTATAATTCACTTGTTTTTCTTTGGAATGTGTCAATTAGTACTCTGGAAATTAAAGGGTTAAAATAGAATCTTTAACTAGTAATATGTGTATCTTTAACCCTTAATTAAATCATATGAACTACTGTAAAATGGAACATTCGGTGTAAAATAATTACAAGCGATATTATGGATATTATCACAGTTAGAAGATTTCAGATATTTTTGCCTTAAACTTGAAGTGCAAAAGAGCTTTGTAATGATTAAAAGATGACTAATACTCTCTGGATTTAACCCCTTGAGATTCAGAGCAAATGCCAACATATTGCATAGCGATGGCTTGGTTCTCATACTGTTAAAGGTGTTCTATTTTCCTTGGCAAAGGGTTTAAGTAATGATGTTTTTGCGCATACCACAATATAGCTTTTGCTTACTCAATAAGTACCTGTTAAATGAGCTTAAATAAAAACATTAACATTTACTCCTTGTGCCAATAACCTGTGTTATTTTGTCTTGTGTGTGTAACCAAAGGAGAGGCTAAGAGTTAAATGAAAGGTAAACATGAGCCTCTTTATGCTCGAAAGTTAATTACACACTTATTTGTTTTTTTGGCTGACCTAAGCACTGCCATTTTCCAGCCTCATGACAGCTCTGCATTTGATGCCAATTCTTGTATTTGTAATCATCGGGAATTCAAATCGGTATAAAATCAACTCTACCTGCAAGACATTTTGTAAATAAAACCTTTTTTTTTTTTTTTTTTACAATTTTTATCATTTAAGACCATTAAAAAAAATTAAAATGGTACAAATCTCCTGGCATATAGATTATAAATTGTAAATTGTATTTTGTAAACAGGTTCAGTTACATTAGATGTAATTTAGAATTATTTTGTTAAAGAATTAGAAACCTGTAAGAATCTCTTTTTGAAGCATTTAAGGCAGTAGTATAACAGGAGTTGGATGGTAAATGTAGGTTTACTTTTTGTGTTTAGCAAATCATTACTATTGTAGGTGTATGTAATCATTACTATTATAGGTGTACTATTGTAGGTGTAATGCCATCATTACTATTGTAGGTGTAAGACAAAGGAAGACCCTTACCTTCCTCTGTTTGATCATACCCTAATGGTTGCAGATCGAATATCACTATGAGATTAAGTGACTATGTTGGCTAAAGCTACTGCACTTGAATCACAAATGTCTCTGGAAATCAGACCCCTTTCTATCAAGGAAGAAGTCCACCAGCAGGGACGTCTAATTCTGGTCTATGAGGCCTTATCTATCCCACAAACTCTGAATTGCATTGGTTTAAAGGATAGGTAGTTTATTCTCCTACCTTAGCTCCGCTGAAGAGAATTATTATTTTATTATTTATATAGCGCTTGCAAATTCTATAGCGCTGTACAATGAATGAGTATAATTGATTGATAAACTGGTAGCACCTGTATGTGCATGCAGCCTGCCCTCAGTTGTCTCCAGGGAGGAGAAGGAGAGAGATTCTTCCTACTAGTTTGTCCAGTATGCACATTTTGCATGCTCAAGTTGGACAAAATTGATATAGGTTTCTTAGAATGGAAAATGACAGCTGTTGATTGACAGCCTTAGGGGCTGTCTTATAATTGCAACATTTAACATTTCACTGCAGATATAGCAAACTCTAATTAAAGGGTTATTCCAACCTCAATAACCACTTCTGCTTTTGGAAGTGGTCATGGAATAAGCAATCTGTATGTGCAGCGTTCATCTTCAAATGTACTTTTTTTGCTGGGGGCTAGTTGCACCCCCAGCATATGTGAAACCTGAAACTTTGTTCGGGGCTGCCTAATTTTGATTCTCTGCAAAATTAGATTTTATACCTCTCCCTCCATTGGTGCACTGTCCCCCAGTCCTCCCCACATCCCTACATGCTTAAATATTGTTATTTTTTAATAATCCCCAGCTCTGTCCACCCCTGTAGTCCACCTCACACTCCCTCTCTTCCTTAGCTCACAGTGTATGCATACACTCTGAGCCTCTAGATTGGAAGAAGCGATGTGACATGACAACAGATTGGCGTATCTGGGCTGGATTCCTGGTAGGATACTAGTGCCCAATATGGCATTATAAAATAAAGTTAGAAAGGGTTTATAATAATCCTTTAATGAGAGTGGGTGCAGGTTACTATCTATATGAGAAAATTGACATAGTGCTTAGAGGGATCCTTTCGGGTGTATTATAAGGACCATCAATTAGAAATTTAGCCGTGCAACCTAAAATCAGTTTAGGGAATAGATCTCTATTTTGTGAATATTCTATTTCTTATGACTTATTAATTATACATAGCTGTAATCCATTTCTAGCACTAAAAGAGTTAATATATTTCATCGCTTGTTATTACAAGGAAGCAAATATTTTTGTACATTTCCTGTCCCTTTTTTTTCCCCAAGTTTCCCAGTAACTCTCTTACTGCACTGACTATATTTATGTATGTTTACAAAATTTAACTAAGATGAATTTTTATTGAAATAATCCCACTTATCGGAGATGCTTCTTGACTACATGAAAAGCCTAGCACTCACATCTTTCCCTGAGCACATATTTGTTAAATCCTGCATTGCTGGATGTGCCAAGATATAGATGTTTCTGTACGAGGAATCAAGTAGGAAGTGAATTCATCACAGGCACAGAAATAAATTGTAGTGTGCTATACTAATATTCTACCCCTGCGAGGACTTATCAAAATAAAATATTGGCGTTTAAAGAAATAGTTCAAATGTGTCTAGTGTGTTAAATGTAACTGTATGTACTATTCATAGAAAGCTTACTTTTATTATGATTAGTAGATATAAAATAGATGAATATCCATCAACGGTTATAGAAATAAAATTGGAAAGATATATATATGGGACTGGTTTAATCATAGCATGAATTAGATTAAACACTCCAGTAAAAATGTGCTAGCAATAATAAGGTACACGTGGATAAAGAGTAGCAAACACTCGCCAACAATTTGACGGGAAGGTGCAGTGACCTGGTCCTGTAAAACCGGCAGATATATATGCAAGTCAGATAATATGTCTAGATGTCCAGCATTGCTTCCTAAAGGGTTACTTCAACCAAAAACAGTCTTTTAGCAAAACACTTTTTTTTTTTAATCGGACTAACTCTTTCTCGGCTGGTTCTCCCATCAAAAATATAATTAATAATAATATTGAAAATATAAAGCAAATACTCATCTGCGATCCTACACCAAAGATAAATTATCCCTGCAGTCTGTTCCTCCATAGATGATGTCACTTTCCCTCCCTGCGTGACCTGCCAGTAATTCAGGCGAACCTTTGGGCGCAGCCAGTTACAGAATCGCGTTACTGGCACACCCACTTTACCCCTAACCCACGGGAGTCTCACTTCCTGGTACATGGCAGTGGGGAGGTGTGCAATATGTACAGATGTAATATTTATGATAAGTTATACCTCCGGCAGCAATGTGCATATTCTTCTGTACGTGCAGCATTTCAAACTACACAAACAGACCCCAAGCCCCGTGGCCATTTCTAATCAGTGAAGTGGTTATGGTGCTTGGAGCAACCCTTAAAGTATAAAATCAATCCACTTTATTAGTCAACAGTAACCTTTAAACTAAGTGTTGTCTGTGAATTTCGGGAGAGAGTATCAAGGAATGATACAAAGATTTGCAACAGGGTTGATGTTCCAGGAGGGATAAGCCAAATGATTTAGGTAAACTAGAAAAATGGTCAGAGTTGTAGTAACTGACATTTAATGTGGATAAGTGTATATGATAAATCATCTTGGATGTAAAAATGGTCAGAGTACAGAATATTTGATAAAGTCCTAAACTCAACATCCGAGGAACGGGATTTAGGGGTAATTATTTCAGATGACTTAAAGGTAGGCAGTCAATGTAATAGAGCAGCAGGAAATGCTAGCAGAATGCTTGGTTGTATAGGGAGAGGTATTAGCAGGAGAAAGAGGGAAGTGCTCATGCCATTGTACAGAACACTGGTGAGACCTCAATTGGAGCATTGTATGCAGTACTGGAGACCGTATCTTCAGAAGGATATTGATACCTTAGAGAGAGTTCAGAGAAGGGCTACTAAACTGGTTCATGGATTGCAGGATAAAACTTACCAGGAAAGGTTAAAGGATCTTAACATGTATAGCTTGGAGAAAAGACAAGACGGGGGGATATGATAGAAACATTTAAATACATAAAGGGAATCAACACAGTAAAGGAGGAGACTATATTTAAAAGAAGAAAAACTACCACAACAAGAGGACATAGTCTTAAATTAGAGGAGCAAGGTTTAAAAATATCAGGAAATATTACTTTACTGAGAAGGTAGTGGATGCATGGAATAGACTTCCAGCTGAAGTGGTAGAGGTTAACACAGTGAGAGAGTTTATGCATGCATGGGATAGGCATCAGGCTATCCTAACTATAAGATAAGGCCAGGGACTAATGAAAGTATTTAGAAAATTGGGCAGACTAGATCAGGGCCGAATGGTTCTTATCTGCCGTCACATTCTATGTTTCTATGTTTCTATCACTGTACAGTTTTTAAATCTACCATGTCAGTCTGTAAATAGCCCGTTATCCTGAAAGTTTGCCAAGTACAATTTTGATAGAGGTTACCTACACTTTTTTCACATTGCAACTTATCTTTAGCAAACAGCAAATCCTTCAGTTTATATAAAAAAATGCATAATTTTCTTCACCTCAAATCCATATTATAAATGTCTGCGCTATTGTACACAGAGGAGGTGAAGCCTCCTTCATTGTGGTTTATTTCATTTTTTTTTTTCTAAAGAATTGTTTTATTGTGCAACTGCAGAACATTTAAGTCATGCCAATATGAATCCAGCTGTTGTTTAAAAGCATGGAAGAATTACATTTTATGTCTTGTTTTGGTTACTTTTAACCTTGAGGACTTAAATTATCGTTCGTGAAATTTAAAAAAAAATATTCATAGCTTACATTATGCTCAGCAGATACTATATATTAAAGAATACTGTATTTCCGTACAGCAATAATTTTTTATCTCTTGCAGAAAAAAAATAGGCAATTTTACTATACATTTAACACATCCCAAAGTGGTGTGTCTACT
The DNA here is from genome assembly GCF_036172605.1 of Pelobates fuscus. Lineage (NCBI taxonomy): Eukaryota > Metazoa > Chordata > Amphibia > Anura > Pelobatidae > Pelobates > Pelobates fuscus. The sequence goes on along the minus strand of NC_086324.1, from coordinate 23,979,121 downwards.
AAATAGTGTCACCACAAAATGAACTCCAATAAGAAAACATGTTGATTTACAACCAAGCAGGTTTTACCAATTCTCCTGGTTCCTCAAAATCGTACCTCTCCCTAACTCACTCTGACATAATTGCCCTTGTAAATGTTTGCAGCAGTGACATAGTCTAATGTAATCTTAAATGAGTTATTGTCAAACTGATGCCGATATCTTTGACACTATTTTAAGAAGTCAGAAGAAAATTAATCATTTGCCAAATGGTTGTTGTTCTTACGTATTAGGCAACATATATATAATACAATATATATACAATATACGGAACATAAAAGAGACTTCAACTATAAAACACTCAGTTTTAATTATATTTTAAAGGGATGATGTAAGCACCAAAACAACTTTAGCATTATGAAGCAGTTTTAGTGTACAGATCAGGGATAGACAAGCTTTGGCACTCCAGATGATGTAAACTACATGCCCCAAAATGCTCATACTGCAATAATCCTGGAAAAGGATCAAGGGAGGAGCCCAAGGTTGCCTTCTGTTATAGATCATAAACTGGCTGTCGCTGCCCGCATCCTTCATTTTTCCTGCCTTGTGTTTAAGAGTTTTTCTGGGAAGCTCCCACCCTACCTGAGCAGAGTGCTCTTCCCAGCTGTCCCCACCTCCTATAACCTCTGATCCAGTACCAGCACTTTATTTAGTCTCCCTCAATACAAAAAGAAAGCGGCTCGATCCTCATTTTCCTACAGAGCACAGCAATTATGGAACAACCTCCCGCACACTTTCAAGTCTTCCCCAGGCCTAAAATCCTTGAAGAGATCCCTCTTTACATATCTCAAAAACAGGATGCACCTGTCATGGTTGATTATATATTTTATACCCCATTCTATGTTAAATTTTGTATTTATGTTGTATATTAATATTGTTTTTGAATTTTATTGTGCCATTTTGTAACGATGCAATGTTTTGTGTAACCAGGACATACTTGAAAACAAGAGAAATCTCAATGTATCCTTCCTGGTAAAATATTATTTAAATAAATAAATATAAGGCTACGTGGCCGCAGACTGATTGATGATGCCTATCTACCGCCGGAAATGCCTCTAACGGGGATGTTAGTATCAGAACAGGATGGAGCAATGGAAGAAGGTTGCCTGGTCTGATGAGATACATTTTCTTTCAGCATGTGTGGGATGTTCTGGAACAACAAACCCAATCCACGGAAGCCCCACCTTGCAACTTACACAATATTAGGCAGGTGCTTTAATATATTGGCTGATCAGTGTATGTTGTATTCTTTGTATTTCCTAAAACATGCTTTTTTTAATAATTATTTATATAGTGCCAACTTATTCCGCAGCGCTTTACAATATTATAAAGGGTAATTTACTAATAATTTATACAGTCCAAAAATGGGACCCTGCTCAAACGAGCTTACGATCTAGAGCTTGAAAATGAAATACATATTATATATATATATTCTTTCCAGTAAAAAAAATCTTCTAGTTACAAAGACCTTGTAGTAATGGGAAGCTATCTTCCACAACTGGTTCTATTACACCACTAGTAACTATCAGGGTATATTTACTAAACACGGGAAGTGTGGAGAACTGAGAACCAATTTAGGCTGAAAGTTAAAGGCTGGAATGACATGTGTGACATTGTATTGTTCACATTATCTATAAGTAAGTGCCATAATGTATCCCATTATTTTTCTCCACGTTAATTCCATTTTAATATGCCAAAAATGAAACATCACAAAAAATGTATTGGAATGCTCACATGGCTTAAGTATAGTAATAAACAGCTATTTCTTTTCATTTAAGCAGATGCACGCATACCTATTTAAAATGTGTTCATGTTCTCCCCCATACTATATATTAATATTATACATTTTAGAATAACTTTTCAGTACGCAATACACGAACTATCCATTCGTCCATCTTTGAAAAAAATTACATTATTACCAGGACATCTCTATATATAAGGCAGCATCGCAAATCAAAGAAAAAGATAAGTGCTGATACAGTTTTGATTTGAACACGGATCGGTAAAAAAAAAAATTACAAATGCAGATACTGTTTTATTGTGGAAATCACATGTGCAATGTGTGAACAAGTTAAACCAGGGCCAGAAAGAAACAATACGACTGAATCCAGAACTGACTCATATAATTTAGCTCGGAATACAACGGAGCGTTGTCATGACAAAATGATAAGTGCAAGCAACTAAGTGAAATAAAGTATGAGAAATTACGCCAAAGTATCGGAGCCAACTGGACTAACACAATGCGATATGGAGTCTGATTCATCCTTAAATGCCAGAGTTAGTATAAAAAGCACAATAGTTTTTAGGAAAAATTTGCAGTGAGGAAATACTAAATCATGCAGGTTAATTCTACAACCGATATTACTTCCTGGGGTTCCGTTAATATGTTACCCAGTCTAGTTATTTAAAGAATGACATGATTTCCTCGATTTGGTTAGATGTCTCTCTATCCTTTGCTGTGTTTATGGAAGCTAAAAGTAAATAATCCGAAATAATTAGGCTTTTCATCGGATTAAGCTAAATTTGCAGCACTCGTGCTGCTTAAGCTTACAACAGTAGGTCAAAGCCGTGTCATTAAGGTAATGTGTTTACTGTGACTTATAATACACCTTCTACATATTTGGGAAAACGTGCTATTATTCTGTGGACTGCAATCAGATGGCATATTACATATGTGTATATCATTATGCACTTGCCTGGGTGCAAACCTTGGACCTTAAATGCAAAAGAATACACTCAAAGGTATTTTTTAAAGGTAATATCAGATGTTACATTCCATAAAATCGTGGATAGGAGCAGCCTTGTTAGTCAAATAATTCAAATAACAAAATAACAGGAGTATTGCACTATATGGTGATACTTTCATTTATTGGACTAACGATGTATTAGAAAAAAAAAAACACGATAATTATCATGGAATTTAACACATGTAACTTAAGGTGCAAGTGAGATATTGCTTTGGGAGAGTGGAGTGTTATACTACCTCTTCAACCTATTGGTCCTGTAAGTTTTTGCAATTGCCTCATTTATTGTTAAATCTCCCCCTTTAATAATATCGTAAAGCGCTACGGAATATGCTGGCGCTATATAAATACCAGTAATAATAATAATATTAGCAGAAGAGGGTTCTAAGAATGAAAAATGCAGGAGTTTAGGGTATAGGCAGAATAAGCCAGACAAGTGATTTTTTTAACAGAATTAAATCAGGGTTACATATACCTAAAAACCTATATTAGAAGTCCAATTAGTTTATAAAACTGGAAAGATGTGAGTGTACCTGTATGCATACACATTGTGTTAACCCTTTTCGTGGGAGACTCTGTTTTCTTTTTATATTTGTATTAAAGATTTAGCAAATGACATCCCAATACAGTTCAGGCACAACTGTGTCAACCTGCTGCATCAGGCTGTATAGAATTCCACAAATTTACTGCCTCGGAATTATTCAGTAATTATGAACTGTCAGTGAATTCTATGCCAAAATAGCCAATTCTGAAACATTTTCCAAGTCAGCTATGTTTTTAATTCAGCTATTTTGACCTGAAAATGTACATTCCCTATGCAATCACACTTCAATGAATGACCATGTCTGTTTATTTTGCTATATTGCACTTTATTACTGAAACTATTTCCCAAGTGTTTGTCACCGCTTCCAATTAGTGCTATGTATGCTTGTGAGTGGACACCATTTAAATGAACACAAGGATATGATGTCATAAGTCTGCACTCCCATTCCATAAGCCCTTCATATAAAGCACCTTGAGTGAACAGTTACAGATCTACTGGTTCATGCTGGACCACCAGATATGTATCTAAAGCACTGTTGGAAAACCTTGATTTGGAAAACCTTGAACGGTTAATGTACATCACAAACAGGGTGTAACTAGGAATCACAGCGCCCTGTGCAAAAATAAAAAAGGGACCTACCGTGGCCAGCCAGCTAGCTCTTGGGCCCCCTGTGACAGGTGGAACACAGAGGGCCTGGTCGCACTCACGGCCTTAGTGACACCAGTTGCTTTACCACTGATCACAAACATATTTAAAGCCAATTTTTACAAGCCAAACGCTCAGTAGTATTCGTGGACAAGTCCAGTATAACTGACGTTGTTCTATATCTGGTCCTCATCCCGAATTCAGGGGTTTACTGTTAAGTCAAAGAGGTCCATACCAGTTTGTTACTTCCATCATCCCACTAGCTGAAGGGCTTATTGAGTACATATAAATTCACTTCTTCACTAGTATCCAGGTGGAGCTGTGGAGATTCTGTTCCCATGTGTGGGACAGGATTAATCCATACCTCCCAACATTGGTATTTATGAAATTGGGATAGGTGGGCCTTCATGGGGGCATCATTAGCAACATAACTTGCGAAAATGTGTGTGCGCACCACTGAATAGGTTTTCCCCACCTGGAGTCAAGTATGCCAGGCTGACCGACACCCTCTCTGGACCCAACCTACATGAACTTGCAGGAAGAGCTGCTGAAACATTCTCTGCATGCTCAAAATGCCCACTGTACAGCATGAGCATGTCTAATTATGTGCATGCTCTGTGCTGCCTCGGACAGTCCCCTGGTGTCTCAGGATGTGGGACACCAGAGAAATAAATTGGGATGACATGACAGGGCCCTGGAGCAGGATAGATGTGAGCCATGAATTAATCTACAACCCTTCATATATGGGATGGGATTTACGGTTAATAAATAGGTAATAGAGCATTAAAGGGGTATATGAAATCTTGGCTTGCAATACCTGCACATCTAGTAACTTTATCTTCTCCCATTTCTTCTTCAATAAGAGACTTCATAGAGAAGCCCTGCGGACCAGCCACAAGTTTGTCTTGCAATCCAATCACAAACTAGATATTTAGTTAATTTATTACAAATTCTGAGAGTGGCTGTATGTACTTTGCTGAATGTTTTTGCAAAAAGTAACCATGTTAATGAATTTTCAGGGTACAAATACTAAAATATATATGGAAATATTATCAAGTAATGTTTCAGAAATTCAAAACAAAATGTATTAGTAAAAAAGGATTATATTAAAACAACTAACTGACGCCAGGCTAGATTAGAAAAATAATGCTTGAAGATTGTAACTCCTAATATCCCCAGGATGTGTGTGGCCATCTGAGGATATTGGGAGTGATTCCTTATATTTCCTATATTTGTTTGTCTGCACAAGAACATGCTCCTCAAATGAAAGATTCAGAACTTTCTGAGTTAACAGTGAAAGGATAAACTTAATCCAATTTGACAGGGAATGCCAAAGATGCCAGTGGTAATTAATTAGCACTTAATTTAGACCACAGAACAACAGGATATAGGAATTGGTGTTCAGTGCCATTTCCCCTAAGGCTCTATCTTATGAGGGTCAGGAGTCTATCTGTTGTGATGAAGGTCAGCGTATAAACGGGCAGCGCACAATGACACTGGACATTTTGTGATAGATATATCATTCACCCTTGAATCTCCCTATGGCAGCCAGTTTCTGAAATTGAACTGTGATTCTTTTGTTTGTGCATTAAGTACTTCAAGGATTCAAGTGAGGTAAGGGACTGAACTCATGGCTTTTACTTGTTACATAATGAACAGTCTGCGTTGCATACTGAAAGCATCAAGGCACACGTTTTATTTCAAAACCAAGCAGGGCGGCTGAAGCCAAATATTTAAAGTGACATCTTATGTTTATGTCAATTTCGCAATGAGCAAACCAAAATACAGCAAAACAAGAACAATGATTAGAGTTCTGAAAATGGACATTCCTTGCTGGTAATTCATTTCACAAATGTATCTTTTACGAGATATTGATGGAGGCATGCTCAATTTTGTAAGACTAACATCACGAAATCAGCTTGTTATTTCAGAATCACAGGACTGAAGGAAATTATTTTATTGCAATTCTAAATTGTCCGTACAATAATAATTTTTTTGTGAAAATTTGTGACCAATAAGACCACAGGAAAATGCTCGAAGGATGCCCAAAGCAAATCTCCAATACGAAAACGTTATTGCACTGTTACTGGACCTTTCTTTCTGCTTCACTTTGTTTCAATAATTAATACATTTTAATGCATTTCCACGTGTAACTAGCAAACTATCTTGTACAATTACTTGGTTATTCAGAAAAATGACAGACTGAAAATGATCCTTCAGAATAAATACATTCAGTTGCAATTTGGTTTCTGATCAATATGCATATTTGTACAGTTTTTATTTGTATAGAAATCTAATATCTTATCTTCATTCCTATTTGTTTTGTTTTTAGCAGACACCTAATCGCAACTTATTTTGTTCTTCCTGGGACAAATCTCCAAAGCGTTCAATCAGACTTCTGTAAATACTCAAATTGTATCTCAAATTAAATAAATCCATTATTTTTTAATTTTGCAAATGTGACACTCTAACAGTTTATAATGTGTCCCGGTCTATTAACTCTATTAAACTAATCACTTTTTTTATCTATATTATCACAGACAAGAACTGAAAATGTATATATATATTTTCGTACAGACGTACAACTTGGCTTCTCACTGGGAAAAAAATATATACTTGATAAATGATGAAATATTGGTTCTATTTTCTTGATATTTAAAACAAAATATGCAAATGGTGTTTTTGTTAAACAGACAGAATTCTTTTGAATGCAACTCTGCTTATGTCTATAGCGTAGTTATAATAATCATATCAAATAAGCATAGCCTGACTCAAATTGTGAATATTTTAAAATGCTGAATGAGGACAAGAAAAATAAACACCAGATTGTATGTTCTCAAGGATAAAAAGGTAGAGTGAAAAAATCTGGTTTTCTTGACCACATTGTCATAATCTGCGTACATAACTGCTTATTGAATCCAGGCACTGTAGACAAGGGGAAGACTTCTGGCTCCATGCTATTATAGTGAATGCCACAACAAAGAGACTACAAGAAAAAGTAACTTTTTTAACTATGCTTTTTTGACAGGGGTATTTAAAACATTGCTGTTTGTTTCATTTGATGTCCTACATTTTCATGTAATATTCGTGCTTACCTGATCTGTTTAACTTGAGTAAATAAATTCATGGCGAGAAAGTTTATATTCTGATTGACTGGCTGTGAATTGTGGAAGATAGCTAAAACATTCATTATTTATAAAGTACAATGTGTACATGAACTTATGAAAACCATATTATTACACTTGTAGCTCATATGTAAAAAATGATATATTTATTGGTCAACGTTTTGATGATATATATAATGTTGAGCATGTTGTTAGCAACATTCTTGACATTCTAAAATCCGATTTCTCCAGTTCTTTGATTGGGCAAATTAATAGTATTATAGCTTTCCCAGCTATTGGGATATTTTTGTAAAAATAATTTTTGGGGGGGAGTTGGGGGGGGGGGGAGGGGTTGGAAGGGAGTCGTACACCTGGTGCTAAAATATCCAGAAGGTCTTCAGACTTATATAAAAGTTGGTAGTTCTTTTCTAATTAGGCCAAAAGATTCCTGGAGGACTAAACCCTTGGTGTTCTCCTATATTTGAAGTAAAAAGTTGTAATATAAGAATGCCCTGTAATCGTAAAAAACATTATTATAGTCTACACCTGGAGCTAAAAAGTTGTGCTAGTCTCTGATATGATCTCAAATGTGTTCTTGTCGTCTCCTAACCTAGGGTTAAAAAATACTGATTCTGAGTTCTTTTTCCAGTGTGCGTGAGGAGGAAGGTCTCGTTGTAGAAGGACATTGCGGCAGTGTGAGAGGCCCACAGAAAACTCAACATGTCATCAGCTCTGCTAGCTAAACCTCAAATAAGAGGCCTTCTGGGTAAACGCCTCTGATTTCACATTTTCGGCGCCTTTGCTGTCTCTCTAGAAGTCGTAGCTTTGTACAAGTTTGGCGTTGCAGAGCCAAGGAAGAGAGCATATGCAGATTATGACAAGAACTTTGATGCCACAAAGGAATACGAAGCTATGAAGCAAGCTGGTGTTTTTCATTGTGTTCGACCAAGAGAATAATACAATGTAAAAGATAAAATGCGGGTGTGTTTGGACCCTTGGAAGCAGGCTTTAGTGCTGGCCATAAAAAATATACTATACTATACTATAAATAAAATACTATCGCTCTCCAAAAAAAAAAGACTGATTCTGGAAAAATCCTAGGCTTTCCAAAATGTTTTCTCTATAATGAATTGTAGCTTGGTCCCTAAATAAGTAATTGAAACTTTTGCAAATATAAATCTCCATCTCCTATTACTATTATACAGCTTATAAAATGTAATTGTTTTAAATACTGCTGAAAACTTGGCACGTTAAAACTTTCCAATAATTTCTTTAGAATTATTATTATTTTTTTTTTATCAATGACAGAAGCCAAGTTGGTGGTCTACTTCACTATAGCTTTGATGATGAAACATATTTTGTCGCAGACTGAAATAATCATCAAGTTCTATCCGTTACTTATTCTCAGTATGAATTATTAGAGGAAAATAGATCATAGAGGTAAGTTATATGAAATCATTTTTTCGTCACTTACACATGTGCTGTCCAGAACTGGTCCTGTTTTAGCAGACACAGGGAACAAACATTTCACATTCACAGATGCTGCTAATTTGGTGTGGTTTGGAGTGTAATTTAGATCAAACAGATCCATGTAAATGAGTCAGGATTTCTTAATTAGGTGCTTTTAGGGAAGAACGAGAAAAAAAACTTGGACCACATCAGTAGGTGTGGGTGTGGCGCCCATTTTACTGGAGTCTTTCCTTTGGTTACAGTTCAATAAGATTCAGGAACTGTTACTCTATTTTTTTTTTTTTTTTTATTGTGGCACAATAATAAATCTGCAGATGGTATAGACAGAACGACGCTACTTCACAAGAATTGTATAAAACGCTGTCTTTTTGGCATATGTCTTCCAGTAGGTCACTCTGTTGTGAGTTAGCAGTTTCTTATATTTGACTGCCAGATTTTTGTTCCTAGTAGAATTGGGGATCTTTCCAGTCTACAATCTTCTCCTTAATTTTTTTCTTTTTTTTAAGTTCTATTTGTTTATTAGGATTCACAGATCGTTTTAGAGCTAGCCAATATGCTGTCACAATGCTAATTATGAAACCAGCAACTAAATACATTTATTTTTAATGAGTATTTATTGTTTTTATTGCACAGATACAGTAAAAGCTATTTACAAAGAAGAATGCAAATGATCTATCTATCTATCTATCTGTCTGTATGTCTGCCTGTCTGACTATGAATCTATCTATCTATCTATCTATCTATCTATCTATCTATCTATCTGTCTATCTGTCTATCTATCTATCTATCTATCTATATATCTGTCTGTCTATCTGTCTGTATGTCTGCCTGTCTGTCTGTCTATGAATCTATCTATCTATCTATCTATCTATCTATCTATCTATCTGTCTGTCTATCTGTCTGTATGTCTGCCTGTCTGTCTGTCTATGAATCTATCTATCTGTCTGTCTGTCTATCTATCTATCTATATATCGATCTGTCTGTCTGTCTGTTTGTCTATGAATCTATCTATCTATCTATCTATCTATCTATCTATCTATCTATCTGTCTGTCTATCTGTCTGTCTGTCTGTCTGTCTGTCTGTCTATCTATCGATCTGTCTGTCTGTCTGTTTGTATATGCATCTATCTATCTATCTATCTATCTATCTATCTATCTATCTATCTGTCTGTCTGTCTGTCTGTCTGTCTATCTATATTTCTATATATCAATTTGTCTGTCTGTCTGTTTGTCTATGAATCTATCTATCAATTTATCTATCTGTCTGTCTGTCTGTCTGTCTGTCTCTCTCTCTATCTATCTATCTATCTATCTATCTGTCTGTATGTCTGCCTGTCTGACTATGAATCTATCTATCTATCTATCTATCTATCTATCTATCTATCTATCTATCTATCTATCTATCTATCTATCTATCTGTCTATCTATCTATCTATCTATATATCTGTCTGTCTATCTGTCTGTATGTCTGCCTGTCTGTCTGTCTATGAATCTATCTATCTATCTATCTATCTATCTATCTATCTGTCTGTCTATCTGTCTGTATGTCTGCCTGTCTGTCTGTCTATGAATCTATCTATCTGTCTGTCTGTCTATCTATCTATCTATATATCGATCTGTCTGTCTGTCTGTTTGTCTATGAATCTATCTATCTATCTATCTATCTATCTATCTATCTATCTATCTATCTATCTATCTATCTATCTGTCTGTCTGTCTGTCTGTCTGTCTGTCTGTCTGTCTGTCTGTCTATCTATCGATCTGTCTGTCTGTCTGTTTGTATATGCATCTATCTATCTATCTATCTATCTATCTATCTATCTGTCTGTCTGTCTGTCTGTCTGTCTATCTATATTTCTATATATCAATTTGTCTGTCTGTCTGTTTGTCTATGAATCTATCTATCAATTTATCTATCTGTCTGTCTGTCTCTCTATCTATCTATCTATCTATCTATCTATCTATCTATCTATCTATCTATATGTCTGTCTGTATGTCTGTCTATCTGTCTGTCTCTGTCTGTCTGTCTATCTATCTATCTTTTTTGTTGTTGTTGAAAACCGAGACTACAAATTCACTGTATCAAGAAAAAAAAAAAACACAAGTCGCAATTATTAACACATAGACCTATAAGAGAACAGTAAACATGATCACAAAATAATCACGAAGAGATAAAATGAAGTAAAAAAAACTATATTGCTGAGGCAAGCAGAGGAAGATAGAACTCTGCGGGATCTCCTAGTGTGTTATTATAAACTACATAATAATAATACTAATAATAATAACATTGACATTAATGTTTATTCTAATAAGGCAAATACATACACAATCAGAGATGGAAATGAATACTCTGGGAGCTTTAGCAAAGAAGAAAGTTTGGTCTATTTGATAAATAAGTTCATTAAAAAAAACTAATTAAAAAGCATAATAGCATTTGTATGTTTGTCCAAATATATTTATACAATTACAAATTATGGCCTCGATTTAATGTTTTTGGATAAGCTTTCAATATTATGAAAATGCGCTGTTTTATTATTTTGAAATCTTTTTATGTATTTACATATGATATTTTTTGTAAGCAAATATTTAAAAAACATTTTTTTTAAAGTTTATCCAAAAATATTCAATAATTTAAACAGCTTATACAAAAATATTAAAATCAGGTCTTAATTTGTAGGAGCGGAAAAAATTCCATGACCCCCGCTCGTGTAAACTGGACATTTAAATACTGGCCATGAAAAATCTTATCTAAAACTGGGTCGAGATGACAGGGAGTAGGTTGGTTAGAAATGTTTTTTACATTTTCTTTTTAGAATCTCATAACTGTAGAATAAGTATTGCTACAGTCTGTGTTGGATTGTATATATTGTAATAAATCCCACTGGTACTGATACAGAAGCAGGTTAAACTATCTGTCCACAAAGTTAGAAAAAGAAAATAGAATATTATGAAAAGAAAAAAATTAACAAAAGACAAAGGCAACAAATGATATGTTTTGAAAAATAAACTCTGGACATTACAGCATCTGCCTAATGCAAGGCTACTATTGTACTGAATTCTTATCTTGTCAGCTCACATGTATCTGAACTACAATTCCCATGATGCTCGGTAAGCCTTTAGGCTGACTAAGCACCATGGGAAAGGCATTTTAGTAACATCTGGGGTACCAACATTGTACTATACCAACTTGCTGGATGAGCTCGTGGTAAAACAGATGCTGCTGCTAGAGTTTTTTTTTTTCAAGCTAGACATCTGGGTTGAGCAATTTTCATTGAAAGAAGCAACAGAAGGGGAGTGGTGTATGCCACCGTACCCACCACTCTCTGCGTAATTGTGAGAAAAGAAAATAGATGCTTAATGGTTGATGAGAAACCTATAATTTGTTTGGAAAAAGTCCAATTCTTTTCTTTTTTTTATTATACAAAAAGAACATTGAGTTGTTTTATTTTCAAACATGTTTTTTTTTACATTTTATATTTTTTTGTATATATTCATGATACGGAATTAAAAATAAAATAAAATCAAGCTCTATATATCATCTTCAATGGCCAGCTTTAATATGTGCAACGGGATTTGTTTTACAGATAATCAAAGCAATCTATTCAGTTTGGAACTGACTTGCAAAACTCGGGATAATATAGCCGAGTTCATTCTTATCTCCAATCCATGTGAGTTGGAGATATGTTTTATGAATACATTCTGCACTTCCACTAACAATTCGTTAAAGGGACACTTTAAGCATCACAACCACTTCATCATGTTGAAGTGGATATGGTGTAAACATCCTGTTCCCGCAGTCTTTCTTTTGAAAAGTAATTCTCTTCCAGGCTGAAAATATCAGTATTGTGCAACTTTTGCATCTGGTGTTTGCGCAAACAATATGTTAACCGCAGACACCTTGGGCAGCCTGCCTTTGGAGGGATGATTTTCTCACACAAGGTTATTAACAAAATACTTAATTTTTATTTGGTAGGCCAAAATAACCAGAGGTTTTGGGGAAAATAACAAGAGATCAAGAGCATTTGCAATTCTCATATCAGATCTAGTTAAAATACAGCCATTCCAACTGAGCACCATTTGGATAGTAACATATGGTCATAAACTATAGGATTCACCTATATACCAAACACAGAATCTATTCCGGATTCCAACTGGATCTGGAGAGACAGGCAAATTGGTATATACATTAAGTTGCTATTTGCCTGGCTGCTTAAAGGAACACTCCTAGTACTTTAGCTAATATAGCCTATTGGCTCTATGGTTTTAGTCAAACCAGTTCCTGGTAGTTTTATACAGATTTCCAACACAGAAATCTTACCCATTCTCTGGGATGCAATATTGAAGATGGTCCACTTCCTACAATAGGAGGACTTTATTGATGACACCGCAATATATATAGTAGTGTAGACTGGATTAGCCGTATTAGTCCAGTAGTCAAGATGCCAAAATCCCAGAGTATTGCAGTATGCAATGATACTTTTTTAATCGGACTATCATAATATTTCAAAGACAAGATTTCAAGAGTTTCCTCTCTTCCTCAGATCTGAAGCAATACTGATCAGGCACATCTTCGACTGCTTATGACACCCCTCTCACCCCCCCGCCCCCCTTCTCTAACATCAGTTGTTTTAAGTGTTAAACTCTATCAGATTGATCAGTATTGCTTCAGACCTGAAGAAGAAAGGAAAACTCTCGAAAGCTTGTCTGAAGTATTATGTTAGTCCAATAAAAAAGGTATCATTGCATACTGCAATACTCTGGTATTTTGGCATCTTATATATATGTATGTATATATGTATTGAGTTGTCTGCCCTGGGACTGAAACATCGGCATCTGTACAGCACTGTTTTATGTGAAGAAATAAAGAACTACCTAATTGGAAGACCGTGAGTGCAGATATACATAATTACTTCTTTGTATTTTAAAGGCCAATATCTGGGACCCGGCAAAACTGAAACTAATTTGGTACGAGTACATCATATATAATTGTGGTTGAACAGACATATAGCTCAAATTCCAAGTTTTGTTTTGGTTCAGAACTTGTATAACTGATTCTGTCCTAAAAGGGACATTATAGTCACCAAATCAAGACATTTTGGCATATAGATCACACCCCTGTAGTCATACTAATCAAATATCTGCCATTTAGGTGTTAAATAACTTTGTTTATGCACCCTAGTCACACCTCCCTGCATGTGATTTAGACAGCCTTCCTGAACACTTCCTCTAAAGTAAGATCTAATGTTTGCACATCCTTTATTGCAATTCCTGTTTAATTTAGACTTTCTTATCTCTTTCTGGATCTTACTAGAGCCTGTGTGTGATTAGAGTTCAATTTACAGAGCTTGGGATAAGACTTCTAAAGTAACATTTTATTGAAAATTAAAACATTTTTTTTATGCAGGCTGAGTCAGTCACAACCAGGGGAAGTGTGACCATGGCTGCATGGACAGAAAAAGGGTGATTTAATTCCTATATGGCAGAGAATTGAGCAGTGAGACCAGGCATGGTCTAAACCCCCAAACTGCTTTATTAAGGTAAAATTGTTTTGGTGACTATAGGGTTCCCTTGAAGGGGCTAGCTCAGAGTTAAATTTCAGGCATACAATACATACAATTTAGAGTTGAGACAGACCTGAAAATATATAAAGTATAACACTGAAACATTTATGAAACACTACATCGCCTACAAGTGTTTAAATTCACAGGCCAATCAGACGTTTAGTATTTCAAAATAGTTTAAAAATTATTTTTTAAAAATGGGTGCTGCATTTTATTGACTATCAGTAGCTCAATGATTATGCCCTCTCTATTTTGTGAGTTAACTAAACAGGTGAGAGGTCTATAAACCTGCTCTATCTCACAACATATAAGACCTAGGCTATATACGTATTGGGGGTTCATAGGCATTTGCAGGACCTATATATCCTAAATGTGACCAGCTGGGAAATGTTTTCTTATTACCATACAAAGTTTCACTCCGACAACAGCGACATCAAAATAAATAAATTTTGAAGATGTAATTCTTAAAGAATGTAGACTACCTCCAGGTAATCTCACCCTCAATCACTCTACTCCTGGTGAGATTTCACATATTAGCAATGCGAATACTGCGTGTTTTATAAAACTGGAAAATCCTTGTTAAATCTGATCACACTAAGAAGTCGTCATTTACGGACAGAGAATTCATATTTACCTGTGCCGGAGGTAAAAGTCTAACACATTAGATGCACATTATCACTGTAAGTGTGAAATGTTTTCCTATGTCAGTAGCTGTTTATTTACCATTTGAAGCTACGGTGCTATTAACTTATCACAAGTTTCAAGATGAATTTTTAATTAATTTCATTAATACCACATGCAACAAATTATATGATTGTTGATATGCAATGGGCTAGACAGAAAATGTGGAACAGCAAGTATTTATCCTCTCTTAGAGTCAGGACTATATTATCCTGATATAATTTAATTTGCCTATCATTTGTCATTAAGGGGTTAAAGTAATAAGAACTCTTGAAAAGAAAAATAAGCTACAATATAACATAATTTCAAATGATAAAAAAATAAATAAAAATAATCCAAATAAATATATGGCATAAAATAAAACAACAAAAAAAAGAGATAAATTATAATAGATGTACAAAACTAAAATTAATACGAGAGATTAATTGGCATGTTCTGATCATCAATAATGCTGGCATCTGCTATACTCTTAATTATGTACATGTGTTCACTCAATATACATTCCATGACTATATAATCAATGTTTTAAATGGCCTGTATTACATGATTGACAAAGATCTCACATAATCGTTGTAGAAAAACATATACAATCAATGTCTCAATGTCTTTCTGCTTTAAGGGAATGCTATTAAAAAAAAAATTCAATTAGTGAAAAATCATAGACATATTTCATTACTGTTTCCCAATGATTACTTTTGAAAGAAAAGATCTGTAAAATACACGACATCACTGTAAAAAAAAATACTGATTGTTCCATTCAATTATTTGTTTTACTCAAATGTTTTCTGTTAGAATTAGTTCACAAAAGTCTATATTGGGCAGTATGGTAAGAATTTGTGTGTAAAATACCAAAAAAGAACCAAAATTATTATCTCAATACCTGGATTCTCCAGAACACATTGTGGGTGTATTGAGTGGTTTCTGTGTGACTCTTGTATTGCAGCACATTGGGTACAATAGTTCAGTTATTGAAGTCCTAATTTAGAGCCCCTCATCAGACCCGCAGGGGAAAAAAGGTTTCATGTTGTTTGGAAAGCCATCTATTGTCTACCATGTTCTAATACCCTCCTAGTCAATGTTTCGCAGTCATAAGTCTGAAATATGGAGGAGTATGTTAAATTAAAGATTTTATTATGTGTCAGTAGTCAACAATGTATTGAGTCCCAATGTATCTTAATGGCTTCACTACTTTTTAAGGGTTAGGGAAACCGTACGCACCTCCTCAAATGTGTTCCATCATACAAGCACATTTTTATTACTACTGATGTGTGACATGCTATGATTCCCTTTTATTCCAGAAGTTTGGTCCTTAAGGGGTTAAGGGGTTAAAAAGAGAAATTCTAGTAACTTATGCCAATTCTCATTTAGAGTGAAGATTCAAGGCAAGGTTGTAGAAAAAAGCACCCTTGGATGTTGTAGAACTGATTATATCACCTGGTCTCAAGCAGGCGTACCTTCTAATTTTGAGTTGAATGCGTGGAGTAAACATTAAAAATGAGAAGGTTCTTAAATAGTTTTCAGAACAAGACGAATAAAATAATGCTGTCAGGGGGTTTATTGAACCATTTCATCTAGCAGCAAGGGGTTAAATGAACTTTGCAAAGATATTTAGGAGGAACTAAAATCATTACTTGCTCCATGTGTTGATTTCTTCATTTCCCTTCAAAGTGGCCCACAGCAGGCTCCAATTAGAGAGTGACTCTGTGAGGTAATGGAGTTTAGCCACACTTTGATTGGATCCTGCTGCTGGTTATAGACTCTGCATAGAAAAAAAATCAATATATGCTGAGCATAACTTCAACATCTAAGCATGATGCTCTCCCTACTGTTTGTTAGATACGTCCCATCAAATGGTTAAATTAAAAGTTGTACCATAAATATCCTATATCCTTAGACTCTTCCATTACAGTGTTAAAGTTGCTGTCTTTCGTAAACTGAAATATATTTCATAGAGGATGGAGGGTATAAAATGTGTCCTGATCTTCTCAAAGGTAAAACTTTAAAAAAAAAACTACAAAATCTATTACACAAAAGCCTCTTGATTAGTTGTTACTATCCTTCCATCTTTATTTTTGATTCTTAACGTTGGGCTCATTGCCATGCTGTCAGGATCGGGACAGGGATCCAACACGCAGAGTACGAACAGGAGAGATGTACGTATACCGGACCTTAGAATGGCCGGACTAACGTAAGGAGAAAGCAGAGAATAGTCAGAGACAAGCCGGGGTCGAGGGAACGAGAGGACAGGTAAGCGAGAGACAAGCCGAGGTCAAAGGACACGAGAGGTAAACAGGAACGATAGTACAAGCCGAGTCAAAACCAAATAGAACGATAAACAAGAGAGCACTGAGGAACCAGACAAGCTAGAACCACGACAGGGCAATGAACCATTACACACATCCCTCTTTTATACCCTGGTTCTCTAATTCATGACTTCGCCCTTGCCGAGCCCTGATTCGTTGTTCCGAACCAGATTGACAGGTCGGGATGTGATTGCCGTCATGACGTCGGCTCCTGAGCGTCGTGTCATAAAAGGAAGTGGGGTTCTCGCGGCCGGCGTGGGAATGACTATGAGAGCTGTGAGGATTGGATGAATCAGCCCCGCTGAGAGAACGGACGTCGGGAAGTCTAACCTCCTCCAGGTACCCTGACAGTACCCCCCCTCAGAAACGCCCACCGGGCGGAAGGAACCGGGGCGAGACGGAAAGCGAGCATGAAAAGCCCTGAGAAGGCGAGGAGCATGCACATCCTCCTGGACCACCCAAGACCTCTCTTCAGGACCATATCCTTTCCAGTCCACAAGATATTGCACCTTCCCCCGAGAAATTCGAGAATCGAGAATGGAATTGATCTCATACTCCTCCTGACCCTCAACCTGGACAGGACGAGGGGAAGGCACAGTGGAGGAAAATCTGTTACATACCAAAGGCTTCAATAAAGAAACATGAAAGGAGTTCGGGATGCGTAAAGCAGGCGGAAGAGCCAGACGATATGCAACAGGATTTATCCGAGACAGAACCCTGTAAGGACCTATGAAACGAGGAGCAAATTTCATGGAAGGAACTTTCAAGCGGATGTTTCTGGTACTCAACCATACCCTATCGCCCGGAGAGAATACAGGAGCCACCCTTCTGCGTTTGTCAGCGTGTCGTTTGGACAACATGGAATTATGAACAAGGATTTGTCGAGTCTGATCCCACAACTTTCTCAGATTGGCAACATGAATATCAACCGACGGTATCCCCTGGGAGGGGGAGGCCGACGGAAGAACGGAAGGATGGAAGCCATAATTCATGAAAAAGGGGCTAGAACGAGTAGAATCGCAAACACTGTTGTTGTGCGCAAACTCCGCCCAAGGAATCAGACCGACCCAATCGTCCTGGTGTTCAGAAACAAAACAACGCAAGAACTGTTCAACCTTTTGGTTGGTGCGCTCGGCAGCCCCATTGGACTGGGGATGATAGGCAGAGGAAAAATGTAATTTGATACCAAGCTGGGAACAGAAGGATCTCCAAAACCGGGAAACAAATTGGGAACCTCTATCAGAAACGATTTCAGAAGGAATCCCATGTAAACGAAAAATCTCCCTCGCGAAAATTTCAGCCAATTCGGGAGAAGAGGGCAATTTGAGCAGAGGTACAAAATGAGCCATTTTGGTAAACCTGTCAATTACTGTGAGGATAACCGTATGTCTTTTAGAAACCGGTAAATCAACGATGAAGTCCATAGCCAGACAGGACCATGATTTCACAGGAATTTCTAGGGGTTGCAAAAGCCCACATGGAAGCGTATGAGGTTGTTTAGTCCTCATACAGACATCACATGCCCCGACGAATTCCTTAAGATCCTTACGTAATGAAGGCCACCAGAAATCTTTAGAAATCAGAGAACATGACTTGCGTATGCCAGGATGTCCGGCAAATTTACTGTTATGAAAACACTGCATAAGTTCCAGTTGGAGTTTAGGAGGAACGAAGTAACGGTCCCCCGGAATAGGTCCGGGTGCCAGATGTTGTAACTTCTTGATCTCATCCAGCAACGGAGAGTGAATCTTAATGCTAGTGCTGGCAATAATATTACGCTTGGGAACTATAGAAGAAAAAACCATATCAGGCATAGTAGAAGGTTCATGTTGGCGGGACAATGCATCGGCCTTAGAATTCTTAGAACCAGGTCTATAAGTGAGAACATAGTTGAAATGAGTAAGGAACAAAGACCAACGAGCCTGCCTGGCAGATAATCGCTTGGCTTCCCCTATATATGACAAATTCTTGTGATCCGTCAAAATAGTAACCGGGTGTAAAGTCCCTTCCAACAAGTGTCTCCACTCCTTTAAAGCCAAAATTACCGCTAACAGTTCCCTGTCACCAATATCATACCTGCTCTCAGGCCCAGACAATTTCCTAGAAAAAAAAACACATGGATGCAGTGGTTTATTCAAACTTAACCTTTGGGACAGAATAGCGCCTACACCTGTCTCTGAGGCGTCTACCTCGAGTAAGAAAGGCAAAGATGTGTCTGGATGGACTAATATCGGTGCTGAGGCAAACTGTTCCTTGAGAGTACTGAAAGCAACAAGCGCTTCTGGAGACCATGTCTTAGTATCAGCACCCTGTTTAGTCATGTTGGTAATAGGAGAGATAATAGACGAGTATCCCTTAATGAAGCGCCTATAGTAATTCGAGAAACCGATGAATCTCTGAATGGCCTTGAGTCCCTTGGGCAATGGCCAATCCAAGATAGATTGGAGTTTAACAGGGTCCATCTTAAACCCCTCTCCATAAATAACGTAACCAAGAAAATTTACCTGAGATTGGTCAAAGCTACACTTCTCCAATTTGCAGTACAACCCATGCTGTAGAAGTTTATGCAATACCCTTCTGACTTGTTTGTGATGAATTTCAGGCTCTTTAGAATGTATTAGTATATCATCCAAATAAACTATAACACATTCATGTTGAAATTCCCTAAGAACCTCATTAATCAAGTCCTGGAATACAGCAGGAGCATTGCAAAGCCCGAAGGGCATTACCGTGTACTCATAGTGGCCATACCGGGTATTGAAAGCCGTTTTCCATTCATCACCCTGCTGAATTCTCACCAAGTTATAAGCTCCCCTCAGGTCTAACTTGGTAAAAATCTTAGAACCTTTCAGGCGATCAAATAGCTCATTAATCAGGGGAATCGGATAAGCATTTCTGATTGTTATCTTGTTCAAGCCCCGATAATCAATGCAAGGCCGTAGTGTGCCGTCTTTTTTATCTACGAAAAAGAAACCGGCTCCGGCTGGAGAAGAGGACCTCCTAATAAAGCCTTTGTCTAGATTCTCCTGAATGTACTCCTCTAAGACTAAGTTCTCCTTAGCGAATAGAGGATATACATTACCCCTCGGGGGCATAGTACCAGGTAGGAGATTAATCTTACAATCAAAGGACCTGTGTGGAGGTAAAGTATCAGCCTTCCTCTTATCAAAGACTGCCTTTAAATCCTGATACTGGGAAGGTATCTGTAAATCTGTGGGCTTGTTAGAGTTGCTAGGTGTGTCCACTAGGCACAACGGTGAGACTTTCTGTACACAACCTTTCTGGCAACCCTGACCCCAAGAGAGTATTTCACCTTGTTCCCAATCAATAGTAGGGTTGTGCTTTTTAAGCCAGGGATACCCCAAAACTATAGGAACTGAAGAGGATGAGATAAGCATGAAAGAAATCTCCTCCTCGTGTAAAATACCAATGGTTAGTTTAACTGGTAAAGTTTCACGAGAAATAACTGGATCTAATAACGGTCTACCATCTATGGCCTCAACGGCCAGGGGGGTCTCCTTTAACTGAGATGGGATAGCATGTTTCTTGACAAAAGTTTGATCAATAAAGCTTTCAGCTGCTCCGGAATCTATTAATGCCATAGCTTTAAGTACTCCCTTTTCCCAAGTTAAAGAAACCTGTAATAGTAGCCTATGATCCCTGTAATCATATGTAGAGGACAAAATAGAAACACCCAAGGCCTGTCCTCTGGAGAAACTTAGGTGCGAGCGTTTCCCGGACGGTTAGGGCAATTAAGGCGTAGGTGACCTCCTACTCCACAATACATACACCGACCCTCCCTTTTCCTATATTGTCTTTCATTCTCTGAAAGGTGAGTGTTACCAATCTGCATAGGTTCTGGGAGAGCTAGAATAGTAGATTCAGAATTCTGAAATGCGGGAGTTAGTCTTAAGGAAGGTCTATAGCCATAATCACGAGTGTTCTGCCTCTGTCTCATGTGCTCATCTATACGAGAAATAAATGAAATTAATTCCTCTAAATTTTCAGGAAGATCCCTTGTGGCAACCTCGTCTAAGATCGCATCTGACAATCCGTTCAGAAATACGTCCATATAGGCTTGTTCATTCCACTTGACCTCTGCCGCCAAGGATCTGAACTCTAGCGCATAATCCACAAGGGTTAGACTATGCTGTCTAAGACGTAATAGTAATCTAGCAGCACTGGCCTTTCTCCCTGGAGGGTCAAAAGTCCTCCTAAACGTAGTAATGAACGCATTATAGTTATAGACTACTGGATTATCATTTTCCCACAGAGGGTTAGCCCATCTAAGAGCTTTGTCAATGAGTAGCGATATTATGAATCCAACCTTCGCCCTGTCTGTAGGATAGGCGCGGGGTTGTAATTCAAAATGAATTCCTATCTGGTTTAGGAAACCACGACAAGTATCCGGAGCACCGCCATACCGTAAAGGAGAAGTAACACGGGAAGAAATTCCCCCTGTGGCTACCTCTAGGCCTGTGTTAGCAAGAGAGATAGATGGAGTACGCATCTCCTCTGCTTGATTACTCGGATGGGATAGTAATGCTTGCAGCGCTAGAGCCATTTGGTCCATTCTATGGTCCATGGCTTCAAACCTTGAGTCAGGTGAACCAAGCTGAGCGTTTGTACCTGCAGGATCCATGGCCCTGTCGTAATGTCAGGATCGGGACAGGGATCCAACACGCAGAGTACGAACAGGAGAGATGTACGTATACCGGACCTTAGAATGGCCGGACTAACGTAAGGAGAAAGCAGAGAATAGTCAAAGACAAGCCGGGGTCGAGGGAACGAGAGAACAGGTAAGCGAGAGACAAGCCGAGGTCAAAGGACACGAGAGGTAAACAGGAACGATAGTACAAGCCGAGTCAAAACCAAATAGAACGATAAACAAGAGAGCACTGAGGAACCAGACAAGCTAGAACCACGACAGGGCAATGAACCATTACACACATCCCTCTTTTATACCCTGGTTCTCTAATTCATGACACCGCCCTTGCCGAGCCCTGATTCGTTGTTCCGAACCAGATTGACAGGTCGGGATGTGATTGCCGTCATGACGTCGGCTCCTGAGCGTCGTGTCATAAAAGGAAGTGGGGTTCTCGCGGCCGGCGTGGGAATGACTATGAGAGCTGTGAGGATTGGATGAATCAGCCCCGCTGAGAGAACGGACGTCGGGAAGTCTAACCTCCTCCGAGGTAGAGACTTCAGGTACCCTGACACATGCTTGTTGATAAAAACTGTTAAGCTTTGTTAAAATAACTCAAAATACATATCAGCAGGTTTTCATAGTACCCTTGTCTTTAACCCCTTAAGGACACATGACGGAAATATTCCGTCATGATCCGTTTTATTTCTGAAATTGTGTCCTCAAGGGTTTAATGTCTGTATGCTACTCATAGCTGCCTCCACTGATACTGACCTCCACTTAGCGTTTTACATTTTCCAAATTGAATTAAAAAGATGCATTTTTTTTTAAATTAACTCCTTCACTACCAAAATGGTATACGTTGCATTATGAAATGTAGGCCATAAATGCGGAATGATTACAAGCAGAAGTCATTATAAGTTGCATTTTCAGTTGAATTTGGGAACCAGTTGAAGAATTTGTTGTGTTGAGCTATTTCAATTGCTTTTGTTTGACTTGTTTATCGCAAACAGTGGAAATTCTGTAAAGTTTGACAATCAATCTGATTTTCAATGGGGGTTGAATAATTTTGATTACCACTATGTATATAACCAGGGACAGGGGAACTATAATGTTAGGAATACAGGTTTGTACTCTTAATGCTATAGTGTTCCTTGGAGCATTTTCAGTACCCTATGTATATTATAGGGGTTATTTACTGGATCCCTGAATCGTGTTAAACCATCTTTCAAGTGGTTTAGCCAAAATCAGGGTTCACTCGATACCTAAGCCTGGACTCCATATTGCAACTCAGCTAATGGAAGTGAACATCTGCATTGGTGATCTATTTGCTATCCATTATCCATCAGTGTCCAAATCCGCACAGCAATTATAGACTGAGAGTCCTGTGGGTCGTAGTGATGTATCAGCGCCTTCTCTAACGGTAGTAGTAGTAGTAATGGTTATATGCTTATATTGCCATTTAAACAAAAAATAAAGTAATAAAAAATTTCCTTTATTAATTGATCGGCTTGTTTTGTTCATCTTGCTTCCATTATTTGACAAAGCCAAATGCACAGATTGTCTAATTTGGGATGTCTTTGCTGAAAAGTAAGTACCAGAAAAATGCAACAGACATCATTTGGCAACTTAGATTACAAAGTAAAGTCTGGTCCAGTGCGGATTAGTGCAGACCCTGTGATATATGCTTGTTAATAAAGCATTATCAGTGGAGCACCCAATCTAGTTCGTTCGATATATGGGAAAACAAAACATAATGCAGGTATGAAGTCAAGGATACCAGCAAACTTACTTCCTGAGATGTTCAAACAGGGCTTTGATTGTGTCATGGTTGGAGGGTGGCAACATTTTTACAAGGATCCTCATAGCTTTCACACGCTCATCATTGTCTTGAACTTCTATGGGAAACAAAAAGGATATTCTTCAGAATTGCAATCTATTGAGCAGCACATTGACATTTATCAGTAGACTAACTATAGAGGTTACACCGGGTACAGACATGACGATAACCCTAGACTTTGACCTCCCTATGACAGCTCTCTATGACAGCTATCTCACAATGACAAACAGTGGCAATCAATGTAGTTCTAAATATGAAATAATATGCAAATACTTTATGTTGCAAAATACTGCAATGGGGTATGAAGAGAATGACCTTCGTACCAGAAGAAAGAAAGTGCAAAACTAGAATCAACCTAGAAAATGGCAGTTAAACGGTTTGGTGGCTAAAAATTTATTAAATTCTGCCCCGGAAATTCAATATTTATTCTGTGTGTGTGTGTTTGTTTGTGTGACATAGTGTTATATCCGGGGTATTTTCAGTTTTAGCTCCATTGCCAAATACATTCCATAAAACTAATGAAAGTCTGACATCTTTTGATTAGTTCTCTTGTCCTTGAACCAAAGAGAAGTGAGCTTTTATTGAAGTTGCACCTTGACGTTTCAGCAGAGCTGGTGGGATAAGAGTGCATGATCAGATGGTCTGCAAAAAATCATTGAAAACTCACTTCTTCAAGAAAGCATATCAATTAAACTGTTAGCAGGTTTTCATCCCCCTCCCTCCATGACTCCTCTCCTGCAACTGTCAAAAATTACCTACTAAGCCTTCAATGAATACTTTTCTAACAACTTACTTCGTACCCCTACTTTTACCCTTTGTGTCACTACACCCCACTCCCTCTAGAATGTAAGCTCATTGAGCAGGGCCCTCCACCTCTCTGTTCCTGTGTGTCCAATTGTCTGGTTATAATTACATGTCTGTTAGTCCACCCATTGTACAGAGCTACGGGATCTGATGGCGCTTTATAAATAATACAATAATAATATGTGACAGTTGTATAAATAATATTATTCTAAGTAAAGAAACACTCCATGCACCATTTCTTATTTTTTTTATTTATTTATTTTTATTAAAAAGGCTTCTATAATATTTTTTACCCCAAATCCTTAAAAAATATATTATTATATTATACATTTTGTTTCAGTGGCGGGTATACTTTTATTACCTATTTAAAATTTTCTAAAAAGTTTATACTTTTCTTTTAGTTCTAAACCACGGATACCTGCGGCGTTTAAAAATACAGAATGTAAGATTGTTTTTTACTGTACGTAAGAAGTCCCACTTGCAGAACATAGAATGATTTATCACATGCTCACAGTTGGAATTTACTCAGTCACTTAATAGGACATTAAGAGTAGCAATTAAGCTGTACTCCCAAAACAGAAGAAACATCACTTTCTAGAGTTTGTTCTTCAGATGCCCTTGCACGTATATTTTACCATACTCAGCATACACAGATTGTCAGAATTTCACAATACACGCCACTTTAATTATTACCCAAGTCAGATATGATCTATAGCAGCACGATGCAATGCCATTTAACCATTAAACAAGACACCTTCGATGTTGGCATGATAACTAAAATAAATCATGACTCCAACAGCCCACTGTGCTTGGAGTGTGCCAGGATCTGCATGTGACAATGACTTTATAAATCTGATAACATTTTTTTAATGTGCTGTAAAATCACCCCTCTGGCAAAAGATTTTACGCACAGGGGTATACCTTTTCAAAATCCCATTATAAATCTAAAAAAATCATCTGGTGTAAACATATGGTTTAACTCTATAAGTGTTGTAGGGATGAGTTTTGCATTTTTGCAAGATAAACAGTTCGTATCGTTAGCTCTCAAAAAGTTTATGCAGACATGTCATACTTTTTTTTAAACAGCGCAAATAGTATAAATAATATCTTTTGTTTTCGTTGTCATGTTATTTTTATGGGGCTAAATAACATGATGAAACATACTCAGTAGTGTTAAACAATGATTAGACAAAGAAAACAAACAATTACATGAGAGAAAACAAAACAAGGAGGGTCTCACTAAAATGATTTTATGGTGGATAAGTTGACTGCTTCGGTTTGTCAGTCTATGGCTCCCATTGATAAAACATGGCAAAAACTGGGAAATTACAAAGGATTGTGAGACTCCATACACCCCTCTCTTGGTATACCCCCCTACAATTTCTTCTCTTTTCTCTAATTTCTATGTTTTTTACTGGCGTACTGGCATAATGTGAAATAGTTACCTGTCCAAAAGGCATCTGTTTCCCCATACGTTTATATATTGATAAAAATCTGGTCTCGAGTCACTGTTCAATGACTTTATGTTCACCAGTGTACACATAATGTAAAATACATATTTAGACAGTGTATAACATATGTTAATGTGGATGTAACCATGACATTTGGCTCTTTGAAAATTAATATAAAATGATTTTATAGTGTGAAGTAAGTGGGTGTAAAGGGGGAACGGCTTTGTCTGATGAGAAACCTCAGTGGTTACCATTCCAGCTTAATTGAGTTCCAAATTAGTAAATGTTGATAAAATGTAATTTGTCTTGAATACCGGATGTGGTCCCATGATTGTGCATCACTATTTACTTCTCTGCTATGCATTTTGTGTGGATGTGAGCAGGTGTGACCTTTCCAGTTGTCACCAACAAACGTAAGTCTGTTCTTTATATCTATTGTCTCTCGACGTATTCTCTTCTGATGGTGGTCCTTTCACTCTTCCTTTAATTTAGCTAGAGTATTTTGTGAGTAATTTAGGAAAGTATTAAAAGGTGAAATATAGAGAACAAAAACACTAAATCGCTACGTAATATTATATTATGTATATATTTTGCAGTACACTGATTGGCCAATTTTATATCCCTTTTGATTCGTTGGATTTGTTTCCAAATTGTGTTTTCAGTACAAATATTTTACCATACGGGTGAAATTCAGTTTGCCCTGCACAAAATAATAGCACCAGAAAATCTAACGAGTCCTTTTAAACATAACTATGGCCAACGCCATGACATCAACAATGAGGAGCTCACGCATCAGTTTTCTCCTCCTGTAGCTAGAGCAAACTCAAGGAAAGCATTTGAAATATTTACCTTGTTAGTATATTAAATATACGTATTGGAGTTCCTTTAATTAACTGTTCACATAAGAAGCACAAATGTCCCTGTGGAAGTACTTTTTATTTTGCCCGGACATTGACCTTCTCTGAAAAGTTAACCTGCGTTTATACAGGTTTATATACCACGATAATAGATATAATACACGTGGGATACAGCTGCTAAACCTAAAATATAATAAAAAAGAACATAGCATAATAAAGTTGATGTATATATAATAATCCCTGCTAAAGATTGCACTCAGGATTTTGGAGTTAAATGTGCTCTAATGGTACCTCCCCTGGTGTTTGGGGGGCTAGTATCTCCCTCTTAGGATCAGGTATCACCCAATGTCAGGAACCATGCAGGACTCCGACAGGTACATGGGTGGAAAAGAGGTTTATTGGTAACAACTTTAAAATAGCAAATAAAAATACATTTTGGTCTTACGCGTTTCGTCCTCTAATGGGACTTTCTCAGAGACTAATATTCAATAAAAACAATCATAACAATGATGCTCCCAAAAAAGCAGCCTAATTCCACCCTCCCATCAGTCCCCTTAAATAGAGCTAGTCCCTTTAGTTCATTGGTGATTCCAGTGAGTGTCTTCCTTTTTATTCTTTCTATTGGTGGTTTCCAGATCCTTTTTCACTTGTTCCTGGTCGAGGATGAGGTGTATTTTAAAATTTATATATAATAATATTAAAATACACTTAGACAGTGTATGTGTATGTATGTGTAGGTGTATATATATATAAATATATGATCTAAGTATACATTATTTAATTTTAAACTGTTTTAAAACTTTATTTTACTTTATTACAGGCAGCAGGGGGACTACCTGTCATTCCAGGCACTCCCCCTGCTGGCACTGCTATGGACGGCTATTACGTCCATGTGATCGTGAGGTCCTCGCAAGGACCTCGCGATCACATGTCCCAGAAGGGCCGGATCAGCAGCAGGGGGACTGCCGGGGATGCAAGGCAAGTCCCCCCATCGTGATCACCGGCAGGGGATCGTCGACGAGCAGGTGAGTGCATAGAACGGTGGGGACATACTATGCCGCCCACTGATCATATTTAGATCATGCCCCTCACTGTTCAATTTGTTGCCATTTAGGAGTTAAATCCCTTTTGTTTCTGTTTATGCTGCTCTAGCCACACCTCCACTTGCTGTGACTCACACAGCCTGCATGAAAAAAAATGGTTTAATTTTCAATCAGATCACAATATCAGTTTGTTTACTTTAGAAGTTTTTTGTTTTTTTTAAATGTAATGCTCAGTTAATTTAAGCTTAACCACACACAGGAAGCTCCTGCAGGCTATTAACAGAGCAGGAAATTAGAAATTCTAAATTAAAGATACTGTTCAATAAAAAAAATGTAATCGTAAGAGCTTTCTTTCAGGAAGTCTGAAGGCAGACTGTGTAGATCACGTGCAGGGAGGTGTGGCTAGGGCTGTATAAACAAAGTGATTTAACTCCAGATAATTGAGTAGTTAGACTGCAGGGGCATGATCTACACACCAAAACTACTGCATTAAGTACAGGTGCTTATAGTGTCCTCTTAATACACAGACCTAGATGATTCCTTGTATATAAGTAGATATATTTATGTTAAGACAAAGGAATTTAATCTCTAAATGGGTGGTTCTGGATACAATAACCTGCTTGCAAAATATAGCTTGCCAAAATGAGCCTAAAACAGCTGCCATTTTGGAAATCACCTTTTAATTTGTCCTGGAATTTGCATATTTTCAAAAAAATTAATCTGGTTCATTTTTCCTTAAATAAGTGTCAAGTACGACTTTTTTTTTCTTTTTGTTTATTCCCAACAGACTTGTTTGTTCATACATGGAAAAAAAAAAAGGACAAACGCTTTAGCACATTTTTTTTTTGTAGAACAATAAGGTTTTGAAATAGTTTAGTAAGTTAAATCAAGAAGTGGTTTACTGAATCATCTTTACATGATTTTGTAGACATAAGTCGTTCCTTTAGGGCTAAAAGAAAGAAAGAAATAAGGAAAAAATAACATTCAACATGTGAGAACTTGAGTCAGCATTTCTAAAGGAGAGATGATAAACACCTCTGACTGACTGTGGCATTTATCAACCGTGAGATATTATTGCCACATAGAATCACAGCATGCTTACTGTTATCATTGAAAAAAAGCCTAGCTAATCTTAATGGTTTGTGAAGCCGTTACCTGCTCTAGTCTGGCATTTATCATGATCATTTTACCACATAGGCCTTACACACAAAAGGTCTTTTATCTTCAAGGGACATCACTATGAATTATTATTTGCAGCTAGGTAGAAAATTGTGTGTTGTAGATACCTTTCCTCATTATAAATCACACACTCACTTTTCACCATTCAGCTTCCTAAAGCTGCTGATCCTATACTTTTTTTACAGTTTGGTCTTTTAAGTCCTTAGAAAATATTGAGCAGAGATGCACTAAAATGCGTAATATGATTTTTCCCCTTACTATCTACTATTGCTTTTTTTTTTGTACGAAAAAAGCATTTTATGAGACTTTTATTTTTTCCTTTTTTGCTATCCTATATGATGTTGATAAAGTAACATATTATTTTTTAGGTTATAAATGTTTGTGTATATTTTTCAGATACTCTTGTTTTTGACCTTGTAGGAGATATGTTCCTGTAGATAAAGTTAAGTTATTCATGTATAGAGTATTGTAAACAGACTATCTCTGTCTATTCTGCTATGATGAGCGTTTTCCCCCTTTTTTTACATTAAAAATACTTTCACAGAAAACATTATGAAGACCAGAAATATCGTAATATTTTACTGATGCTGGGAACATTTTGCACAGATTGAATTATTTACTGTATATTATGGAAATAAATATATTTTTGCATGGGGGAAGACAGTCTGCAATCTGATCAATCTAGTGCTGTCCTTCACTTTAAATTGCATCTTTAATGATAGCTTTATAATTATTTCCCAAAAGGGAAAAAAGTAGTAAAGATATTTTGTTCATTGATGTGGATTTCTGAATTTAATCTTATTTAAGAAAGGGGTAATGAAAACCTAGTTGTTTATTCTCTTATTATTGAAGAAGACAAGATAAGAAAAATAATAAAGACAGTTAAAGTAACACTCCCACCACCTTAATTAGTAGAGCGCTCTGTAGTGGCTAAGGTGCCAGAAGTGCCCTGGTGTACCACCCAAGGTAAGGTGGGGTTCTCATCTCAGCAGAAAGCTCTCAGCTATGAGATGCGCTTGTTGGTGCAGGGCTTAGCTCTTGGCCACTGGATACTGGGAAATTTCCCACAGGGACGAGGAACCTGGGGCCGTGCAGCGCTTTGATAGCTGCCAGTCGGTTTCATTATAGCGTGACACAGCCGTCTCTAAGGTGAGGGTGGTGGATGGTGGTGACGCTGGTCCAGTCCACTCAGTAGTTATGACAGCAGTGCATCTGTCAGCTAGACCAGTCCAGAAGGACTGATGAAGAACAGCAATGTGCTGTTCTGTTGTCATTCATTTGCAGCTTGGCAGAGCAGACCAGGTAGACAGGAAGTTGTTAATCACCCTCAGTGAGCACTTCCTGTGAGCCCAGGTAGAGGATACTAAATCTGGAATAAGACACACAAAGAGACTGGGAATTTTCAAGTAGGACTATTTTAAAAAATATTCTTAAAATCTTATGTAATATTTCTCAAAATATTTCATATTTATTTTTTCAAATTATAACACATTAAAAAATTTTAAATTCTGCTTCTATAATCCTAGAAGTCACCAGACGCTGTGAATGTGCATGTCAACAGCAGGTGAATTTCACTGTTCACGCAGTTCGAGAAGATTGTAGCAATCGGTTTGGTAGAAAGTTCTTAGTTAAGATACATTCTATTTATTACTTATGAAAAATTACTTTTTCTCATTACAGGAGCAGGTAAAGGAGCCAACTTAATGTACACATACACATCGTTATGAATTTACACTGATATGGGAAGGGGAAGCAATTGCATATCTTAAATGGGCACTCCACTGCCCAAACACTGTAATGCTCAAGAGTGGGCTGATGTTTTGTAAGCTGCACTCCTACATGTATGAAATGCGCATGTCACTTGCATAAAATAGCTTAGGCAAACCCCTTTTTGTATGATTATAATAGCTGTTTGTTTTTTAAAGTTTTCTCAGAAGCATCTCCTGTGAATGGACACATTGCGCAGGGACTTTCCCGATTAAGGAAAAAGAGCTTCTCAGCCCTGATTGTGTTAGCCTAGATGTAGTTGATGTCATGTCTTGCATTTTTGAACCTAATATAAAAATATTAGCAGAACAAATACAAAATAAATAAAACTAATAATGTGTGGTTCCATTGTGTACAGAAAAAGATAACCTAAAGGGACACTATAGTCACCAAAACAACTTCAGCTTAATGAAGCAGTTTTGGTGTATAGGTCATATCCCTGCAGTTTCACTGCTCAATTCTCTGCCATTTAGGAGTTAAATTACTTTGTTTGTGAACCCTAGTCACACCTCCCTGCATGTGACTTGCACAGTCTTCCTGTAAAGAGTCATCTAAAGTTTATCCTTCCTTTATTGCAAGTTCTGTTTAATTTAGATTTTCTTATCCCCTGCTATGTTAATAGCTTCCCAGACCCTACAAGAGCCTCCTGTATTATTAAAGTTCAATTTACAGAGAAAGAGATACAATTGTTTAAGATAAATAAACAATTGAAAGTGAAACCAGTTTTTTTCATGCAGGCTGTGTCAATCAGATTCAGGGGAGGTGTGGCAAGGGTTGCATAAACAGAAACAAAGTGATTTAACTCCTAAATGGCAGTGAATTGAGCAGTGAAACCTGAGAAGTATAATCTATACACTAAAACTGCTTTATTAAGCTAGGTTTTATTTGCCCCAAGCTCCTTTTTGTGATTCATTCCTTTTCCCAGCCTTAACTTGTGTCTCATTTTCTCCCAGCCCCTCCTTGTCTCATTTCTCTCTAAACCGCCCAATGTGTTTTATTACCCCCTCGGCCCCACCATGTGTCTCATTCCCCCCTCAACCACTTCATGTGTTTTATCCCTCTCAGCCACTCCATGTATCTCATCCCCCAGCCCCTGCATGTGTCTCATCCCCCCCAGCACCAATGTGTTTCATTCCAGCCCCTTCATGTGACTCATTCCTCCCCATCACATCCATATGTCTCATCCCCCCCCCCAGTCCCTCCAGTACCTTCTTGTAGCATGGCCAAGCCATGGGCCATGGTAAAAGAGCTTCTGTTCCTCTACCCATTTCAACAGGAAGCAGTTCAGTGCACACTGAGAGCAATTCCTGTCAGACAGGGTAGGAGAGCAGAAACTCCTTCACTGCAATCTGCAACTCGGCCATGTTACATGCACTGAATGGCAGGAGGGGGAGTGCTGTGCAGAGTGTTCCCATCCTGCCGGTCACCTCACGATTGCACTTCCACGGGCAAGGTATGGTGGCCCACCTCAAAATTTCCTGGTATCCCGGTGGACCAGTCCAGCGCTGTCAAAGAGAAGTCTTTGCAAGGCAGTTGCTGTGGGTCAATTGCTCCCTCTTGAGTTTAGCTCCACTGAACTAAACAATTAGGAAGCAACAGGATCTGTTGTCCGTTTGACTGTCAGGGGATGTAATAAGGGAAATTTATGAAAGTCTGAATTTCTATCGATATGTGCACTTTTTCCTAAATGAAAAAAGTAGAACACACTCTTCACACATTAAGCTTTTGAGCAAGCTAAAGTGCTTTAGGATTCTGGGATGTCCCTTTCAAGAGAGGCTGTGCCATTTTCTATACATGTCACTGAGTTGTAAAAAACAACTTTATAAAAGAAGCTATAAAATTATCAAAAGCATATATAATTAGTGGCACCTTTAACGCAGGAGTGAATTCTCAAAATAATCTCATATTTTAATAGGCCTATGGGGAGCTGAGGTTAAACAACTTGAGAAAATAAAAAATCCCAATTCAACTTAAATTGTCATAGTATAATGACGTGTTCAGTTCTGCTAAAACTACTTTGGTGAGATGGGAAAAAAACATAACAAAAGCCAAACTAACCTGAAGGTCCTACAATGTGTTTATAAAGGTGACTTCCTTCATCCTTACAAAATGTACTCTAATCGTTTACTGAACAAGGATAACGATGTGGACAACAAAACACTGTGTTTTACAACAGGAAACTCAGGTTTATCTCCACTAACACACATTTGAAGGGAAGTGAAATATATCTTAATCCTGACAGTCTTTTATTATTCTGCAAGGTATGGCCAGTTGACCTTTGCTTTTTCTTCCAGAATTATTAATTCCTTACTTTTTTAGAATGTGTCCTGTGTTATTTGTCCACAAGATATGCCAAGTTAACATACTTGATGTAACATCAACATACAAAAATGCTATAGAAGGAACGTTACAATAAAAACAAAACAAAAAAAACAACAACACAGTTTAATGCAAAAACAAAACTACCATAAAAAAATGTAAGAAGGATTAATGCATTTCACAAAGTGACCTAAAGCTTGAAAACCTTTGCCAAATGAACAAGCCATTGTATGAATGCTAGATAGCTTATAAATTAAGTCTGCTGGTTATCATTTATGGGTCTAATGCAATATGGAACCCCCAGGAACTCAGTTCTCTTACTATGGACTCAATGTAATCATTTTGAATAAGATTTTCAAATGATTTAATATTTTTGGATAAAAAAAAAATATATTTTCAAAATATTAAAATATATTAAAAAAAATCATATATTAAAAAATATATATCAACATTTTACAAATATTTTTCACCATATTAAATCATTTTAAAAGTTTACATTTGATCAGACTAAAGAAGTATCTGTATCTATCTGAGCAAATCAGCAGTTGGCGGGCAGTTTTTGATTGTAGCAGTTGTTTCTTTATATAATTGGTATAGGGGATTGTGTTAGGGTTCCATAAGAAAGGGTCTCTGACACTAGTATCAATGAAAGACTGTTTGTGACTGGAGTCTATACGAACATACACAGAATGATAGGCATCTAGTCTCCTGATTAAGACATGACCTATTCAGAATGCACCTTAGGGATAATGGAGCTGTGGTGTTAACATAGTAAGCATTTCCCAAGGATAGTCTATATCATTCACACATACATGCCCACATACATTAAAGACTCTAGGAGTTAAAGGACCCCTAAAGGCATCCAGACTTCTTGAAGTGGTCTGGGTGCAGAGGTCCTGTAATCTTAAACCTGCAACATAAAACATTGCAGTTTTATAGAAACTGCAAAGGTTCCACTGCAGGGTTAGCACACCTCTGGTGGCTATCTTCCAGACAGCCACTAGAAACGATTTCACATTGAGAACTGAGTCAAAATCAGTTCTCAATCAAATGCTGCTCATAGAGCACTAGTCTCCCAATGCTTCTTTATCAGGAAACAGGAGTGGACCCAAAGGTATATTGAAATTATAGGTTAGGAGTACATGTTTGTATTCAAAAGGCTATAGTGTTCATTTAAGCACTTATGTTCTGTCTTAGCATCTTTGTTAATAAAGACTACCTCCTGGTCTAACATAGCACCGAGTGGTAATCTAAGTTATTACTTTCTGCACTTGCACTGTCTTCAGAGTCATCCATGTACCCTAACCACATGTCATGTCAATAATGTATAACTCACCTCACTGAGAGAGCTAAACAATGGGAGATAGAGAAAACACAACTTATTCTAATCTACTAGAAAGTTTGTTTATAAAAGGGATACATGTATGTAGCTGAACGAACCATACTTTTTCAGGAATGTTGAAAGCGAGGTAAAAATCCTTTCTGACTACATTGTGGCAAGTGGTCACTGAGTGAAGCAGACATGCTGCCACAGGCTGAAGCCGAACTACAAAATAACGAGTCACTTTTTCTAAATGGAAACCTTGGTCCTAATGGTCTCTCAGTTAAGGTCCTTGAATAAATTAGACAGAGTTACATAATTTCTCTTTATTTTGGAACACAACTGGGATGGAGCAAAAAAAAGTTATGTGATATTTTTCAAATCATGCCTCCGGGAACTAGTCCTTATTGTTGGTGTTAGAAGTAATTTTAAAGATAATATATTGTACTGAGCAATTAGTAATTATTTATATTGTGGGCCATCGAATGCTGAATAAATATTTCTTTTGTACATCAATAAAACTAATGTGTGAAGAACAGGAAGAACAAGAAGATAAAATTAACAGTAGGTAAAGAGTTCAATAAATGTAAGGAATGAAATGTGTAAATGTCGTATGACAAAAGCATTGAAGATGTAAACCCATTTACTTTTTATTTGTGACAACAAATGATCTCTCCGTCAAATAAATGTGATAATGTCATAAATGTACCAAACGCGCGAAGCAACTAAAATTATCCAAATGCGGCATTTTAATACCGAGATGGATTTACTTAAGGCAGATTTTGATGTGCAGCTCATTCTAGAAGCATTTTGCGTTACACTTATAGAATTAATAAGGGATCTGCACTTAGAAAAGTAGAATGTTAATGTATCAAACTCCAGGTGCCGGAGACAGAGGGAAATAAGCAGTAATAGTCATTTTTTAACATACTTGATGGTACTGATTATGCAACACGCAACTCTAAATGGCTTATAGCACATTGCAGCATGGTTCCATCCCATTGGCTGCAGTAGGGTGCAAGCAGATGGATGACAGTGACAAGGAGAAAAGTGCTTTTGCTTATCCGTGCGTTAAGATGCCATCCAGAAGCTCTGTACACTGCAGACACTTCATTAGGATGCCAGTATAATGGTAAACTACCACTCAAAGTGACACCCCATTTCCTGCTTACTGAGCTCTCCAACCTCGGCAGATGTCAGCAATCTCATGGTGCTCCAAAGCAGACCTAGCTCTCCAGTTATTCTCTCACCAGCCCTTTTTCCTTCACGGCCCCATGCATTACATGCCCTGTGCAACAGAAAATCTTACACTGAAATACACATGCTGCTTTGATCAAAGCTGAGCGATATCGCAGGCTGTAAAGAGATGCAGCGGTTGTGCTCTACGTATGGAGACGGAGCATCCTGCTGCATGGCTGAGGGATTTATTTAGCTCAGTGTCCCAGTACAAATTAGCTCAAATGGTAAGAACATGGAATTTCCCTGCACTTCCAATGCAAAACTGCAGTGCTTTGAGATTTTAGCTCTCTTGATCAATAAAGTATGCCCCATTTATTTTTCATTTTACATGCAGTTTTGTTTTTACAACACAGAAGAGTTTATATTGTTTTCTCTAGATCCAGGAAACAGCCATCATAATGCATTTTTATTTTGCGATTATAATGTTCTTCTGAATACTCTTGACCAACTGTTACATAATTGAGTCAGTGGATGTAAAAAGATTGCTTAGTTGCAACATTGTCACACTTGAGTTATAAGCTCCAGAGAACAAGGAGTCCTTCCAAAATGTAATTCTCCTTTTTCTTTACCTGAACTTAGATGGATATGTCAGGCTGGAACTGATGTACCTTTTCAGATATAATTGTTTTCCTAGTTTGTTGCAAAATTGGAAGTGCTTTTTTTGCCTTCTTTTGGATCAACAGCAAAAAACTTATGTGAGGAAGGTTGAACTTGATGGACGCATGTCTCTTTTCAGCTATGTAACTATGTAACTATGTAATGAATGTGCCATGAATAAATAAATACTTCCCACTTCCCCGCTTTTTGAGTTCTTGTATTTGTTTAAACTTCCCCAGGGTTTCTACTTCCTCTATATGTTTTCATCAAATCGTGACACTTCTCTGCCAATTCTGACGTCCTTTATGTAAAATTGGTTGGTAGGGAAATAATTTTGTTCCCAGTGTTAATAATAAAAAAAAAGACAAAAATGCATCACATTTCTTTTTTTTTTTTAAACTCCATCAGTTTAAGGTTAGAAGGTGAATAAGGCATTCCTGTGCTGGTCATTTTTTTCAATTCAACTCTCAAACAGAGGTTCTGGTCCCAAACTCACAATGCAATCTGAATATTGGTTCCTCAGCCCACCAATGAAGTCAATTTCAGTGAAGTTGTGTTCTGCCAGCAAACACCAAACGTGTCAATGTTGTGGTGCACCCTGGTGGCTTTTCAAGCGATTTGGTCAAGTAAGGTTTGATATAATTAGAATACAGTATGAGTAAATATTACCCGAATTTCACACTGTCTCAATTTTAAGATACAATCAGTATCACTAAACAATCTTAACTAATCTTCTTCTCAACTCCACCCTCAACTGAATTTCAATCCTCTCCCTCTAATTTTATGTGAGACATTATTCGCACATCGTACATGTCAGTCCTTTTTCTTCTGTTCATTTTCTTTTCTCAAGATATTCCTTTACTTCCAGGACTTTTTCACTGTGGTACAGTTCTATCTGTATTCACCTAAAGAAGCCTTTATTTCTAGCTCCCTTTTAATATTTTATTAAGTCCAGACTCATGATCTCAGCGACTTTCATTTTGATAGGATTGTTAGTGTTGGAATTTGGTGCAAGTTGAAGGAATTCATGGATCCATCAGGTACTGCCTACGGAACAGGCTAATGGTAATAGTGTAATTGCATGGAGAACATTATTTGCAAATTATAGAAATTAGCCATTATTAAAAAAAAGTATAATCTGAATACTTCAAGCATTGTTGTTTATGGTTTTCATCTATTCCCTTTACTTCCATAGCGTACCCGTTTTCAAACGGATATGCTATGGAAATAAAGGAGGATAAACTATCACTATGCACATGAGAATGACTTTAGGTCATCCCAGTAGTCCTTTAATGATCTCCATCCCCAAGAAATGAATAGATTCAGTATAAATCGCGTCCTGAACAATGTGCAGGAACTGCAAAATTCCTTTGAGCTTGGACCAAAATATCTGAGCATTTACTGCTGACAGTGTTGCCAAAGTTAGAAATCAGCTTAAAAGTGGTTTTAACATTTGTCATCTTCATTAAAGGGATACTCACCAGGGATGTCACCAAAATAACTTTAGTTTAATGAAGTTGTTTTGGTGTATAGATCATGCCCAGTAGTCTCACTGCTCAATTATCTGCCTTTTATGAATTAAATCACTGTACTTATGCAACCCTAGTCACAGCTCCCTAGAAGGCTGTACATGTGACTTGCACAGCCTTCCTAAACACTTCCTGTAAAGAGAGATTTAATGTTTAAACTTCCTTTATTGCACATTCTACTAAATTTAGAATTTCTTATATCCTGCTCTGATTGAGGCCTAGGTGTCCAGTGGCTGAAGTCGGCCAGAATCACTTTTGAATCTCATAATACTAGCTCGCTGCTTGTGACCATGTATACAATTGCAAGTTAAAAAATATCTGTTGCATAGGTCCCAAAATCAGCTTTCCGTGAACGTTGACACCAGTGGGAGGGGCTAAAGGGGGACTGGCCAGTAATGCAAATTTAGTCACTGGTGCTGCCCATAGGGGTGGTCCTGCCTGGAATGGGGGCTGGTCACCTAAATTATTGTCAAGTTAGGCAACCTGACAATCAAGCAGTCCAGCCCACGGAGGGAATCCCCTGAGTGTAGCATGTGCGCACCTAATGATACACTTTTTTGGGATTGTTCCCTCATGTCACAAAAAGTCAGGATAGTGGAGCACAGCCATAAAATCAGCACTATCCCTAAGTTAGGAGGGCTGCTGTTGCACATGGCCCAAAATAACAACAAACCTGGGGGCAATCGTTTTCCTGCTCACCTTTTTAGAACAGTCAACGGAAGGCACCTGAAACATGACGCAGGTTCCAGAACTAATCCCCTACTTCTGGCATTGTGCCAAAATAAAACAAAATACTCCTTTTCCTCTCACATTTGTTTATGAACTAAACACATTAACCATAAAAAAAACACTATGCCACGATACCGCTATTTTACCTTGTTTCATTATGAAGAGCTTAACAATATATTTGATATCACTCACACTGCTAGGTGATTTTTCAGACTAAATTATCATGATCTGAAATATATTTGTTTTACCTGCATTATAACAGCATATTTAAATGTTATAGGGGGGGGGGGGGATTATTTGGTTTGATGATTGTTTATTGTGTCATTTGAATAATACGGGACCTGGCCTTTTGACTTTGAACTACAACCAAATTTCAGACTGTGAGGAAATTGTTCTACATTTCCTGACAAATTGAGTTAAGCAGACATTAAGTGGGCTTTAAGAAAACAAATGGCCGTCTTTATCACAGGTGGACACTGATGGCTTAATGGGGCCTGGGCTGATTGTATCACTTCTAATGGCTTGACGGGAAGCATTAAGGTTTTTTGCATAAAAAACTGGCATTGCGAATCCTGCTAACACAGACCTGTCAGGCGTTCTGTCTCCCTTTGTGCAAGGAAGCAGATGTTTGTGTGTATACTATGAACTGGCATTAGAGCAAGTGACAGATGCCTGTTTAAATGCCAGGTTTGTGAATTTTTACAGCAGGAGCATGTTCTGGGGAAGAGCAGCCCTGCCCTCTATCATAGGTAATTCCCAAAGGAACTTTCTAAATCTCGGCTGTGTTTATTGCTTCTCTTAGCAACGGCCTGCATTTATGTACACCAAGTCAAGACAAGAACAGTAACACATTTTTGTGCTGCTTAAAAATAGCAGCAATTTATATTTGCCTGATTCCTTTGGCATTATTAAATCAGAAAGCAAATAGAATCTAAGCAGAGTGTGCTAGGAAGTAAGGGTAGGCAGGCATAGCTGAGCTTCTAAAAGAATTACCGGAGACTGATTATAACGGCCAGTTTGAGATACGTTTGTTGCAGTTGCCACGACATTAGAGTTTGCAGGTTCTGTAGATCTTTATGTAAATCGCATTAGTTACGGTGCTTCTTTTAAACTGCATACCCCATAATGCTTTAGGTTGGTATTTATACAGAAAGTAGGCTTTTGCTATAGGCACGACTTAAGCAGGGTTGTATTTAGATAAATCAAACAAACAAAACATCTAACAGAAGGAACGCTTTAACTAAGAAGATATTCCCGAAAGGTACACCTCTCTTAGTTCTTAGAGATGGGAGAAATTTATAATCAAAACGCAAAACTGTCATTTATTGCCTCTTGCAGGAAGTACATAATAAAATCAACAAAACAAACACCACCTACAGCAAACAATTCACAAAACAATGTTAATACAAGAATTGTTTTGCATTTTTTATTGTAAAATATACAAAACAAAGCACCTATTGCATTGCTATCAGTGCTGGTTAGTGATGCATGCAGTACTCAATTATTTTCCACCTTTTCCCCACTTCACTCTTATGTGTATGTTTCTGTCTATCTCTCTGCCTCTGTGTTTCTGTCTCTGTAAGCCTATCTGTCTGTTTGTCTGTCTGTCTGCCTGTCTCTCTTTGTCTGTCTGTCTCTCTATATCTATCTATCTATCTATCTATCCATCCATCTATCCATCCATCTATCTATCTATCTATCTATCTATCTATCCATCTATCTATCTATCCATCTATCTAATTAGAAGAAGTGGGAGGGTGGCATCTCTTGGTGTTCTATTACTGTGACCAACAATATTAATCTACCAGTACAAGTTAATATATGGATGCAATAAACATATTTTTACTCATAGCAATTATTTTGGATACGACATTCATATGTTGCGGGGATTGGAACAGGTAGCCTGTAGTCTATTAAACAAACACAGTAGCCCCCTCACTTTTATTTGACATTTTATTTGGCTGTGACAAATGAGCAGCAGTTGGATTATAACATAATTTGTCTTGTCTTTATTACCAGCACAAAGGACACCATTCATTAATTATTCTGCCGTTGTAGCTTAACACTAACTGGAAAGGTCCCTCTTCGGACAGATGGTGGGGACGATGTTATTTATATCAATCAGGCAAAATCCTCAACGAGGATTACTGTTCCTGAGACTACAATGATTTATTTCTTTTCACCTCGTCCTTTCCCAGTCCCGTCTGCTTACAGATATTTCTATTAAAAAAAGAAATAGCAGTACAAAATATACTAAAATGTCACGGGGTAATGCAATTGGCACTCAGGGGTTAACAGCGATAAATATCCTAAAAAAAATGACTAGCTTTCAATTGATAAGAACAGGAAGAAGAAAATAATTAAAAGTTGGTCAGGATGAAAAATGGGAATGATTATATTATGTATTAGAGAGAAGTCTGCCTGCTGTCTGTCTGTCAGCCAGTCTGTCTATCTATTTATGTTTGTTTTTTTCTATATCTTTTATATTTTTTAAGGTTATCATCTATTAACCATCTGAAAGCCAGGCATGCACGCACCCAGGAATGTGCATACTGTCTTCCAGAGTTTTGTGGAATGCATTTATTTCTTAAAGTGTTAATGCAACAGGTTCATGCAAACGTTTGCTAATATAGGAAACCATCGAGGTGTTTTCCTAAAGGATTGCCTGTACTAGAAGCAATGTTGGCAGCTGTTATGAATATCATTTTCCCAATCTGATCTGCCCCACCTTATTACACAGAGGCCAGTCGTGACATGTTTCGAGACCCTCTTGCGAAATGAACTAGGAAATAAATTCAGAAACTCGGGCTAACCAGAGGGAGAATTCATACATGAAACAGATGCTCATAAATTCCAATTGGATACAAGTCTTCATTCAGTGATCCAAAAAAACGAATATAAGTAGAGTCAGTGTGAAAGGCGTTCTTTGCCTCAGATGTTCCATAGTTAATTATAAAATTCCTGCAATTCCTCAAGATTGACAGATTACATAATCTTTTTTTCTAGAATAACCATTTCTTGTAACGCAGCTGTCCTTCGGTGTTAGACAGAGGGGCAGTCCTTCTACTGCATTACATAGGAGATCAGGAGTAGAAACATCGAAAAAAAAGGCAGAGAATTTCCTCTTTGCAGGAACTTTTCACCCACCTCAATTAACAGTGTTAACCCCCTGCTGTTCACAGATATGTTTCTCCTGGCAGAGGGAAAGTTGTCTTGCCCAGTTGTGAGCGAAAAATAGAAAATATCTGCCAAAGCAAAATATATAGAACAATTATGCAATACAAAGAGGAACGTAGGGCGTTAAAAAGTAGGCAAATATTGTTTGATCATTTCTTTGTAACCTCTTAAGGATAGCATACCATAAAATGTTAACAGAGCTGAAGAGTATTGTCAGTGTTAAATTACCAGGATAGCCCATATTAGCAAAAGGTTCCGATTGTGGTGACATCATAGCATTTCATTGGTCCCTGAGAGATTAACAAGGCATTTCTGGGGGTGTGGCTAAACAGGAGAGATAAGTATAAAATATACATTCCTCATCTGTACTTATGCGTGATTAGCACCACCATCATCAGTGTGTGCAGCACACTGCATTAGGTCACTGATGGACAAAAATAGATTTCTGGATATTGCAGAACTCTTAACTTCCATGATGTTTTCCACTCAAAGCATGGCACAGGGGTGGACTGACCAGTTGGACATTTGGTCAGGGGCCCAAGGGTCCGACACCAGCAAGGGTCCTGGCAGTTTGACTGGGGGACTCTCCAAGCAATCTGCCCCACACTTTCACAGAGTAGGCACCTGCCTGCTAACATGAATGAAAAATATTCATTTTTGTTCCAGTTATAATTTTGTATTTGGAGACATAGATATGTGTTTTTCTACAGAAACATAACATTCTATATCAAACCTATATGTAAGTTCCCAAAGAGACCTAAGAAGGGAATGAAAAGAAAAGCAGGCTCCTACATTAGGGTGTTCCTTGGCCCATACCTGCGATCATCATATTTTTACAAAGCTCTA
This sequence comes from Pelobates fuscus, assembly GCF_036172605.1. Classification (NCBI taxonomy): domain Eukaryota; kingdom Metazoa; phylum Chordata; class Amphibia; order Anura; family Pelobatidae; genus Pelobates; species Pelobates fuscus. Next base: position 23,936,691 of record NC_086324.1, on the reverse strand, counting down.
CACATGCATGCACACAGGACGTCTTCCCATGATGCGGTATGTGCACATGGCTCTTCATGTGCACTAAAAGGGAAGAAGATATGCTTTATTTGCATGACTGTACCAGTAATAAAATGCAAACAAACTAACTCGAAAACTAAATAATAAATAAAAAGTTTTGGAATGGAAACAAGCACAACTGAAAATTCACTTATCAAGATACCTTGAGAAACAAAGGGTATATATCAATTGATACTAGAGTTCCAGATTGAAATACTGTTTTAAAACAATAACCTTCCAACTTCCCTATGTTTTTAATAGCCACGGTGTGGTCCTAATTCTGCAGATCTTCATAATTTCCAATTCATTGATGACATTCCAGACATTTAACTCAATATTTGACTTCGACCATCAACACACTAACATGAGTTGCAAACTTGCATGAAAGCATCATTGTTTGCAACCTCGTACAATAAAATAGTTTGCAAAACATTATAGGCCGCAGAAAGACAACTACCAACGGCATGCAAATCCCCTTTCAGGTTCTGATTAAGATTTTAAATGTATCCTTTTGCTTTTAGTTAATGAAAAACAAAGTCATGGAGGATCTAAGTTGTAATTTATTAAACATGAAAGGCTCCTTGATGAAAAATAGAAATGAGATATATTTTGCATTTCAAAGATTTAAGCTGACAACTTACTCGCATGCAAATAAGGGCGAGATTTGTAAAAATATGTGAAAAGAAATTATTCTTGAGTGTACTTATTACAATAATGTGGTATGTAGATAAGAGAAACATACAACATTAAAAGGCATTCATTTCACCAAAGTCTTAAAATTAGCTTCTCCACACCATTGTGTATTCATGTTGCTGTTCCGGAATGCAGCATATTAAACAAGCGAATAGAATCTGTAATAAATTTGTTAATTACAAATTTAAGCAACACAACTATACTATTTTCTCAATATGCTTCTTTTCCCCCGAAAAGCGACACCGCTAATGCATTTTAATTATTTATGTGTAAACATTTGAGGATAAAATATTCTAAAAATTATCAATTTCAAGAGCTGTTTATTTGCTTGCAAAATAGTGCAGATTACATAACATATATCTTATCATTTTGCTCATCAAATCCTCATTTGCAGAATGCAAATTTTTCTAGTCTAAGTGCTTCTGCATCACAGTTTAAATGAATAATAGGTTAGATTCTATTACCAACGATTTAGGGTTAAAGTGAAAGAAAAACAGGGTCACCTAATCGGGCCTCAGACTATATAGCATTATTATAGCGGACAAGCACGTATGTATAAACAGGAATGGCAGTTTGGAACTGTTTAGACATTAAATAGGGCCAAAATGTGTCATAAGGCTTATGAATTCTAAAAAAATAAAACCTCAGTATTGGTGACAATGTGATTAGCTACAGGCAAGATTATAATTATCGCGTTTAAAATATCACACTATTTTAGCTATATTTTTTTGACTAGGCGTACATGAATAAAAATAAATGAGCAGTATTTACAAACAAGGGTCTATGCATGAGAACAGGCTGTGGTTGGTTAGGTGTATATTCACAAAAAAATTCTTTATCAAGCTCATTTTGAAGGAGTTGTCTCGCATAGTTGTTTCACATTGTCCAAATCAAATTATTCATTCTCATGAGATGATTTCAGAATTAACTTATTTTAACGTATAGTGCTCTTTGTGGTTATTAACTGTTAAAGGAACACTACAGCGTTAGGAATACAAAACTGTACTCCTAAGGCTATAGTGTCCCGCTGTTTCAGTGCCCCAAGGTGTTGAAAAAAAAACGCTTTTAACATTTACCTTAATTCCAGCTCTAAAGTCCCTCTATGTTGGCTCAGTGTTCTCCTCCTCCATCCTCATCCAATGGGGGTGCTAATGTGTGGGGAACACTGCGAGCACATAAGGCACTCCCTAAAGGAAAGCATTGAATCAATGCTTTTCTATGGGATTTTCATGCAGAGCATGAGGACGTCTAGCAGTTAGTGGACCAAAAGCCGGGTAAAATCACAGAAGTGCGTATAGTGGCTTTCTGGTAGACAGCCACTAGAGGCTGTCTTAGTGCTGCAATGTAAACACTGCAGTTTCTCTAAAACTGCAATGTTTACATTGCTAGATTAATGACAATAGGGACACTGCACCAAGACCACTTCAATGAGCTGAAGTGGTCTGGTTGCCTATAGTGTCCCTTTAACAATGGAGTCAGAGTGAGCAAAAAATAAACAAATAAATAAAAGGCGTACTAGGAGCACTGAGCAGTTAGAGTCAAAGTGATAGCAAAAAAGCTACCAAACAGATAAACCCAATAAGAGCAGGTAAAATATGTTCATGCTCATCCAAACCCCTTAAAACAAGGGTAAAGCTCCTCTGTCTCACATCAAATGTTACAAGAAATTGATCATGTAAAACAGCCATAGAAATATAGATATGCACATTAAACACAAACCCACCTGTATTTCCACACATTTACCAGTGTGATTAGCTAGATGTTCCAGGTAATTGCATGACTGCTTTCATTACACTTAAATCGTAAGAAAACTACTAAATTACAACACAGCTTCAGGGAAATAATTGTTCTTAGTTATGTTAGCTTGTGTATGACATTAAACATTATTGTTAAAACTGCATTAGCATTAGGGAGTCACAGAAAAACAAAGACAAAAACTGTACTTAATGTTATAACTATATATACATCTACTAGAGCTCCATCTACTGTCCAATCTTCCAACTACATCATTATATATGAAAGATAAGACAAAAAAGATTTTTACGGGGGCGGAGCCTAACTACTGAGCGGACAAGACGTGTAAAGAGAGAGCTCCCGAGTCTGGAGCCAAGATTCAGGGCATACCACCCGACCACCTGAGCACATCGACTGCTAACCGTGATCACCGAAACCAGGAGACTGAACTGCACCTGGGGATACCCAACACTTAGGTCCCAACAATATCACATATCACAACAATGATATTGTCAGTGAAATTGCCATTTTTTAAAATTTTTCACACACAAACGACACTTTCACTTACGATATAGTTGTTGTGATACATTTTACTGTTTTGAACCACTGATTTTTGTATTCTGCGAAGTCTGGCGAGTATAACAGTACCCCTAATGTACAGGTTTTATGGTGTTTTCAAAAGTTACAGGGTCATATATAAGGCTTGCATTTCCATTTTTTCACATTGAAATTTGCCAGATTGGTTACGTTGCCTTTGAGACTGTATGGTAGCCCAGGAATGAGAATTACCCCCATGATGGCATACCATTTGCAAAAGTAGACAACTCAAGGTATTGCAAATGAGGTATGTTAAGTCTTTTTTAGTAGTCACTGGCCAAAATGTGCATTCAATTTAGCTTTTTTGCATTTTTCACACACAAACAAATATGAATGCAAAAGCCAGGATGGTGGACTGAGAGGTTAGTCACTGGTAAAACCCAGAGAAGATCACAACTGTTTTGTTTAACAAGTTGTGAGCAGCTGTTCACACCATTCATTAGACTTGGAGATGTTTTTGCATCGAACTGCAATTCGGCCAAATATGGGAATAAACCCTTATTTTCGACTGACCAAAACACTCAATGCCAAACATGACTGAGGGAGAGCAATACTCAGAATTCTGCCAAGGTGCCAAAAAAGAGATGATGGATGGGGAAAAAAGATGATTGATGGTTATGGAAATGTCACTACATGCTGTTTAATTTATGAGAGAAATGAACAAAAGAGAGAAAAAAGGAGAAGCAGTAAAAAAAATACATTCAATAAATATACAATGTATAATATAAAAATACACATTTTTTAACTGTGCATCCTGTTTTACCCTCTATTGGTTACTTTTTGGGACTTGATATAGCAACCAAATGGCGTGAAAATGATAATATACATCATATTATATTGTGCATAATATTGCAACACACTGATTGTACCATTTATACACTTTATTTTTTTCCTCCTGTTTAGGTTTCAGAATTGATATTGAGTCAAGCTGAACCAACATCCAACAGAATTTCGGGTGTCCCAAAGAATGTTCTATCTTCAGAAAAAAAATATTTGGCAGAATTGAAATGTCTTGCCTTGCACAAGTCTACCATTTATAGACCCTTTAACATCACTAGCAGAATGGAATGCACACTGGTGTCAGCAAATCAGGCTAAATGATCCCATGCACTCACTCCCAAGCACGGTGAGCTACTTCTCTCCTGATTAGCCTCCTCTCTGCTATATAAACAGATTATTCTTCTCCTTACTATCTCCTTACATATTCTTCTACTTTTTCTCCTTGTTATCCTGGTCACCAGGTCACTGTTCATCATATACACATTCTTCACTATTCACTGTCCATCATTGGCATCCTTCTTGCTATCCATTCTCCATCATATACATGCTCCTTGTTGTTACTCTCCGCTTTATGTTTGCTTATTGATAACCACACTCCATTGTATGCATGCTCTAAGTCAGGGGTTCCCAACCCAGTCCTCGAGTACCACCTACCAGTCCAGGATTTAGGGATTACCCTGCTGTGTCTAAAGTGTTTTTTTTTTCTAAAAACACCTTAGACACAACTGGGTAATCCCTAAATCCTGCACTCCAAACTAATCACCTGCTCTGTCTCTTAGATATAAAAATAGGTGCATGAAAAACTATGTACGTAAATCACATTACAGAAGGAATCTAAGATTCTAAGAATCTAAAATCTAACTGATATAAGTAAGCTGTGCCAAAATAATGTTGCATAGGGACCTTTTAATACACCGCAATATAATGTATATTAAATAATCATAACTGTTGTTATTAAGGGCATGCTCATGTATTGCTGTATTCATTTGCACAGCTGCATATGTTAAATAATTTTGTAGAGCATAAACCATAACAGTTAAACTCTAGGATTGCACTCTGCAAAGTACCGCCATACAGGTAAGGTCAAAGTGCAATGATTGACTGTCAACAATCTCTTAGAGAGACCCTTTTTTGGAGAATCTAACTGTGTGTTTATTATTTTATTTGTCTATCTTTTTCTTTATGTGTGTTCAGACTGCAGCCTGTGCCATTCCATATAATTGTGACATGATGTCCATGTGAGATGTATCAGTATTGCATGAACCTGAGAAAGATTCTAGTATGTGGTTCAGGAAAGGGCAGTAAGAAGTGCCAGGTGGCATATAGGATGACAGCATCTGCATGCAAAGTATGTATGTATATACATTGATCAGCTACAACATTAAAAACATCATGAAGTTTCCCTAATGCTACCAAAACAGCTCTGATGCATCAAACCATGGACTCCACAAAACCTTTGAAAGTGTCCTGTGGTATCTGGCACCAAGACATTAACAGCAGATCCTTGCAAGTCCTGCAAGTTGCAACGTGGGGACTCAATGGATCGGATTTGTTGTTCCGGCACACCCCACTGATGTTCAAGCGGATTGAAATCCAGGGAATTTGAAGGCCAAGCAACACTCTTTATGATGTTCCTCAAACCATTCCTAAACAGTTCAAAATTAAATTCCAAAGGCTTCACAGAGTAGTGCAAAAAGATTTATTCAGGATCAGGAGAGCAAACTTATATGCAACGTTTCGTTTAATCATACATGATTGAGTATTGACACAAAAACCTTGTATAGAATTTTGTTTTCCTGATCCTGAATAAAACTCATTCCTATTTGCACTACTCTGTGAAAACTTTGGAATTTGATTTTGAATACTTCTAAGGGACTGTGGATCCCTTGCAAGGTGCTCCAGGTGTGGTAGCACACTCTATTAGGTCCCTGAGTGCAACACTATCTTTGGAATTGCATTCCTAAACAATGTTTGCAATGTGGCAGGGAGCATTATCCTACTGAAAGAAGCATCAGGGAACACTATTGCCATAAAGGGGTGTACGTGGTCTGTAATGATCTCTAGGTAGGTGGTATGCATCAAAGTAAAATCCAGATGAATATCAGAACCCTAGGTTTCCCAAGAGAAATCTAAGGTTGTGGCATTCATTCCCAGAGCATAACACTGCCACTGCTGGCCTACCTTCTTCCCATAGTGCATCCTGCTACTGTCCCTTCCCCAAATAAGCAACACACGCACCCAGTCATCCACCTGATCTAAAAGAAAATGTGATTCGACAGACCAGGCAACTCTCGTCCATACCTCCATGGTCCAGTTCTAATGCTCGCAACCCACTGAAGACAATTTCAGCTGTGGACAGGTGTCATTATGAGCACCCTGACCAGTCGGGGGCTATGCCTCAAATAGCATTACACTGTGTGTTCTGACACCTTTCTATTGTGGTAAGCATTATATTTTTCAGCATATTGAGGTACAGTAGCTCTTCTGTGTGAAACGACAGATGGGCTAGCCTTCACTCCCCAAACGTATCAATGAGCCTTGAGTGCTCATGACCCTGACTCTGGTAAACCAGCTTCAAAATACAGAATGTGTGGGCACACCTGTAGTTTCCTCATAAGGCAGTCTTTAATGCAGTAGCACAGAAAACAAACAACGTTTTGGCACCCAGCTCTCCTTCCTTGCACAACTTTTGGTAGGCACTAGCCACTGCACAACAGGAACACCCCACAAAACTTGCTCTTTTGGAGATGCACCGACCCAGTTGGCTATGCGGCCCATGTCTAATTCACTCAGATATCTTCAATTGACCATTTGTCCTGTTTCCAATGCATGAAATTCAAGAACGGACTGTTCATTTGCTGCCTAATATATCCCACCCCTTGACAGGTTCCATTGTAATGAATTTAATTAATGTTATTCACATCATCTATCAGTGGTTTTAATGTTGTGGTTGATCAGTGTATATTTATCATCAACACTATTTGTATACATGAGGTTGCTAAACTCAAGGAGTTAAAAAAAAATCTATTGCAAAAATGAATAGGGTGTAGATAAAAATTGCAATACTTTCACTCCATCCTTTTTTTTCAATCTGCGCATTAAGCACCAAGAAACAATATAGAAAGTATAATTTAAGATAATGTGATATGAAGAGTGAAGAAAATGGAAAATTGCCCTTGCAAGAGAGAGCATGTAAAATTATTGCATCAATGTGTATCAATATGGGATATAAGTCACTATGCTAACTTATTTTTAATTTGTCAACATATTAACACAGGTATGAAATTTATTAACAACAACACACTATGTAATTAATACATTACTACTAACAATGGAGTGCATACAAATGCTAATTATTAAAATTGTGCATTTGGATTTGACCAAATCGGGGGCAACCGGCTGATCGGCCAAATTCAATATCTACTAAGCATCATATGAACATTCGACCGAGCAAAGGCTAGAGAAATGGCCGAACATGTTCGTTTGATTCAGTATTCCATCTATGGTGCCAAAAAAGAATAAGAGATAATTAATGGGAAAAACATGGTTGATGACTAAGTGACAGTCACTAAATGTTGACTTACTGACAGATCAAGTGTGAAATAACAAATAGGCCGATAGAAGTAGAAAAAGGAGAAGCAGAATATAAATCTATATTTATATATTATATATTTAATAAATATATATGATATATAAATACAGAAATATAGGTTTTTTGTTTGTAGTGCTCCTACTCTTTTCCCCTATATTAACCTGTGGACCAAATGGTGGGTAAATGAGCTTATAAGTGTACTGTAAAATATATACATTATATTATATTATCTATTTATTTTGCAGTGTACTGATTGACCCATTTTCGTGCTCTTTCTGGTTTGCCCGAATATTTTTCCATGGACAATATTTGGCAGAACCATCACTTGAATAAGTGTTAGACATCACGAACAACATTTTGGGGAAAATGCTTTGGACGAACCTAACTTTCCCGCTGTGCAGAGGTCTAGTAATTATTTGTTAACTTTATCAGGTCACGGTTTACTAGGTCAAAGTTATTACAGCTTTATTCGCCAGGTCATCAGATCAGCAGTTTGCATGTGAAAGGGATACCCTAAGATTGTCATAAACCTGCCAATAATCAGCTGTATGTATATTCATATACAGCAAGAATTAGTGCCTCCTGTCTACAGGCATTTCACCTAATTCCTGCCTAGAGTATTACAATTTGGAGAACAGAAGTTGATGTGAAGCACGGGGATTGAGGAAACATTGGCTTATTGTAGTGCTGGTCTAATTAGTGCACCTTTAAAGTGGGCAAGCTGGGTATGGTTGTACTTGTACGTGTTTCTTTTTTTGCTGAGAACAAGAGAATTGTGTGCTGTTAGTCTTATAAATAAATGTGTCCTATCCCTGAATTATTTTCTGTACCATGGCTGTGTAGAAATTAACATGTTGCTGGGTGACGCTTACACTGTCTAATTCTACAATGTTTGGAAATCATCCGTTCTTACTTTTTAAATATAGCCCTTTCTATTTGAGAAATCTTTATCTGCCAGTAATTATTTTCATAAATACAAAAAAAAAAAAGTCCTGCGCTCAAACTCCCATTACTCCTTTAAATCAGATGTACTATGGTTGTTGCTGCCGCCCAGGAGTAATGGGAGTTTGAGCGCAGGACTTTTTTTTTTTTAATTTGTATTCACTTTTGTATCACTCAGCCTTGTTACAATGCTGCTGCCCATCCCATGTGTTCCCTATTAAGGGTTAATAAGCATGTAGGGATGTATTTAAAAAATACCCCTCTCTGTCTCATTAGAGATATCTTTGCCAGAAGCTCAAGGAAGCAGGCTGAAGGGTCAGTGTTAGGACCCGCTTAGGGGGGGTTTGCCTTGACGTTGGCAGGCGGGCATTCCCTCCAATGGCCATTGGAGCAACTAAATGACCTCCATTTGTCTAAATATACATAGGGATTAAGGAGAGAGCGCAGGTAACTTTTTCTTTTCTTTGGTTTTTACTATATATTGGGGCTGATGTGTACTGTAGTCCTTGCTGCCGGCCCATTAGTGATGGTAGTGAGCGCAGGACTTCTCTTTTTGTATTTGTATTTACTTTGTATCACACAGCCTGGTTACAATGCTGCCGCCCATCCCATGTGTTCCCTATTAAGGGTTAATAAGCATGTAGGGATGTATATAAAAAATACCCCTTTCTGTCTCATTAGAGATATCTTTGCCAGAAGCTCAAGGAAGCAAGGTGAATGGTTAGAGTTAGGACCCACCTAAGAGGTCTGCCATGACGTGGCAGGTGGGCATACCCTCTCATGGCCATTTGAGGTAACTAAAAACCTCCATTTGTTTAAATATACAGAGGGATTTGGGAAAGAGCGCAGGTAACTTTTTTTCTTTAATTATTTTCATAAGACACTGTTTTGGTTAGAGTAACTCTTTAATAATTATTATTACGGGGTCTAGGCCCTTGCAATTCAGTAAATGGTGTCATTAATTGGGACAATCCTGTACTTTGGAAGTACGCAGGGGATATAAGATCTTTGTAAACAAGGGTGAGTTCACAATTTTTTTTAACAGTGTTTAAAATTGCTGTTTTTTTCCTGTGTTTAAAAAAAGATCCTTTTTAAATGGGTACCTCAAGTGTGAATCAACACTCATTCAAATCATCTTTTTGGGAATGTGTGCTTTTAATACAAGTGAAGAATATTGTCTCATAGAAATGCATATACTATACACAGAAATGTAAGATATATATATATATATATATATATATATGTGTATACATTTTTGTCTACCATTAAGTCATATATTTGTTAAGCATATCTTTTTTTTTTTATGTGTTATCATTACCACATAGGTCATCTGAATAGAAATGTTGTCACAAGCCCCCCTTTTTATCATTTGAAAAAAAAAGTCTCTCCATTGCTAAGGTTACCCTGTTAGTTTAATTTCATAGAAGCAGAAGAATATTTTGAAGTGAGTAACATTTACCAAGTCATTAATTTTATGCAAACTAAGAAAGATGAAAGAAAAAAATATCAATTATTTATAGATTGTTAAAATGTATCTTAATGCAGAGCTACTGTATAGAAATGACAATTAGCCAAATGTACCTTCTGTAATTAATAATGCATACATTATGCTCTTTGGGTATCTATTAAGCACGTCTGCAAATCATATATTGTTTGGGACACCTAACACAAAATTATGTAAAAACAATGATTTATATATTAGGTTAAGCCCTGAGCTTCCTGTCTGTTACATATAACGTTGTAAAAATAAAACATAAACAAGCTTAATTTATTAAAATTTCTCTTTGTGAAATACAATGAGATGTTAGTATAACTGACTTTATATTAGAAAGTTACAATATTAATCAGCACCATTATTACATGCACACATCATGCATGAGTTGCACCCCTTTGTTAATTTACCATATTGCCCAAACATGGCAACACTGCTGATAACAAGCTGCCTGCAGCTTTTAGATGGTCCATTGTGGCTCTTCAGACAGTGGTGCTACAATAAGGGGGCACAATTGGTCGCCTTAGGGTGCACTGGCCCATTGGGGGGACGGGGGACTGGATGCAGAATCTGGCTGACTGGCAGGAGGCGAGCGCATTGCATAGAACCCCCCTCCTGCTGGTCATTCCTTGTAGCGTGGTCAAGCTGCAGAATATGGTAAAGGAGCTTGTTTCCCTCTTCTCAGTTTGACAGGAAGTGTGTGCACTTAGAGCGCCAAACTGCTGACTCGGCAGTGCTACACAGGGGAGGTAAGCTGGCAAATGAGGGGAGAGGGCGTAAGGCACATGTAGGGGGAGGAAATTAGACATATGGGGAGGGCTGGGGGAATTAGAGGAATGAGACACAACTGGGGAGTCTGGGGGAATGAGACACGGGGGGGGGACTGCAGTAATGAGACACATGGGGGGCTGGGGGAATGAGACAAATGGAGGACTGGGGAAATGAGACACATGGGGGGCTGGGGTAATGAGGCACATTGGGGATGGGGGAATGAGACACATGGGAGGGCTGGGGGAATGAGACACATGGGAGGGCTGGGGGAATGAGACACATGGGTGACTGGAGGAATGAGACACATGGGGGGCTGGGGGAATGAGACACATGGAAGGCTGGGGGAATGAGACACATGGGGGGCTGGGGGAATGAGACACATGGGGGGCTGGGGGAATGAGACACATGGGGGACTGGGGGAATGAGACACATGGGGGGCTGGGGGAATGAGACACATGGGGGGCTGGGGGAATGAGACACATGGGGGACTGGGGGAATGAGACACATGGGGGACTGGGGGAATGAGACACATGGGGGACTGGGGGAATGAGACACATTGGGACTGGGGGAATGAGACACATTGGGACTGGGGGAATGAGACACATTGGGACTGGGGGAATGAGACACATTGGGACTGGGGGAATGAGACACATTGGGACTGGGGGAATGAGACACATTGGGACTGGGGGGATAAACCACATGGGAGGGCTGGGGGAATGAGACACATGGGGACTGGGGGAATGAGACACATGGGAGATCTAGGGGAACTAGATACATAGGAGAACTGGGGGAATGAGAAATGTGTGGGCTAAGGGAATGAAACACATGGGAGTGTGTGGGGATGAGACACGTGGGGGCTGGGGGAAATGAGACACATGGGGTGCTAAGGACATGAAACACATGTTGGTGTGTGGGAATGAGACACATGCGGTGCTAAGGACAGGGAACACATGGTGGTGTGTGGGAATGAGACACATGGGGTGCTAAGGACATGGAACACATGGTGGTGTGTGGGAATGAGACACATGGGGTGCTAAGGACGTGAAACACATGGTGGTGTGTGGGAATGAGACACATGGGGCGCTAAGGACATGAAACACATGGGGGTGTGTGGGAATGAGACACATGGCGGCTAAGGACATGAAACACATGGAGGTGTATGGGAATGATACATATTAGGACTGGGGGAAATGAGACACATGGAGGGCTAAGAACATGAAATACATGGGTGTGTATGAATGAAACACATAAATGGCAGAGCTATGGGGAATGAGGGACATGGAGGGTTCTGTTGAATACTCCAATAAATGTTATTGCGGCACTTGAATATTTCTAAAAAATATTTTTGTAAATCTGTTTTATTTGAATATTTCTAAATTTTAACATGAGGCTTTTGCAGACATGAAGTTTGTCCACCCCTGATATAGTCAATGCATTAGAAAACCTACAATACATAATAAAAACACATTAAAATATATCTCACTTTCAAAGTTTCTATGTTTGATGTATATCCCTATTTGTAAGTGCTGTAGTTCACTATGTCTAAATCACAAAGTAGTTGAACATTTTTAAGCCAGTCCATGCTCTCATTATCAGCAATAGGAGAGCTGAGGAAGTCCTGTAATCTGCTTCATAGCACATACGTGTAGAGTTTGAGGGAAGCATAACTATGGCTTGATACATATGGGCATTAGAGGGAAGGCTTAAGCAGTAGATATTTGTAAATAAACAACAGTGTGCAGAAAAACAGAGACAGAGACCTGCTCACAAGGAACATAAGTTGTTATGGTGCCTAAGCTAAAGGATATTATTGCTAGACTTTTTAAATCAGTTCTTGTGGTTAGAAATTCATCCTTTTGGTGTTTCAGTTCAGATGATGCAAACTTTGCAGGAAAAACAGATGAATCAAAATGGCATGAAAATTGGCCAATCACTGCACTGCAACATACTGTATATCCGTACATACATTTGCCTGCTGTAGAGAGCTGTAAAAATCTATATTTATACATTATATATTTACTAATTGAATGATATATAAATGTTGAAATGTGATTTGTTTTTTTTACTGCTTCATCTTTTTTAACCTCTATTTGTCACATTGAACAAATTCAACATTTAGTGTCTGTCCTTTAACCATCAATTTTGTTTTTTTTTCCCATCATCTTCTCTTTTTTGGCACCACAGATGGATGCAGAATCCTGAATCAAATTAAACTATTTATCCATTGCCCACTTTGTTTGTATCATGACTCATAAGGTTGATTTGGAGTTACAGAATTTGGACGACCTGCCGATCACTTAAAATTCAGACAAATCACAATTAGTTTGAAACCGAATGCACAAGTCTAATAGTAGTATTGAAACTCTATGTACTAGTAACTATTTTGCATTAAAGCAAAAATGAAGTGGGCTCAAAATGAATTAGCTGCCAGCTTCCTGGAAGTGCTACGTTCAGAGGAAAGCCTCGAAGAGTTGAAGGTTTTGTTGGGAACACCACAGACAACTTATAAACCGAGAAGAAATGCTGAAGGCCGTGAGAATGGTCCATTCCAACTTCCCTCCAGCTTCTTTTATTCATTTAAGCCTCTCTTTGTCTTTATCAAAAATCTTTTTCTCACCTCCTGCCTTTTTCCTATCTGTCTTGTAGCCCTAAAGAGGCCTATCATCAGCCCGGCATCAAGTCATACACTGTTGCAGATTATGTTTCTACAAAGCAGATCTATAAAAAAGTTGACTAGATGTGTCCATCAAGCTGACGTCAGTCCACTTCAAGTGCTGTAGCATACCTGTTGCTAGATCCACACCTGTCTTGGCAAAATAAATGCGGGGACATCATAAGAATTGTAACCACTTATGGGCTCCCCTGCTATGTCCATGGTTCCTTTCCTGGGTAACAACTACTTCCAGTGAGGCCCTCTCCATCTTGAATTATTATGTATGTCAAAGTTTCACTTTGCATTGTAATTCTGGTTACCAATGCAGCATATTATAATATGACACTTAGTATTCTCAGCTGAAAACAAAAGTGTGTACTCTCTTTTATTATGATAAAGTAACGATTAATGATAACGTGATATTATAATAAAGTAAAACAAATAGTCATCTATGCTGTAAGTATAAGTAGGCTAGTCTTATAAAAATAATGTTGGGGTGAAGGTGTATATGTTTTTCCAAAATTTTATTATTTTGCAGTATTTATTTATATCAGATTTATGCTTATGCTTTGTAATGCACAGTTCGATCAACTGCCATGATTTTTCTTTATTCATTGAGACTTTTATAAATATGTGCCCTTTAGAAATATGTGCTGTTCTTGCCTTTGTTTATAGTATTATTTTAACACTTTGTAGGAATATGTACCTCTTCACTAAATCCACAAAGATTTCTACAGATCCTTTCTACTCCTTGCATCTTCCCATATGGTATGTTATTATCTGACACTATACTCATCCAAATATGTGTTTTGATTCATAGACTTCCTGCAATTATAACTAAAGATAGTGTAGTGATCCAAAAAGAACTACTTTATATCCAAAAATCCAATCTGTCAAACTGTTTACTGATCAACAGCAACGTAAAAAGATTGGTGTGTATTTTTTAAATTAAATTATATGTATATTATCAACACTTTTCCATTAGAATACAGTATAATAATAAAGCAATAACACTATTATAAAACGTTCTATCAGTTTTTTAATGGCTTTAATTTAAGGAGGTTTTTTTTAGGTTAGGGAATATATATATAATGATAACATTAATGGTAACATTTGCAATTCCAGCTTATTTTTATAGATACAGATTACCAACTGAGATAAATTTTCTTATATATTTGATTTCCATGTTGTGAGTAAATTCGTTTTAGTTTTTCCAAACTTTTCAATACATTTTATTATATTTTCACTGATTGTTTTTTATTCTCTCTATCTATTTGTGAGAATATCTCATAGAAGTCGGCAACTAGAGTGACTGTGGCGCCCTACTATCTGGTATTGATTTTATCCCCAAACCTGGAAGTGCCTGTCAATTGCAATAGCTGAGCAAGAGCTCTGTTACCCCCTTCTTGGACCTATGGTGGTGATCCCGGTCCACCCCAGGGAGTCAACCCAAGACCAGCAAGAATGCAGGAACAAGACTTCCAAGCTGGTGACATCAAGGGGGATCTACCCCACATGGTGGAGACCACGGATGTCACTACTGCAAGCAATGACACACCTGATCTCATGTCCACACTGGACCAACTCTTAGATGATTTCTGGCGGCAGCTGGAACACAGGATGAGCCAGTGCACCTCATAACAATTAAGCAACCACTCACATTGGCAACCAAGTCCCTACCAGGAGTCCCCAGCGTTCTCTGTGAAGAAGGCCCAAACGTGGCAGCGGGCGGGCAGCAAGGTTAGCCTAAACATAAAGTGGCATGAAGAAGGGTATCGCTGCAGACCAAAACTAGGTCTCCTGAGGAACTGGAGGCACTGTAGGCAGCCCCTTCTCTGACACATGCTATGAGCCTCCAACTTCCTTGAGGACTTGAAGGCCTGAAACACCTCTCAATAGGGCTGGACTGTCCTCTGCCGGGCATAGGATGAAGGGACTTACCACAAAGCACACATGGTCACTCACCCTTGCATCACTCTGGTGCACCCTTCCCTATTGTCTACTGTCTATATTTTACTTTTGACCATGTGTCTCGGTGTCAGACCTCCTTTTCGTGCTCTCCTTACTTCGATTATTGGGGAGCTTCCTGGGGAAATAAGCTTGATATACTCCTATACATCATATGCCTTGTTTAAAAACACAAATTGTGCAAGTTTCTCTTATGTTACACCAATGCTTTACTGTATCTGATCTTGAAGTGTTTGCTCTTGCTGTCATGGCAGTACAAGCTTGTTTTTTATTATATGCACAGCAAAAATTAAGATACATAAATAAATAAATATGGCTCATGTGACTGGTAAACTAAACAGCGCCTTTGGTGAGGGCAGGACTGTCCTGAGCGTCTAACTTCCTGTGTGCAATATATATTTAGCTTTCGCATTAGTGCTATAGGTGCAGGAGCAGAGTTACAGAAGGTGTTTCTTAAGGCTGCCTGCCACAAACTCCTGAGCAGAATCTGCAGAGTGAGTGTGGCCTGCTCTGAAAGCAGAAAGGATGCCACAACACATCCCTCATTGCGAAGCCCTGCTCAATCAGACAACAACTCGCAGGAAGTAACGACAGACAGCTGCAACATACACTTCCTGTAGCTACGCTGAAGCACCTATACCACCAATGGAACAACATTTATAGCAAAGCAATTCTGTCCAGCCAGTCTCTCCTCACAAATATACTATGAATATCTCACCCCTTAAAGAATTAAGAGGAATACATTGCATATTGTAGCTGGCTGGCCCTCCAGTGAGGGCTTCCAGAGAGGCTGCATAATGTCATAGAAACAGATGGATCTATTCACTAAGCAGCCAGTACTCTGGTGAGCATATAACAGATTTGCAACTTTTCAAAACTCACTGTTTATTGAATCCCTTTTTAGTGATTTTCTATAAAGTGACTAATGAATAACTGACAATAATGGAATGAATTTAAGAGGGAACTGGTTATGCGTTTACATAACCCAGAACCTTAATAAACAACTAAACAGTGGCACTCTGTGCTATTAACAACAACATTTTTATTTTAGCAGTTTGCATTGTTTGTGTGATGTATAATTGTGTGTAACTGGATTTGTTTGCAATGTCAATGCTTGTGTTGTGAATACAGAGGTGCATTTGTGTGGCATGTTAGTGTGTGTAAGTGTCGGTAGTGTGTTTGTATTGATGTGTTATAAAGTAGTGATGTATGTTTACATTTGGTGTTGGTGTGGTAATATACGGGGAAATTTGGTTTACAGTAACATGTACATATGTAATGAAACAACATATGTATTTCAAAAACAGCACTGTCATAATAGTTTAATATTGTTATATGCTTAATAAAACATAGTACACTCTGTAAATGTTTTTATATCTACTGAAATAAAATAATCAGCCCTTCCTGAGATGGACCTTTGGATACACCACTAGATGCAACTAGTTTTAAATCAATAAAATAAACAATACTCAGTAACGTTTCTGCATTTGCTAAACATTCCTTTGGTTTACAACATCTGCATTGAGTTCAACCAAGACCAGGAAATGGCTCAGCCAACCAGCATACTCCCTTACAGTATACGTTATATTGTAGAAGCTATTAAACAGCCATAGATACTATACCACATACATACTATACCACCATTCATTTTAATGGAAGTGTGCATACCCCATAGACCCTTATCCAGCAGGGATTTATATATGTGTAGTTAAGTGCTTTGTCAGCAATTCCATATATCATAAACTGAAAAGTTTAGCTGCTGTCAGCTTGCTGACAGCTCCATTCCCCGTTTTAGGAGTGGAGCTATCAGATGCATTTGTTACAAAGAATCTGGACCTATGTGTTATCATTACACGTATATTTTAAGGTTCAGCCGTTTTAATTTTTCCTGTAGTACATGACTCAAAATTTCTACTCGATGTAGGTAGTTGGATACAATTATCAGCATGTATTTTGTCCAATTATATGGTCAGAAAAAGAATTAAACGTGCCATTATTATATGGATCCAAAATTCTAATTATTTTATATAAACACCTATTGGAAACAAATGCCTGAAAGGAAATAAAAATGTATTTGTATTTGTTTGCTAAAAGCAAATGAATTACATTCATTTATTGAAGAGACCAAAATTCTAATTAAGAATGTTCTGCCAAAAATGTTATACCTACTGCTCAATGGAAAATTGTTTAAAAAATATCAACATTTTCCTTCTTTTTGCCATTTATGCGTGGACTGAAAACACTTGCTCTCTATTTCCGCTGGCCCTCCATGAGAATGTACGTTAGCACTGCTCATAAAAACTCAATTCATCAATGTGAACATAATTTGCTATGAACAGAAAGCTCACAAAAGGGTGAATTTGTCAGATAGACAGGTGGCCTGAGATCTCTCCCTGATACTGAATGATATGAATAATAGATTCTGGTAAATGTATGCCAAGACTTGAGCTGTAAACACAGCTGCCTCCTATCCCTTCCAGAATAACAGCTTCGAGAATGAAAGCAGAGGAACCACAGATCCACCTGAGGACTAAGCTTGGATTCACACACTCTCTGAACAGTAACACAGGCGCACTGTCACATATTTGGAAAAAACAAAGCTATAAAATACATCATGCTCACTGGCCCATATATTACTTTGCTTTGTGAACTAAACCAATTAATAGCTTGACAAACATGTCTAAATAATGACTGCATCATTAAACTGCAGTGGGGAGAACACATCTGAACGATGTATATATTCCAATGTTACATTGTTAACTAATAACCAAATGAGAGGTTGCTGTGTATCGGGTTCTCGTAGAGGCAAAAGGCAGTCGATACACTTCCTGGATCACATACAGAACGTTATCGCAATGCACAGGAAGCCATTCATCTGAAATTAGATTAGCCATTTCTGACGACTGATAAAAGAAAACTGTTTTAAAAATATCTTATTATATTAAATGCTTCAGTGTAACGTAATATATTACGCTAATTGTGAGTATTGTCTATTGATGTCAGACATTTATATAAAGGGCTGTTAGTAAATTCTCCTCTTACAGAGTGATACTATTGAACCTTTTTTTGTTATTATTGCCATTTATATAGCGCCAACTTATTCTACAGGACTTTACAATATTATTGAGGGGGAATTTAGCAAAAATTAGTCAACTATTACACATTTTTACAGGAATAATAGGTTGATGAAAGCCCTGCACACATGAGCTTACAATGGTAAATCACAATAGGAAGAATAGTTTGGGGGATAGTGTGTATCAGTTTTGGGGATAGAGTGGCTGAGTGAAAAAGTAGTAGAATTGGAAGGTGTGAATGAAGAGAGCAGGATATAGATTTCAGGAGCTGGTGTACAGAAGAGGTAGGTTTTTAGGGACTTTTTAAATGATTGAAGACCAGGGGAGAGTCTGATGGAGTAGGCAGGCTGTTATAGTCTGCGAGAAGTTCTGCAAGCATGAGTTACTGGTTTACAGGTAGGAGTAGTAAACATGTAGAAGGTCACCCACAAAGTGGAGTGTCTGAAAAGGGATATACTTATGATTTAGTAAATAACTGTATCAAGGGGCTTTGTAGGTAAGAGTTAATATTTTGAATTGAGTCCTATAGGGTACAGGAAGGCAATGTAATGATTGACAGATGGGTGAGTACGGAAGAGAAAAATACGTCTGTAAGCTGCATTCACTACGAACTGTACAGAGGCAGCATTGTTTCTGGATAGAAGAATTAGGATAGAACTACGGTAGCTAACATGAGATATTGCAAGAGTGTGAACCAGTTCCTTGGTAGCATCTTGCGTAAGAAAGGGGCAGATGTGGGCATTTTTTTCAGATGGAATTGGCAGGATTTGGCAACAGACTGGATTTGATGTGTAAAGGTGAGCCAGAATGAAAGATAACACCAAGGCAATGAGCTTGCAAGGATGGGTTGATGTGTGTACCATCTACTTGCAAAATTAGTGTAATCCAAAAGTATTAATAAGTCTGCCAAGAGATGCAGCATTAGTATGGAGTAGTAGCCTTTGGAGTTAGCCGTGATCAGATCATTAGTTACGTTAGTCAGAGCAATCTCAGTAGAATTGAAGGTGTGGAAGCCAGATTAAATAGGGTCAAGAAGGAAGTTAGAGTTGAGAAAACATGTCAGTTAGTTACAGACACATTGTTCCAGAAGCTTTGAGGAGAAAGCAGAGATGGACAAGAGTTGAGAATGGGGATCAACTGACAGTTGCTGAAGGTGAAAAGAATTAAGGTTTTCCTATGTTGTGTAGGGCTGTGCAGAGGATGTTGCTGAGGGAGAGAACAAAAGCTGAGGTTCAGATCTGAGAGAGCAAATAGAGTGTTAGCAAGATTAGAAACTGTGCATGCATCTGAGAAAATGAGGTTGAGGGTATTTCCATTTAGGTGTGTGGGATATATAGTCCACTGGGTTAAGGAAGAGGAGAGTGGAGCCAGTGGCTAGTAAATAACAGCAATGCTTTCAGAGATTAGTTTGAACAGGCGCATTGAGTAAACTTCAATGAGTTAACTTCAAATATAGAAGGAAAGGTGGGCAAAGGTTTGAATGAGCAGTGGGGGGGAAGCAGCAATCATACATTGAAACCCTTACTTTCAGATTCTCTTGGAGTGTGTATTAATTGAAGACCACCAAAGGATAATGAGGCAGATGTAGTAGTAGCTTTCACATCATATGTATTGAGGCAAAAATGGAACAGTGTGAAAGTAATCACTTTGCTCCAGATTCCCCCCTTTCCCCCAGAATTGGACCAATACTACCGTGATAAATTTGACACTATCATTTTAGTCAATTCATCATGATAAATGCATTTTTCTCAATGATGTATATATACAAAAGAAAAAAATGTAATATTTCAGTTAATGTGAATTATGATGCTTTTGACAATTTCACATTTCATAACCTCTCCAATCAATCCTTTCACAATATTTTTTGGCATGTTTGGTGTTTAGTCATTTTAGTTTAGTCAGAGGTAGTGATGTACCGAATGGTTCGATGGCGAATAGTTCCTGGCGAACATAGCGTGTTCGCATTCGCCACGGCGGGCGAACACATGCGCGGTTCGATCCGCCCCATATTCGTCATCATTGAGTAAACTTTGACCCTGTGCCTCACGGTCAGCAGACACATTCCAGCCAATCAGCAGCACACCCTCCCTAGCAGACCCTCCCACCTCCTGGACAGCATCCATTTTAGATTCATTTGGAAGCAGCATACATTTTTTTTCAATTTTTTTTTTTTTTAATTCTTTATTTTTGTGGTACCCAAACGGCATTCCTCATGCTTTTCAAGTAACAATTGTAACAATAGGGTATATGTTAATACCCTAGTCTGTGCGGAGCCCTCCATGGGTGAAGATGGATGAATTTTGTTTTTGCCCTCCATGGGTGAAGATGTTTTTTTATTTTATTTTTAAGTTCGACGGGTATGATGGCTTTTTATTTGGCCTTTTTTGGGGCTAAATAATGAAGATTTTAGAAAAAAATAAGACGTTGAATAGTAAGTTGAATTTTACTTTACAGGGTAGTAATTTTATTCCCCCTCACTATTTTTTAGGGTGAGGGGGGTAGGTAGGGGCTTTTTTATTTGGGTGTGTGACTAGGGGCTTGGGAACCCCTAGTCACCTTTGATGGGGGAGGGGGGGATTTTCATTTAGGGTCCCCACCCGCCGCTCTACACACACTATACACACTCTACACACACTATACACACTCTACAGACACTGCATACACTCTACACACACACTGCAAACACTGCACACACACTATGCACACACTGCACACACTCTACACACACTGTACACACTATACACACACTGTACAAACTATGCACACACTGCATACACTATGCACACACTATACACACACCACACACTGCACACAATATACACACACTATACACACTGCACACACTATGCACACTGCACACACTATACACACTGCACACACTATACACACACTGCACACACTACATGTACTACACACACAGCATACACACACACTATGCACACACTGCATACACTATGCACACACTGCACACTCTATACACACACTGCACACACTATACACACACTGCACACACTGCACCCACTCTACACACACTGCATACACTATACAAACTCTACACACACTGCATACACACTGCACACACTACATACACTATACACACACTGCACTAACTATTCACACACTATACACACACTGCATACACATTATACACACACTGCACACACTCTACACACACTGTACACACTATACACACACTGTACACACTATGCACACACTGCATACACTATGCACACACTATACACACACACTACACACTGCACACAATATACACACACTACACACACTGCATACACACTGCACACACTATACACACTGCGCACACTATACACACTGCACACACTATACACACACTGCACACACTACATGTACTACACACACAGCATACACACACACTATGCACACACTGCATACACTATGCACACACTGCACACTCTATACATGCACTGCACACACTATACACACACTGCACACACTCTACACCCACTGCATACACTATACAAACTCTACACACACTGCACACGCTACATACACTATACACACACTGCACTAACAATACACACACTATACACATACTGCATACACACTATACACACACTGCACACACTATACACACACTATACACACAATATACACACTCACTGTACACACTATACACACACTGTACACACTATGCACACACTGCATACACACTGCACACACTGCATACACTATACACACACTGCACTAACTATACACACACTGCACACACTATACACACACTGCATACACCCTATACACACACTGCATACACACTATACACACACTGCATACACACTATATACACACTATACACACTGCACACACTATACACACACTGCATGCACACTATACACACACTGCACACACTATACACACACTATACACACAATATACACACACGCTGTACACACTATACACACACTGTATACACTATGCACACACTGCATACACTATGCACACACATTATACACACACACTACACACACTGCATACACACTGCACACACTATACACACTGCACACACTATACACACACTGCACACACCACATGCACTACACACACTGCATACACACTATACACACACACACTATACACACACTGCATACACTATGCACACACTGCACACTCTATACACACTTCACACACTATACACACACTGCACACACTCTACACACACTGCACACACTATACACACACTATACACACACTATACACACAATATACACACACTGTACACACTATACACACACTGCATACACATACATTTAAAAAAATTTGCAGTTGCTTTTTACATTTCAAAGTTGGGGAGAGGGGTGCCAAATAAAGGATCCGCCCCGGGTGCCAAATGCTCCAGGTACGCCCCTGTTTAGAGGGGAGCCATGTTACTCTGTATATAGAGAGGAGCCATGTATACACTGTATATAGAGGGAGCCATGTTACTCTGTATATAGAGAGGAGCCATGTTTACACTGTATATAGAGGGAAGCCATGTTACTCTGTATATAGAGGGGAGCCATGTTACACTGTATATAGAGGGAGCCATGTTACTCTGTATATAGAGAGGAGCCATGTTTACACTGAATATAGAGGGGAGCCATGTTACTCTGTATATAGAGAGGAGCCATGTTTACACTTTATATAGAGGCAGCCATGTTACTCTGTATATAGAGAGCAGCCATGTTTACACTGTATATAGAGGGGAGCCATGTTACTCTGTATATAGGGGGAGCCATGTTTACTCTGTATATAGAGGGAGCCATGTTACTATCTGAGGTGGTTAACTATGATTGGCCCTGGCATGTTTGTTATTCTGGCCTGCATGGTTGTCTGGCATGAATAAAAGTAGAATGTTTCAACTATATTAGTAGTTAGACTAGTTTGCACTAAAACATGTGCAAATGGGGAGTTTGCGGTTGTGCAAATGAACTGTTTGTGGTGCGTTAAACGGGGAGTTTGGTCTGTCACTGTGAAGCGGGCGTAACCCTTACACTACCTGATCGATACAACATCATACCTGATGTTTTAAAGCACGTTATTCCAAACAATTTAGGAATGTTAGGTGATTTCTGCCCTTTATGGATTAAAACCAGACTCTGCATCAACTATGTAATTTTCCATGGGAGTTTTGCCATGGATCCCCCTCCGGCATGCCACAGTCTAGGTGTTAGTCCTCTTGAAACAACTTTTCCATCACTTTTGTGGCCAGAAAGAGTCCCTGTGGGTTTTAAAATTCGCCTGCCCATTGAAGTCAATGGCGGTTCGCACGGTTCGCCGGTTCGCGAACGTTTGCGGAAGTTCCCCTTTCGCCATTCGCTAACTGAAAATTTTGTGTTCGCGACATCACTAGTCAGAGGTTTTGTTGCTTCATACCATATCATGACAAAGATATTATAAGGAGAAGAGAACATACATCTACAATGTGCAAAATAATTCACTTTCCTTGTTGAAGTAAAACAACCAGCAGAAGTCTTAATAAACGTCCCAGGCTTTGATTTAACATGACAGAATGCATTTACATCACTATCTCATTAAGAGTTACTATAACTAAAAACAACGTTTTATGAAAACACTGTTTTTAGTTGGGAGTAGCCCTTCAATTTAGATGAAATTGTTATGGGGTAAAATATCCTCTTAAGTAGGTGTCAGGGTGGTTTAGACTTGTTTCTTTGCTGCTGTATATATTATTATGTTATTATTTACATAGCGCCAACAAATTCTGCAGCTCTGTACGAACAGACACGTATTTGTAACCAGACAAGTTTGACACACAGGAACAGAGGGGTTGAGGGCCCTGCTCAATGAGCTTACATGCTAGAGGGAGTGGGGTAAAGTGACACAAAAAGGTAAGGATAGTATTAGACTAATGACAGTTGCAATATAGCGTCTATATATACTTGTTTATGTTGAGGTGCTTTCACAGGTGTGATAGATAAAAAGGAAAGCAAATTCATTGCAGTTTTCTATCTAGTAAGGGAGTAAAATCTAGAAAATGGGTATAATGTTTTAAACAGGCAACATTAGAGAGAGACTAATAGACATTTCCAGTGCAGAATGTAAACATTTAAAGGAATTCAAGAATACTTTGGATTGTAGAGTGGAACCTACGCACCAAAATGACTATATCTCTTCGGTGCATAGATTCTACCTATTTACTTTTACAATATAGAACGCTGCCATTTCTGAGGAATGGTAAAGTCTACATTTGTCAGAGAACAAGGCTACTACTTCTTAAAAACCTGAAGGTTGTTACCTTCAGTGTTATCACACACAATATGATAATGCCGAACGCCACAAGGTTCTCATAGAAACATTTGATCCAGTGTTTCTCTATGAGAAGGATTGGATTGGACAAAAGTCGTCAGAATTGATAGATCCATCAAAAGTGAAACTGCTCCAGAGAATGTCTCAGTCTAGGAATACATGTCCAGTCCAGGTCATTTTTTTAATGTTTTTTGTTTTTCTAAACTGCGGGTGGCTTCATAATTAGAGATGTCCCGAACAGTTCGCCGGGAACTGTTCACCGGCGAACATAGCTTGTTCGCGGTCGCCATGGTGGGCGAACATATGCGATGTTCGGTCCGCCCCCTATTCGTCATCATTGAGTAAACTTTGACCCTGTACCTCACAGTCAGCAGACACATTCCAGCCAATCAGCAGCAGACCCTCCCTCCCAGACCCTCCCACCTCCATGACGAATAGGGGGCGGACCGAACATCGCATATGTTTGGCCGCCACGGCGACCGCGAACAAGCTATGTTCGCCAGCGAACAGTTCCTGGCGAACTGTTCGGGACATCTCTATTCATAATCTAAAACAATGTATTGTTTTATCATAACTAAGAAAAAACAAAAAATAAATTATATATATATATATATATATATATATATATATATATATATATACTTTGGCTGAAGCTCTTTTTAAGTATAAATATAAGCTAATGATCTAGGTAGGCCAATTTGAACCTTATAATCTCCTTTTCTAACATTTGTTACTAATGTGACCTCTGTGTATTTTTATATCTACTATATCTATTTAATGTGATCTATAAAAAGACACTTTACATTACATTGTATCTTGATATATATTTTTAAACTTCTTTCTGTTTCAGAAGGATGGGTAAGCAACACAGATTTCATGTCTCTCTTTTATTAAAGGGTTTAACAATAATTTAATCTAGGTCTTTTAATCTGTAGCGTAAGGGAGGGTCTGCCCTTACCAGATGCTGTAATTATAAACAGCCCTGTTCCATCATTTCATTTTCTGTTTCTCATAGAATACTGAAACATTAGTTGTGATTTGTGAAAAGTTCTGTTTATACTGAAGCTTCCTATATGTGTTAATGGTTGAACACACAAGGCCAGAGTTTCTAGTGCTCCTAAAGATAATTCCTATTGATAACATTATTTTTTGTTGGATATGACTAACACAATAAGTGTTGAGCATAATTCCAACTCTCACATTTGTGAGTCAATTCATTTAAACAGAGAAGAATCTAAGATGTAACTATGTAACTATGCAACATGTGCAACTCAACAGTGCTCTAACCCTCAATTTGGCCAGGTTCTGAAGATCTTATGGAGCCAGCAGATAGCTCTCTTCCACTTTACTTTTGCTGGTAACTTTGTTTTTATTACTAATTGTAGATATTTTATCATATATAGAGCCAACATTGCAAATATCATATACCACGCAACGCAGGAAAAGGGTGAAAAGACACCTTAAGCTTTTCTTAACTGGTCCTACTTCACTACTCCTCTAACCTGGATTGTACTGTGGCACAGTAAAATAGGCAGTTGTAGCAGTGAGGCAGCAAAACACTTGGTAGTAAGAGTTCTCACTTTCATAAATAACCCTGTAAACATTTCCTTACCTTTAGTTTTGGAGAAAGTATAGAGTTTCAACAACTCTTTTTTTTATACTGTGGAAAAATACTAACTAGACCGATACAATTTTCAAAAGTTAATTTTCGGATATTTTTGTATGGAAGTCTTAAACTGTTCTAAGAATCTAATTGGGTAACATCTGATGTTTATTTAATGAACAACAAAAGGCGAAATCAGGCAAATACTAAAAACATGTATAGCTGTGGCAAGCTGTGTATATTTAAATTCATTAGTTCTATTAGAACTGAGACACTTGTGTCATTTATCACTGCCACTGATGACCTTGTATACTGTCTATATATCTAACATTTTCTTAGTTGTTTGGGAATATGTGGTTTTTAATTCCTTTTAAAAGTTTGAAACATTTCATTGCTTAACTATTTTTTTTTTATAAGACAGACATTTCAATTTGTTTAAAAAAATCTGACTTAGTATTATGGATCTGTTAAGTTTTCTAAATTTGTAATAGTTTACGTTGAATGAAATATGTATCCTGCATTCTCTGTAATACTCAGATTGCAAACTCCTATTCCAACATATACACATTTAATACAGTCCCTGTGATAAAATATGCATCTACTATACCTCTGTTTTGTAATATAACCTGTAAAATGCAACATGGACGTTTTGGTCTATACGTACGTCAGGGATATTCACTGAGCTGATAGTCATTCTAAGTTGATTAAGGCATTGCAAATTATGTATTTATATACTATACATATACAAACTACTGTACTACTTCTATACTACAGCATAACCTGTAAAGTGTTAAGTATACCTCTTAGTACTCTGTATTTATTTATTGTAAACCTTAAAAGGTTACTCCAAGCACCACAATCAGTATAGCCCACTCAGGGCCGGTGCAAGGATTTTTGCCGCCCTAGGCAAAAGTAAAGTTTGCCACCCCCCCCCCCCCCCGTGACATCACAATGCCCCACCCATTTGACCTGCCATGTTAACTAATGCCAGTGCTGCAGTGCCGCCGTGTTTACATTAAAAGGCCTGCAGGGACAGGCTATAGACACCAGAACCACTACATTAAGCTGCAGTGGTTCTGGGGACTATAGTGTCCCTTTAATGTGAGGTAAATTAGAGATTAGTGCCACAAATAATATACTAGATTGCCTACTTACAACCAGATGAGGATGATGATGTGCTCTAGCTGCAGTCTGGCTCCACTGGTTTGGTGTAGAACAGGATCTATGGAGGCTGTTTGTAACTGTGGTCACAAAAATCAATGTTCTGGGAGAACGGGAAGCAGCTCCATTTTTTGGGGGCCCTTTACACAGCTCAAGGTCTGGGTCCCAGGGTCCACCAATGAGTTTGTTCACAGGGGGGGAGTGTGTAGGGGATGTCCTGATTTGTGTGTAAGGAATGCATTGTGTGAATTTGTGTTTGTATGTGTAAGGGCTGCAAGGTGTTTTTCTGTGTATGTAAGGGATGAAGTGTGTGAGTCTGTAAGGGGTGCTTTGAGTGTGTGTAAGGGGTGCATTGAGTGTGTGTAAGGAATGCATTGTGTGTTTCTGTGTGTGTAAGGGATGCATTGTGTGTAAGGGTTGCATTGCGTGTGTGTGTGTGTGTAATGCATTGTGTGTTTTTCTGTGTGCAAGGGGTGCATTGTCTTTGTGTGTAAGAGGTGCATTGTTTGTGATGTGTATGTGTGTGTGTGTGTGTGTGTGTGATGAATGTCACTCTCATTCCCCCTCCCTCCCCTGTCACTCCCCCTCCCTGTCAGTTTCTATCTCCCCCTCCCTCCCACCCTGTTTCTTTCTCCCCCTCCCTCCCTCCCTGTTTCTTTCTCCCCCCCCCCCTCCCTCCCTGTTTCTTTCTCCCCCCCTCCCTCCCTCCCTGTTTATTTATCCCCCCTCCCTGCCTCCCTGTTTCTTTCTCCCCCTTCCTCCCTGTTTATTTCTCCCCCCTCCCTCCCTGTTTCTTTCTCCCCCCTCCCTCCCTGTTTCTTTCTCCCCCCCTCCCTCCCTGTTTCTTTCTCCCCCCTCCCTCCGTTTCTTTCTCCCCCCTCCCTCCCTCCCTCCCTTCCTGTTTCTTTCTCCCCCCTCCATGTTTCTTTCTCCCCCCTCCCTCCCTCCCTGTTTCTTTCTCCCCTCCCTTCCTCCCTGTTTCTTTCTCCCCCCTCCCTCCCTGTTTCTTTCTCCCCCCCTCCATCCCTGTTTCTTTCCCCCCCTCCCTCCCTGTTTATTTCTCCCCCCCTCCCTCCCTCTTTCTTTCTCCCTCCCTCCCTCCCTGTTTCTTTCTCCCCTCCCTCCCTCCCTGTTTCTTTCTTCCCCCCCTCCCCTAACTATGATGTAGCGTGGCCGAGCTCTGTATGGTCCGCGGGTACAGGGAGCTTTTGTTTCCTGTACCCGGCCGGACTAAAAGGAAGTGAACACTCAGTGCACCAGCCCGGGCAAAGCTGCAGCCGCCTGAGGCTCTTTACAGAGCGCTCGGGCGGCTGCAGCATTAGGGGGGCCGGCGCTCCTGGCGACGCCCCTTCCCAAGGGGCGCCCTAGGCGGCTGCCTAGTCCACCTAACAGGTAGTGCCGGCCCTGAGCCCACTGCAGTGGTTTCCTGGTAATGGACCAAACCATTTTGCAATTGTTTGCCCTCTTACCTGGGTCCCGATTGGGTGCCAAGGTCCTCATGGCTGATTATGTGTACCCGGCTACTGGAGAGCTGCAGAAGCCAGATGACAATGATCCTGCAGGCAAGATCCTGAGAGTATCAGCTGACCACTCTTAGCCAATGAATGCAATGCTGCACATAGAAAAATGCACAGAATTGACATTGTCCACCTGGAACTCTTGTTTTGTGCTGGTCTAAAATTGCCCCAGTGACCCTGCTGCAGGTAGAGTTACACCTTAAAATCTAGATGTGCAGGATTTCATAACAGACTTTGCAGTCTCCAAGCACCATGTAAAACTTCAAATCACTGAAGCTGTCATGATGCTTTATTGCAAACCTGCAAAGGGATACATACATAAATCTGTTAGAATTAGATAAATAAAATATACATGCATTAACTTGCATATATTGTACCGCTACTGTAAGTTAACCTATGAAGTACAAAGTACTGTAATCCCCCCTCTCCCCAGGTTGTAATGTAACCTGTAAAATGCTGTGTACACATAGTGGCTCTAAATAAATAAAATATACATACACTACATACCTACTCTCTGGTGTAGAGCAAAATAATACTTAGGGGGTATGTTCACCACCAAGAAAGTAGATGTACAAATTTCAAAAGGAAATCAGGAAGGTCCCAGAATGTTGTTAAATTCACTAACTTACAACAAAAAAAAAACCAAACAAGATAAAATGCGTTTCACCTGTGGCAAGGCTTTGAAAAAGTGGTATCTAGTAAAATATTAATAATATAGCATACATTTTATCATTGGAGTGTTCATTTAAATCTGTAACAATTTGGTAAACTACTAAATGTGCTTTGTTTTATAGTGGAAAGTTTGTGGTCAAATTGGTACTGTTAAGAAGAGAAGTGAGTGTGAGTGGTTAGGATTAGAAGTATACCCGGAGAAGGACTATGAAATATAGAGTGATATTAGGAAATCATGAGGGGTCAGGGATTTATGAGAAGGGTTAGGGATAGGAATTGAGACAGTTGTTAAGAACATCAGACGATTTATGTTTAGCAATATATTGGAAGAAGAGTTTGGTAAGTCATTTAGAATAATTTTTGCTATACCCAGAGCAATTTGATAGATATAAACTTGGTCTCAGTAAGTTTGATTGTGGAACTTGAGATTGTATGTTGTTCAATTGGGATCAATTGACCATGGTCAACTTGACCACTGTGAGTTACAGAAGTTGTGAACATTTAGTTTTAGTGATATATCAGTAGAAGATTTAAAGTTAGGGAATGATGTGAGAGTGGTCAGAATTTAAGTTTAGGTGATCTGAAGAGGAGCCCCAAAAGTACTGTGTCTTTTAACACATTTTCTGTACTCAAAATGACCACGGTCAATTTAATTTTGTTGACCAAATTCAGCAACTTTATGTGTTCCCTTTGATGATAGCTTCAACACTTGCTCTTGGATGCAAATTTACTCCACTTGGACCTTAAGAAATAGAATTCTAAATCATCTTGACCAGTCTGTCTTTGCAAATTAAAATCAAGCTTTAGTAAGGAAATTTTAAAACCCTGACCTTTTGGTGTCATCAATGAGAACCCACTACAGTAAAATGTCATTTATAAAATAATCCGTTCCTTTTTAATACATCGCTGAAGGTGTACACTGTCCACAAATACGATATACAATTTTAATTCTGTGCCCTTTCTCCATATGACAGTTAGAAACCTGAACTATACGTTTGCGCTCAGTATAAAGAAAGGACATGGACTATAAAACCGATACTGTAATACTAATTTATAAACAGCTATTTATCTTTTTAAAGGCCTATAAAATTGAGTAACGGTGTTGGAGAGAAAAAAATATATTGCTGTTTCCATTCCCCAGTTCTTGGCAGTCAAAGTCTTTATGGCTATTTGAAAAGTGAGAGTGGATGTCATATTCCACGATTATTTCAGCAAGATCGGTTAAAGTGACACAAAAATAAAATTTACTTAAGGTTTATTGTTAATATTATTGTTTTATACCTTTCATTTCTTTTTCATTTAAGTTCATCAACATTTTATCTTATTTATCAAGAATTGACAGAATTTATAAAATGTTGTTTCTGTCATTTTCAATAAAATAAAGCTACTTTAATTTACCCTAATAGGCATGATATTCCTAATTAAAATCGAAGTTATAACCAAAGGTTTGTATTTATGTACGTGTGTATGTATGTAAATACATATATATATATATATATATATATATATATATATACACACTTAGGCACTATATGATCATACATTGTAACGGAACACTATGGTGGACATGTGATTTCACTCATTGCCACAAGTATATGTGAACTGCTATTAAATGTAATCATTAGATGTGCTTGCATTAAGACTTCAGCAGAATGCTGAATGAGTCTCTGCTCTATGTGTTGGGGACCCAACAGAAAGGCTATCAGTCTGCCTGGCGTGCTCGATGTCAGGTTGACTTGCCCCAGACCGCCCGGTTCGTTTCCGGTGAGCCCATCCATTGTGGGCATCACCAGTGACACGAGTCGTTTCAGAGGTGACACTCCCTTCAGGGCATGCACACTCGTCTCTATCTCAAAACACCCAATGGTGGGAGGTAGGATATAGCTAAAATAGCTGAGTTTAAAAAATACCTTCAGGTCCACTGTATTGGAGATGTTTGTGGTTATCAAGTCACCACAGCCCTCTGCTTATTGAATAGACCCCTCACTTCAAGACACCTGAGCAGCAGGAGAAATGCACTGTGCTAACGTCTGAGGTGATAAGATTCGTCTTCACTTTTCTAGTTCAACTCATGTTCAGCAACTACAGCATGATAGAACCTGTCACAAATTTTCATTCTAGGATGAAACTCGGCTAATGTAACAGTACTTCTGGCAATCTTCTGCTAATCTCGAATATATCATGTTAACATGTAGTGACTATTCATCATGATCATAATACATGCGTGTATGTTTTATCTCCCAAATTAGTGGATGTCAAATGAGCAGAAGATTCCATGATTTTATGAAAACGATGCTGGCTTTAGATAATTCTGACCCCTACCTTAACCCATTCTGAACTAGTGATTCTCTGTATCATTATGACATTCTAGCCCATGACAACCTCAATTTGTTACTTTAAGGTTCCTTCGTTACTTTAGTTAATTTCCATGATTTCCTAGAGTTTGTCTATAAAGGATCTCATTGCCGATAAAGGATCTCATTGGTCTTCAAAGGGTTAGTGTAACATAAAAAAAAATAACAGAATAAAATAGTAATAAATACATAATACTGAATAGGGCAAATATTGCTTATGACATTTTCAATTTATTAGTTTTAGACTGGGGAAATGTTCACTCATGCACATGAATACTTAGTGATTAACTTTTACTGTCTTTGCTGGGATTTTCCTGACCTTGTATTCAGGCAGCTTGCTTTTATCAAAGTTATAGCGCTCGAGAAGATAGCAGTCAAACTGTACTATAAAATAACTAAGTATCATGAATATTAAGGAAGATGACTATAATCAACATGACTTCTTACATGATTCTGATATATTAGTGCTGATTTACTTGTAAATTATGACACAAACTATTCATTTTAGTTGCTCAGGAACATGTGCAAAATTAAGCTTGCTGGACACTTCCTGCAGACCTTGACATCTGCTACTGTATTCATTCTAGCTTTCTTGGCGCCGGCTTTTTCTGCAGGCTATAGAGGTTGTATTTGAATTAAGGGGTTTACTCTTTTTTTTTATTTTTCCTTCAGTTTAGCTTAGTACTTATTTTTAAACAGTGTTCTTGACTTTTCTGATCATTGTAAAAGGTTAACCATGATTTATATTTATTAAAGTAGATCTGATCCAGCTGTAACATCTCTAATGCTCATACATACTTTGGTAAATACTATCCACTAAATAGAGTGTTTATTAATATATGTATGAAGTTCTTGGCATGCGACTTTGGAATATCCCAAAGCTAAGCTTTAATGTTTTTCTCATCAATATGCACTACCATAATTCTACATGGCTGACCACAATGTGTTAATCATAATAGAATTCTCGGACAGGATTCCAATTTTATGGCAAAAAAAATATCTTAGTTCAGAGTTGAATCATCATCTTCGTTTACTGACTAAGGGCTTATTTTCCACCTTGTTAGCAGTAGCTACTAATTGCCAACTGGTTTGCAACCTCGTTGCAATTTTCTCAGCTGACCATCAATAATGTCTGCTTGCAACAATATCATCCACTCACTGAGTAGCTACTTACTGGTAAAGCACAAAAACAGACGTTGTGTAAGTTGTCACCATAGCAACCCCACTCTGCCTGTAAAAAAAGGCTCACACTGCGCATGCATATTCATTATGTGATTTGCTTTAGTGATAGATAGTGTAACGGCACCAACAGGCATAAAAGGGGTTACAAGTATTTGACCCCTTGCTGATTTTTAACGTTTGCCCACTGACAAAGAAATTAGTCTATAATTTTAATGGTAGAAAAAGTAGGAAATGCAGGGGAATGTAAAAGACCAAATGCCCCATTAATAGTAATTTTAATGAGAGACAGAATAACAAAAAAAAATAAAAATCCAGAAAAGCGCATGTCAAAAAAGTTATAA
Source organism: Pelobates fuscus (assembly GCF_036172605.1). Lineage (NCBI taxonomy): Eukaryota > Metazoa > Chordata > Amphibia > Anura > Pelobatidae > Pelobates > Pelobates fuscus. Next base: position 23,903,247 of record NC_086324.1, on the reverse strand, counting down.
CTTGATTTGCATGTCAATGAGTGAAATAAGTATGTGATCCCCCATTAATCAGCAAGATTTCTGGCTCCCAGGTATCTTTTATAACTTTTTTGACATGTGGTTTTCTGGATTTGTTTTGTTGGTCTGTCTCTCACTGTTAAAATAAACCTGCCATTAAAGTTATAGACTGATCATTTCTTTGTCAGTGGGCAACAATTCAAAATCACCAGGGGATCAAATATTTTTTTCCCTCACTGTACATTTTTTTTTTTTTTAACAATAATTTTTTTTTTTTTTTTATAATTTAAACACTGAATCCACCACTGTTAAAATATAAGGAAAAATGTATAACAACAAAAAAAAAAAGACTTTAAACTTAATCCAGCACCAGAACAGTCATCTCAAGCAGCTTCATGACACTCTATTATCCAATCCAATCTTTGCCATACATAAGCATTGTCACCAATCTGATGCTTCTTACATTAGAAGCGTGAATCCAGTACTGATCTCGGAAAAATATATAGTGGTTTTGAAGTTTAGAGTGTCTTTTTAAGGATATTACGGGTGTTTGGATAGTTCCTAAATTATTCATGTCTTTTGGCTAAATCTGAATAATTATTTCCCAATTTATATGTCTCAATATCATATCTCCATTTTCTTATACCATTTAAAAATAATAATAATAATAATAAAAAGAATAAACAGCATTGACCACAAAAAGCATTTTAATTCTTATAATTTTACTTTGAATATTTCTATATATTTTATGTCTTACAAATGATCTATAAAGTGGTATTCGCAGCATATCCCACTTCCTACTAGAAATTCTTCTCCCACACACCCATATACCATTCGCAGGGATAGGCAGCCTTCGGCACTCCATATTGGGGACTACATCCCCCATAATGCTAGCAAAGCATCATCGGGGGTGTAGTCCAAAACATCTTGAGTGTCGAAGGTTGCCTATGCCTGCCATATCGGCTTTCTCCAATAATTTGCTAGAGTTACATAGTTACATAGTTACATAGCTGAAAAGAGTCTTGCGTCCATCAAGTTCAACCTTCCTCACATTTGTTTTAGCTATTCATCCAAAAGTTACATTGCTTACTTAAATGTTCTAGAGCAATTTTCTGGCAATATATATTTATTACTCAAAGTAGTAGGTTTTCACCTTGAGTGGCTCCTTCGAAGGGCCTTTTGGGGCCAAAAGATTTATTGTATATGCACTAAGCCATTCATACACAGAGACACCTGTGCATGCCATTTGGCACCAGTCAAGTCGTGTTTAACATTTAATTATGAATATAATTAGCATGAGTTAGGAGACAGGCCAAGCATCTGCAAGAAAATTTAGGATAGCAAGAAAAAAAAAACTTTTGAGAAATTGTATGTAAGGTTAGTGTTATGGCTGTTTTTAAATTATTCTGTATGTTTTTGTAGCATATTTTGCAGCATGCTGAATTATTATGAGTCATTCTGATTAAATGAACTAATTGGATGTTTTTTGTCAGTTTAAATCTATTCATTTTAATTAAGTAGTATCAGTATTTGCGAGAATGCTGAAAAATTCAGTGTTGCACGTTACATCAGAGCATATTACATTTTATGAAAAAAAATATTTATTGATAGACAATTTATACAAATGAATGCAAAAAGGAATATCATTTTTTTTTTTTTTTTTACCGAAAATCTGTTTCTTAGAGTAGCATAATGGTTGAAAATGTATCTTATTTCTGACCCAGCATCACAGTTTAATAATACTCATTATTACAGTATTATAGTAAATAATTCTAATATGTGTCACTTTTCAATATGCATACCTCAAGCTATTATATTTGTTATAAATAATGTGACCTCACGATTTCATCAAAATTGAATGTGTTTATTGCCTAAAACCCAAAGGGTTAATATACAAAAACTGAGATTATTTGTGGACGTTTTAAAAAAATATCATAGGGCTATGGGGTTTAACGCGTGTTTAGCTTGCAGACACCATATTGTTTTAATGTAGCAAATGACATACCAATGTCACTGCAGATTTTGTATTTTGCATCATCATATGAAAGAATAGCTTAAGGACTAACATGATGTCCCCCAGGTGATGACACAATCATTTAATTTGTGATGACATGCAGTAGAACCACCATTCACATGCAAATATAGCCGTTTCTAAAAAAAATATGTAAAGTATTCAGAAATGAATGTTATAAAAAACAAAACAGAAACATAGAACTCTCTAAAGCAGCAAATAATTTCCTGTTTAACAAACATATGTTAAGTAAACCCCATCTCATTCCCTCAACCATGCCAACAACCTTGAAACCACGCTCCTCAAATGTTGCCTACAGGAATTCTCCAGGGGTGCATTGTGGACGGCCATATCTCACATTTCACCCAGTCTCCAGAACGTTAAAGGGAAAATGTCACTTCTCCAGAAATAAAACTATAAAGTAAAATATGTTGCATTCATTTTTTTTTTAACTGATATTGTCCTTTAAATCTATATTAAATAATTGTATTATTCTTTATATATGATTTATATTACATATACCCACAATGCACATATACACTTTTGATGAAGCCTGTTCAAGGTGAAACATGTTAAGTGTACTGTAATACTGTTTTATACATTTATTTTACCTTTTATCTTTGATTTTATTGTTTTTATTAATAAAAGTATTTTTTTTTTACTGGACCTGACCTTCTGCTGCTGGTTTCCTGAGCTATATATCCTTGGTGGGGATATCATCACCTAAGCCTATTGGATTAAGCAAACCTCATTTTGCTCTAATGCATATGAGTACATTTTTACTACTTTTACTGTGTTTTACACTGTAATGTTATAGTATGCAGTATTGTGGCTTTTATTTCTCTTTTATATATAGATATATCCACTGAGGAAAATCCACATTACCTATATCCTAGAGTGGGCATCATACCACTTCATAAGTTATTTATGCGCCAATACTTAGGCTCCATAATATGAGAGTGTACGCCTATTTACATACCTACCCATGCTTATTTATCTACTCTTGCTTATTAGCTCAACATACTACACAATATACTTTTGTTTGTCTTTTAAATTTCCATGAGGATACCTGTTGCCACAAGGACAACCTGAAGAGACTGCACCACAATATATCCATAGACGGGGACTATTCCACCAAGAGGTTCAAGTCGAAGCTGTATTCAAGCTCCCTGAAAGTGTGAGTGCACAATTTTATTTTTCCATACTCCATTAATAATTTTTTTTACTTACTACAGTATCAGTTTTTTGTTTCTCTTTTTTTTTTCATTACATACATTTCCTAAAGGACATTTCAGGCACTACACCTTCTTTTTCTTTAATTAAAATATGTTTAGTATCAGATATCAGTAAAAAATAATGCAGACACTTTGCTTTGTCAGTGTCAGGATCGGGACAGGGATCCAACACGCAGAGTACAAACAGTAGCCAGATACGTATACCGGACCTTAGAATGGCCGGACTAACGTAAGTAGTACAGTATAGAATGGTCAAAGACAAGCAGAGGTCGAGGGTAACAGAAGACAGGTAAGCGAGAGACAAGCCGAATCAAGGGTAACAGAGATAAGCAGAGTAAGGTAAACAAGCCGGGTCAAAACCAAAAGGGATAATAGAATACACAAGCACTGAGTGACTAGAACAGGCTAGAACCACGACAGGGCAATGAGCTAATGAAAGAAGCTCTGTTAAATACCCTGTTCAGAGCAGTAACCACACCTCCGAGACGTCCTGATTGGTCCTGCAGCAATTGACTGACAGGTCGATCCGGGGGAGTGTCCTGATGATGACTTCCTGCCTAGATGGTGTAAAAGGCAGTCACTCCCTCGCGGCCGGCCTTGCATGACCGGATAGACCGCGGGGAAGGGAGTCATCAGACCGTCTGGATGGTGGAACAGCTAAGTCTCTACCTCTTTTGGAGGTAGAGACCACAGGTACCCTGACAGTACCCCCCCTCTCAGATATGCCCACCGGGCGGAATGAACCGGGACGAGATGGGAAGCGAGAGTGATACGCCCTGCGGAGACGGGGAGCATGAACATCCTCCTGAGGTACCCAACTCCTCTCCTCAGGACCATATCCCTTCCAATCAACCAGATATTGTACTCTCCCCCGGGAGATTCGAGAATCAATAATAGAGTTGACCTCATACTCCTCCTGACCCTCCACGGAGCGAGGAGGGGCTATTGTGGAGGAAAATCTGTTACATATGAGTGGTTTCAGCAATGAAACGTGAAACGAGTTCGGAATGCGTAAGGTATTAGGAAGAGCTAAACGATACGCAACCGGATTGATACGGGTCAGCACCCTGTAGGGTCCAATATAACGAGGAGCGAACTTCATGGAGGGCACTTTTAAACGGATGTTCCTCGTGCTCAGCCATACCCTATCACCTGGAACAAAGACCGGAGCCGCCCTTCTACGTTTATCAGCGTGTTTCTTGACCAACATAGAGTTGTGCACAAGGATTTGTCGAGTTTGATCCCACAACTTCCTCAAATTGGCAACATGAACATCAACCGACGGCACCCCCTGGGAAGGAGAATCCGAAGGAAGAATAGACGGATGAAAACCATAATTCATGAAGAAGGGGCTTGAATGAGTAGAATCGCAAACGAGATTGTTGTGTGCAAACTCCGCCCAAGGAATCAAACCGACCCAATCATCCTGGTGTTCAGAAACAAAGCATCGTAAATATTGTTCAATTTTCTGGTTGGTACGTTCAGCAGCTCCGTTAGACTGAGGATGATAGGCAGAAGAAAAGTTTAATTTAATACCAAGTTGAGAGCAGAAGGACCTCCAAAAGCGGGAAACAAATTGGGAGCCTCTGTCCGATACAATTTGAGAGGGTATCCCATGTAGGCGAAAAATCTCCTTGGCGAATATCTCTGCCAATTCGGGAGAAGACGGAAGTTTAGGCAGGGGAATGAAGTGTGCCATCCTAGTAAACCTGTCAACCACGGTGAGGATAACAGTCTGTCTTTTAGAGATAGGTAGATCGACAATAAAGTCCATGGCCAAACAGGACCATGGTTTCTCTGGAACCTCCAAGGGTTGCAGGAGTCCACACGGAAGCGTATGGGGTTGTTTGGTTTTAGTACAAACTTCACATGCAGCGATGAACTCCTCAACATCCCTCCGTAAAGTAGACCACCAGAAGTCCTTAGAGATCAAGGCGTAAGTTTTGCGAATACCAGGATGTCCCGCCATCTTGCTATTATGTAAACACTGTAAAAGTTCCAGTTGAAAAGCAGGAGGAACGAAATGACGACCCGCAGGGGTCTGTTTAGGTGCGAGATGTTGCAACTTAATGATCTCGGCCAGTAATGGAGAATGAATCCTGAGATTCGTATTAGCAATGATATTGCACTTCGGAACTATAGAAGAAAGAACTGGTTCAGGTACAGTAGAAGGTTCATATTGGTGAGATAATGCATCGGCTTTAGAGTTTTTAGAACCAGGTCTGTAAGTCAGTACATAATTGAAGTGAGTCAGGAATAAGGACCAACGAGCTTGTCTAGAGGATTAGAAGCGCTTAGCCTCCCCAATATATGACAAGTTTTTGTGGTCTGTCAAAATCGTAATAGGGTGTAGGGTCCCCTCCAACAAATGTCTCCACTCGTTTAAGGCTTTAATGACTGCTAACAGTTCCCTGTCTCCGATGTCATATCTGCTCTCCGCCCCAGAAAGTTTCCTGGAAAAAAAACCACACGAGTGTAATGGTTTATCTACCGCTAATCTTTGTGAAAGTACCGCACCTACTCCTGTCTCAGAGGCATCGACCTCGAGTAGAAACGGCAAAGTCGTATCAGGATGGACTAATATTGGAGCAGAAGCAAAAAGTTATTTGAGCCTCTTGAAAGCAGCGAGAGCTTCAGGAGACCACGTCTTAGTTTCTGCCCCCTGTTTGGTCATATTGGTAATGGGCGCAATAATAGACGAGTAACCCTTAATGAAGCGCCTATAATAATTGGAGAAACCAATAAACCTCTGAATAGCCTTGAGTCCCTTAGGTAATGGCCAATCTAAAATAGACTGGAGTTTGTCAGGGTCCATCTTAAAACCTTCCCCAGAAATCACGTAACCAAGAAAATCTATCTGAGACTGATCAAAGCTGCATTTTTCCAATTTACAGTATAGACCATGTTGCAGAAGTTTCTGTAATACCGCTCTGACCTGTCTATGGTGAGTTTCAATCTCCCTAGAGTGTATCAGTATGTCGTCTAGGTAGACAATGACACAATCATGTTGAAACTCCCTAAGTACCTCATTAATCAGATCCTGAAATACTGCAGGAGCATTGCAAAGTCCAAACGGCATAACTGTGTATTCATAGTGACCGTACCGAGTATTGAACGCCGTCATCCACTCGTGTCCCTGCTGGACTCTCACCAAATTATATGCCCCTCTGAGATCTAACTTGGTGAAGATTTAGGAGCCCTTAAGACGATCAAATAACTCGGTAATAAGTGGAATAGGATAGGCATTTCTGACAGTTATTTTATTCAAGCCTCGGTAATTGATACAAGGTCTCATCGTGCCATCCTTTTTCTTAACGAAAAAGAACCCAGCCCCGGCCGGGGAAGAAGACCTCCTAATGAATCCCTTTTCTAAATTCTCCCGAATATACTCCTCTAGAACCAAGTTTTCCTGAACAGACAAAGGATATACATGGCCCCTCGGAGGCATAGTCCCAGGTAGAAGCTTAATTTTACAATCAAATGGCCTGTGTGGCGGCAAAGAATCGGCATTCTTCTTGTCAAATACTGCCTTTAAGTCTAGGTAAAGGTCTGGTATCTGTCTTTCTGTGGACTGAATAGGAGTCTCAGGTATGTTAACATTAGCTAATGGAGAAACCTTGCATAAACACCTATCCTGGCAACCCTGGCCCCACGAGAGTATCTCCCCTAACTCCCAATCGATAATAGGGTTATGTTTCTTCAACCATGGGTACCCCAGAACTATGGGAACGGAAGGGGATGAAATGAGCAAAAGAGATAAATTCTCCACGTGTAGGATACCAACATTTAAACTAATGGGTATGGTTTCACGAAAGATAACAGGGTCTAGTAGTGGTCTACCATCTATGGCCTCAACGTCCAAGGGTGTCTCCCTTAGCTGGGATGGGAAATTGTTCTTAATAGCAAAGGCTTGGTCGATAAAATTCTCAGCAGCACCGGAATCTATCAATGCCATAGCCCTTACTACTTCCTTCTCCCAAGTTAAGGAAACTGGTAGCAGAAGCCTGTGATCTTTATAATTAGGAGTAGAGGACAAAATAGAAACACCCAAGGCTTGTCCTCTAGAGAGACTTAGGTGCGAGCGTTTCCCGGACGGTTAGGACAGTTCGAGAGTAAATGACCCTTGGCTCCACAATACATACACAAACCCTCTCTTCTCCTGTACTGTCTTTCCTCCTCAGAGAGGCGGGTATAACCTATCTGCATAGGTTCAGGAAGCAAAGATACCGTGGAGTCAGGACTTGGAAAAGCGGGGGCTAACCTAAAAGAAGGTCTCCGGTTCCTCTCTCGAGTGTTCTGTCTCTCTCTTAAACGTTCATCTATACGAGAGATGAACGAAATTAAATCTTCTAAATTCTCAGGGAGTTCTCTGGTAGCAACCTCATCAAGGATTACTTCAGATAGGCCATTCAAAAATACATCCATATACGCCTGCTCATTCCACTTGACTTCTGACGCCAGAGACCTGAACTCTAGTGCATAATCCACCAGTGTTCGGTTCTCCTGTCTCAGGCGCAACAGTAATCTGGCTGCATTAACCTTTCTACCTGGAGGATCAAATGTTCTTCTAAAAGCAGCTACAAATGCGTTATAGTTATACACTAATGGGTTATCGTTCTCCCATAGTGGGTTGGCCCATCTCAGAGCTTTCTCAATAAGTAGGGTGATAATAAATCCTACCTTTGCCCTATCTGTAGGATAAGAGCGGGGTTGCAATTCAAAGTGGATACTAATTTGGTTTAAAAAACCACGACACTTCTCAGGAGCCCCACCATAGCGTATTGGGGGGGTAATGCGAGAAGAAGCACCCACTGTGGCTACCTCTAGACCTAAACTGACAGGAGAAACAGGGGTATTACGTATCTCCTCTGGTGGGTTATTGGCATGAGATAATAGAGCCTGTAGCGCAAGCGCCATCTGATCCATTCTGTGATCCATGGCTTCAAACCTAGGATCAGGAGAAGCCAGCTGACTGTTTGTACTTGCAGGATCCATTGGCCCTGTCGTAATGTCAGGATCGGGACAGGGATCCAACACGCAGAGTACAAACAGTAGCCAGATACGTATACCGGACCTTAGAATGGCCGGACTAACGTAAGTAGTACAGTATAGAATGGTCAAAGACAAGCCGAGGTCGAGGGTAACAGAAGACAGGTAAGCGAGAGACAAGCCGAATCAAGGGTAACAGAGATAAGCAGAGTAAGGTAAACAAGCCGGGTCAAAACCAAAAGGGATAATAGAATACACAAGCACTGAGTGACTAGAACAGGCTAGAACCACGACAGGGCAATGAGCTAATGAAAGAAGCTCTGTTAAATACCCTGTTCAGAGCAGTAACCACACCTCCGAGACGTCCTGATTGGTCCTGCAGCAATTGACTGACAGGTCGATCCGGGGGAGTGTCCTGATGATGACTTCCTGCCTAGATGGTGTAAAAGGCAGTCACTCCCTCGCGGCCGGCCTTGCATGACCGGATAGACCGCGGGGAAGGGAGTCATCAGACCGTCTGGATGGTGGAACAGCTAAGTCTCTACCTCTTTTGGAGGTAGAGACCACAGGTACCCTGACAGTCAGGAGCATTTGGTCTTTTACATTCCCCCGCATTTCCTACTTTTTCTCAGATTCTGAACATATAACAAATGTTTTTTTTCAAAGAAAAGACAAAGTTTACATTGCTGCCTAGTAACACCTCTAGTGGCCACTCAGATGGCCACTAGAGGTTATTCTTATCTCAGTGCTGCACCTACGTTCAGTGTCTCCATGCTCTGCTTGGAGACACTGAATGATCACTATAGAGATGCACTGATTTAATGCATCTCGATGAGGAGATGCTGATTGGCATAGTGCAGTGTTTTGCACAATAGACTCCCAATGCTTTCTTATGGGAAAGCATTGGATTGAACGAGATCATCAAGACTGATGATCTCAGCCTTGGAGGCAGGGCCAGCTGTGGCGAGACAGGCATGGCGAGGTAGAAAAGGTAAGAAAAAGCTCACCTCTTAACTCCATAGAAAGGGGGCCAGTCACCTAAACAGCTAGTTTAACACCATAGTGTTAGGAATACATTTTTGGATTCCTGACACTACGTTGTTCTTTTAGTGCATATATGTTAAACTAATATATTAAATACTACTGTTTTAAAAACATGACTACCTTAATCAGTCTGACTTTAATGCAATTGCAAACATTCTCAAGGATTTACTAAAGTGAGAATTAAAAATACATTAAAAAAAGAATATGAAATGTATTGTCAAAATAACTAAACTGGAAAAAGTCTCTAAGTTAGCTATGCTTTTAGTTTGACTACTTTGAACTTAAAGAAACACTATAAACACCAAAACAACTTTAGCTTAATAGAATGGTTTGAGTGTATAGATCATGCCCTTGCAGTCTGACTGCTGAATTATCTGCCATTTAGGAGTTAAATCGCTTTGTTTATGCAGCCCTAGTCACACCTCCCTGCATGTGACTTACACAGCTTTCCTAAACATGTCCTGTAAAGAGAGATCTGATGTTTGCACTTTGTTTATTCTAAATTCTATTTAATTTACAATTTCTTATCTACTGCTCTACCAATAGCCTTCTGTATCCTGCAGAAGTATCCTGTGCCTCTTTAAGCTAAGTTGCTTTGATGCCTATAGTGTCATTATAGTGTTACATTTGAAACATTTAGTATAAAAGCAAAAAATCAATTTTCTCACATACAATTAGTGACAAAAATATAGCAATAAACATGTCAAAAACCTTGCTTATAGGTATTTGTGAGGACCTTAAAGGCATTACTAGCAGTACAGCTTACTGAAAATGGCAACTGAGTGTAACAATGTTTGCATTGAGCAAAATGCCCATGTACGGTAAATACAGTTAAATTAGACATTTCTAAAATAAAGGTATTTAAAAAGTGCTATAGCAATCACAATCAATCTTTTTATTGCTAATATATAGCTGACAGTATAATGGAAACGTCAATTCTTTCCTTTTCTTCCCTAACTGTGGGAGTGATTTGACATATTGGAACTTCCTGTACTGTTTGAAAGCAGAGGGTGAGCTGATATTTTCAGTATTTGTACAGACATTATATTAGTGACTAGTTGCTTCTGGCAGAGAAACCCATTCCTCTACAGGCTAGTAATCATAACTACAGTTTGAATGATGGCAAGTTACGCTTTATGGACTAGATTCCATACTTGAAAATACATACTGACAAAAAAAACAAAACTGAAAATAAAAGCATTAATACTTGTTTTGGGTACTAAACAAGTTAACTGAGCACCTGTTTGATAAATCCTACCTCACAAATAGCCATTGAATGTTATTTCTGCATTGGCTAATGTTCTTATAGATGTTACTTTGAAAAGGTGAACGTTGGTTTCCTTATTTTTAAACCTAAAACATGACTTTTAGCCATGCCCTGGTCTGTACAATTGTGTCTCTATCGCCTCTTATTATGGAACTGGCTATGAATGACTTATAAATGATTTTTATTCATGAATGTGTTCCTTTTAATGTAGACAATACTACCTAATTTGCATTTACATATTGTCTACTGAATACCATTTTGGCACTTTATTTATTCTTCTAAAGTATAGAGGAGCATCTGGTTAGATATCCTGAAAATGAACCAAGGTGTGTATATATTACATTCTATCTTTATATGCTGCACTGTTGGATTAAGGAAGTCCGCACAATATTCTAAAGTAGCTGAGAGAGAAAAAAGAGAATTGCTGTCGTCTTGGGGAATTGGGTGTCAGTAGCATAAGACTTTCCGTGCAGGAATAATGCCAGTTTAGTTTAAAGGGCGTGCAACAGAAACAACATAAATATTGGTTATTATATCTATTATTACATTTTGGATCTGCATTTTCTTTATCCCTTCATTTCTGATAGCAGTGAGATCAGTCAACCCATAGTTCGCTCGGCCAAACCCCAAAGTTTGCTGGCAGGGAGTTTACTAAGAGGTATATGTTACATAGGCACTTCACAGCTGGCACAAAGAAAATGGAGTTTTAAATATGCTGGAAAATAGCTCTAAATACAACAAATATTTGTAAGAAGAAAAAAAGAAACACTTGACTGAATTTTAGCGTTTTAGACAGATTGTTTAAAGTAATCCTTTTTACGGTTCATAGCTGAAAGGTTTATTTAGAAACGTGGAATATTAATGTAAGGTTCCATGAAATATCATGGCAATAGTAGAGTAGAGAGCCAAATACCACATTTGAATGGTCCATTCACTAGAGAACAGAGAAATGCAGTATACGATGATGTGCACTTGCAGCGTCTAGCGTCTAGGAGGACAAAAATACAACAGGGGGAAGGCAGGCAACTTCTGTTAACTTAGTGAAGATAAGGGAATCGATCCACCCCGAGAGATTGATTGAAAGCTGGGAAGACATTTCTGATTGCATATATTAAAGTACAGATTTCTTTTTGAAAAATGCGATACCCTATATGCAAGCTAAAGTGCTTTATGTATATGAAGTGGTCCTTCAAATATGGTGGATGTGAGAGTTATTGTATGTAGGAAACTAGCCAGAAGATTGGACTAAACATTCATTAGAGCTTTTATTTATTCCCAAGAGTTCATTTGTAGTTGATATTACTAGTTATATAATTGAGAATACACAGAAGTTTATTATATATATATAAATATATATATATATATATATATATATATATATATATATACATATACAAATATATAAACATCCTTTTCTACAGAATGTTTTAATCTGTCACTGCTATTGCTCCGTAAGATAAAACACACAAATACTTTTGTGATTTGCATTTCCTAACTCAAGGGTTATGACTACACTCCACCAAAATAAGGCAAGCTTTGCATAGCTGTGTTTTATCATTCATGTCAGATGTTGTTGTTGGGATCATTGATAAAGAAATAAAATTAGTAACATATAGGTAAATTCACATTTATGAATCATACATAGCATTCCAAGTTGAAGAAAGGATTATGTTCCTGCATTATTAGTGACAAAAACCAAACCAAAACAAACAAAAAACACCTCTCTGCTTTTTGCTTAAGAATCAAACTAAAAGGTTCTGCATATATAAAAGTGTTTTTTTCTTTATTTTTTTTATGTCGTCCTCAAATGCACCCACTTTTTCAGGAGACCTTATGTTTTCCTTTCACTTTTATTGTACTATCCCTCACCCGAGCGAATTTGACTATATCTGTCTCACTGTTGAACTAATTTTTGTTTGTGTCCATATATGTTTTATCTATGGTCTAAATACCACATTGATTTCTAAATGTTATTCCTTATTTATTTATAACTTTGTATTTAAATACTAGTATTTTTCCGCACCATCATTTAGGGTGATGGATTATAATAAAAAAAATATATATATAAATATTATAAAAGGAGAGGGGGAGACTTAACTTTGATCTTGACATTGTCTAGGCTTACTCGACAATTATCATCATAGAAAAACTGTTTAAAACATCTTATCTTAACACAATGCTTTAATGTATTTCTTGCCATGTTGATACTGTCCTTGTAAAAGCAACATGTGTATATGTGCAAATGATATGTGTCACTTGTGTCTCCTAATAAAAACTTAAATAAAAAAGGTGCATGAATGAATAATGTGAATACAATAATGTGAATACAAATGTATTTTATTTATTGGTTAAATAATGCCCTTGTTACCCATTAATGACTAGGAATAAGGCAAATCTAAATGCATCATGACAATTCTGGAACATTGTTCACTATGGAGAGGTTAAAAACGAAATCGATGGCGTGTAATATAATTTTAAAGAATAGCTTATCGTAGTAGGGTTTGTAGTTAAGAATGAAAACCCATATTTGCTTTTAGCCAGTGACGGTATATATATATATTATTATTTTTTTTTTGAATAATCAGTTCAGTGACGGCATATAACGGGGAAGACATTGATCTTTTAGATGTCCTGTAGGTCCTTCTGGAAGTAGGACCATCTCTGAAATGGAGACCCTGTATCCTACCATGTGGAGTCTTCGAAATTGTAACCTACCTATTTAAAAAATCTGTAATATTGACTCAGTAAATAGCCTTGTATACCTGCCTATGCCAAATAAACTACAGAGTTATTGTCGATACGACTATTTTTAGTTGACATGTGCATAATCCATATAATTTAGATCGGTCAGCTCAATTCCACATCTTAAAAGTGCCAAATGAATGTATAAGTGAGAAAACTACCAGCACGATGGCTAATCATGTTCATTTGATTTGGCCTTCAAAATTCTGTGGAGCCAACAACAGGTGATTAATAGAATAAAGACTATTGATGGCCAGGGACATCATTAAATGTTGATTTTATTCATAGATCAAACAAGAAGTGGACAGAAAAAAACAGAGTAGTAATATTATATATTATGTTTAATTAATAAATATATATGTATTTAAATATGTAAATATTGATTTTTTGCTAATCCTCATCTTTTTCCCCTCTGATGGTTATTTTCCTTACTTGTCTGTGAACCATATGGCTGGGAAAAAAATAAAACACACACACACACACACACATATATATATATATATATATATATATATATATATATATTTCACGTATATATTTTGAAGTACACGGATCGATCTATTTTTGCACCTTTTATGCTATCTGAATTTTACCAAGCCATTAACTGAACAAGTGTCGAAAGGTCCGAAATAAATTTTATTTAAAAAAATGGTCTGGCTGAACCAAATTTTTCAAATAGGTGTAATGAAGGTTAGATGTTCACCTACACCAGCTACACTAGTAGAAATTGGCAAAAGTCTCACTGAGGCCTTTAAGGCTTGGCTAGATGCATATTACTTTGACATTTTGAAATTTGAAGACTGAAATTGGCATGTCTGTAATTTGACTCTAAAACTTACAGTAGTGGGAAACACATGGCATGAAATTCCCCCATGACAATGAAACAAACGTGTGGAAAAGCACACACAAAACTATATAAATATATAACCAGCAAATTTGACCTGTTTTGCCAATAACATATTTAACTGAAAACTGTAAAAAACTCTTAAATAGTTAGTTAAATATGTGTATTAATTATATGTGTATATATATATATATATATACTGTTGTGCAGAAATTCTGGATTATGTTACTGCTTTTAAAATAAACGTGACTTTCAGATTTCCACTACCCAAATAGAAAAAAAATACTATTTAGTAAGCTTTTGTCTACAGCTTTGGCAAGTCCTCCTCTTCTAAGCCCACCCAGACTGTCTGTGGCTGTCCAATCACAGACTTCCCAATGCAGCTCAATGAGAAGTCTTGCAAGGTGCTCTGAGCAACTGCCGCTTTTTGAGATTAGCTCCACTGAGAAAAACAACCAGGAAGTAACAGGTTTGATAAACAACCAAGGGGTGTATTGTGATTAATTTATAAAAGCGCCTATTTATATTGAAATTTTCACTTTTTGTAAATTGAAAAAAACGAGAACAAATAAGAACCAAAATGCTTTAGGGATCTCTTAAGTGTCTCTTAAAAAAATGCTTTTCAATCTTTTTAAAATATATTTCTTTCAACTGTAATATGTGCTATGGATAGATGTACGGTATCAGAAGAAATCCCTATTTGTACTTTAAAAAAAAAAAAATGTTATCTATGGCTGTACTTAAAGACACAGCATTAATTTATTATCAAGGCCCAAAAAGACCTGACTCGCAAACACAGAATTTCAGGAAAGGTTCAGTCATGAAGAGGCTAGTTTTATTTTTTTCAGACTACACAAACAAATAATTTTGCAAAATAATGGTTTTCCTTTGAATATGTGACCTCCAGAATGTCCATTAATGAAGTTATGACTGGAATATGTCAGTTTCCTACAATTTTTCCTACCCATGGTTATATCACATACTCATTGCTTTATCAGCAACCTATGACCCTATTTCTCTGATTACCTATATTTAACCATCAACAGGTTAAGGAAGCTTAAGTTGATCCATTGCCATGAGCAAAAGCCTTACAAATGTCCTGCCTCAGACTTGAACAAAACTACAACAGCTGATCCACTGCCATAAGAAAAAAGGTAGCCTTTTGGAGGACCTTATCAAGATTTTACCCTACATATTATCATTTCATGTTTGTATTTTGACTACCTTGTATGTATCTTCTTTTACTTACTTTTTGTTTATTCTCCACTACCTTGTTTTTGTAACATCTATTACAACCTGGGTATATATATATATATATATTTATTTTAAAATATATGTGTATATATATATACACACACACACACACAAATACACATATCACAGCGCAATGGCAAAACCAAGATCATCAGGTACCCAGCTGGAGAGATAACCTGGCTAAGAGAAGAACTGGTCACCACGGATGTCAAGACCAGGAAACTACTCACTATGAATGGAGGATTCCACCTGATATCCAGCACCAAGAGACTGTACACCTGCCGGAAGGAAGGAGGTTGGGGCCTGATGAGTGTCAAGGCCACAGTCCTGGATGAAACAGATAGAGGATGCAGAAAAAGAGGAGGTTCCTTTGCAAGACAAATCTCTTCTTGTGGTATACCACTGGCAGATAGTGCATATGGTTCACATGACAAAATTCTACCATTGGTTGGAAAAGGCAGGACAGAAAGATAGCACTGAGGCACTAATCCTAGCAGCACAGGAACAGGCACTCTGCACCAGATCAATAGAAGCTGGAGTCTACCATACCAGGCAAGACCCAAGGTGCAGACTGTGTAAAGAGGCCTCTGAGACAGTCCAATACCTAATAGTCGGATGAAAGATGTTAGCAGGAACAGCATACAAAGAGAGACACAACCAAGTTGCTGGGATTGTGTACCAAAACAACTGCACAGAATATGGATTGGACCTGCATAAGTCCAGATGGGACATACCACAAAGGGTAGTTGAGAATGACAGGGCTAAGATCCTGTGGGACTTCAAGATCCAGACAGACAATCAACCAGACCAATCAACCAGACATTGTGGTGGTAGACAAGGAACGAAAGACTGCTGTCATGGTGGATGTGGCAACACATAGTGACTATAACATCAGGAAGAAGGGACCTGAGAAGGTGGAGAAATACCAAGGACTGAAAGAAGAACAAGAAAGGATGTGGAAAGTGAAGGCAGTAGTAGTCCCAATTGTGATAGGATCACTCGGGGCTGTGAATCCCAAGTTGGGGGAGTGGCTTCAACAGATTCCAGGTGGGACATCTGAGATTGCTGTCCAAAAGAGTGCAATTATAGGAATAGCTAAGATACTGCGCAGAACTCTCAAACTCCCAGGCCTCTGGGAGGAATAAACATAGCACCCAGGAGGGGTGAGAAAATCAATTTTTAATTTCTATATATGTAATTTATCTATTTATTTTTTATTTACCTTTATGTCTTGTCCTGTATGCTAAAGATTAAGGCTTGTATACTTAATTGTTTTATTCACCTACCTATATGCCTCTAATGACTTTTCTCTTTGACTCCTATCCTCCTCCTTTATATTACAATTTACTATACCTACCAAAATGTTTGTTTTGCTTGACTAACCTTCACCTCATCTGTGCATGAATGCATCTCGCTATTCCATAGCTTAATAGCAGGCATATCTAACCCTAATATCACACTTTCAAAGCCTGTGTTACAAATGTCATGCCTCAGACCTGAACAGAACTCAAATGTTACTAAGGTGCTGGTACATGCCACTATCCTCTCTCGTCTTGACTACTGCAATCCACTTCTGAGTGGTCTTACTTTGCCCATTGCAGTCTATAATTAATGCGGCAGTAAGGCCCATCTACCTGTCTGCCTGCACCTCCCATGCCTCCGCCTCTGTCAGTCCTTACACTTGCTTCCCGTAAAATTTAGAGCTTAATTTTGATTTCTGGTGCTTGCTTATAAATCTCTACATAATTCTGCTCCTACCTATCCCCATTAATACACAACTATGACCTGCCTGCCGAAGATTTGCGTCTGTCCTCTGTTCTTACCCGCACCTCAGACGCCCACCATTAAGACTTCTCTATGGCTGCGCCATTCCTATGAAGCTACCTTTGCTGCTCCGTTAGACTCTAACCCAGTCTCAGTTCCTTTAAAAGATCATTAAAAAGTCATATCAATCTAACTGTTCATTGTAAATTATTCTAGTAAGCTACTTTTTCCCATACAGGAAATACATCCTAACAATATTAAAAGATTCACTTCTACGCATGGGTTCTGGTAGATGAATAATTTGTTTAAGGGTCCTTTATTATTTTTACTACTAAGATCATGGGAAAATACGTCAGAAATAAATATAATTACTAAACATGAATAGCATGAACCAAAAGCAATTTGAGTAGGTCTATCTATCTATATTTACTTTTCTTCAAGTGTTTTATTCTTTTTATAATTTACCTTCACTTGCTTCTCTACATTTTCTAGTTTCATTTGGCTTCCTGAAATTATACTCATCGACTCCTTCCATCACCCAAGTTATTGGATTGCTCTTTATAGCCATGTGGCTAATTGTTTAAAATTTTACATTTTTGGCCACTGAATAATTTACAATTTCTTGTCTCATCTCAACTTGAAAACATGTCAAGAGGTTGGAATCCCTTGACCCACTCTTAGATCCACTTTCTCTAAACGTAGAAATCTTTATTATTGCTATTATAATTTATGGTATAATATATTGACAGAAGATATAATACAATATGGGCTGCATTTACTGGTTTTAAGGACGAACTTCATGAGGAGTGCGTTCATATCATTGACTTACTGACTTACAATATCGCAGTTTTGCAGACATGACTATATTGTCCTGTTTTATTTTCAACTAAGTGCTTAAAATTGCATTTCTACAAATACAAAAAGAATGAATAATTAAATAGAGAAACTGTAATTAATGTTTAAAACAATTTTGCTCAATGCATTGCAAATTGTGACTCTTTTATTTACAGTTGAATTAAAACCAAAATATTAAGACTAGTACAAAACCTTTATAAATTAAAACGACAAATTATTATTATTTCTTTTTTTTTTGTTCACTTCAAGTTCCAATGGTAAAGTAAATAATGAAATAAATAATTGTACTTACTTATTGCTTCTACAAACTGTTCAAAGAAACAGTATGGGAACAGACGATCAGGCAGCTCTCGGAAAAACATCTTGAGTGCGCCGGTGACAACGTGGATGTCCTCCCACTGGCTGTCGTCCAAATTCAGCTTCTCTTCTGGGAAAACACGAGGAGAAATGGAACAACTGGTTTTAATGAAACAATTACAAGACACTAATTATTATGTTAATGTTTGCCTACTATCATCAGCATCCGTTAACAGCCTTCTGTACCTAGAGGTTTGGTGCTGTGCATGTTTTTTTTTTTCTCTAGGAAAGGAACATTTTCAATGGAATACCATCTGTAGGAATGCAGCTAACAAAAAACAAGAATACAAAGAGACATTGCCATTGACATAACATGTCAGATACATTTATTCCCATAATGCATCAGCAGGAAAATTAGCATTACAGCGCAACGTGATTCAAAGCTATTTGGTTTTGAGGCCGAGGGGCTAGAAGTGCCAATGATGTCTGGCTCATGGGACTGACCTAAAGGCCTTATCGAGCCAACATGAGACATATGCTAAACATGGCAATAGAAAACCAACTATTATAATACATATGTTAGACTTGCTATGTACTAGGGAATTATAGGTAGCAATTGTTAGAATTTTGTGTGTGAATGCAGGATCAACTAGGAATAAACATAGAGGGAAAATAATTCTTTTTGTCGCTGTTTCAATAAATCTGTTTTCAACTCAGCAAGGTAGAGTTTTTCTCAAACAATATTAGACAGACCCCTGTTGGTCTATGAAGGCTATGTAAAGCTGTCATGAATGATAACACTTTAAAAAAAAAAAAACACAGCCCTTCCAAATTACATTTTTTTTTTATAAAAGAGGATGGATTCTTTTGAAGCTAACCTGAACAGAGAAATCTTAATATAAGTTGCAATTGAGAACTTAAATACATCATTAATTTAAAAATAATGCAACGTTTATCCTCTATTGCTTGGTATTATCTATGTATATTTATTTAAACATCAAACAATAATTACAGAATAATGTGCCACCTCACAGCTTAGTAACATCTGTTATGTACGTATTACATAAAACATATTGTTAATTTTTTTTTTCTTTTGCATTTTTTATATGTTTTTTTGTTAATTATTCACATACAAGTGCTTTCTAAAATGTTATTTCAATATTATTACCTTACAATATAAAGAGAAGCATAGAAACTAATAGTTAACAAAATAAAATAAGCAAAGTGATAAAGCTCAGTGCTATTTTGAACGAATATCCTAATTTCTAATAATAGAAGAGAAGAATATATTATCTACGAACATTTAACGAAAAGTTGAACAGCACAACCGATGCTGTTAAAGATTGTCTCAAAGGCGAAAAAAAAAAAAAAAGAAAAGCATTAAGTGACATGGGAAAAAACTCCCGCAAATTGTTCTTTATTTGCGACAACTTAAGTACCATAGTTGAAGCTGCTCAGAAGTCACTGGGCAAGAGACCTTTCCTTCACAGTGATTACCATGATTGATCATATTTAAACAATTAACCTCCAGTTATTTAAACTCACTTTTGAAATAGAATGGCAGCGTCGTAGCAGTCAAGAATAAAACAGTCAACACTTAACAATAGCATCAAAAAGAGAAACCTGTCAGGGTATACTGTCACTTTAAAGCACTGGGCTTTGTATTGTTGAAATCTGTCAAGATATTTTGAAATGTCCCTCTCACTATGGTGCCACACCCCCTGCTTGTCCTTATAATAAAATTGGTTTTACTCCTGATTAAATCATTTTCTCCTTTCCCACTACCATACTTTTTATAATGGACCTGCGTGCTCTACAGCTGGTGTTCTTCCCATGGCACCAATTTTTACTTTATCTTTTAAGCACTTTGCTGCTAGGAGCTCATGCAGAGGGCTTATGTTTTGCTAAGAGCTTCATTCTTACAGAAATAGCTGAACACATGTTCTAAAAATGTTGTACAATTTAATGCTGGAAACACATTTAGAAAATGTAAAAGTAGCTATGTCATAACAATTGAAGTTGAACTGCACGCACACATATGCACACAGAACAAGTGGTGTTATTAGACGTATGTTTATTGATGTAGAAATTGCTAAGGTATATCAACATTCTCATAAAAGCGCCGGGATCTGCCCACCCCCAGTGTGAAATGTACTCTTCATTTGGAAACATGGTTAACTATTTCTACAGCGATACTAACATTTTTATTGCACCTTATTGTGTGAATGCACGTGCGCTCACAAACACAAACACACACAAACGTATGTAGAGGTTTTGTATACGAATAGTAGCTAAAATGAAAGCAAATACTGAGCCAAATAGGAGTGCTATAAAAAAGTTTACTTTCATGTTTATATACATATAAAAGTTTTTATATATATTATTTAAATAATTATGGGTAACCTGTGGCAAAAGTAAATTTCAATAACTAATCAATTACAACATTACCCTACTTTGCAAGTACAGAAAAGTATATATATATATTTTTTAAATATAATTATACAAGTTATTGCAAAATTATCTCATCCAACAATATTGCTTTAGAAATCTGATCAGTCTGATCTTAGAGGAGGACATACTTGAAAACGAGAGAAATCTCTATGTATCTTTCCTGGTTAAATATTTTAAAAATAAATAATTTTCAAAAAAAATCTTATGGCTGTTTTTTTAATGCCCAACATTACTCAGGTCCCATTGACAGCCATTTGGGCACTGGGAAGGTTCTAAGGAAGTTGATTTTTTCAGGATTTATTTTAGCTGATATAACACTTGATCAATGTGTCACTGGGATATACTTTCAGTTTAAGAATAGATAATTAAGCTAACACCATATACATTATTTGGATCTCTAAATAAAGAGTTAGTAATCACCAACCTGAGGTGTGCTTCATATAGTGCTGGTTAATATGGCTGTTAACACTGCATGCCACCGAATCAAGGACACAAGGCATCAGTATATGAATAGTGAGGCATAGTGATGTACATTGAGAATGTATTACATACCACTGAAATGTAGCAGCTTCCAGGCTGCCCATAAGAACCCAGAATGCAATGTGTCCATGCTTTCCTACACCTATTGCTGTAACCTCTTCTCAAGGTCAGATTTTGGGAGCTTTCCCTCCCTTTATCCTTGCCTACAGCAGTGGTCCATATCTTGTTGCAGTCCCCAGTTGTTTTGCTGTGTATATATACATGATGCTCCTACAAGATATAAAGGTGCTGTAATTCTAATGAAGGGAGTGTGACACTCTGTTTCTACAGACATTAATGCCTTCCTACATGAAGTCATGTCATTTGCATCTTCACTTTTCTCAGAGCAATGCCACTCCACTCCCTACTCTAATTCTACAAAAAGCAACATCTTTGACCTGTCCTTGCAAAATGTGTTTTTGTAGACCTTGCAGTCAGATTGCCTGCCATAGTCCAATATTGCTATATTATTATTGCATTCCTTTTTTCAAAGGCTGCAAATTATTGCAATTTTCACTTAACCTTGACTGCTGAGTATTACTGTAAGACTGCCATTCTCTCAGCAGCCACCCTATACCCGAATCCGTATCTGTCTCTGTCTTTACCTAATTTTTAGCCAGTTCTCATGTCCTGGTACAATGGGGTGGTCTGGCCTGTGTGATTTTTCACATTCGCAACTCCCAGTTCCAATTCAGGTCCAATTCCAGTTACTAACTTGCTAAGTGTTGGTAAACAAATAGTAGATCCAGTGGACACTGATGTCCTAAGAACCAACCTGCAGATATTGATTATTGTTAAAGTAAATACCCCAGCAGTATGGTTATACGTATAAAGGGGGTGCGTTTAAAGCAATAACCAATAAACGCTATTCTTGAAACCCTTTTCCTTTATGGGGTGTATTAGAGTTGTAGACTTGTGAATGTAAGGAAGTGCTGAGATTTACTGGTGGTGGTTGATTCTGGTCTGAAGTAGAACTTAAGAAAAAAAACACTTTTCAGTAGGAATGTGAAACTGTTAAGACTCAGCAACTGGTCGCAATGGACCTGTGTGTCCAACTTGTCTGGTTACAACTACATGTTTGTTGGTCTACCCACTGTAAAGCGCTGCGGAATTTGTTGGCGCTATATAAATAATAACATATAATGGACCTTTAACCCCTTAAGGACACATGGCATGTGTAACATGTCATGATTCCCTTTTATTCCAGAAGTTTGGTCCTTAAGGGGTTAAAGACATTTGTATATAATTAGCATAAAGCAACCTAATTAGTGTGAGAATTGTTCCAACTTTTCTTACAATCCCACATCTATCAAAGAGAAAAATATTCACCACCCTTATTACAGCAGTGTATTGATTTTTAAAGGTAAACGTGGAAAAATTAGGAAACAGGTATCAAATGATGTATGTCATTACATACACAGTTATGACATCATAAGTGTTTAGTAATATTAAATGGTGCAACATATTTTATAAACAAATATAGCAACCATTGTGTAGATCATCAAACTACAATTGTCTATGCTTTGCTTTAATAGCCCCAATTTGTGTGTCTTCACATATAACACCATTGTGCATGCTGACTGATTGGATGCAACCACATATTAAAAGTTTGAAGTCAGCATACAACAAAGCAATCAACAAGAGATATAGCATCTGCTTTCCTGTCTATTCAAGCTGAAGTTTCCCATTGAAAATGCTGAAATGTTTGCAAGTTAACATAATTAACTCACACAAATACAGAGAAACTATGATATAAGACACAGATGGAAAAATCAAAGATTTTCTGAATGTACTACAGCAGCAGGATTAGGATTTCTGTAAAAAACCAATAGATATACTAATTAAGAAAACATCACTATCAAAAAATGCAGTTATGGGATTACAGCTTAATTTTCTTTTAACAATTTGTATTTAAATAATAAATAAATAAGAGATGTCTTGATACTGGTAATCAACAGCTTTCTATTTGCTTAAATGTTTTAACTACATTTTATTGATTTTTTTATAATATTTATTGATAGTTTATGATACATTTCTTGAAATAAAGAAATTAATTGAAATAAATTAGACAGGCTAGTGTTAATATTTCTATTGCTGTATAGATTCTATGTTAATAACCAACTGTATCTTGGATATTCTCCATAAAATCTGACAATTCATTTTAGTTTTAAACTCAACAGTAGTAGGGCTGTTGAGGTTGATCATAATAATTTTGTGCCGTGCGATATTCAGAGCAAGAGAAGCAAGAGGTCAGACATCATTCATCATTAGATGAAGTGCCATTTTCAACTCTAGTTGTAACAGCTGCAAGTAACAAAAAAGGTATTATTTACAAGTGTACAATCCTATCTCTATACGCCAAAGAAGAGGAAAGGTGATAATGTGCTTAAAATTAGTGATGTCATTCTTCAAATAACCTCCAAAGTCACAAGGCATGCAGCATTTCTGAACTCTGTAGTTTACCACCGATAAGACATGACCATTTTACATGCATATGAATAGATTCAGTGTTTTTGTGAACATAGCACTGTGAATCCAACTTATGATTTATATCAAGATCCTTGCCTTCTCTCTCCCTTTTTTAATAGATGTTTTTTGTTGTTAACAAGGCATCTCTTGTCCCTATTGCACCTCGAGGCATAATGGTTTCTGGGAAACTAAATAGGGTCTATTCTAAAATGGCAAGATAACATTCCAAGATTTTTCAGTAGAGTTTCTGGCCAAATTCGGCCGTGCGAGGCTGGCTAGCTGACACAGATAGACTCTTATTATATTTTGTACCGTCTTTGATAAAACTTAAAAAGCTAATAAGCTCGATTAAAATAAAAATCTAAATCATTCACTGGCATGATAGTGGCCAAAATACTAATATTGAGATATCTTTAAGATAAAGCATTCATTATTATATTACCTTATGTACAGTTTTAACATGAAATGATTTAATAACTATAACATTTCCTATTTTAGACACTGTTGTTATTGAAAAATATAGACCTGAGAGAATATAGAATGGCTGAAATGAATACATTAATGTGTCTATTTTGCTATCAGTACTATTAGAACATCTTCATTTTTTTATGTTAATTTAATAGACTTTAAGCTACTACCTTGATCTTTCTTCTTTATAACCTGACCCAGAACTGCTTGACTCCAGTATTTAGAAATTATCTTGATGTATGTTGTTCCTCCTTAATGGACCTACAAATTATACCCAAACCGTACCCACTAGCCTTAGACCAACTATAAGGATTAGATCCTTGCTTTGGAATTGGATTTGTTTTATTTCTGTTACCCTGAGACTTACTCACCCTCGTTACACAGAATATTGACTTTGGAACTTACAAAACCTTTTTCTAGGCATGTGCATGGGGAAAATTTTCGGTTCGGTTCGGCATTCCGAAATTTTGAATTTTCGCAATTCGGGACTTCGGCAATTTGGCAATTCGGCACTTCAACACTTCGGAACTTCGGCAACTTCGGAACTTCGACACTTCAGCACTTCGGAACTTCGGCACTTCGACACTTCGGAAATTCGGCAACCTCGGAACTTCGGCAACCTCGGAACTTCGGAACTTAGGCACTTCGGAACTTCGGCAAATTTGGCACTTCGACACTTCGGAACTTCGGCATTTCGGAACTTCGGAATTTCGGGACTTTGGCACTTCTATTGCAGCCGCTTAGTAGATAACTCCCTAATTCCCACAGTATTAGGGAGTTATCTACCAAAAGGCTGAAAGACCTAAATTGGTCTTTCAGACAAATTTACTAATACTAAGTAAAAATGACTTATTATTAGTAAATTTTGCCCCTACTTGCTATACCGCGAGTAGGGGCATGTCTGCCTGTGGCTGCTCACTGTTTTAAAAAAAATAAATAAAATAGGCCCCCCCGGCGGGTGGGGGCCCTAAAGTAAAATGATGGGGGGGACCTAATGTCCTCCCCCCTGGCCCCCACCCCTGAGCGGCGGGTGGGGGCCCTAAATACTAATAAGGGGGGACCTAACGTCCTCCCCCCTGGCCCCCACCCCTGAGCGGTGGGTGGGGGCCCTAAATAGTAATAGGGGAGACCTAATGTCCTCCCCCTGGCCCCCACCCCTGAGCAGTGGGTGGGGGCCCTAAATAGTAATAGGGGGGACCTAATGTCCCTCCCCTGGCCCCCACCCCTGAGCGGCGGGTGGGGGCCATAAATACTAATAAAGGGGGGACCTAATGTCCTCCCCCCTGGCCCCCACCCCTGAGCGGTGGGTGGGGGCCCTAAATACTAATAAAGGCGGGGGAAGCTAATGTCCTCCAACCTGGTCCCCACCCCTGAGCGGCGGGTGGGGGCCCTAAACACCAATAGGGGGGACCTATTGTCCTCCCCACGGCCCCCACTCCTGAGCAAAATAACCGACGCAATAAAATAAAAAAAATAAAAACGAGCGCAAAAAAAAATAATCCTTCTTCACCCATGGAGGGCTACGCGCAGACTGAGACTTCGGCACTTCAACACTTCGGAAATTCGGTAATTTTGGAACTTCAGGACCTCGGCAATTCGGCACTTCAGCAATTCGGACATTCGGAAGTACCCGAATGTCTGAATTGCCCGAAATTCGTCCAAATTTATATTCGGACCGAAACAAATTGCACATGTCTACCTTTTTCTTGTTTTCCCATACTCAGACTGATATGTGATAGGGATGCTGGCTTTGATACAGAACTTGTATAACTTCTCACATCTTCTGTTGAGCATATTGATTACCTGTTACCAATCTTTTCTTGCTCATATGCCCACCTTGTTTTCAGAACTACCACACACTAGTATTTACCCTATGGACATAAACAACATTGCCATTTAAAACTTGCTGTTTCAATTTTAAAACCATATGAGTATACAATGACAATAGTGGGAAAATCAAGCATACACAATATATGTTCAGAAAGTATAAAGCCATGTATTATCAAAAACAGAGACACTTATAAAGGGAGATACATTGCATGTAGGACAATGATGCCTCAGTCCCCTTCAAAGCAGGTACCTTGGGACCTCACACAGTTCTCCGAGCATTTCTTGTACTGTTCAAAACACTCTGCTAAATTCTTTATTGGAATTGCCATCAACTTTTATTTGCACTGCACTCATTGCATCATCCCCAAAAGTCTTCTTAATCATCTGAATAGTTTCCGTGGAGGAATGTTATTATTATTATTTATAAAGCGCCAATAAGTTCCGTAGCGTTGTACAATCGGTGGACTAACAGACATGTATTTGTAACCAGACAGTGGATGCACAGGGACAAAGGGATTGAGGGCCCTGCTCAATGAGCTTACATGCTAGAGGGAGTGGGGTATAGTGACACAAAAGGTAAGGGATGCTAGGATAGTATTCATTGAGGACTCAGTGTTTTGTTTTGATGACAGTTTCAGGAGAGGAATCAAGCTGTTCACAGTTTAACTGATATGCTTCCCTAAAGAAGTAAGTTTTAAGAAGTGGACATTGGGTGAGAGTCTAAAAGAGAGGGGAAGGGTGCTCCATAGGAACGGTGCAACCCTAGAGAAGTTTTTAAGATGAGCATCAGAGGTAGGAGTACGAACATAGGTTAGACATAGGTCTCCGGCAGAGCAAAGGGGCCTATACTGGGCATATTTGTGTATTAGGGAGGATAAGTAGGTGGGAGCAGCTTTGTGTAGAAATTTGTAAGCAAGTGTCAGGATCTTAAATTGAGCCCTATAACTTACCGGAAGCCAATGGAGGGATTGACAAAGGGGGGAAGGTGTGGGAGATGCAGGTAGACAGGAAGATGAGCCTCACTGCCGCATTCATTATAGACTGTAACAGGGCAGTCACGTAAGACCACTGAGAAGCAGATTACAGTAGTCAAAGCAAGAGAGCACAGCAGCATGGAAAAGCACCTTTGCCGTATCATGTGTTAAATAGGGTCGGATGTGCAAAATTATTTGCGATGGAAGTAGCAGGATTTGGCGATTGATTGGACATGAGGGGTGAAGGAGACGTCGGAGTTAAAGAGAACACCTAGGCAGCGTGCCTTAGAGGTAGAGCGGATGGTAGTGCCACTGACTTGGAGAGACAAAGACAAGGGAGTAGCAACACTTGAGGGAGGGAAGACCAGAAGGTCTGTTTTGGACAGGTTTAATTTAAAGAAATAAGTAGCCATCCAGTTGGAAATAGCAGAAAGGCAGTCAGAGACACGAGTCATGAGGGTGGCGAGAAATCAGGGGAGGACAGATAAATTTGCGTGTCATCTGCATAGAAATGATACTGAAAGCCAAAGGAGCTGATGAGTTTACCTAGGGAGACAGTGTAGATTGAGAACAATAGGGGACCAAGGACAGACCCTTGGGGAACCCCAACAGAGAGGGATTGGGGAGAAGAGGCAGATCCAGAGAATGAAAAACTGAATGAGCGCTGGGAGAGGTAGGAAGAGCACCAGGAGAGAGCGGCATCTCGTAGACTGAGATTACGGAGGATGAGAAGAAGCTGTTGATGATCAACAGTGTCAAAAGCAGTAGCAAAGTCAAGGAAAATTAGAGTAGAGTAGTGGCCATGGGATTTAGCAGTGTTAAGATCCTTATATACATTGGTCACAGCTGTTTCAACAGAGTGACAAGCGTGGAATCTAGATTGAAGCAGGTCAAGCAGAGAGTTGGATTTGAGGAAGTTTGTCAATGTGGGTGGTAGTTGGATGGGGAATTAGGGTCAAGGTCGGGCTTTTTTAGAATCGGGCTTACGGTATATTGTTATTTAAAATCAACTAAAAGGATTTACATTTAATGTGCTGATGTGCTTCTCTTCTGCAACAAGTGCATATCCATTCATGATAATTTTAGAAAGTTGAAAATCTAGATTTTTATTCTATTAAATTAATAGTTTGTTCAGTATTTTCATTTTTAAACATTGGCCCTTGCATGCCAATCACTCCATGGTCTTTATTGTCTGTGTTTTAACTACCAATAATTGCAAGAGATTACTAGACAGTCCATCGTTTGCAGGAGAGAATTAAGGTTCAGTTCAAAATGGCTTACGTCAGCCTTGTTTCACAAGTAAAGCTTAAATTGGTTCTATTTTCCCTATGCTCAGAGAACACCAATATGGCGCAACTTCAAATAGCTTTTAGCAAGTAACCTGAAATAATTATTTTTCACTGGGCATACTTTTAAATATCAGCTGCAAAGTTTGACCTTTGTGGACAGATTATATTTAAAAAATAAATAAATAAAAATAAAACAACATAAATAAATATTCCTGGAAGCAACGGTAAGGGCCATAGTAAATACCATAATTGTTAAAACCCATAAAATATACTTGTATTAATATATATCAATAGTGGAGTATAGTGGAGTTCAAGCTTAAGTTCACATAGCAATAATTTTAGCAATTTAAGTTTTTAGGTTTCATTTTGATAAGGGCACCTTAAGGTAAATCTAAAAACATGAAAACGAATTGACACATTTTATGTACATCCGACATAAGGTGTTTGGCATTTTATTACCATGGTCTACAATGCAACAAATAATTTAATTTTTAAATGACAGGTTGTGTATTTGTTTTAATTCTTGTCCATTGTATTGAGATCCTGTTCCTTTTAAACAGATGCTTTACTTGATTCACATTTTACCAAAAGGTAAAAATGAGTCCTTTAGGGCTTTATCACGTTGAGCTGTTATTTTATTAGATTCACAAGGATATCTGATGTGAGATGACAATTTCTTTGATATCAAGAAAATCCCTTTGCTCTGAATAGTTTAACAGTGCTATTGTTGTTTGATACTGATTCAGATTGCTATGACCATGACAAACATCATGCTGGCATCTCGTAACTCTGGAAGACTCAACGTTTGACACCTGGTTTGCGGGTCTGACACACAGTAATAAGGCAAATCCGAGTTTTTTTTTGTTTTTTATTTCTTCTTTTTTACATCATGAGCCAGACGCTCTTCTACACTGTTTTTCTGGCTTCTATGTATCTCGCAGTATCTGATCTCAAACACAGGAGAGACGAAGAGGCTGCAAGATCAATAGAGCAGTAAAGCAAAATACTTGGCAAAAAATGCTCACATATGTCCATTATTTTAGGAGACTGTTCTATTTTGTTATACACCTGATGTCCAATGTCACAGAGAGAAAAAAAGATAACAGATGTAGAAGATGAACTGTAATTTTAAATGAAACAAAAAAGAAAATATAAAAAAACTATTTAGCAAAAATATTTTACATCTGCTCAATGTTTAAAAATAAGCGTCATTTTTTGCCTTTTTCGTCCTTATTTAGTTGACATGTATCAACATCGGTATTATCTGGAGAAATTAGTAGATGCATTTTCCTAGTTTGTGGTTGATGATACATAGGAAAGGATTGTGTCATATATTTCCAATATTCATTGCAGTCAGTTCTGCAGTAGGTGCAAATGCCAAACACTTTTTGTGTCTTTACAATTGGAAAAATTACATGACACTGTTACATTTCTTTTTAAGGGACACTATAATCACACACCACTTCATCTCCATGAAATGGTCTGGCTGTAATGTCCCTGTCCTTTTAGCCGTGCAATATAAAACATTACAGTATTTAGAAACTACCATGTTTACATTGCAAGGTTAAATGACAACCACTAGAGGCGCTTCTACTACACTGACCATGCAAAACGCGGTCACATGATGTGGAAGCCCTCATAGTTAAGCATTAAATTGATACTCATTTATGAGAAGCATTGGATTGACCATCACGGAGGAGGCCATGCCTCCCTCATGAAACCACATGAGGCAGAGTGGTGAAAATGGTCAGTAAAACTTGTTATTATTTATACTGGAAATGGGGAGGGGGACCTATGTAAAGCTAGGAACAAGGTCACTCGACTTTTTGGAATACCGGTCTTATTACAGTGTCCCTTTAAGGCTTCACTATAAACTGTAGCTTCAGGCACCCATGTGATCATAGGTATCCAGAAAAAAGATGCCTATTACCCAGTCAACTGTCCCAATTACAGGATCATGGTCCCTCCAGCCTCTGCCAACATACCATATTGATACTGTGCATCATTCTGATGTCCTTCTTGATGCTGTCTGCTTCACCTTCTACTCATTATTTAATCCCCGGTGCTTGGTCATTTTTGATGCCACGGTGGTCAACGTCAATCCAGCAACATAGTCTTGTGCTTTTTGGTGTCATAATTGATGCAAATCGATGGGAATGGATTTGGGGTTATGTAAAGTTACTCTAAGAACCCCTCTTTGCCCTGTCGTGTTACCAAAGAGTACTCACAAAATCCTTTGATTTGACCTCATATTCATGTTGCATTATACTGCACATAAGCAGCTTCCTCCCTGTCCTGGTTTATTATTTATTTGTCATACTTATCATAACGCAGAATCATTAGTTAATGTTACTTGTGTAGGTCATCAGGTCAGGGGAGGTTTTCTTGTAGTGCTTGTTCTGCTCATGTGCAAACCCATGATAAATACATAATCTGGGGATTGAATATTTAATAGAAAGATATTTCACTTAGTTTGAGGTGTTTCATTTGTTAAGAATCTATTAAATCCTCTCTCTGAATAATTTTGATCATGAAAAGTAAGTATTTAATGTAAGTTATCGGATCTGATACTAATGAAAGAAGAAACTATTTTATTGTAGTATTGTGGTTGCATCTGCAATTTTAAAGCTGTATTGGTACCCCTTAATGTGTTGATAAATATGAAATATATGATTGGAATTTCCCTATCAATTTGGCATTACTGGATTGTAAATAGAATGATGACAATTTCTCACCACTAATTCTCAGCTAATTGACATCTCAAATATCTAGAGAAACAAAACTAAAGCAAAGACATCAAGATGATGACATTTACGATCTCCTTTGTGCACAGACTTCCTCCAGTTGGTGCAGGTGGTATGGCGCCCACACAACATTTTTGTCTCAACGTTTGTCTCTACAGAGAGAAACAGGCAGTTGTGGAAACACGGCAGCTATACTATTATTTGCTTTTAAAAAGCCCAGATTTCAGGTTTCGATTTGGCATTAGGATAGCATTGACGTAAAGCAGACAAAAAGTACATGTGGGTTTTTAAATACTCTTTTGTCCAACTAAAGTGTTTTTAGCCTTTTATTGATGAACCATTTAGCAATTGTCACGTGTTATTAAAGGGGGTAATTTGTTTTTTTTTAATGTTTTGATAGCAGCATCTTGTCACACATACTGTTTTGCACAAACTACCCTTTTTGTTCCCTGACAAATTTCAAAATTAAAACCTATCGAACTGTAAATAAGGGTGGGTTTGCCAGAGGAAGTATATGACTAATATTTACATAAAAAATGGATTGTAAAGAAAAATCCCAACAACCTTGATTAGTTTATCCATTAAAAAACGAGGTTGACTGGACCTTTAAAACACATGCCAAATCTTACTTGAAGTGACGGATACATTGCTCAATAAAACCTACACGGATTGTGAAAAATAAAATAAATACATAATTATAAGACAATTCTTTACTCAAAAACAACAGTAGGGTATCTTCTTAATTTGATTTTTTTCTACAGGTGGTCTGCAGCTGCACATAAACAGGTTAGAACACCATTTTCCCATGGGCTACGAGACAAAGTCATATCTGTATGCATAGAAATGTATTTGGTATTCCAGATTTATTTTGTACTAAAATAAAAAAAAAAGCATTCTTTCATAATCGCCTGAGGTAAGTCCCCAAGCCAAAAAGAACACAGAATCTCTCTTGTCTCAGTGGCTGAGCGTGAAAATAAATGATATCAAATACCTACTTCACATGACTCACAGAGGCCTTTTGCCAGCTTGTAACTATTTCAATCTATTTATACGAACATGCATTTTATTGACTGTAGTAGAGAACTACACAGAATTAAGAAAAATATGCTGTTTGAAATTGACTCCCAGGCAAATCACAATGGCACATCACAGAAATCTACGTGAATATGTAAGCAGTTTGAAATTCTTATGATTATAATTTTTGTATAAATTAAGTTTTAAAACTATGTGCAGGAATGCATTGTGGGATTTAAGCTGATAGAACAGTGTTTCTACTTTGTCACAAAAGCATAAAAAAGGAAAAAAGACATAAAACAAATAACATAACCCCTTCAGCAAAAAAAAATGTCACTTTGGTAATTTGTACGAAAGGAATGTAGGGGGTCTTGATGAGATGAAATTCCGAATTATATTTGCTTGATCCGGCAGTGATTATAATTACACCTTCATGGGTTTAAAAATATAGTACATCGTTTTGTCATGTTTTAAGGAACAGAACAAATAATCTAAGCAATTATATCATCTATTGTATTACATCAGTGTAAAGTGTAATCTATGTAATATAAAATTATTGTTTCATTGCAATTTTTCGAAGTTCTAATTTCCAGTTAGAATTTGTTCAACATTTCTCGTTTATAAATCCAACCTTTCATTTTTGTATATAGTTACTTGTGTATGTTCACTTCCCTATCCTCTCATTGACAGTCTCACTGAGACGTGATTATGATTTTCAGTGAATTTGACAGTGAACTTCTTAGGCAGCAATAAAATGTTTCTCATATTGTAAAGGGACCAATGTTTCGAAGGACCAAATCTAAGGCTTCTGGATTTTTAATTGCAGCATGCTGATCAGACCTAAGGCAGTACAGTCTGAGAATTACAGACTAAGCCAAAATGGTACATATGTAAGGTTACTACTTTGGCTTTGTTTAGAGTTCTCAGATTGCACTGTATATTGGCTTTGTAAAAATAGATATCCATTCACATTTCCTTATGCTGGGTGCATAGTTACATAGTTACATAGTTACATAGTTACATAGCTGAAAAGAGACTTGCGTCCATCAAGTTCAGCCGTCCTCACATATGTTTTTTGCTGTTGATCCAAAAGAAGGCAAAAAAAAACCAGTTTGAAGCACGTCCAATTTTGCAACAAGCTAGGAAAAAATTCCTTCTTGACCCCAGAATGGCAGCCAGATGTATCCTTGGATCAAGCAGTTATTACCCTACATTGAAAGATTATATCCTTGAATATTCTGTTTTTGCAAGTATGCATCTAGTAGCTGTTTGAACATCTGTATGGACTCTGATAAAACCACTTCTTCAGGCAGAGAATTCCATATCCTGATTCTTCTTACAGTAAAAAAAACCTTTCCTTTGCCTTAGACAAAATCTTCTTTCTTCTAGTCTAA
Organism: Pelobates fuscus; assembly: GCF_036172605.1. Classification (NCBI taxonomy): domain Eukaryota; kingdom Metazoa; phylum Chordata; class Amphibia; order Anura; family Pelobatidae; genus Pelobates; species Pelobates fuscus. The sequence continues at coordinate 23,869,796 of NC_086324.1, read as the reverse complement.
ACGCATGACCTCGTGTCCTATGTAAAGTCCGGTTTGTGAATAGATTTCCACACAATGGTTTGTATTGTCCTCGAATATATTTGTATAATGTTTCATTAATAATGTTAATGTTGCATTTTTCTTAAGATTTTATTTATCTACTTATCTGAAAATGCTTCACTAAACACTGAGTTTAAAAAATGGCAGATGTGTAATATTTGTGCCTATGGACGATGGAAGATAAAAAAATATTTGCATCTGCTTTCTACAAAATTGAAAACCAGGCATGCCGACGTACTCAAGTTTCCATATGTTTACCAAAGTAAAAATAAACATATATGCACATTTTCGGTAGGGAGGAGGAAACTTTACCTACTTCTTAAATAAAAGGTATTTTGCATATTTTGGTCAGTTCATGATTCAGGTACATTTCAGCTCGAAATTTGACCGATCACCTGATCGGCCCAAATCACAGTGAATTGCAGTTTAAACTAAACAAAATCTCCAAGTCTAATAAATAAATTGTGTTTATTAGAATGCCAATTATCTATGCATGGTGTTGTGGTATGGAGGCTTATCTTTTACACTTATCTATAGTAATACATGGGTTAATGCAGTGGTGTACTAAGAGGAGAGCGGGGGGGGATGGAGGCTGTCCGTCCCGGGTGCAACAAGGTAGGGGGGTGCCACCAGGGCGGCCAGGCTTAGGGTTGTGTGAGTTGTGTGGCAGTACAGGACGCCATAGCAGCAGGGGCACTGGGCAGCCGACACAGCTCACACACGCAGGGGCCGGGAATACAGCAGGAGTACAGCACGGCGAGTTGGGGAGGAGCCAAACCGCTTGTGAGGGGTGAGCCAAACCGGATGTGGGGCGGAGCTAAAAGCAGCCTCCACTCGCTGCTCTTATTGCAGCACACTGAGGGGATGCAGGAAGGAGTCCCTGCTTCCCCAACTACAACACTCCAGGGACTTCAGTGACTCCACTCTTCCACAGGTAAGTGAGATAGAGTGTGTGCTGTGTGTAACTGTGATTGTGTCTGTCTGCCTGTGACTGTGTGGTTGACTCTCTGCCTGTGACTGTGTGTGTGTGACTAGAGAGAGACTCACTTTTGCTAAGAGACTCACACACGACATTTCCTCAGTTTCTTTCCCTTTACTTACAATCTCCATCTCTGCTTTTGTTTTTGCTTTTTAGAAAGAAAGAAAAAAGAAACATTTACCTAACCAAATCAAGTTAACGTAATTTTAGTGTCTTTTCATATGAATTTTTGTACACATCATATTTTCGGTTCCTTTTGGGGAGGAGGGGGGATTTTCCTCTCTCACATTAACCAGTGGGACTACGTTTGACCGGACTGTATTTGGTTCCCTTTTCCCATATTTGTTCTCTGGCAATATAATATATTTTTTACTGGTTCCTTTTAGACTACCACTATCACTTTCTTGCCACAAGTACAAACAAGAATAAACATGGGAATAATATTATGTATCCGTAGCTTATGGGTCTGGAGACTTATGTGCATAAATTTGATGTACATTCGTACAATCTTTATGAATATTTATCAAAACCTCTTGGCCTCCACAGTATACTAAACACTGCTCACATTATACATTAGATACCCATCGGGGTACATAAATTTATATATCATTAGATCGATGGCACCAGGCATCATACGGAGCCATTCTGTCCTCACCATAAAAGACTTAATCCATTAAAGAGTTAATTAATATATTTTCGGAGGTTCGGCTCGATTAGCACTGTCTGGGAGTCTTTTCGGCTATGTACATTTATGGTCCGTTTTTCTTCGGATTAGTACCTATACATCTAGACTCCCCCTATGGCCCTATCTACATCGGGTTTAATAGGTACCTAATGTGTTTTTTATTTTATGTGAGCATGTTTAATATCGGGACCCATTCTGGATTTAATCGGATCTACCTGTCTCTCCTCCCCCGCCCCTCCCTTTTTCCTCCCGGAGTGGCTGATATCGAAGGGAGGAGGGAACAGGGTTGACGTGATGCAGCCCTGTAACGCCCCTTACACTCTGATTGGCGGTTTTTCCGCCACTGGGCAGGCACCTGAAAGGGAACCCACGTGGGGCACTATGGGAACGCCCCCTACATTGTGATTGGCGGTCTCCAGCCAATGGGAGCATTTCTGTTCCCTTTTAAAACCGGCACCTAGCCCCCTGACTCCTCAGCTCTTGACAAAGGCGTGCAGATACGCCGAAACGCGCGTTGAGCGTTTAAATTGAGCCGATGCTCACACCTAGCCTTTGCACTCTTAACTGGGAATGATTCTAGCCGACGCTAATTCTTTGAGTTTAAGTCTGAGTGCATATTTTATTTACACTTCTAGGCTTCCTATCTGGATGGGCCAACACTCTGTAATTTGGGAATTTTTCGCTATGTGGCTTATCCACTAAGGGGTGAGAGAGAGTTTGATACATTTTTGCATGTTATATTGTCTGGGGAGCTAGGGACACCTTGAGGCTGCCTCGAAGTAGCAGGTAGTTCTGACACTCACTGATGTGAGTTAGATAGCTAGCCTAGGGCAAGTTTTGAGACGTTTCTGTGTTTTGTGTGTTTTATGTGTGCTGTGTCATGTGGGAGAGGTGTGGACACTAGCTGCGCTGTGTAGTAGTAAGCCTGTGTCTCCTCTTGTTGGAGCGCTTCCCTCGCTCCTGTGTACCCCACTGCCCACACATTTGCCCTTGGCAGAAACTACAGCCCTCGTACTCCCCAGGATAAGCTTACACACCCCCATGCATATAGTGTTATTTACACACCTTTTGAGTTAATACCTCGTTTTTAGGGGTTCATAGTGTCCTTATTGACATTGTTTGCCTTTTCTCTCTCTCCTGCCCCCTCGGGTTATCCCTTCTACTTTGAGTTTTTTCAAGAAATTATACCTTGGAGCTTTCGGCTCCTCATTTATAATCTGTTCTAAGATACTCCTTTTGCCCACCTTTTAGGTCCTAGTGTGTATTGGAATTTTGTGGCCATGTTTTAACTTTAATTATATTTGTTTTTTCAATAAAGGTTTACCCCAATTTTTTCCTCCCCCCTTCCTCTATATGTGACTTCCATAACTTTGAGGTATATATATTTGAAGGCAAATTTGGTCCACACTCATTGCATATGAGTGTCCTCCATATTCAGTTTTCATAATTTTTTCTTCTTTAAACATTTACCTAAGTTTAAGCTTTTAGAAACTTATCAAATCACTGTTTAGTGAATGGACCCTCACGTGTCTGCCTGCTCAATTTTTTTTTTAGTGAGACTGACACATTATTAAAGACTGGGAACAGAGACCTATCTTTATAAATGCACTGCCTAATACATACTGTACATCCATACACCCACACTGCCTACTGCATTTTACACACACACGTATGCTGCCAAATACACACACAGCTGCTGAATACACACACACAAACTGCCTTATAGATACATACTCACACACACTGCCTACTACATGGATTGAAATATATTCTTATTACATACATGTAATACATACATACACAAACACACACACAGACACACACACACACAAACTGTCTAATACTCATACTAACTGCCTAAAACATGCACTCACACAAACTGTCTAATAGACACACACTGCCTGATACGTACCCTGACTCACACAGACACTCACACAATCAAACTGTCTTATACTCTAACTCACTGCCAGATGCATTCATACTACCTGTTTAATAGACACACACTGCCTGATACACAGACACATTCACACACACACACACACACACACACACACACACAAATAAAAACACAAATAGACACACACTGCCTGATACTTACATTTACACAAACTGTTTAATAGACACACACTGCCTGATATACACACACACAAACAATCTACTAGACACACACACACACACACACACACACACAGCAAGTGGCCTCACATACTAACTTGGGTGCTGGGAGAACTGGAAGGAGCACATTCAGTGAGTTTGTTACCTCCAGGGACAGGACAAGGGGTAGTTTTTATCCTGCACTGCCCTCTTCTTCAAAGGATTGCTGTCTGGATTGGAGGCAGGATCTTGGGAGAAGGGAGCAGGGGTTGGCTGGGGAGGAGGGGTTAGAATATTTTTGACTTGATAAGGCAGAGTTAGTTATGGTAGGGGCAGGGCTATGGTATTGTGGGCGGGCAGAGGCAGGGTTACAATTACAACATCAATGCATCAGAATTAACAGGAGGAGAGAGCAGGAGCAGAAAGGGGCAGGCGCTGGCAGGTCTGTGTAGGAGAGGCGAGGTTTCTTTAATTGCTTCCTGTTCTCTTGTGCAGCCGATCTAGAGGAGTGTTACAGCCCCTGCAGGTGCTCCCTCCTAGTGGAGCGCCCTAGGTCACTGACTAATTGGCCTTATGGAAGCGCTGGCCCTGACTGTGTAACTATGTGTGAGTGACTATGTGTCTGGGACTGTGTGCATGTGGCTGTATTTGACAGTTTATGTGTGCTTCTGACTGTGTCTGACTGTCTTCGTCCTGCAGTGAGTCGACATGTAACATCATCCCAGCACCGGCGTTATTACAGAGTGCGCAAGGGACCTGTGCAGGAAGAGTTCAGAGATTCCTGCAGCAACCACTGACCACCAAGGACTGAGGATCCACTCCAGCCCTCCCAAAACAATGTAGGGAGTCGCCACTGTGTTTGCATCTGTGTCTGTGTATCTCTGTGTGAATGTGTGTCTATGTATCTGCATGTGTGTCAGTGTGTATATATTTGTGTGTATCTGTATATGTGCATACATCTCAGAATCTCGCCTACACTACACACAAATACACCCCTGCATTTCAATGCCAACACTACATACAAACCCCAAAATTATATATAACCACACCACTGCATTCAAAAACCACCATACATAAAAATGCATGCCTGTATTCAAATGCCAACACCACATACAAACACACACCCTACATTCACTTACACATACTCAATACAAAAACATGCTTGCTTTCAAAAACGTAAACACTGCTTAGTGCAAAATACATTAAAATAGATTGCGGTCGTTTTTTACATTTTAAAGTTTGTGGCGAGTGCCAAAAATAGACCATATGCCAAATGCTCTAGGTACACCCCTGAGTTAATGATTATTGAGATTTCAATAAAGTTAATTCAAGTCCAATGCAAAGGAAAGGGCAGCAGTAAAGATTATAATGTAGCTGTATGTTATGTGGGTGGGAGCATGAGAAACTACAATGTCGGAATACAATAAGACAGATATACGCCAATATTCTGGAAATGTAATAAAACAAGTTTACTTTGTTTATCGTATTATTGTCTGTACTGTGAGTCACCATGTAGGTGATCATCAAGCTCAGCCGTGCTGTCTACACCTACAGAGAACATTATCTTAGTGGATTGTTGTATGAAATATAGTTTATATATTAACCTTCCTGTGACTGGAACACCATGATTATATTGTAAATAGTTTGAGTGGGTGTTTATTGCTTCTGGAAATCTCTATGCAATAAATAAAACACAATGCATAATTATTTTCAAGCAAACCAAACAGTATGTTTATTTCTTTTTTCTTTCTTTTGTAGCTCATTGGGTAAACTTTACATTATCCCTGTTGTACTTGGATCATTATTTGTTTTAAAGGTTTTGCTGTTTTTATGAATATTTGTTGCTCGGCTGAAGTTAACCAAGTATCCGACAGAACGTGCTATGTGGAATGATGACATTACTTATGTTTCCAGACTCTTCTCTACAGGTGGGTGCTTATCTGTTCTGCGGCATCACACGTGCCCATTTCTCCGTAGCAAGAAACTGCGTCCGCTAGTCACATTTTATAAATCAGCTAGCACAGCAGAGGCCATCACGGTGCGCATGGATACTGGTGAACCTGTTTACCTCTTGGGTGTCTGTCAATTTCAGGTAATTGATGATATACATTTCTGGTTTCTTATGTGACTTTAACCTACAGCTCAAAGTTGGTTAAGTTTCTCATTAACTCCTTTTAATTACCGTATATACTCGAGTATAAGCCGAGTTTTTCAGCACATTTTTTTGTGCTGAAAAACCCCAACTCGGCTTATACTCGAGTCAATGTCTGTATTATGGCAATTTACATTGCCATAATACTGACAGGGGGCTGTGTAGGAGGGGGGCTGGCAGGGAGCTATTACTTACCTCTCCTGCAGCTCCTGTCAGCTCCCTCCACCTCCGCGCCGGTCCGTTCAGCACCTCTGTCAGCTCCCAGTGTAAGTCTCGCGAGAGCCGCGGGGTCATAGTGCAGCCGCGAGACTTACACTGGGACTTACACTGGGAGCTGCACGGACCGGCGCGGAGGAGGAGGGAGCTGACAGGAGCTGCAGGAGAGGTAAGTAACAGCTCTGCCAGCCCCCCTCCTACACAGCCCATCCACTGGACCACCAGGGAGTGAGAGCCCCCCTCCCTGCCATGTATCAAGCAGAGAGGTGGTACGATTTTTTTTTAAATAATAATAAAATAAAAAATAAAAAATAACAATTAAATAAAATTCAAAATAATACAAATAAAATTAAAATAATTAATAAATAATAATAAAATTGCCCACCCCCCACCAAGGCTCTGCAACACACACACACACACACACACACACACTGCACTCATACACGCACACACACACTGCACTCATACACACAAAATGCACTCACACTGCACTCATATACACACACTGCACTCATATACACACACTGCATTCATACACACACTGCATTCATACACACATTGCACTCATACACACACACTGCACTCATACACACACTGCACTCATGCACACACTGCATTCAAAATAAAAAATAAAAAATAACAATTAAATAAAATAAAAAATAATAATAAATAAAATTAAATTAAGTAATAAATAATAATAAAATTGCCCACTCCCCACCAAGGCTCTGCAACACACACACACACACACACACACTGCACTCATACACACACTGCACTCATACACACACTGCATTCATACACAGACTGCACTCATACACACACACTGCACTCATACGCACACACTGCACTCATACTCTCACTGCATTCATACACACAGTGCATTCATACACACAATGCTTGAGTCAATAAGTTTTCCCAGTTTCTTGGGGTAAAATTAGGGACCTCGGCTTATATTTGGGTCGGCTTATACTCGAGTATGTATGGTAGTATTTATATTTTTATACAAGGGGCATCAAAAAGCTACAGATGGGGTTGATAAATTGTACAGCGCTACAGAATTTGTTGGCACTATATAAATAATAAAATAATAATAATAAATAAAATGTAGGCATGCAGGTTTACTTCTGCAATGGGGTTCCCTCTTAATGAAGATGGAAAAGATACAAGTCATAACAATCCACTGAAGTTTTCATTTGTAGAACAGAATGCAGTACTATTACAGAGATATACAGAACGTATAGTTGGTGATATGGCTTATTCATTCTAGTACTGAACATAAAATATTTAGTTATATTTGGATGGATAAATGTATGGGTGGACAGACAGATGGATGAACCTACACATGGATGGACAGACACATTAATTAATTGACAGACATTAAATGGATGAATAGATGGACAGACACATAAATGAACTGACGGATGGATAGCTGGATGGATGGATGGACGTTTGGAAAGATAGACAGATGGATGAATGGACATATAAATGCATGGAAGGACAGACACATGGATGGACAGACAAAAGATGGAAAAATACATAGAAACATAAGTGGACGGACTGAAGGATAGCTGGATGGATGGATGGATGGATGGACAGACACATTGATGGATGGAAAGACACATGGATGGGCAGACAATAGATGAATGAATAGATGGACAGACACAAAAATTGACAGACGGATGGATAGCTGGATGGATGGACAGATATATGGATGGACAGACACATAAATTGGCAGACAGATAGCTGAATGGTTGGATGGACGTTTGGAGAGACAGACAGATAAATAGATAATGCTGTTGGAGACTAACATTCATTCCTGGCTATGTGCTAGTTTACATTCTCCATGTTTTCCATCCATCGCACTGCACCAATTGCGAGCTGAGCAAATCCAGAGTGAAATTTTTACTTGTACGTTCCTCTAGCTGCTTATATTATTATTAAAAGCCCCATCTATATTCCTAACTGGGATACTATAACCCCTTTGTCATTTTCCAATAAAACAAGCCCTACCAAATAGGCAGAGCACATCGTAATTAGCAGCTGGCTGAAAAGGCTGTAAATCTGTACGAGTTCTGAACGATTTGCTTACATTGTTGCTTTGTTGACAAATGATGCTGTACATGTTAATGTTTCTGAAATGTCCCCATTGCACCTGACGTGCCAATAAATGCCAGCCAGCTGTATGAATTATGGAAATAAGATTTTTGTTTATGAAGGTATCCCAGACATTTATTTTACAGCATGCCTCTTGACAGATTTAATGTCTACTGTTACTCTGAAGGATATTTGCTACCTGACATAATGAATAATCAAAAAAACATTAACCCTTTGAGTGAAGCAATGCACATTCACATCACAGTCTTAAAAAAAGGCTAAAAAAAATTGATTGTATCTAGGTTTTAGGATTATTTTTTATAGATAATAACCAATAGAACTAAGCAACTGTTCATCTAATCTATCAATCATCTATATCTATCTCGTATATTTGTGTGTGTGTGTGTGTATTTTATATATGTGTGTGCTTCATTTGTGTTTTAATAAAACCACAATAGCGAGATACTTCACAATTTATCTTTTTATTATTAGAGCTATGTATATATGTATTCTGTAGAATTCTACAATGGAATATAAAATAACAGATAAATGACAAACGCATTAAGGTGGAACAGAAGTAAGAGAGAAAAAAAAGGCCCTGCTGAACGGTCTGTCTGTCTAATTATTTTGTCAATATTTTCACTAATGCCAATTTTAAATTAGAGATTATACATGTCTCATATTAACAGGTTATTTATTGTTCAATTGTGTGAATGGTTATTTTAAAGAAAAGAATATTAAATAATTATATTTGTGTGTATTTAACCCCTTAAGGACCAAACTTCTGGAATAAAAGGGAATCATGACATGTCAGGCACGTCATGTGTCCTTAAGGGGTTAAAGGCCTTTAGAATCAGTGATAAATTGTTTAAATATGCTATTTCAAAAAAGTTTTGGATAAATATTCTACTTTTGAGAGTACGTACCCTGACACCTCAAAGTTTATATCATAGCTGTGATTATCATTTATGAAGTGATCAGTCTTCAATTATTAAAAATGTAATACTCTCTTAAAAAAACATCAATTGTGCTTCAGTTACTCATACACTGTAAGGTTTTAACACTTCATTTTGGAAATATGGAGAGCTGACAAAGGAATTGCAATTTCGCTTAATGATGGTAAATCTGGTTAAAATTGCAAAATTGAATAAACCTCTTGATATTTAATTTTTACATCAAAAATATAATAAAATATAATATATAACACTATTGATGCATTGCATTTTCATGCATTTCATAATAATGAACAAAAATGAAAACAAATACGTAAAGAGTTCCATATGAAGCAAAAGCTATGTTAATAAGAACATCTCTCAGAAAACTGTCTTATAACCCCCCCCCCCCCCAAAAAAAATTCTTAGGGACTCAATGACACACACGATCAGTCACATTTGTCTGCAAACTCTGACACATACGTTAATATATACTTTTATGCCTACCTTTTAAATCAATTTTTTTTTCTAGGTGGAAAACAGGCCTTTAAAAACTCATATATAAGTTAAAATAAACTAGATGAAATATTTAGATTTTTTTAATTTATGTCTTCTTTTACTCATTTGCATAATGTAATATGACTTATTGCGTTTTCCAATTTTTTTGATGTTGGATTAAAATGTGAAAACATACTGATGTAGAAGTATTTATTATCTGCATAACTGTACCTAGTATATTATTATTATTATTATTTCTTTATTATACATTTTCAACAGGGATGGAATCTGATGCATAACACACATGTATAGATACATGACCTTCACAGTATTTTTTTTTTTTTTTTTTTTTTTACATTTACTTGCAGAAGTAAAATGAACTCTACAACACTATCCTTTAGGCTACAAAGATTCAAAATAAATATAATATTTTTTTTTTTACTGTTGAAAGAAAATGAGATTTAACACTTCCTTTTTTAGATTCGCCTTTGATCTTTTTTTTTATTTGAAGATGTATGAAATTGTTTGGTTAGCTTTTGCTCAATCCCAACAGAGAAATTATTTATTTATTTATTTGATTAGTTTGGTAAAAGAAAATCCTATGCAGATTTTTTTTTTTTATATAGAAGAAAGATGAAGACGGGGAAAAAAAAAATTACAGAATGCAAATTGTTTGATTGGATCACTATATCCAGTCTATAGTCTATATATAGACTATATCCATGCCCATTTTTAGTTAAATTGTTTATTTTTGTAAGTTATCATTTATTCAGATTTTTTTCTTACAAAAATACATACAGCATACATACAATTCATTTTAACCCCATGACAGAGGGGAATATGTTACCAATATATATCCTTAAATTTACATACATAAACAGAGTGCTTATATACAAACATAAAAATACACATATAACATGGATCGATCGGCGAATGCTCCCCCAGGCAGCCAGAGGGGTGTTTGGTTTTATACAATAAATGTATTACTTTTTTTTTCCAAAGCCTCTAAAATATTTATCCAATTATTCCAATGACAAATATGTCTATAGATACCCTCAATTTGACTCAATCTTCTTTCCATTTGTAGTTACATCGAGATACATCGAAAGGTTGTTCATTATTCCAGTTTCTATATCTTGACTGCAACCAAACAGTGGCTAGTCATTATAAGCTGCCTGTTAGTCATATTGGGTCAGTTAAGATGTAACATAATAACATCTGGTTTACATTGAAGCATAATATTACCTAATTCTGAAATATTATTTTGAACTAAATGCCATAGAGAAGCAACTTTTACAAAGGACCACCAAATGTGTAGGTAATTACATCTCTCGGCTCTACATCTCCAACAAAATTGATTATAACTTATATAGATCTTTGATAGTCTTGATGGGACCATATACCATTTATTGATCATTTTAAAGTGAGTTTCTACTAGAGAGGGACCGTGTATATATGTATTCACATTATAAAGAGATGAAAATCAATCCTCCTCATTTATAATGATATTTTTAAATCTTTTTTCCATCTTTAAATAAGCATGGGAGGTTTTTTGACCTTACCTATTTCAATTTGTTTCACACATTTAGAGAACAGATGTTTTAAGGTATAAGTTGGAAAAAAACATTTTCATTTAAATATGAACTTTCCCATTAGAAAGTATATTCTTATTAGCCATCTTTTTTAAAACTGGCTAAAGTTCAAAACATTGTCATTATTATTATTATTATTATTATTATTATTATTATTATATTATTTATAGAGCGCCGTCAAATTCCGCAGTGCTTTACAATGGGTGGACGAACAGACATGTAGTTGTAACCAGACAAGTTGGACACACAGGAACAGAGGGGTTGAGGGCCCTGCTCAATGAGCTTAGATGCTAGAGGGAGTGGGGTAAAGTGACACAAAAGGTAAGGATAGTATTAGACTAGTGACAGTTGCAGAAGAGGAATCAGTTGGGAGCTATTAAGAGTTTAATTGATACGCTTTTATGAAGAAGTGGGTTTTTAATGATTTTTTGAAGGAGTGGAGACTGGGTGAGCATCTAACGGAGGAGTGAAGCGAGTTCCACAGGAACAGTGCAGCCCTCGAGAAGTCTTGAAGGCGAGCATCAGAGGTGGGAGTACGGACAGAAGATAGACGTAAGTCTTCAGCAGATCGTAAGGGCCTAGACGGGACATACTTGTGTATAAGGGAGGATAGATAGGTGGGAGCAGCATTATGTAGACATTTGAAAGCAAGAACCAGAATTTTAAATTGAGCTCTATATTTTATAGAAAGCCAATGTAGGGACTGACAGAAGGGTAAGGCATGGGAGGTGCGGGCGGACAGGAAGATGAGCCTCGCCGCCACATTCATTATGGACTGTAACGGCGCAAGTTGGGAGAATGTAAGACCACTGAGAAGCGGATTACAGTAGTCAAGGTGAGAAAGTACAGTGGAATGGACCAACACCTTAGCCGCATCTGTTAAGTAGGGGCGGATGCGCGCAATGTTTTTGAGATGGAAATGACAGGATTTGGCGATAGAGTGAACATGAGGCTTGAAGGAGAGGTTGGAGTAAAAGAGAACACCTAGGCAGCGAGCCTGCATGGTGGAGCTGATGGTCATAATTCATGTATTTCGATAGGCAGGTCACTTTCTCAAATCCCATGCTTCTCTGTGTGCCACTTCGCACCGTGCAATAAAAAAAGCAAAAAACATATAGCATGGTGTATCTTACATTGTGCTCTTGATCTCAGTGGACACATGACTTAGTCTGACCATCGTTGGTGGGAGTTACATTCCTAGGCATCAGCTGCTGTTGGCCACTGACAATAATTCAGTCCCTCTCCCATCAATGATTTACCAGAAGAGTAGATGTGGAGAGAGAATCAAACTGTCTTTGTCTCCTCAGTGTCTCCTCAGTTCTTCTGCTAACATGGGTGAAGTAGTAAATTAAAGAAAGCTGCTGCTGTTTGGGGGTATAACTCGCCACATTCTCAGGCAACCCAAAACAAAGATATTCTCATACTGTCCTATGAGCCTTTGCTAAACCATACTGTTCAATATAAACAACACAGTAGAGTAAAGCATGTGTTATGGGAAAGTCATCCCATCTAAGGTTATTGAAACATTATAATTAACCATGAGGCTAAACTGGAATCAGCTTGAGCTTTGGGAACAAATAATAATAGTAACAGACAGTCATTTTTACCCTACATGCTTTGCTCTATGTTTCTATTAACACTCCAATGTGTTAAAGGGACTTTTTGAAGGAGTGGAGACTGGGTGAAAGTCTAAGGGAGAAGGAAAGTGAGTTCCCCAGAATAGGTGCAACGCTGTAGAAGTCTTGGAGGTGAGCATCAGATGTGGGAGTATGGAAAGAGAATAGATGTAGGTCTTCAGCAGAGTGCAGGGACCTCGACGGGACATACTTGTGTATTAGGGATGGATAGGTAGGTTGGAGCAGCATTATGTAGGGACTTGTAAAAAACAAAAATGTAAAAATTGATTTTCTCACCTCTCCTGCATGGTATGTTTGTTCCTTATTCTCAGGTCCTCTAACAGAGGCCTGGGAGTTTGAGGGTTCTACGCAGTATCTTAGCTGTTCCTAGAACTTCACTCTTCTGGACAGCGATCTCAGATGTCCCACCTGGAATCTGTTGAAGTCACTACCCCAACTTGGGAGTCACTGCCCTGAGTGCTCCTATCACAACTTGGACTACTATTGCCTTCACCTTCCAAATCCTTTATAGTTCTTCTTTCAGTCCTTCGTATTTGTCCTCTTTCTCATGTTCCTTCTTCCTGATTTTATAGCCACTGGGCACTTGCTTGTCTGTCTATATCTTGAAGTCCCACAGGATCTTAGCCCTGTCATTCTCAGCTCCCCTTTGTGGTATCTCCCATCTGGACTTAGGCAGGTCCAATCCATATACTGTGCAGATGTTTCGGTACACAATCCCAGCAACTTAGTTGTGTCTCTCCGTGTATGCTGTTCCTGCTAACATCTTGCATCCAGCTACTAGGTGCTGGACTGTGTCAGAGGCCTCTTTGCACAGTCATCACCTTGGGTCTGGCCTGGTGTGGTAGACTCCAACTTCTATTGATCTGGTGCTGAGTTCCTGCTCCTGTGCTGCTAGGATTAAAACCTCAGTGCTGTCTTTCAGTCCTGCCTTTTCCAACCACTGGTAGAATTTTGTCATGTGAGCCACATCCACTATCTGCCAGTGGTACACCACATGGTGAGGTTTGTCTTGCCAAGGAACCTCCTCTTTTTCTGCATCCACGATCTGTGGAAGTCTCAGGTATATATATATATATATATATATATATATATATATATATATATATATATATATATATCTGTATATATATATATATATATATATATATATATATATATATATATATATATATATACAACTTTATAACATTGAAAATAAAAGTTCCTGGGGAAATTAACAGTGTTTAACAAGACTATATTTGTATAAGTAGGCAGGCACAAACAAAAAGCTTACTTAAAAACGTTTATTTCATTGACCCCATAGGGATTTAAAATAAAAGCAGGAGAAAAATCACCTACCAGTGCCATTTGTGAGAAATAGGTGGCATAGCAACTGAGTTTATATGTTTTGTACATGTTTGTACATGTTTTGTATGACGTTCAAAGCCAAAACCACAGACAGCAAGATACCCATACACAAATATAAACATCTAGCCAGACAAACAACCATAAAACAGACAGACAGACAGGCAGATAGACAGGCAAACAAGCAGGAAGATGGATGATAAATAATAGTTATTAATAGACATTTAGAGTTAAAAACATAGATACCAGTAGAAAGATGCATTGCATATCCCCTAACAGACAATGTCGGATGAATTTCCATGTTAAAAACGCTCAGTTTATTGAGATTTGGAATATTTTTTTTTCTTCATCTCAGGTGTTATTTCATGACAGCACCTCAGACTCAAACCATGCAAACAAGAAATGTTCAGTAAGAGAGAAGCACCAAAATGAAGCAACTCCACTCATTACAGAGTTTTACAATTATAATAATTGGATGACTGCAATTATTTTCAACCCCTGAAATGCCCTTTCCCTTTGCCAGTCATTAAGAGGTAATCAAGATAGACCCAGTCTGATACAGCAATACTAAAATTATGAAATAAAGCTTTTTTCCCAATTATATTACTTTAATAATGATCCACACCTTACTGACGGAATCCATTGTGATGAAGGATTTGGGCAAGTTTAAATGACTGATGTGATAAACAATAAGAAAAGGAAGGCTGAGGTATCGAATACAGTGATTTGTACAATGGAATGTGTCAATCTTAAGGGAGAGCTAGAGGCATATTTAATCTAATTGAAACAGATCAGAGATGGTTAAACTTGACATAGACAGACAGACCGACATAGACATCTGGTAACATATATGTGAGAACCCATTTTACACAAGTTTTGGCCACATGTCATTTATTAGTGTTATATGTGGCTTTTTCTAATTGACCACATTTGTTCTGATTACAATCTTGTGGTTGACCAAGACACTTAGAAGCATCGATCACTATTTAAAACACTCAAGTATCTTTACAACTATAAACGTCAATACAAATAACACTAACAAAAAACAAAGTAGGGAGGTAACTCTCTTTTCAAATCTTTTCATACTCTATTAAACAGCTGTCCATCAGTGTTAATTTTGCCGACTAACAATTTTAGTTGACTAAATATTTTGAGATTTAGTCGACTAAAACTACACTGAAACAAAAAAAAATAAGATGACTAAAATAAGACTAAAACTAAAATGGCATTTTAGTCAAAAGACTATGACTAAAACTAAATTGAGATTTGCCGCCAAAATTAACACTGGACTGAGGGGCTGTAGAAGGAGCAAAAGAGTCAGACCAGGGCTTGGGAGAGAGACACCTAGAGGGGCTGGGAGGACACACAGAGACAACGAGGTAAGGGCAAAAGAGAATGATAGAGGCTTTAACTAAACCCATTACATTTTAGTTGTGTAGACTAAAATCTACAGGAGATCTAGTCAATAAAAATCTACTGAAGACTATACTAAAACTATAACAATTCAGATGACTAAAATATGACTAAATATTAAAATGACTTTAGTCAAAAGACTATGACTAAAACTAAATTGAAATTTGCCAATTGCCAAAATTAACGCTGCTGTCCATTGTGGTTTTAATGCCCCCAATTTTATACATTAATTCCCAGGCAGGATAGCATGATGTGTGACATATCCACACATTTATTATGCTGTAAAACAGCCTCGTAAGTAAGGTATACTCACTGCCAGTCTGATCTTTCATTTCGTACCTACCTGCTACACAGAGTTCTCTATGTACCAATTACAATTATTTATATAGTGCCAACACTGACATTCATTGCCGGAAAGAAAGAAAATGATCTGTAGTATGTAAATATGCTATTTATATAATTATTATTAATGGATATACACTAATTAGGGAGTATAGATAACATGCAAGAGGCACTGTGCATACTGTATAAAAGAAATAGCATCTCTAGAATAAGTTATTTCATATACAATGAGGTAGTTTTGAAGGTGTTCCTTAGTTTGTGTCGCAAATTGGGGATCCAGAGTTGCTATATACCAGTGGTTCTCAACCCAGTCCTCATGGAGCACCAACAGTCCAGGATTTATGTATTTCCCTGTTTTATTCCAATGGAGATCCTGACAAAACTTGGGTTGTTGGTGGTCCATGAGGACTAGGTTGGAGAACACTACTATATGCGACTCCTATAACAGAAGGAATGTGTTTATTATTCTTTCTCTCTCTGTCACACCATGAGTAAAAGCTTAGTTGTAAAGAGAGGTGGCTGTATTTTCATTTATACAAATTGGTCTTATGAGCTACTGCAGTGACGATGGTGAAAGACTTTGTTTAGGAATTAGGTCTCTAAAGATAGCAAATTCCAGTGTTATAGTGAATTGAATCAATAAATGAATGTGAAAAGCAAACCATTAATTTAGGATAAGGAAGTCGTTATCCATTATTTGGTTGCTGGACAAACCAACAAAAGCCAACGCCCCACACTTTACTCTTACACTTTACGTTAATGCTGATCATATAGACCAGGATTCTCCAAACTCTGGCCCTCCAGATGTTGCTGAACTACAACTCACATGATTCTCTGGCTATCAATTTGATTCAAAGAATCATGGGAGTTGTAGTCAGGGCTAGACAGGGAAAAAAATTCAGCCCAAGCATTTTTTAATCACAGCAGCCCATTGAAAAAGTGGGCGGGGCAAGATAGGGTGGGTTTTGTCATCCCCCATGACAAGGATTGCTGAAACATCTAATTGTTTAAAATGTATCACGCACTTTATGATTCAGATGGTAGCAGTAGCTCCATATGGAAAAGAATCAAAGATTCAAGCACAAAATAGATATAAAAAAGGATAGAAAGGATAAAGGCAAACACAGGTATACTAAGATATTTATATACGAATGCCATATATTCCAAGAGAGTCTGGTAAACAAAGCTCAATTTTTTATATTAAGGGAACATTTCGTGCACTATAACCATCCCATAACTACTACTTTTTGAATGAATTAAGCACTTAAAAGTGAACGCATTTGCTTAAGCAGCAGTGATAGGCTGTGAGTGGCAGGTGCTGCCTATCACAGACTGCCAATAGCAAGTAATGTTTTAAAATCTGTATATTACAGTATTACATGCTATGGGTGTCCAGTGATGGGCTAAGATAGTGGAATTTCCAAATATTGGATGAACTTTCAGCCTTTAACACATACATTTCACGCAGCCCTCTTTCCTTACTGCATAGCATGGCAGAACTTAGAGAATAATATCAAGTCATGACAATTTGTTCCTTTGAAATACCATTCAATACCATCGCCAGGATTAATCAAAACAGACTCTGATCACTATAACCACTTCAATAAGATGAGGCAGTTACAGTGCCTACAGTATCCCTTTCAAATTGGGATATTTAGGCTAAAATAGATGTGCTATCTGTTATTTGTCATTCATTTTGTAGGTTGCTCGTTAAATTCACACAGTGAGCTATTTAGTGAATTGACCCCGATGTAAACATTGCTAAATGGAACCCTTTTGAGAAATTATTTTCAATGATCTTAGATATTAGCACATGTATAAAACAAAGCATTTGCTTTTTGCAAAGTAGACCCAGGGCTGTTATAAAAATAAAATTTCTGTGTTATAATCCATAAATCTTCCAATTAAAACTCTATAATTTATGAGGCACATATGGAAAATAATACTTGTAAAAGTAGAAAGGGTTTGTGCCTCGTGCTGTCAATACTATGAAGGATGGGGTGATTATAAAGCAAATTAAGAATACTTTTAAACGTGCATTCACTTATCTTTCCAATTAAATTCTTGTTAAACAACTGCACAGACAGTAATAGTGCCTCTGTGAAGCGCTGATCAAGACAGGTTTATTGTAAATTTTACTCTACAACAATTAATCAAGCAGGCATTTACTTTATTATTAAATTATTTCATTTAGTAGTTTAGTTAATAGGAACACTCAATTGTTAACACTTTTGCCGTTTGTGACTTCATTATGAATGGTCTTTGTTGAGTCCATTTTTTTTTTTTATCAAGTTAATAAATTGTATGCCACCTGGTATTGCTTTTAAATTATAATAACATTTAATTTTACATATTTGACCTCGAATAGGTAGTATGCTACCTTTAATATGTGATTAAAATTTTGTTTTCAAAAGGGAAAAAACTTCTCAGAGGAGATTTGCTAGCTTTGTGCAAATACAAAGAGGACCAATGCAAACAGTGCTCATGTGATCTTTTCATTAAAATGACTACACAAAGGTCAACCAGTCATCCACTGAGTCTGGAAGAAAGGAGATTTAACCTAAAGCAGAGGAACCTATTTCTCCCATTCATTACACTGATCAGCCACAACAATACAACCACTTACCTAATATCATGTATGTCCCCCTCGTGCTGCCAAAACAGCTCCAAAATACCTCCACAAGACCTGAACAATTCCTGTGGTATCTGGCAGCAAAACATTAGCAACAGATCTTTTAAGTCCTGCAAGTTGCGAGGTGGGACTTCGATGGATGTTGTTCCAAAACATCCAACAGATGCTCAATGAGATTGGCATTTAGGGAAGTTGGAGGTCAAGGCCACATCTTGAACTCTTTGTCATGTTCCTCAAACCACTCCTGAACTTTTTTACAGTGTGACAGGGTACATAATCCTTCTGAAAGAGGCCACTGCTGTCACGGAACAGCATTGTCATGAAGGGGTGTACATGGTCTGTAACAATCTCTCTCAGGTAGGTAGTATGTGTTACATTAACATCCACATGAATTCTAGGACCCAAGGTTTCCTTGCAGAAAATTCCCCAAGCATAGCACTGTCTTGCTGGCCTGCCTTCTTTACATAATGCATCCTGCTGTCATCTCTTCCCCTAAATGATGCACAGACACCCAGTCATCTACTGATCTAAAAGAAAACATGATTTATAAGACCAGACAACCTTCTTCCATTGCTCCATGGTCCAGTTCTGATGCTCTTAACATGTATAGCTTGGAGGAAAGACGAGACAGGGAGGATATAATAGAAACATTTAAATACATAAAGGGAATCAACACAGCAAAGGAGCACACAACAAACTACCACAACAAGAGGACAAATTAGAGGGGCAAAGGTTTAGAAATAACATCAGGAAGTATTACTTTACTGAGAGGTTAGTGGATGCATGGAATAGCCTTCCAACTGAAGTGGTAGAGGTTAACACAGTTAACACAGTAAAGGAGTTTAAGCATGTGTGGGATAGGTATAAGGCTATCCTAGCTATAAGATAAGGCTAGGGACTAATGAAAGTATTTAGAAAATTGGGCAGACTAGATGGGCTGAATGGTTCTTATCTGCTGTCACATTCTATGTTTCTATGTTTCTATGTTTCTCATGTCCCCATTGAAGACAGTGGACGTGGGTCATCATGGGCACTCAGAACAGTCTGCAGCTATGCAACCTTATACTCAGCAAACTGCTATGCACTGTGTATTTTGACACCTTTCTATCGTGGCCAGCTTTACATTTTTCTGCTATTTGAACTACAGTAGCTCTTCTGTGTGATCGAACCAGATGGGCTAGCCTTCAATCCCCATGGTTGTCAGTAAGGCTTGGGCACCCATGACCCTGACACCTGTTCACCGGCTGTCCTTCCTTGTCCTCTTTTCGGAGTAATAATGACTGCATACTGGGAACCACCCACAAGACTTGCTGTTTTGGAGATGCTCGGACCCAGTGAACTAGCCATAACTATTTGGCCCTTAGCCCTTACCAAGGTTTTGCTTGTCAATTTTTGCAGCTTCCAACACATGAGATTCAAGAACTGACGGTTCACTTGCTGACTAATATATCCCATCACTTGACAGGTGCCATTGTAACAATATAATTAATGTTATCCACTTAACCTGTCAGTGGTTTTAATGCTGTGGCTAATCAGTGTATATGTCCTTTTTGGATGCCTTTTTAAAAATAATTATGATATTTAAGGCCAAAAATACCCATATCATTTACAATCTTATCAGCAAATAGCATGTGTAGGCTGTTGCTATTAATGACAGCCACTAGCTTGTACCACCAGGTCTACAACCTTGTTGCTACATTTTATAACTAGTCCCTAATAAAAGCTGATGCTAATGATACCAACCACTCATTAGGTGCCTGCAATAAAACACAGAAACACAGAAACACAGAAACACAGAAACACAGAAATACAGAAATACAGGTATGCACAAGTGCACTTGACTCTGTGTGCAAGTAGCAACAAGCAAGCAGTAGATAGCCAGTAAAAAGTAGCTACATGATTGGAACAAGATTTTTTTTAAGCTGTTTTTAATCTTTTTCTACCAAGCCAGCAGCTGGTAATGAGTAGCAGTAAAATTGTAAATGAGTCTTAAAGATAGAATATCGTAATACGTCAACGGTAGTCCCAACCACGGAAAATAAAGCCATTAGCCACTAGTTATCAACTGGCTTTCTGTAGCTGCCACCAGTGTCTTCCTGTCACAACTATTAAAAATTAGCGCTCAGTAAACGAGCGCTACTTTCCAGCAGTAGTGGCAGGCAGGGTAACACTTAACGGCTGGACACTAAGAATTAGCGACAAGATTGTAAATGAGCCCTTTGGCTTCAAGGCATAGAAATGCCCTAGGTTTAGTTGGTATCTCAGTTTGAACAAAATAGGGAAATGCCTAATGCCTAATGCCTGGACGAATGGTTTTCCTCGAGGACAAGGTTGTGAATTACTAATTAAGGTTTTACTAGGTTCCTAGTCACTATAAAGAATATTATGCTTATTCAATGCTTATTCAATGAACATGATGACACTTTAGAGTTAAGTGAATCATGTGGTTCCCGTTTTGCAGCACAACTAGAAACCAATATATGGTGGGCTTTCATAGAAACATAGAAACATAGAATGTGACGACAGATAAGAACCATTTGGCCCATCTAGTTTTACCTTGTTTAGGATCAATAGTTATTACAAGGATGTGTGAAAAGCGAAATTTAAGAACTTACGTTTTTGTACAACCTTTGTAACTGCTACTTGCAAAACCCCAAAAAATAAAATACACCAGAGACCAAGACAATTCTAAATGTTCACTCAAAAAATGAACACAAATATGCATGATTTATTAAACTAAAGTTCTTGCAATAACAATAACTGGATATACAATCTAATAGGACAACTTATAAATAATATGTACAGTGAAATATCATTAACAGGGTTCACCCTTTGGAGACCTGAATGCTTTGAATTTTTAGGATATTTTGTATCAATACTGCAGATGTTTTTATATGAAATGTCTGCCCAAATGTTGTGTGCACGGGATTGGACTATTTTGGTTTGATGTTTGTTTTCACATCGTTTTTCAACTTAGTTTACAATCAACTAAAATTTGCCATCGCAATGATATTATGTGTTTTCACATGTAATCTCATGGATGGAAAATATTGCACTTTTGCATGTTTCAGCTTCTGTTAATTCATTTACCAATTCATTGCTCACAGATACACAATGCAAACAATAAATATTGCTATACCAAAAACCAAGCATGCTTTTATGGTTTTTGTTTTTTTCATTATAATAAACACTACTTTCATTTCTGGTTGAAATACCAGATTCACCATTGGCAGAAATATAATATTGAACACTTTGATTACAAATATGAAATATGAATATGAAATAAGCCCATAGTTAAACTATGTATCAACACTGTCACAACCATGTCGCTGAGCATCTTTTCTAATGCTATATTGTTATTAAGATTGTGGAAGATCAAAGTTTGTTCTAATTCTTTCTAAGTTTAGAAGTTTACACCAGTCAACATTCCTGATTCCGCTTTATGGTCAGAAAAAATGAATTTATCTTAGCCCAAAATAGATAAAAAAAAAAAAAAAACACAGGAAAAAAAACAAACAAAAACAAAAACAAAAACTATTGGGTTACTTATTAAGTCTATTGTTTTCAATATAGAATACCCATGTGCAGTCAAACTTTTCTGAAAAAAGTGTAGCATTTTTATTCTGTATCAATTAAAACCAACGTAATAGTCAAAGGAATTTCCTATGTTTAAACTTCTTACAGTTATTTCTATTGTTCCCCAAAGTACTTCCTGCCTTCCAAAACTCAAAGGAAGACCTTGTGTCACCTGTACACCCTACAAGGTCTTGTAACTGGCTTTGATCTGAATTAAATAAAGGGATCATGTTTTTCATAAGCATTTATTTTCCATTGTGAAAGGCCACATTTCTAGACTTTACTTTCAACTCAATTTTTCCATCCCTGTATTAGCATTGTTGTCACTCTCTGGACCACGTCCAGGTGTACGAAGAAATAAAAAAGGTTCTGTAAACATTTAGAAACCAGTGTTTTGTGTTTTTTTCTGTTCAAATGTAAATACTGGCAAATAACTTGATGACCTCAACTTTTGTGTTTGCAATTAATTCATTATGCTTTAGTTTTATTCCAATAGGGAAAGTCATTGTTCCTAGCAGTCACAAATGTTTCTGTAGGTGACAGAAATGTTTACTTCTGGAATACTAATTTATAACCTCAACCAGTTGGCAAAGTTGATTATTATGCTAATTTTTCTATAAAGAGCTCTTAAAAACTAAAGCAAAAAAGTGTTGATTAGGATAATTAGAAGAATACCAAATATTATTCTTATGGGACATTATTGGATTGGAAACAATAGAAGAATGAAGCTTACTTTGCGGTATCTGTCTATTGATGTATGTTAAGAATAAACTATATAAAGGGGGTGAGGGACCTAACAAATTATCACAACACTCTGAAGTTGGTTCACTCAACTCAATTACAGTCAAATTTATTCCAAACTGAAAAATTGATGATAAAACAGCCATGCTATAACTGTGGCTGAGTTTGACAGTATTTTGGCCTAACCTAAATTTTGAAATCTGGATTTCAATTTACTGCAATTCAAAATCTATCAAATAACCCTGTATCAATACAGAACATTAGGAGCATGATATGCTTCATAATGCCTTTCTATACTATTGTATTGTATGGTATGGGTTGCTGGTTATTAGTGCAGTGTAAATAAACCTTTAAGTTACAAGTGCACCACTTTAGGTGGGAAAGTCCTTATCGTGGTCTTCGATCCCTCTGTTTTCTACAGTGATAGCCTATTTGCCAATAAAACCCATGGATTTACACCCCCATATGTGAGCATTAATATATATATACCCCAAATATATAATCAGAATTAAGAGTTTGATTAAAGTTTAAGAATTTGATATTGTTTATCAAAATCCAGTGAATTAAGAATTTCCCTCACAGTGTAAGAATGTGTATATTATTTATCAAAATCCAGCTGTGGGTATTGTGAGGCCCATTCAACCATTTTGTGGTAGAATTGTAAGGTATCAATTTGCAATTTTATATATGCTTGAGCAAAACATATATAAAAGGAGTGTAAGTTGATCCCAAGCTCTCTCTATACCAGCTATAGAAAGACTGGAGCCCATTACCAGGGACTAAGTGTGGATATTAATTTATACCTGACTTGACGGGAAAGGGATAGGAGGACCTATGACCATCAATTAGCAAAATGTTTGTATTTAAAGGTGCATCTTTCTCAATTAGAGCAGGAAAGTTCATATTATACTGTTTTAGATCAATCTTAGCATTGACTATGCCACAATATGCACATATTTCAGAACAAATTCGGGATGATTAAACAAACATTGGAGAACATGGAAAAAACAATAGAAATAATGTGAAGATA
The DNA here is from genome assembly GCF_036172605.1 of Pelobates fuscus. Taxonomy (NCBI): domain Eukaryota; kingdom Metazoa; phylum Chordata; class Amphibia; order Anura; family Pelobatidae; genus Pelobates; species Pelobates fuscus. The sequence goes on along the minus strand of NC_086324.1, from coordinate 23,845,800 downwards.
TGAGGAAACTTGAAGTGCAGTACGTTCTGTGACCACCAGATTTTAGTTTAATTGACCATATTTGCCCTTAGTAAATAACACGTTTACACCTAAAATAAGCTGCAAAACTGCTGTTACCTACAATAGTTCAATAAAAAATACTTTTGGAAATATGAACGAGATTGCTCAGATTTTCTGGATCCTTCAATCTCTATTTGCAGGACACTTACAATTGGTTCCAACCATTTTGCCTCTAATAGTCATAAACCCCCACCATATACATTTTTCTCAACCATATGGAATGTTAGCCTCTTGGTCAATGTGTACTTGTAAAGGAACAGAGGTTGGATAAACTAAGCTTTTCCCCCAAATAACTTACTTTCAAAATAATATGCAGATTGCTAAAAACCTAGCCAATAATTCATAGTAAAATACGTGAAAGTGGGTTAAGAGAGAGGCGGAGAAAGGAATACAGTGTAAAAAAGTTATTTAAACCAAAAGCAGTAGATGAAAAGGAGGATAAAGATAGATTAGAAACATTTGTTTAAAAATAATATATTGACATCTTATAGGTGATTTCCAGATTGCTTATTTTTCAATATCAATTAATACAATTATTTAGTATAGATTTTTTTTGTCCTAGCCACAGGCAATCCCAGGCATCACTGTGTTGATATCCACACAAATATAACTACTGCCATTTTACTCAAGAGCCAATGATTTTCTCAGGGGGATAGTTTTCTATTAAGTATGGAACATTAGGAGGAATAATTGTGGATTATTATGAATGTCAACTTTGCACAGGGATTTCCTGGTAGGAGGCAGGCAACCAAATCATTAGAGGCAGCCCTATTACAATACAGTCAAGTAATCTTATGGGAAAATCAAGGCTAGGAAAAAAAGTTAAAGTTAAAATGTGTTCAAAAGCAAAGAATCTAAGCTAAAAAATGACACTACCTGTAATGAGCAAGATATAACTGTGTGGCAAAGACCTACTTTGTTTTTCTAATTGTCTAATAATTCTCCAATAAAATTTTATGGAAAATTTCAAGATACTTAAACATATCGTGTTGCATAAAATAATTATTTAGTGGTTGAATGCCTAATTGGCAGGGAATTCTCACAATAGCTACAGTGACCTATGGGATGGGCATTTCCTGTATTTAATGACGGAATGGCCTGAGTCGTGGGCTTTTAGCTATACAAGACAATCATCAATTGCCAGGAAATGTCTTCCCCTGTGGCCATTATTGCTCAGAAAAGTTCAAAAGCTAACCACTAAACTTTTTTTTTTCCTCCTTTCATTTCCAGATAAGCTGAAAACATTATCATCAAAGGCTAAATAGAAGAATCCAAACATTGATCAAAATTGCAATGAAAAAAAAAGTCTTAATTCCAAGAATAACACGGTTCCATTAAAGAAAGTCAAAACATGTCTATTATGTTAATAATAACTTACCCTGGTTTACAACAAATCGCAACTTCTGTATCGTAGATAGGTTTCCACTAACTCTGTATACACCGTCAGTATCCAAGCCTGCAAGAGTGATGATTAGACAGTCTGTTACAAGGCAAATAAACCATTTATCTTATGATTGGCTAGATCAGTCAGATTGGAAGATTGTGTCAATATGGTCAGTTGCTGACTATATAAAGAATAGCCAACATCATTATTTAACACTGCAACACATGTACGAAATGTAACAGTTTTTTGTTTTTGACTAATTACTTCTCAAAACCCTTAATGCCTCCCAGGTTAAGTCTAGTTTCCCTAAGAATAAAAAAAAAAAATATTGGCTACTGGTTCATCTTTTACAGAAGCAAAGCATTTATAGACAGAGGAGGAAATTTATCAAATGAAAATCAAGTGCTATTCTGGGGCACAGTGATCTCTTATCAATTAGCATTTCACAAAAGATAACACCTGTTTTACCTTAATAAATGTCCTCTAAAGGAAAAAAAAATGTTCTGGTCATGTTAAATGTTAAGTTGTTTAACTTCTTAAACAACATGCTTACTAATACCCGGAGAAGTTTTTCCATTTTTGCAATTAGCTTACATTAGACATTTTTCTATCTTTATAATTTTGCGTACCCATGAACAATATGTATTATTTTTAAAGGAGAGAAAATAATACATTTTAAAGCCATAAAGGTTCGCCAAATTTTATTTATTATGACAAGTTTAAAATTAAAAATTAAAAAAACACCTTTGTCACAGACACACACATTTTGCCATAGATTATCTAAACATGATATACACTACTGCAAAAAATAATTAGAGGGACTTCTATGGAAAGCTGCACATTTTGTTTGTTTGTATATAATTTGCAGAAGTCAGAGGCGAGAAAAGGGTAATTGACACATGGGTTCAAGATTTTTTTGGTGAACATGTGGGTGTGGTCAAATTATCTCCCTCTCCTTTGCATTCCCTTTACATGTTTGCTCTTTTTATATGCTAGACCCAGAGCCAATTCTGGTTGGGTGTAGACCACCCAGGTCCTCAGGAGATAGGCTAGGTGTGCAATGCTAGTCTCTGCCCCTCATGTTCAGTCCCACCTCTATCATGAGGCTCCACCCCTTCATGATCAGCGCAGGTCGGCAAAGCTGGAATGCAAAAGTTAAAAGCTGACAAGCTGACTTAGCACGTTGTCCTTAAACAGCTTGTCAGCATGTAACTGTTGTCTTCAAGCTCTGCTGCCAAGCACTGAATGTGAAAGGGACGGAGCCTAATGAGCAGGGCCTAACTTGAGGGGTGGAGCCTAGTGCTACACACCCTGCCTATCTACAGAGCACCTGGGCGGTCAGCCCAGGCAACCAACCAGGATCTGCTCTGACATTTTTCACTGATGACTGGATGAGAAAAGGTGTGTTCCTGGCTAATTTTCCTTAACTATGGCACAGACATTTTCCCATATCACTAAGCCAGTCAGGTATGGGAAAGCATTATGGGAATGTAGGCTCTAAATATTGTACAGTGCTACTGAATTTGTTGGCGCTACATAAACGAAATAATAATAATAATAAACATGGTACTCTACTCCACATGCCTCCTCTACTATACCTCTGTCCCTTATGAGTAAACATGTGACAGTAGGTGTATATGTAACCTGTGTTAAGGTATATGTTATCTCTGAATATAAGACTGTGTGTTAAGTGACAGTGGGTGGGTGGATTCATGTGAAGAGGTAGGTCAGTAGTGGGTTATTTGTATGGAACTGGGTGGTTAGGAATGTGAGTTAATGGAGTATGGGATTGGAGTTAGACTGGACAGGTAAATGTAACTAGGATGCGATAAGAATGTGATTAGATTGGTGGATCTTATCTCAACTGTAATCGTGTGTCTGATATTTGGTTACCCTCTACATTAGTACCTGGTATGTGAGTCAGGTCCCTCTAAATTACCTGGATCTGTGAGACTGCGTCCTGCTGATTACTCTGCTCTTTATGTGAGCCTCTTCAATCCTAATGATGCTGTTTTATATCACCCACATATACAGGTTCACCAATGAGCTCTAACTATGGTTTGTAACAGTATTGGTTTCTGCATTTATTGTACTGCATTTACATGTAAAGAGGCCTCTTATGCCTTGATGTAGATGTTTAGTTTATGTGGTGTTCTTTATGGCTAGTAATAAAGTCTGTTAGAATAATCCAGATATCTAAAGGCAAATGTACAAATTTTCCCATATACCAGCTCTGAAAAATTGTGTTTTTACAACTATCCCAGCATTCAATTAAAGGGACTATATAGTCACCAAAAGAACTTTAGCTTAATGAAGCAGTTTTGGTGTATATATCATGTCCCTGCAGTCTTTCCCGCAAATCTATGTTCGGGAAAGTTTTGCCGAACATAGATTAGCAAACTAGCGACTAGGGCTTATTTTCAGGGTAGGGCTCATATTACAAGCATCCCCCGAAAGTAAGTTACGGCTTATTTTCGGGGATGTCTTATTGTCGGGGAAAAATTGTAGTATTATCAGCCCAAGTACATAGAACCAAAACAAAAAATTACCTGCACACTATAGCAAATCTGTGTGAGCAATTAAATGACAGAGGTTTTTGGAATTAATGCAATATCTATTAAATGATTTGGTTTTGTATTGCTTTATTTGGGCTGATAAATACTACAGCCATTGCTGCTGCCCACTCTGTATTAAGGGTTAAGTAGTTTTCAGGGATTCATAACAATTCCTCTTTTGGTCTCTTTACAGATTTTGCCTCTTACCGGAAAGCAGCGAGGGTAATTGTTAGTATAGGATTGCCTTGATGTGACATGTGAGCTTACACTTTAAAGGGACACTATAGTCACCAAAACAACTTTAGCTTAATGAAGCAGTTTTGTTGTATAGATCATGTCCCTGCAGTCTCACTGCTCAATTCTCTGCCATTTAGGAGTTAAATCACTTTGTTTAGGAAGCCTAGTCACACCTCCCTGCATGTGACTAGCACAGCCTTCCTAAACACTTCATGTAAAGAGTAATCTAAAGTGTATCCTTCCTTTATAGCAGGTTCTGTTTAATTAAGATTTTCTTATCCCCTGCTATGGTAATAGCTTGCTAGACCCTGCAAGAGCTTCCTGTATTATTAAAGTTAAATTTACATAGAAAGATATACAATTGTTTAAGGTAAATAAACAATATAAAGTGAAACCAGTTTTTTTTTTTCATGCAGGCTGTGTCAACCAGATTCAGGGGAGGTGTGGCAAGGGCTGCATAAACAGAACCAAAGTAATTTAACTCCTAAATAGCAGTGAACTGAGCAGTGAAACCTGAGAAGCATGATCTATACACTAAAACTGCTTCCTCAAGCTAAAGTTGTTTAGGTGACTATAGTGTTCCTTTAAATCTATTCAAATGAGCACAGGACATATTTATCTTTTCATCCAATTGACTGCTGTTTTGTGAAGTTTTTTTTGTATACTAATTAATGGATTATGATATAAGTGTAGCAATGTCCAAACATAAAATTCCCAGTTTTACCCTTTTGGTACTCTTCAGCATGGCACCGATTGAGATTCAATGTTAAGTAGAAAACTCTCTGATAGCACACCAAGAATTAAGGGCTGCTGAATTTGAGCATATTTAAAGGGAACATGTAGGCTAAGGATACAAAAGTGTACCCTATAGTGCCCCCTGCAGTGCACCTCCCCAATGGTGTTTTAGCTGATGTTGGATGTCCTCATTTAGAGCATAACAAACCGGAAGCACTTCTAGTGGTAGTCTGGTAGACAGCCACTAGTGGTGGAGTTATTGTAATATAATTTTGCAGTTTCTCGATAACTGCAATAATTACAATTGCAAGATTAAACTGACAGGGACAGTGCCCCCAGACCACATTAATGAGCTGAAGTGATCTGGGTGCCTATAGTGCCCCTTACACAATATATATATATTACTGTATGTTGATGGTGCGTTACGTTGTATTTGTGAAAATGTAAACAAACAATTACTGTTATATTTTGTAATTGTTTTTATATACCACAACTGTTTATTACATTTTATTACTCTTTATATACCAATATCATCTGCTAAGAAAATAAATAGTTTTAAAATAAATTATAAACAAATCTTTGTTTTGATAAAATCTCTGTAAAATATCATACATTTATTTGTAGAACATTATTTAAACATGCCATGTATTTAAACACAAAGCTTAAATCTAACTATTTGCGCCAATAATTCCTTTAGTTTATCCCTCATTTCCTGTCCCACAATACATATTCTAAGAATCTCAATATGGGATTTATTTCACCATCGCCAAAAGGAATAAAGGCACAGATATTCAATATAAACAGCGGCCACCTAACAGCTATATAAAATATTTCTTCTGAATAGATCACTGCTACGATTTTTTTATTGACGTGTTTATTTTAGTACAGTGATTTCTTATTTTAATGTAAGCAATTTATGGCTGTATATGATGTCTGTCTAGCTATCTAGTTAGCTAGTTGTTTTAATGGAAAAGTTAAAAACATAAACACATAACCTTCAAGGATTGTTGCTAATTTCTATCAACCTATAAACTTTCATTGTGTGCCTAGAACAGATCAAAGGGGATTTGTAACTTTGATCTGTCCAGATCAAAGCATTTACATATACAGATTTATGCATTTGTATTCCATTTTCACAATTTTTCGGGTTGGGTTACACTCAAAGTAAAATATAAAATATACGAAACAAATATAAACTCTAGCCTGTGTTCAGATTGAGTTTATTTTGCATGTTAAATGATTGTATTGGGCTATTTGAGACTGTTGATGGAAATTATATTTTGAGAATTGCAAAAGAATAGTAACCATGAAAATGGCTTACAAATTATTCCTACTTCTCTGGAGCAAGCAGACCACGCCACTTAAATAATGATTTTTTATAAAGTGAAGAGGTCTTAGAGTACAAGCAAATGGGATTATGCATGGATCCAGGAGGCCCAGGTAAACACTTCGATGTTTGTTAGTTTGGCTATAAAATGCATAATCTAATTAAAATGTTGCCATATGGTTATTGAAACATGGGCAACGGTGAAAAAGAAAGAAGTAGCTGCACCATTGTTGGAATTTGTGCATAGTTAACAAAAACTCTCATTAAGCTTCTTGGACGTGGACATCTCCATACATGTCAACCTTCTTTGCCCACCTACTGGGCTGGAGGTGGGTAGGGAAGAGAGAAGGCACATCCGCACCTGTGACAGGGGCAGGTCCGCACATGAAAGAGGCAGGTCTACCCATAAATGAGAAAGGCCAGCCCATAAGGAGGTTGTCCAGGCTGACTGACAGCCAGCCTGCAGTCTGTGCACGGTGCTAGTGCCAGCAGATTCCAAAATGTGATAGAGATCCCTGGGACATATTCTGCTGGGACTGCACCCCATAGTGAGGGAATGTTTGCACATATCCATCTGCATGACTTAATGTTTTTTACTCCTGTAATGTTTATCGATCTAACTGAATAACACTTATCGTTTAAAATAAATTGAGATTACTTGTTATCTGGTCAACATTTCCCCTAGGGCCCCCTAGGGCGCATGTTTTCCATTTACAATTGTTTTTTCCACCTATGAATTGTCATAATATGTGGGGTTAACAAGGAGTTTGGATATTTGTGTTTACTTTTTATTTCAGTAAGTCAATTATCTCAAAAGAATCTAAGAAAAATCTTTAATATTAACTTTCAAATAGGGTATGCATGCTTAATTTGGATATAGCAACCGATATGAATATAATTACATTTTTATTGTAAGCTGCCAGAATTTGCAATCACAAAAAACGTCGGGTTTATCAACGAAAATGGGAATTGAAGATACTTTGCAAACAAACAAAACAACACATTTTAGATGAAAAAAAACTAAATTGTAAAATAGCTGAGTTGTTTCAATTCAGTTATTATGGCCTAATATTCTTCTTTCAGTTCTGCACAATCCTCACTTCAGTGTATAATGCAAGTCTGTGATTTAAAAAAAAATAATACAACACATGATAGAACAGGTATTTAAGTCCAAAGCAGACCAGTAAAAAAATATATGACTTTCTTGTAATATATTGAAGACAGATAGAATAGATTTTCAAATGAGTTATATACAATATGGAGACAACAAAACACATGGAAATATAACTCAAGTTTTAGCATTCACAAGTCATAACTCTTGCCTTGCAAAACTTTGAAAACTTAGCCAAACCAAACCAATGCAAATTGTTGGATTTGGGCACCGACTTCATAACCACATTCTCTTAGCTGGATCACAAACATATTATTTTAGAAACACAATTAAGCCAAGTGTAATTTAGAATAGACAACCGTCTTTAAAGTTTTTAAGTTGTGATTCTCTTAACGTTATTCAAATAAAACAACTTTAAAGACACCTTTGTCTAAAAAAATGAAATCCCCTCCAAAAGGGCAAAGCAATGACATTCAGCTGAGATGCATGATACAAAGAAAATAATATATTGCAAATGTGACCACATCTGTCTCAGACTATTAGGAATTGACGAACACTTCTGCTGTTCATGGTCCAATACCAATCTGGCACCAAAATGAAATACCTATTAAACCCCTTAAGGTGGACTGAGTTCAAAGAAGTCGATAATGACATCCAAGGTCTGTAATAGCAACTTATGTGGAGAAATGTTTTATTTTTACTGTAAAACATTGACATCCCAGTTTCAAATTCAGTATGTGGAACTGTTAATTTAATACTTTAGATACGTGATCACAGACCCATTTCACCAAACCTAAACTAAAATATAAGACCTTCAAATTTTGTAGGCTAAAGTGCAATGTGAAATATATATTTTTTTTAAATGCACAAACTAGTCTGTTCTGTCAATTTTTATTCGGTGTATTTTTTTTTATTCATATATTAAATTGTAGGAATTATAATTTGTGTTTAAAAATATATGTGATGTTAAGGACTATGCAAGATGCAGTGGAACTAGTATTCAGTAAATGTAGCATGTGAAATATTTTGTGCATATCCTTGATGTATTTTACTGTATTAGAGTAGAGTAATATAAAATAGTTTTGTAACAGTCCTTAGTAACACAGTATTGTTGGAATGTGTTATGTAACTCTGATATGTCTGCTGGTTTAACTGATCCACTTCGAAAATATAATCTTCAAATTATTGGGCACCCCAACAGTGATGCTAGTGTATCCTCAAAGAAACACAATATCATTGTAAATCCATTTGTAATGATGAGATTCATTAAAGGGTAATTCTACGTAACATAACCATTACATCTTAGTGCAGTCTCAGGGTGACGTGCCCTGGTTCAAATAATTTAAGAGCAGTTTAATTTTTAAAAAAATGAGGTGTTACCCTAATACCCAAGGAAGCCTCCTCCTACCACGTTACCAAAGTCAATTTTGTCTATCCTGGCGGAAGCGTTAGCCTGACAGCTCTGAAGAAGGCGGTCTTGGTGCCAAGGAGAGCTCTGTTGTTTTGTCAAACTACTCCTAAACAGTTCGAAAACGAAATGGGGGATTGCTCCCATGGACTCTTGACTCCCACAATTGTTATAGTGATGTGTAGAGTTAATATTGCTTACATTTAAATTTTTATGTAAGGGATGCAGTGATATACTCTACAAAGTAATTCCACATCCATTCATATAATATCGCTTCAGAAATTTAATGGAACGTTTGTATGGCAATGTTTTGAGAAGCAACCAGTTCTATAGACATGCTAGAAGTGTGGATTAATGTACAACGTGTATACCTCATTTTAAAATAAATATTAGATAACAGTGTACTTCTTGTGTTCAGCTTGAGGATTGTTTTGTTTAATCTGAAGTAGGGGAGGTCGGTAAAGTACCTCCAAATGTATGTCCTTTTATGGCCCCTCTCATCTCCATCCTATATAAATATTACAATATTTATAATTTATTATCCTGTTTCAACAGATCAGTATATTTGTCTGTATTTCTGCATTTCATAAGTTATTCAAAACTGTCATCTCCTGTATTAACACTTTTCTACATTATATCATTATAACAAATAATTATAACAATCTGAATCGTGTAGGATATCACTAATAAATTCTAATTTTTTTAACAGTGGGTGACCTAAAAGCCAACATAGATGCATTACCAAATGTTCAAATCTATATATATATATATATATATATCAATTCTAATTGTCTGATGCACACATTTATGCTAGGATTTTAAAATAAATAGTATTATATAAATCACATTTTCATCTTCATTATTACCTGCTGTATCCACCCAAACATCGTAGGCATCAATATCATTTTAAACACGCACCTCCCCAACATCTGTTGTCTGAAATGGATAGATATATGGGACCAGATGCAGAACAGCTGTTGAATCCCTTTGGCTCTAACACACATTTTCATTTTTTTATCACAACATGTATCCTTTTTAATATCAAAGGCACACAAAAAGTGCAGCCAGGTTCCTTACACTACAATTGTCAACACAGGCATATGCCGTAGGGTAGATAGAGGGTGTATGTATGTGTGTATGGGGGTTCCTGCTGTCAACTAAATAAAACAAAGTTAAAATGATCATATACTACTGAGCCTCTCAAAAGAATTTGGAATCCTAATCAGTATTCTCATATCACTTAATTACAAATGGTACATTGAGATGTACTATATGATAATTAAACTGAAACAAAAAATTATTTTTAAGGTTATATTGTTTTTATGCTCGAAATGATTTTAAGGAAAAATAAAGTGACATACTTGTACGTAATAAAGTATATAATTATTTTGTAGAAGCCCCCATCTACTTGAATTAAGTGTATTGCTCTAATGGCCACCATTGGCCCCCATCTATGCACCATTACACATTTCATTCATCAAGCTGGTTGGGAAAAAAATCATCAGATATGAAAAAATTTCATCTATTGTAACAGCTAGTCATTTCTTCTATAAATCAGAAAAAAAATCTTTAAGACTGAACATTTTATGATATTTTTTTTACTTCTTGAATTTTTTTTAATTAATCTCTATGATTATGAAACTGGTGAAACATTTTTATATGTAACTATGTGGGTGTCAGTGGAAAATTCTCTTCTGGAATTTAGAAGTTCATAAACAGTTTCTAGAACTGTAGGCCAGGAGTATTCAAATAATAATGGTGGGTGGTCACCTTTTAATAAAACAAATACTGTTTAAGGTGTACCTACCGAGAGACATAATTTGTTGCTATGACAATATATAACAGCATACTGCTCAATAAATGTTGATGGATAAGTGTCAGTTGGTTCAGAACACATGTAAAGATATAAGGATTTTATTGAGACTGGATGAAGAGAACAGCTAATTATGAGGGAAGGTTCAGAAACCAATAAGAGCTGTACTTGAATTATATCATCAATTACATGCTGTTTTTAGGCATTGTACAACATAGTGAGTTGTGTTTAGGTTCAGTTTCTGGATACTGAGATCATTAACTTGTTGTTAGCCTTTTTCCCCCCTCTCTATGTAGACAGCAGGTTAGTTAGACAACATAATAATTACATAGTCCATAATAACCCAAGCATGTAAGCCAATAGCCATCAATACTCATGCCCATTAACCCCTTAAGGACACATGACATGTGTGACATGTCATGATTCCCTTTTATTCCAGAAGTTTGGTCCTTAAGGGGTTAAAAGTCTATTACAATGGGTTGTTCTAGCTATTTTGAATGGCAATAGTAAAGCCAAGACAGATGGAAAACATACCTCATTGATGATTGAAGGGGTATGAATATAAAAAATAAAAAAAAATATATATATAAGTATATATATAGTGTTATTTACACACTGCAACGATTGTTCAATGTACAAATACACAAGTAGTTGGTAATCAAAGACAAAGTTTGACAACTGACACCTCCCTTCTTTAGATAGTACCTGCTCCCTCTAAAAAGGACCTTTCCTTTTGGGCACTGATAGCAATGTAAGGTCTGCCCACAACCTGCCCTGATTTTATAGCTCCCAATATTGGGAGGCATGGTGGAGTGCAGTGCAAAAATGAAATGCATATCTAGTATGTTTCCCTTAAAAAGTGCATATTTACTATGCAGCGTATTGACATTTTAGTCAACTGTTTGAATCAAAGGAATCTTCATGCTGTCCAATTAAGTAAATTCTGGAAACTTATCGGAACACTATCCTAACAGTTATATGTTTTTATATAGCATTGCTTGATACAGCAATATATAAATCTTAGTTTGGAGTCTGAAATTTACCTTGTCAAAATCAGGGTCAATTAGAACCATACCTCTTAAATGAAACCATATGAAGAGTCCAAAACAAGAGGGACCACATCTCAGATCTTCAGCTTCTTCACAAAAGTTGTAGCTCTACAGCAGGTTGAGGTAATGCTTCATGACACTTTATTTGATGAATTTTAGGGCTTCCATGAGGTTAACACAGGTGTCATGCCTTCAAGACAATTGTTGTGGTGGATTGCATAAAAAAAAGCTATTAAAAAAACCCTTTCTAGCTATATTACTATAAGGACAATAAACTGTACTTGATGTTCCCATTTTATTATTATTATTATTATTGCAATTTATATAGCGCCAACAGATTCCGTAGCGCTTTACAATATTATGAGAAGGGATTTAACTATAAATAGGACAATTACAAATAAACTTACAGGAACAATAGGTTGAAGAGGACCCTGCTCGATCGAGCTTACATTCTATAGGAGGTGGGGTGTAAAACACATTAGGACAGGAATTTGCAATCAAATAAGGTGGACTGCCCTTTAGGAGAGGGCAAGAGACAGGTATGTGAGGTAAGGGTTAGTCTTGGAGGCCATATGCTTTCCTAAAGAGATGGGTTTTAAGGCACTTCTTAAAAGATGCAAGACTAGGGGAGAGTCTGATGGCGGTAGGCAGGCTATTCCATAGGAAGGGAGCCGCCCGCGAGAAGTCCTGCAAGCGCGAGTTGGCCGTACGAGTGCGGACAACGGACAGGAGGTGGTCACGGGCAGAGCGGAGAGACCGAGAAGGGACATACCTATGGATCTGTGAGGAGATATAAGAGGGGCTAGAGTTGTTCAGTGCTTTATAGGTGTGAGTTAGTACCTTGAATTGACTCCTATAGCATACAGGAAGCCAATGTAAGGACTGGCAGAGGGGTGAGGTGTGAGAGAAACGACTAGAGAGGAAAATCAGTCTAGCAGCAGCGTTCATTATGGACTGTAGGGGTGCAGTACGGCTTTTGGGAAGACCAATCAGGAGAGGGTTACAGTAATCCATGCGGGAAATTACTAGAGCATGGACAAGCTCCTTGGTAGTATCTGGTGCAAGAAAGGGGCGGATGCGGGCTATGTTTTTAAGATGGAATCTACAGGATTTTGCAACATGCTGGATGTGAGGCTCAAAGGTGAGACCAGAGTCAAGTATGACGCCAAGACAGCGCGCTTGCAAGGATGGACTGATGTTGGTACCACAAACTTGAAGGGAGAGTGAAAGAGGAGGATCAGTATTAGGAGGAGGAAAGACAAGGAGCTCAGTTTTTGAGAGATTAAGTTTCAGAAAGCGGGAGGACATCCAGTCAGAGATGGAAGAGAGGCAAGCAGTGACACGTTGCAGGACGGCAGGGGAGAGGTCCGGGGAGGAGAAATATAGCTGGGTGTCATCAGCGTACAGGTGGTAGTGGAATCCAAAAGAGGTAATAAGTTTGCCAAGAGAGGCAGTATAAAGAGAAAATAGAAGTGGACCAAGGACGGAGCCTTGGGGGACTCCAACCGAGACAGGGCGAGGGGAGGAGGTATCATTAGAAAAGGAGACACTGAATGAGCGTTGGGAGAGATAAGAGGAAAACCACGAGAGGACAGAGTCACAGAGACCAAGCAATTGAAAAGTTTGAAGAAGGAGAGCATGATCAACGGTGTCAAAGGCTGCTATCAAACAAACAAATATAAACAGTTTATATATGCACCAAGTATTTCTATAACCGTACCTTATCTTTGCCGAACAAGACCTTGAATTTTGAATGCTGTAAATCTGTAGTAATATATGTAATGCGTTTTAAATATATTTTTAGTAATTGTGGTTACTTTTGTTTAACACCATTTTTTTGGCATTGGTCAAAAACATATTTTAAGATAAAATTCAATGAGAATTAAAAGAAATCCTGTTTTTTTTATGTGGCGTATCAAGTATTTTCTTTTAAGGGATATTTTGTATATGATATTTATCATTTTTATTATATTTATCTCATGTCTTAATAATTTAACAAAGTGACTTCATTGTCCCCTCCTGGTTATTGTGTCAAATCTTCTAATCGTATTGAGATTGAGGAATGTGGGAAAATAGATTTGGGAAAAAGCATGTTTATCCCCATTACATTGGGATTGGGATTTTTGGCTTCACATGAATCGCAGTCATCACATTTCAGTCAGGCTCTTTTTGTAAAGTGATCCTTCCTAAACAGTTCTTTGACTCATCAAGGGATTAGACACAATGCCATTCGATGGCTAGTTAAACACTTACAAGCAAAACTAATACAAGGTAACAGGACAAATGTCTTGAAATTCATGCAAATATATTGTTTTGCAAAGCACCTATTTCATTTAAACCTAAAAACATAGACTATTGTTTCTTGAATTTCTACCAACTAAACATTTTATGCATAAAGATTATTGAGATATCTAGAAAGAGCACCGATTGTACGGATTGTATAATCTGCAAACAGATATATATCGAAAGTCTCTAATTGGATCTAGTGATTCTTGTTCCTCTATTTTTTTGCATGTTCTGTTAGTCATGAAATAAGTGAAGTATGTATATATTAATTAAGTGTGGGCAGGGTCTGCAGCTTTCTTCTTGTGAGAAAAATCTTGTGTTTGCTGTGAATGTTTGCATTTTATGAAGAATTCCCATGAAATGTTAGAGAGCAAATTTTCTCGTGACTGATTGTTTGCGACTTGGGAATTAACTTTTTTTTTCTTTGTGGACTTCTGTTACCGCATTCTTATTATATCAAGATGAAGATAAAACATTTAACAACTTAAAAAAAAGAAACAAAATAATAACACAAAATAACAAAAATAAGTAAATTATAAAAGTAATTTGTGCAAACTCCAGCTGGAATTAAAACGTGCCATTTGTTTATGCTTGTATTTAGAATTATTTGTAACTGTTTGTTTTTGACTGACTTTTGCGAGCCTCTTACTAGCCATAACAATGCTTATTAAAAATGAGTCACAGTCATTCAGGTGTGCCAAAAGGCAAACAAAATTAACAAGTGAGCGAGAATACGAATTTAGTGCCTGTTCAGGTTTTAAGTTTTTGATTTTTTTTTTTTTATATAAATTCTTTATTTATGAAGAGTTCAGATTTTTTTTTTTTTTTGGGGGGGGGGGGGGGGGTAGGGGTACAGAAGAGAAAAAGGAGGGGGTTGTCAATAACGGTTTGTATCATACATTATTTGCAGTGGTTGTTCTTGTTGTTCGAAATACAATACAACTGTTTATAGAGTTCGTTTTTGGGCGTTTGTTCATTGGCCCAGTGTTACAATTGTGTTCGTATCGTCTTTTCCTTGTCTAATGGTTGGGGTGGGGTACAAAAAGAAAAGAAGGGGGGGGATAAGATATCCTAATATTTTGTCCTTGTGTCGTTGCACTGATGTCGTATTCTCTTACTGATTTGTGGGTCGGGTTTGTCTGGCATCTGGTGTGTGTGTGAGTTTGTGGGGGATTAGCTTAGGAAATTGGGTTGTAGCACTTCTCTGTAGTGTCTGTGGGTTTTGGAGGGTTTGGGTTGGGGGGTGTGAGTCTGATGTTTGTTTGTCACTGCGTCTGTGGTGGGTTTGTGTAGCCTTTTGGAAGGTTGTGCGTGTAATCGTATGTGGTAACGGTTGATCGTGTGTGTGTGGGTGTTGGTTCTTGTTGGAGTTTCGATTCGAGGTGTTTTGAGGTGTCATTGTGTGTCCTGTGGGATGGGTCTTTTTGTTCTGATCTCCCCTGGTTAGTGGGAGGGTGTTTGTTGTGTAGTGGTCCTCCTCGTGAGTTCACCTTCTCTTCCTTTCTTGTGTGTGGGCTCGGGGTGAGTGCACCCCTGGTTATTGTCTTTGCGGTTTCGGGTGTAGGTCTTTATCAATTAAGCACTCTCCGTAGGGGGGGTTTGTGAGCTTTGTGAGTGGTGGGTTAGGTTGTGTTTTGAAGGTGGTGTTGTGGGGGGACCTTGTCTGGTGGTGGGTGCGTGTGTTTTGCCAACGGGTGGGGATTGTTCCCTTCTTATTTCTTATGGCAGGGTTGGGAATTCATAGAACCAGGGATCCCAGATCTTGTTGAAGTGTTTTGTAGTGTCATGGATTAAAGCGGACATTTCGTCCATTTTTATAGTGTCTTTGATTTTCCGCTTAATTGTGTCCATTGTTGGGGTATCCGGGCTACCCCATTTTTCTGCGATTGCTCTTCTAGTGGCCAGAGCTATTTTGGCGATGAGTTTGTTTTGGGCCCGTGGTGTGTCTGCCAAGGGTTTGGACAGGAGCCATATTCATGGGTCCAGCGGGATGTTAGTGTGTAAGATCTGTGAAATCATAGTGACAATTTGGTGCCATAGTTGTGCTGTGTGGGGGCATTCCCACCACATGTGAAGGTACGTTCCCTTCTGTCCGCAGCCCTTCCAGCATGAGTCGTTGTCTGACCTGCCCATCTGCTTGAGTCTTAAGGGGGTGAGGTACCACCTCATGAGGGTCTTATAAGCTTGCTCTTTATGGTTAACGCAAATTGAGATGGTAGCTATAGCTTCCCAAATGTCGGCCCAGTCTGATGGGTCTTCTGCCGGGCCTATGTCCCTCTCCCAAGCCGACACGTATGTGAGTGCTCCATCTTTAGTGTGTTGTATTATGTGTGAGTATATCTCTGAGATTTGGCCTTTACGTGCTGGGGTTTGTAGGCATTGTTTTTCAAAGAGTGTCTGCTTTCTGGTCCCTCCCTGAGTTATTGTCGGGGTTTCTAGAAAGCTTTTTATTTGTATGTGGCGAAACATGTCGAAGGTGCGAAAAGGAGTGTTTTGTGGGAGTTCTGCGAATGGGATCGGACGGCCGTCTTTGTAAAAGTGTTGTAGTCTTGTAAGGTCATTATCTTCGAAGCGGATAAAGTCTTTGGGCGTCATGCCCGGTAGGAATTGAGTGTTCCGGAGTATAGGGGTTAGCGGGGAAATTTGGGTTGTCAGGCCATGTTTGTGTACGATTTTATCCCAGACCTTTATAGTATTTAGGATTGCGGGTGATGTTTGAGGTAGGGGGGGTCTCACTGGTTTGGGCAGCCATATATACATGGAGGGGAAATCCCTGCCAAAGATATTGTGTTCCAGGTCGACCCATCTCTTTGCCCCTGGTGGAACGTGCCAGTTCTGTGCTTGTGCCAGCTGTGCAGCCTGATAATAATGAGTGAGGTGCGGGAGGCCCAGACCTCCCTGTTTGTTGGGTACATATAGGGTCTGTCTTTTTATTCTAGCGCGTCTGTTGGCCCATATAAATTTATCGATCTTTGACTGCAGCTGTTTGAAGTCTGTGGGGCGTATTGGGATCGGAAGAGTTTGGAATAGGTATAAAAGTCGTGGTAGGGCGTTCATCTTGACAGACGCCAACCGTCCTAGCCAGGATATCGGCATGTCTTGCCATCTTTCTATGTCGCGGGTGATGTTTTGGATTGTAGGTGTGTAGTTCAGGTCATAGCAAAGTGAAAGATCTGCCGGGATGGTTATACCCAGGTATTTAATGTGATCGAGAGTAAGGTCGAATGGATATATGTTGTGTATAGCTGTTTTAGTGGTGGGGTCTATGTGTATTGGTAGTACCTCCGTTTTGTTAATGTTGAGTTTATATCCCGAGACCCTGGCGTAGGCTTGCAGGGCGTCCAAGAGTGGTGGTAGAGATGTGACCGGTTCTGTGATTGTTAGGAGCAGGTCGTCTGCGTACGCCGCCGTTTTGTATTCTTCCCCACGTATTGTCATTCCTTTTATATCCCTATGAAGTCTGAGGATTTGTAGGAGTGGTTCTAGGGACAAAGCAAAAAGCACTGGGGAAAGTGGGCATCCCTGGCGAGTACCGTTATGGATTGTGAAGGTTGGAGGGCGTGTGAGTGGGAGGAGGAGGTGTGCTTGTGGTGAGGCATAAAGCACGTGCAGGGCATTCATGAATTTTTGTGGGAGTCCGAATTTTTCTAATGTGGCGAATAGGAAGGGCCATAGGAGCCTATCAAATGCCTTTTCGGCGTCTAGTGATAGGAACAGGGCTGGGGTGTGTGTCTTGTGGGCTGACCAGATGAGGTTGTATGTCCGTCTCGTGTTGTCACTTGCCTGTCGTGTCGGTATGAAGCCCACTTGATCTGGGTTTATTAGTGTGGTTAGGTTGGGGCTTAGGCGGTCTGCCAGGATTTTGGTGAATATTTGAATATCCACATTTAGGAGTGAGATTGGTCGGTAATGTCCAGGGTCGAGATTAGTTTTGTTGGGCTTAGGTAGGAGGCATATATTCGCCTGTAGGATTTCATTCGGCAGTTGGTCTCCCTGTAGTATGGTGTTATATAATGTGCACAGGTGTGGTATTAGATTGGGTGCGAATGTCTTGTAATATAGCCCAGTGAACCCATCTGGTCCTGGGCTTTTGTTGGGCTTTAGCTCTTTTATCGTTCTTGCGAGTTCTTCTGGTGTTATGGGGTTGGCTAGGGTCTGTGCCGCTTCTGTGGCTAGGGAGGGTAGTGGTATTTGGGCTAGGTATTGGTCTATTAGTGTTTTGGTCAGCGTTGGGTGGTGTCGTGTTTCTGGGGAGTGGTCGTATAGGGTTCTGAAGTATTCTTGAAAGACTCTGTCGATTTTGTCTGGGTCCTCTGTGGTGTCCCCACTTGGGGTTGTTATTTTATGTATTTGTTTGTGTTCGTTTCTTTTTTTGAGTCTGCGGGCGAGTAGTGTGTCGGCTTTGTTAGCTTTGTCGTAGTATAATTGTTTTGTCCAGAGTATCGCTTTGGCCGAGTCTTTCGCCATGTGTTCTTTTATCTCTGTCTGGCATTTTTTAATTTGTTCGTTGAGTTCTTGTGTTGGGTCTATTTTGTGTTTGGCCTCCAGGGTTCGTAGGGTCTGTAATGTTTGTTCGAGATGGGCTACCTGCTTTTTTTGTGTATTGTTGCTTGGTTAATTAAGGCTCCTCTGATTACAGCTTTGTGTGCCACCCATAGATTTCCTTCGGAGCTTGCTGTGCCTTTGTTGATTTGGAAGTATTCCGTTATGGCTTTGTCAATTGTTTGTCTGATTTGTGGGTTGTGTAGGAGGAGTGGGTTTAGGCGCCACGTCCAGGGTCTCGCCGTTCCGGGCAGGTTGAGCGTTAGTGTTATGTCTGCATGATCAGACCATGTGATGGGGCCTATTGCTGTGTTTTTGGTCATGGGTGCTAGTGATGGTGACGCTAGAAAGAGGTCTACGCGGGAGTGTGATTGGTGTGGGTGCGAAAAAAAGGTGTAGTCTAGAGCTGTGGGGTGTTGAGCTCTCCATGTGTCTATGAGGCGTGTGCGTGAAATGAATGCTGAGAGTAGTTTATCTGCGTTCGCTGTTGGTGGTCTATTTTGTCTGCAGGTTTGTGATCGGCGTCGGTCTACCTTGGGTGATGGGGAAGCGTTGAAGTCACCACCGATTATGGAGTGGTGAGAGGGAAAGAGGGCTAGGTGGGCCTGTATTGTGTGCCAGAATGCGTTGGTTGGGGCGTTTGGCGCGTATAGGGTGGTGAACGCATAGGATTGTGTGCCTATCTTCCCTGCAACTGTGAGGTATCGGCCTTGTGGGTCCGCTACAGTCTTCTGTATAGAGAGGGGGCAGGATTTTCTTAGCACTATGGCTACCCCGTTATGTTTCTCTTGCGGAGAGCTGGCAAAGTGGTTAACTTTGTAGTGTCGGCTCAGGAGGGGGAACTGTTTGGCTCGAGTGTAGTGCGTTTCCTGCAGTAGGAGTACGTCGGCTTTGGTTCTATTTGCCCATCTCATAAGTTGGTGTCTCTTAGAGGGGTTGTTCAGACCTTTGCAGTTGATTGATAGGCAGGTCAGAGTGGCTGGCATGCTGGTTGGTGCTGCAATAGACCTTAGCGTGTGGGTTATCTGTCTGCGGGGGGTTGTTTTGGGTTGTGGTGTGTGAGTTGTGGATGGGGGGGTTGGGGTGGGGTGTGGGTGGGAAGCGCTGTCTTGGGGGAGTGTTTGTGTGGGGTTAGGAAGGTTGAACCAGTGGGGTGGGTGGGGGAAGGTGTTGAGTGGGGCCTGGTCTTACAAGTCAGTTGCCAGGCGTCGAGTGGGCGGTGTGGGTCGGTGTTGTTGGTGGTTGAGTTTTGTGTATGTGGATTTGTTGTTGCCTGTATGTTTTGGTGTGTGTCAAGTGTAGATTGTTGTGTTTGGTTGTTAGAGTTTGTGGGGAGGAAGGTAGTGTGACTGTGTGTCTCTCTCTCCTCTTCCCCGGGCATGAGGTGTCGTCTCCACGGGTGCGGTGTGTTTGTGGCGGGTTGTATGATTATGTGCTATGTTGGTGTCGGGTAGTCTTCCGGGTCGTATGTATGGTAGAGTTCTGGAGTTATGCTTTTTGTGTGTGTGTTTTTGTCCTGTCTGGGGTGGGGTCTTTGTTGAGTCGGCGTATTTGTTCTGGGGTTTATGTTTATGGTGGTTATAAACGTTTGTCGCTATCCTCATGATGGTGATACTCTTGTGTGGGTGGTCGTGCTGTGGCTGTCGGGTGTGTGTGCAGTCGAGTGCGATTTGGTGTGTTCGTAGTTATGGCCTGTAAGCTTTGCTGACTAACCTGTCTGTATCTGTTTGTCATTGTAAGTCCCAGTTTGCATGCTGGTGTGCTGTCTTCAGGTTGTCAGGTTTTCATGAAGCAATGGTGTAGCACTGGTAACATAACTTTAACAAGAATAAACATAAACATAAACAACATGTCATCGAAACCTTTAAACATCACATATATAGTAGGTTCTTAGTATCCTAGCTTCATGTACTCAGGGTGGGTGTTTAGGTCCTGTGTAGGTTGTGGTGGGGTGGTCAGTCTCTACTGCCCGGTTCCCGGGTTTCCCTTTTTTTTTTGTGGGGGTCAGTAACCCTTTACAGCTTGGGTGTTTGTCGTGCAGCTGCACATTAGAAATGCGTGTTACCCCGTAGAAATCTAGCAAGTGGGTGCTTTGTGTCAGGTGTCGGGGATTAACCCCCTGTTGGTTCGTGGGGTTTGTATACTGCCCTGCGTTTCTCTGGGGTGGTGCCCATCTCCCCCTGGCACCCCCTTGCTATAGAGCACCCTGTAGTGTCTTACGTACTGGTTTGATTGTGATCATTATGAGCAGTAATATAGACCTTGGTGTATAGTGGTCCCGCATTGGGGTGTGACAGTATTTCTCTGGTGTGTTGTCCTGCGTTTTGCCGGGGTGGTGTCCACCCTTTTTCGGCACCCCTTGCCTTAAGTGTACCCGGTAGTGGCAACTGTATTGGTTTGATTGCGTCAATTGCAATTATTGACCTGAGCATTGGTAAATATTAGCCCGGTATTGGGGTATAGCTGTATATTGACTGGTAAGCCATCTAGTGTTTTGCCTGGGTGTTGCCCGCCTCCCTCCGGCATCCCTTGCCTTGAGTATACCCTGTGGTGGCAACCGCATTGATTCATTGGTGTCAGTTGGAGCTCTTAGTATAAACCTTGTTGAACAGTATCCCAGGATTGGTGTATAGCATTATTGTACCGGCATGTTACCCCTCTTTTAGTCGGGGTGGTACTATCCTCTCCCCGTTACCCCCCCCGCCTAAAGTGTACCCTGTGATGGCAATCTTGCTGGCTCGATTGTGTCAGAAGTGGACCTAAGCATAAACATAGCTATATGTGAACATTAAACCTTAGCCCCATATTGGGGTATAACAGCGTGTTATAACATTGATACTACCGGTCTTAGAGTTATTAATGGAGTCCTTTTACCCGGTCTTTGGCGTGGATGCCGAGGCTCAGGTAGAATTATATGAAGGAGTCCTATGCGCACCAAGCGCTGTTGTTCAGGTGTCCTTTTGTGGACGGTCTTGCGAGGCCGATGAGGTGTTCTTCTTTGACTGTGTGCGCGCCATGTTTGCGCGGGAATCAGTTCGTCAGTTTCGGCTTACGTTTGCGGTAATTCGGGTGTCTGTCGTCGGGTATCGTAGTTGTAATCCCAGATGTGTCGCGAAATCTCGCATGTCGGAGACCTGGTGGAGGGAGTAAGTTTGATCCCCTTTTTTTACCGTGATTCGGAAGGGGTGCCCCCACGTGTATCGCCAGCCGGCTTACAGTAGGGCCGTAGTGAGGGGCTTAAGTTCCTGGCGTTTTCTTAGTGTTGAAGGGGCCAAGTCCTGGTAAAATTGGAGCTGTTGTCCCTGGTAGGTCGGTGGGTGATCTCTTGCTGCTTTCATAAGCTGTTCTTTCACCGGGAAATGTAGCAATTTTACGATGATGTCCCTTGGTGTATTTGAGTTAGGGAATGGGGGCCTCAATGCCCTGTGGGCTCTTTCAATATAGATGTCTGGCCCTGGGGTGTCTGGTAGTAGGGACTGGAATATTGCTGTGATGGTGGGGAGTATGGCCTCCGGCAGGACAGATTCCGCCAGGCCTCTGATGCGTATATTTTGCCTGCGAGATCTGTTATTTAGATCCTCCATTCCGTCTTCTAGAAATAGGATTCTGTCTTTCAGCATCCCTATGTCTTTGCTGTGATCTAGCACCTGGGTTTGTGTTTCTTTAAGCGCTCTTTCTGTGTCGCCGGTGCGTGAGGCCAGTGCCTCTATGTCGCCTTTGAGGCCTGCTATTTGTTTTTCAAGAGCTGCTGTGGTGTAGGCTTTGATGTCTGCCGACATTTCTTTCAGCATTAGCCGCAGGTCCTCTTTGGTGAGGGGTGTCGTGTGGGTGCTCTCGTGTTCGCTCTCTGCAGAGTCTGAACCGGAGTTTCCCTGGCTCTGGGCCCAAGATGGCTGCCTGTCTTCCTTTGCCCGGAACATCGTGGCCACGGATGGTGTTGAATCCTTTTTCTTTTTTGCTCCCCCCATGAAGGTAAGTGTTATCGTTGGTTGTGGATAGTTTGGCACCTGTTTAGCACTTTTGTGGAGGCTGATGGATGCGGATTTCGTGCCCGGGGTGAGAGAGCTGAGGGAACACACGTCCTACTCCATTGACAGTTAGGCTCCGCCTCCTTAAGTTTTTGATTTTTTTTTTTTAGAATTTTAGACATTTATACGATGTGATCATGTGTTATCATGTGGCAATGTTGAACCATTTTTAATAATGTCTACTATTTTATTTACGTATCTGATATAATGATATAATGCATGATCTCTTAAAAAGTGTGATGTCAGTAAATTATCTTCTTTATTAATGAGCAGCTTTTATAAAAAACTCAGTGGGGGTAATTATCAAACTATCTAGATCTGAAAAGTTGTGCAGTTATAGGCATGATGAGGCAGTCACCATGGAAACTAGTGAAATCAGCATGTCCATCAACTATATTATAACTCTACTTGCATATCGTTGTACCACAATAGCACCACTATTATTTTCAAATATTTGTATATATATATATATGAACAAAAACATTCAATGAACAAGTAACATAATACATGACAATGAACATAATAACAATATGGCTTGTTATTATGCACCACTATTCTGATACCCGAACTCTGTAAATCTGTCCCAATATATTGAGTCACAATATTCAATACAGATGAGCCATATTTTTTGAATTACCCAAAACATCCCAATTGAATGGGTTAATGAATTTCCAAGCACCACCTATACACTCAGCAAAGGTTCAATAGATAATATAGGAACGCCTTTTTCTCAATATACAAATAACATGCTTGCCTGATCCTTAACCTTTCTGTATCATCAATGCATTTGGATGCATTTTGCTATAATAAGGAAACTCTATGTACCCATTAGCAAGAAGTCTAATAATATTACAGTATTTACTAATGCAAGAAATAAGGAAATCGAGAAAAGCTCTTTGTTGTAGATAATGAGGAGCAGGACTTTTAAATGTCTCTGTGATGCAGTTTTAATCTTTACAAAATGTCTTATGTGCTAAGTGACTCTAGGTTAGTTGATTGTATTCCACATAATACAATAATTCACTGTAATATGTGACCTATGCCACCTTTAGTGCTATTCAGTGGAGGTAATGTGGCTTCCCACTTAGTAAATGATCATTTAGTCTTTAACATATTGAGATCACATGGATTGGGCCTTTTGAATTTGTTATATTGACAGGTGTATGTTAACTGGAACAAACGGCCAGCGACTACATACATCTGTGCAGCATTCTGTGTAGATCTATAAATTAGTATCCACACTCTGTCATAGTAACTGTTCTACTAAAACAATCAGTTTTCCATTTATTTAATAGCAGTTGGAAAATGTCATAATTAGAAGGAATCATGATTCTGATTCATCTGGCAGTTATGACGAGTTACTGTAAGTGGATAACAAAGGCTTGAGATCAAGAAATACTAATGTTCTTCTCATGCATTATGGAGGACAATATAGGATAGTGTCTATTAAAGTATATTTTTATCACATGAGAGGGGATCGCTACATACTCAAGGGTCAATGTGCACACAGTATAAATCTATTTGTCTTTCGTTGTCCCCTAGCATGGCTTTATTGTTTGACTGGTCACCTCGCTTCCTCTCATACATGCCTTAAAATGGCACAAAAATACAACTACAGCAGACTAAAGTGAAGTTTGTATTGATGCAACATTTACAAGAGATGATTCGTCTGTACTAATACTTAGTGAACATTGTAGAAGTGGAAACCAAACACAGATATTCTTGCTGAATGTCCTACTTTAACCCCTTAAGGACCAAACTGCTTGAATAAAAGGGAATCATGATATGTCACACATGCCATGTGTCCTCAAGGGGTTAAACCTCAGTATCAGAATTTATATTTAATAGCAAAATAGTGTGTATTTGGGCATATTGGGTCTCAATCATTAGGTTGTCAAGGATACGGAGCTGCATAAGGATTCTATTTAGTATTAGATCTTCAGCCCTGAAACTTAATGGCCAGAGATAGCTGAGACAGCCTTGGCTAGTCAATGTGTCTGTGGCCAGTTCAAATACCTTTTTTAGTAAATATTACATCATAGTATGCTTAAGAGGTTGGCACATAGGTGGACCTAAACACTGCACTTTTAAATTAACATTTAAATATCACACTGTGGTTTAATTATTGTCACTTTTTATAATAAGTATATTCACTAAATGGAGAGTTTTGGTGAACTGACTTGCAAATCACTGGCTAAAATAATATTGTAAAAAAAAAAATCTCCTATTTTGCAATTTTTTTTTGTTTTTTTTTTTACCTACAACTTGAATTTGGTTAATAATTCTCTATTTAGTGAATAGACTACACTGGCTTATATCCTGTCCATTTTTCATGGTTGCTAAAAATAAGTTAGGAGTCCTCCCGCTGAGTAGACAGCTAACTTTCTTTCTGTTTGCTTTCTTCATGTTCTATGCCCTATGCTAATAAAATCTTAGCCTCCTGGGATATACAAACCTCATAATGAACTGATGAAAATCTATTCGCAAACAAAACATCACTAACTCCACATTCTTTATATGCTGTGTAAAAAAAAGGATTCAGTCTGTGCCCGACTAACATTCTGAAAGAATTCTCAGTGATGGGAGTATAGGAACAATTAAAAGCTTTCATTATGTCCAGTTACCTGATTTATGTGCCATCGTGATGTTATCCTAATACTGCTTTTATCTACTGAGCGTAAATAAAAATATACCTAGTCTATTATTGAGTCACGCTATCAAGGCAAAACAATGGATAAGATTAGAAGAAGTATTTATCCACTCAAACAATCTATCAATCAGATACTGTATTTTGTTTCGGAAGAAAAGAGAATGTAGGAGTAGGTTTATGTGGAGTCTTGTACTTTAAAGCTCATGCATTGTTTCAGATCTCACAGCTATATAATCCAAAGGGATTTCCCATACATTGGAGAGAAATAACCAAGGGCGGTGACATTTACTAATAGAAAGTATATAGCTTAAAGCAAAGCGTAGCACCTTGAACATAAGATGTGCCTCTTCGAGCTATTTACAGAAGTGGTTAGCTAGGAAATAGAAGCCATATGGTGTTCGAGCATTGTGGGTTACCACAAGCTTTGAGTTCACAAAAGTATGTTTCTAGGTATATTAAAGAGTGAGGGATACAGAAAGGTTTTCTGTTACAGAATTTGAGAATTTCCTAAATTGTATTAGTGAGGATATTGTGTATATGGAGATATATGTGTATACTTTAGAAGTTCCCCGGTCATATAACATCATCAAAGAGGCTCTTACAGATGACATGGGGGGTTGTGAATACAACATGAATTTCAGTAGAGGGACTTAGGATGTTGAATCCAAGTCCCCAAGTACCCAGCTGGGACTGAATTTCAACCTCCTGTTTTACAGCACTTGAAGGTTTAGTTTTTTACTGAAGAAAAAGCTGACACTCTCAGCCAATCAGTGGCACCCAGTACAAGGTTTCCCGATTGAAGCCTCTGAAGCTTATTAATGGGTGCCGTCTTTGAAAGTTTGGGGGGTAAACCATTTTGAAAATTGTTTAACTTCTTAAGGTAAGATGGTGCCCAGTGCCTTAAGCTTAAAATTTAGTTGTTATGGTGGCTGGAGTAGGCCCTTAAGTCCGGGTTCATATTTTGTAACTAAAGAACTGTTATAAAGGGAGATAATCAAGCCCCATCAATAATATGCATTCAAAAGAATGAAGAAGAAAGCATTTGATGGTAAATAAAAGATGATGTAAATTAACAGTGGAAGCTACTTATAAATGCTCTGTGCAGAGTGAAAGCCAGTAAGACCCATTTAACAAGTATGCTGTTACAGGTATTCATAATTATTTTCCAGTTCTTATTATTGCCATAAAAACACATCAGAATATTGCAGAATAAACCCATCAAAATGTAACTCTTGTTAAACATATTGATGTGCTTTTGAAACAAACACACAACTTTTCCACTGTAAGTTTGACAAGGCCGGGGTACAAATAAAAAGTTATTTTTATAGCAAGCAAACAATGCTCATTTGTAAAAAGATATATATTCCATTTGCATTTGAAACATTTAATGTGCATGGGAAATGGCTGAGTCAGGGGTTTATATACCAATTAGAAAGTTGACAACTGACTAAAAAAAACTCAACAAAAAATAGAGAGTTGTTGTAGTTATGGAATCAGGAGTTCTGTGACGTGTTCCCAACAGTTTGGCACTTACCTCAGTGTTCTGTACACCGCTGGGCAGGCCTCCTTTTAGACTTTTATATTTCTGCATTAGTGATGTTATTTCTTTGTGCATTTCTGCATTAGTGATGTTAATTGGCTGAGGGCATCTGCTGACACTCTTAACCAATGCATTTTATCCAAATATGGATAAACTCGTCATATCTATTGTGGAAAGGGCAAAGGGAACAGGAACACTTCATTCACAAAACAACTTCATCTCAAATAAGTTGTTTTG
Source organism: Pelobates fuscus (assembly GCF_036172605.1). Taxonomy (NCBI): domain Eukaryota; kingdom Metazoa; phylum Chordata; class Amphibia; order Anura; family Pelobatidae; genus Pelobates; species Pelobates fuscus. The sequence goes on along the minus strand of NC_086324.1, from coordinate 23,818,838 downwards.
AATCTCTGACTGTTTTACCTTAAGTTGCCAAACAGTTTTCAATTTAATATCTACACGTGTCCTCGGTTGCCCATCTACAGTGTCTTTAGTCCCCTCTGCTAAGCTGTCATGGGAGAGCAGAAAGGAATGCAGTGGGCACCTATGATAGGCTGAGAGGGTCAGATGATACATTTATCATAAACATTTGAAGTCCGTTTAACTCCTTGTGATAAGATGGGGTTCAGGGACTCCAGATTCAAAAACAGCTTGATTAAGATGAAGTTTTAAGGGTGAAGGGTTCCTTTAATGACTTCCCACCTTATAAAAACAATGTTTTATATTTGTATATATTATGGAAAATGGCATATACTTATATGGCATTCCAATTTACCCACAAATCTGAAGAATAAAATAAAAATAGGAGTCCCCAAAATAGAATATAATTAGGTGTTAGAGACATTTGCACTTTTCTTTTATGATAGTACTCCTGAAACAGACACTAGACTCACCATATAAAACATACCCAGTAATCGTTAACTTACGCAAAGTTAGAGCACTGCTGCTATATATTTGACATAAATATGGATAGAAACATTCAGAATTTAATTTCCTTATGTCTATATTTTGAGTAAAATCATATTTTCAGTGTCATTTTAAATCTTACTTATACTAGATTATTAATGCCAATTTTCAATGCTATTTGTTTTTAGGAGAAATTAAAGCAAAAATCAAGATGGTCATAGATGCATATAATAATTTATGGCTCGAGAGAGTCGTTTGCAGAGGAATCATAGAAGTATTGAAAAAAAAAATCAGCAATTTCTTTCTTGAAGTGTTCTCTATAATTATAATATAATTAAAGCATATTGGACATTTGTATTAAGAAAATTGCTCTTCCAGATGCCATTTATTAGTTTAACAATGTACAAAGATCTTCAAGAAAAATATCTCTACCTGTATATTCACATATTAGCTCATTAAAATTAAACACGAGGCAGAAAGTGTTGGTTTTTAAATGAACGGAATGCATTTTGCAGATTGCAACCTTTGCACTAATGAATTTTCAGAGCTAACTGACATCTAATTAGTTGACTCAAATCTAATTTTACTGATTTCCATATGAGTTCTTTAACTATATCCTTAAAATATACAGGGAGGGCAGCTTAAAGAACCAAATGGATAAAAACTACAAAGTTCTTGGTCAAATTCATTTCTTACATTTTGTGATAAGAATGTCTCGAAATCCTTTTTGTTTTATGATCAGTTATTTCAAAAGTAGCAACAGGAAGCCCTTCACTAAGAATAGGAAGGACATCTATAAAGCTTTAAAGGGACACTATAGTCACCTGAACAACTACAGCTTAATGTATTTGTTCAGGTGAGATCTATAGCTCCCTGCAGGCAATCTAATGTAAACACTGTATTTTCTCAGAGAAAATACAGTGTTTACATTGATTGATAGGAATACCTCCAGTGGCCGTATCACTCAGATGGCCACTAGAGGGACTTCCTATCACGCAGGGCCCTAAAAAGGCCCTGGACACGTCAGACGTATTAAAATACGTCTGACGTGTTCAGGAGAGAGAAGGCACTGTGTGCGCGCCTTCTCTCTCCAGCCTGTCAGCGGAAGAGGGGGCGGGCAAAGACCGCGAGCTGAGATGTCACTCAGCTCAGCTCGCGGCCGCACACAACGCGCGCATGCACGGTAGTGCGCTCAGCACTTCAGAGGGCGGCATAAATGCCGCCCTCTGAAGTATGTGCGCATGTGCGGCGAAGCCGTGCATGCGCACAAGGGAGCAATGACGCTTCCAAATGGAAGCGTCTGATTGCTCCCTGCTCGCGCCCGCCTATTTAATCATTTTGACGAAATAGGGGGCACGGCTTCATGAGGCGCTGGAACGAGGTGAGTAAAAGACTCTGCCTGGAGAGTCCCTTTAAAACAACTTCATGGCTAAATGGGGACTAAATCTGAATTGCTTTCATATTATTTTTGGACTTTTGATAATTCTGCAAAGGGTTCTTTAAGGGACTGCTAACTCATTGTTAAAATGTATTCTCATTTTAGAGATGGTTTAAAAAGGTATAAGCAAATGTCCTCATCGATTGAAGGTAGAAAGCCCTTTGCTAGACGTGGATATTACATTTGGTCAGAATTGGAATTCAGCAAAATGTTGACAACATTTGGAATCTCAGAATTTTGAATTGAATTCCGACCAAAATACTTCAGAATAGAAAAAAAAAAAAAACTAAATTGTTGGGCATGCACAAGTCTAATGTTTACTTTCTTTGCAAAATATGGCAAGCAAACAGGTATAACACAAGTATCACTTCCTCGCTCTCATCTGCAGGTTCATATAGAAAGAGTACATACAGAAAAGTGACTACACATACAATATATGAATGTAGATGGAAACATCTGTGTCATACGATCATTTGTGAAGATGGAAAAATGGGTGAAACAAGAGAATGCATTTTTACTGAAAAATTGACATTTACCAGAAAATCTAAATATTGACAGTGAAATAAATATATATTTTAACTATCTCTAATTTAAAATTTTAATAACCTAATGAAACTTAATAAAAACACATTTCCAGAAGGATTCACTAACCCACAAGCTTATGCAGTTTCAGTAATCTGCTGTAAGTTTGTGTATTTATCTTGACATGTTGTTTTTGTTTGTTTTAAGAAATGAGGCTTGTGTTTATCCACCGAATGACTTTATTTACAATGATTTATACAATCTTCTTTGAAAGCGACCAGAACTGCCATTAAATATGATTACGTAAGTAGCAGAAACATTCACTTTTGATTGGTGGAACTCAAGATGTGTACTGTCAATCAAGGGAGGCCCCATTAAGCATTTGCAGGTAATTCCAAAGTATTAATACAAAAACAGCATACTCTGGGGATTTGTGTTGTTAGTACTGCAATAGTTAATTTGCTAAGTATAATAGTTTTTTGGGGGAAAAAAATAGGATGTTTTTAAAAACAGCTTGAGTTAATCGTCAGCAAACTTCCTATGCAGTCCAATTTGCTAAATTATTTTGAGTTTTCTGGGCAGCAATATTAAAATTTGTTGCCTTATTTCTTGATTACACGACGCCACATTGAAACTAATGGACTCCTATATGTTGAGAGTGGTACCATAAGTTTTTTGAAAGTAATCACTGTTTGGGTTATATCACTGCTTTGATTGCTCCATTTTCACACTTATTTGCTGCTAGAGATCGATGCAATACATGTTTGTAAAGGTATCTAGAATTACTTATAATGGGACATTGTAAACTCAACTTGTAGACATTTTTAGTTATGAAATAAAACATTGTTTTAATGTTTCAAGTCCGAGATGGTTAACTATGCATGTGAATGTCTACTTTGCAACATAACTCTCTGTAAATAGCGTGACTGATACAAAATATCATAACAAAGTAGTTAAGGTAATAATTTGAGTAATTTGCTATTTTCAGGTCACTGTAATCTAACCAAAGATAACTAATTGTTAAAAGTAAACATTCCACTGTAACCACAAAAGGAATCCTTTGCACAAACATATAATTCACAGTCATTTTCGTGGGCTGTAAACAATTTGGAATGAGCATAAAATGGAACAAAAATCAAAGTGAGCATTTAGAAATGAAAAAGTGTTTGCTACAAAAGGTCAGTCCCTTTGCTTGGCAAACTATGTATAAAACCCTGGGAAAAAGCTGATCGCACAAGCAGCAAGGGGGTTTTTAAGCCAACAACCTCTTTGTTTCTTTAAACAGACATCGGAACCTATAACTGGATCCTGTCAAACAAACGACAGCAAAGAAAAAATAAAACTATTTAACAGCTGCTTAGAAGGAAAGTTGAGATATAAAGACATAAGAGCAGAGACCCTTTGCAGAAAAGGACTAGTGGCCTCAAGTGAAGTTATGGATTCCAGGCTGACTTTTGGGCATGGAATCAAAAATGTATTATTGTGTAGAATATGATGATTATTTTGCGAGTAGAGCACATATTCCAAGCTTAACTTAAGCTGCACAATTTGTCTCATGTCTTAATAAATTTCTACAATTTAGAAGATGATACATTATAAAAACCATGTCTATTAACATGAGTTCTGCATGAAGAAAGCAATACCAAATGAATTGTGAGCTTTGAAGAGTTTTTGTTTTTTATAGAGTTTATTCTTATTTATAACTTGTTTTTTTTAGCTTATGAATTTAACTGTTTGTTTTTACATAAAAAAAACACGTGCTAGAAAACTGGTTTAAAAGCTGAGACATCCTTATCTGATTGACTGTTTTACAAGGATCTTGATGACAGTCAAAATAGGAATTCAGAAGTGTGAGAAGTAAAAATATAGAAGTTAACAGCAGATGCAAGCACATTGGTTTATTTAGTTTGCCTGTGTTACTTAAAGGACCAGACACGTTTATTCTTGATTTTCTGCTTAGCAATATCTAATACATATTCCAAAAAAATGTGTTCACAACAGTATTTCCCAGTATATTCTAAACTTTAACTCTATTTTGTAGCTTATGAGGCTTTTCACTATTTATTAAACAAGGATCAGCAAATATATTGTCTCTTTGTAATTAAATAATGTACTGTTTCTGCATTTTTAGAAATAAAGTTGCACATAACGTTTCAGAATCTGAAAACATGGATTTTGATGGCCAATGGTTTCAAATAACATGGAAATAAAAAGGTTAACTATGTTTATTTTGCCACCCGTCACATTGTGCATTTTACACTTCAGGAATTATATTTTTCATCAGCTCAAAACTGAGGTTCTGTAGAATAGTTGTGAAATTGTATATGCTCCTATGCAATGTATTCACATATATAATTTAATCTATAAAAAAAAAAAAAAAAAGACTTGGCCACCAAGGTCTATCAATCCAAAAGAAAATGTGCATCAAACTAGTTTATCCAAATAGTAGTGGGCAAATATTGGATCCCCAGATGTTGTAGAACTGCAAACTTCATGATAATAATAACAAAGTATTTAACCAGGATAGGTACATTCAGATTACTCTGGTTTCCAATTACATCCTGGGTATGTTACCTTAGACCAACATCCAGGGGTTGTTACTATCAACCAATTTAATGGTACTCATTTTATCTACCTCGTAAGGATGAAGGGCTGAGTCAACCCTGCCTGGATTTGAACCTGCGACCCAAGGGTTAGAACAGATTCTGCTGACGCATTAGCCCACTGAGCTATTTCACCAATAAAGGTATCAAAGTAAGTCTGTATAGAGCCCGGGCCTTCGAAACACAAAGTCATAGTGGTTAACACAAAGTCGAAAAATGCCTTTCTTTACCACCATGATAGAGTGTAGATATCTGGGCCTTGCACGAGGTGAGATATGTTGTGTAAACCTGACTTGAGATAGGGCATGTGTTAGAGAAAGCATTGTGTAATTAATGATCATAATATTATGTAAAATTTTTGGTTCAATCTAAGTTTCGATATAATATGTATAAATATTACAAAGAAATTGTGCACTTTGCAAAAAAACTGTTCAGAATGCTGACATATTGCTAAATATATATTTCTGTGTGAAAGTGTTCTTGGAATTATCAAAACAGTTCCCAAGTGAGATTTAACAATCCGATATTTGTTCCAAATTACTCAAAAATCATCTAGTTCCTTACTTTAGTTCTTCTTAAATTAAAATGTATCAAACATTTGTCTAAAATAAACGTTTCTTCTCATAGTTAGAACTTTAGCTTTTCCCATGACATTATAATGTTCTGACCATTGGTTGAACATCAACAAAAAAGATATTAGCTCTTTTGAACCGTAACCTTCCCTAGGCACTTCTGCCACCTTTGCATACTTTCTCTCCAGCATCAGAGGTCATCAGGAGCTTGCATAAATACTGGAGTCAGTCCCTATGATTTATATTTATACTTATACTTGAAGCCAGAGCATTTTGTCAAGTAACCATAGCAATGAAAACAACAATAGAATTACATAAATAAGAAAGAAAACTGAAAAGTATGTGCTATTAATATTACTTGTTTAAAATATAAATAATCAAAACAAATTCATGTTGTTCCTTTTTTTGAACAAAACATTGATTTTCTTACTACTGGAAGAAGAGACATAGTGGAAAACATCCCCAAGTATTTTTATAGCTCCTGCTTTCTTTATAATGATTTTTATTATTGCCATATATATAGCACCCCCAGATTCCGTAGCGCTTTGCAATATTATGAGAGAGGGGATTTAATTATAAATAGGACAATTACAAGAAAACTTACAGGAACGATAGGTTGAAGAGGACCCTGCTCAAACGAGCTTACAGTCTATAGGAGGTGTGGTATAAAACACATTAGGACAGGAAATCAGATAAGGTGCTGCCCTCTAGGAGACAGCAAGAGACAGGTATGTGAGGTAGAGGTTACTCTGGGAGGCCATAAGCTTTCCTAAAGAGATGGGTTTTAAGGCACTTCTTAAACAATTGAAGACTATTGGAGAGTCTGATGGCGGTGAGGTGTAAGAGGACCGACTAGAGAGGAAGATCAGTCTGGTGGCAGCATTCATTACAGACTGTTATGGGGCAATACTGCTTTTGGGAAAACCAATTAGGAGAGGGTTACAATAATTCATGTGGGAAATAACTAGAGCATGGACAAGCTCCTTGGTAGCATCTTGCGTAAGAAAGGACCGGATGTGGGCTATGTTTTTCAAGATGGAATCTACAGGATTTGGCAACATACTGGATGTGAGGCTCAATGGTGAGTCCAGCATCAAGTATTATGCCAAGACAGGGTGCTTGCAAGGATGGACTTATGAGAATTAGTGATGTCCCGAACAGTTCGCCGGGAACCGTTCGCCAGCGAACATAGCGTGTTCGCGGTCGCGAACACGCGCGATGTTCGGTCCGCCCCCTATTCAGCATGGAGGTGGGAGGGTCTGGGAGGGAGGGTCTGCTGCTGATTGGCTGGAATGTGTCTGCTGACTGAGTGGTACAGGGTCAAAGTTTACTCAATGATGACGAATAGGGGGCGGACCGAACATCGCGCATGTTCGCGACCACGAACACGTTATGTTCGCCGGCGAACTGTTCTTGACAGCACTAATGTGAATACCACTAACTTGAAGGGAGAGCAAAAGAGGATGATCAGTATTAGGAGGAGGAAAGACAAGGAGCTCAGTTTTAGAGAGATTGTGTTTCAGAAAGTGGAAGGACATCCAGTCAGAGATGAAAGAAGGCAAGCAGTGACACGTTGCAGTATTGCAGGGGAGAGTTCCGGGGAGGAGAGATATATCTGGGTGTCATCAGCGTACAGGTGGTAGGGGAATCCGAATGAGGTAATAAGAGAGGCAGTATAAAGACAAAATAGAAGGGGACCAAGGACAGAGCCTTTGGGGACTTCAGTTGAGACAGGACGAGGGGAGGAGGGATCATTACAAATGGAGACACTGAATGAGCATAGTGAGAGGAAAACCATAAGAGGACAGAGTCACAGAGACCGAGTGATTGAAGAGTTTAAAAAAGAAGAACATGATCAACAGTGTCAAAAGCAGCAGAGAGGTTAAGAAGAATTAGTATAGAGTAGTGGCCTTTGAATTTGACTGTGATTAAGTCATTAGTTAGTGACTTTGATAAGAGCAGTCTCAGTAGAGTGGAGAGGGAGGAAGCCAGATTGAAGAGGGTCAAGGAGAGAGTTGGAATTGAGGAAGTGAGACATACAGGTAAAGACAAGTCTTTCCAGAAGCTTTGAGGAAAAAATTAGCAGGGATATGGGACGATAGCTAGAGGGGGAGGACAGGTCAAGGGATGTTTTTTTTCAGGATAGGTACTACAGTGGCATGTTTAAGGTCAGCAGGGACAATGCCAGAAGAGAGAGAGCAGTTGAAGATGTGTGTTAAGGAAGGCACAAGACAAGGGTAGAGAGATCTGATAAGGTGATCGAGCGGGCAAGTGGTGGGGCAAGAGGAAAGGAGAAGTGCAGCCACCTATTGTTCAGTAGCTATGGAGAAAGTCTGAAGGGTAGGAAAGCATGATCTATGTGTGGTTGAGAAACAGAATGGCAAGGTGGGAAGAATTCTTTCTTTAGCTGTTCAATCTTGTCGGTAAAGCAGCTGTCAGCTGCAAGGTTAGTTTGGGGATGGCCACAACAGGGCGAAGAAGAGAGTAAAGGGTGTCAAAGAGAGGCCTGGGATTGCGAGAACATGAACTAATGTTTGAGGAAAAGTATGACTGTTTGGTAAGGGCAAGGGCTGCACTGTATGAACACAATCTTTTTTCATGAACACTTACAGAGAAAGTGATGTCCTGATGTTTCAGAAATGTCACTAACTTAAACAATACTCTGCTAATCTTGTTACATGAAGAAATTGCAGTGAATAAAAACAATCCACAAGTTGTAAAAGCCACTACTTTTTTTTTCTCATAAGCTGCTACAATAATTTTCATCCATCTCCTGGCAAACTGACCAATGAGTTGCCAATTCCATTCTTCCCAACATTTCAAATGGACAAAGTGTAACGCTTTATTATTATTAGTGGTGTGAGCAAGTGAGGGCAAGGAGGGGGAGGGGAGGAATAGCCAGGGTTGGGGCTGTTCCGAGAAATTTCTGGTGACTTACTAATCACAATTTATGCAACTAAAATGTAATTTAGAAGAAGAATAATGTATAATGTTTCTTATTTACACAGATAATTTCTAAAGAACATTTATTGTAGTTTAAATACACATTATTGTGAGTTGTATTATTATAGCGCTCTGCAATACACTCAGACACACCAACAATATGAAGCTTCTAAAAAGAGGGACATTAGGATAGAATATAGGGACAGTGGGATTTGGGTCCAATAGTGACACTTGGGAGCTATGCAATTCCAAAATGTCTGGTTCTAAGAAATTGACATTATCAGGGTTATTCACAAAATCCAGGAATCCAAAGTGATTTTAAGGCCAAAACAGCCAAACTGAAAACAGAATTTCTCTAATTTGGCTATTTTGGCCTACATTTCAAATTCACCTTGAATTCTAGACAATTCTTACTTTCGTGAATATCCTTGTACGTCATTAATAATGTTTATTATTTCTATGATTTAGAGCAGACCTGCCACCTGCTAGTTTCTAATAAAGTCCATTTGTTTGTTAAAAATAATTACTGGTTTTATGTTTTGTTTTAGTGTGACTAAATTCAAATGTATCCTTAACCCATTAAGGACGGAGGCATTTGTACAAGTTCTGACCAAAAGCAAGCTTAAACATACCTAGAATTTGACTATATGTTTGTTCAACCATAATTCATCTCTTTCATATTCAGTCCACAGTTATTACATCATTACATTATTACATAATTTTGTTTAGGAGACACAGGACTTTCATTTCATGTCACATATATACACACACATATATATAGTTCAGGATGGTGCACGGCACTATGCCACCTGGTGGCCATGTTGCACTTAGCGTACAGTAACTTCATACCCCTGCATATTGAAATGTCATTTATAGCACATAATTTTGCTTAAATGACGGGTATGTGCATCGGGTATCAAGCACTATTTCTAAAGTCTTACATGGGAGATATACAACGGTATATGTTAAACTCTGTATTTGTCATTTGATCTCTGGATCTGCTTGAAGGAGTCAGAGACCTAGACAAAGTCAAGCGTATTGTGTCTCCTTCCATTGGTAAGGGCACGATACGTTACAAATCAAATGTGTCATTACTCAGATACATACGGCACTCATTCCACAAATACATAAAGGTATGCCGGGTACAACGGTACCGAGCAGACATCTTCTATACTACCACAACCTATTCCCACATGCGTTACAGTCTCCACACACCAAGCTTAGACTGACTTGGCTCATTGGATCCTACAGTATGGAGATGTACCAGTACAATTCTTACGTCATCAAGGTACTGGTAGGTGCCTATAGTGTATGCAACCAATACGATCGTGGGGGATTTTTCAGCAGTGGCATGTCAGTACGAACTCATATGTACCCAATGCCTTCCATTGTCATTTAACATCTGGGTTAGGCCTTCCCCTTAGCAGAATCTCAAACTACTGCAGAACACCAAACATACATTGTTCATACAGGTATTTGCTCCCGGTTCCTTAAACACTGATTAAGTATAAAGATTAATTCCATAGAGACGAGTGGGTATGGCCACCTAGGCATTTCTACCAGGCACCTTATGCCTTAGAGATAGAGGTCCTGCCAACACCCATCCTCCACGAAAGAGGTAATAGCGCCCATGGGCCAAATCATAGCTAGACGCCTCGCATGTTGCATAGCAAGGGAATCACTCATCACACCCCCTCCACAGTTCATATACTCATCCTTTCTAAGCCCACATCCAGCAGATCACCCACTCGCACCAACCATAGATAGAGCCGACCCAGCCACTTGGCAACTAGTAGGGACTCACCTGTCACCAGTCTAACGAATTGTTTCGCCACTTCGGCACTAGTTAAACAACTGTATACACCCTCAATAGGAACTTGGGATTCCTACATATATATATATATTTCAGTACGTCCCAAGTTCCAGAAGAAGGAGATGACATTCCTATTCCAAGTACTACAACTAGGACTGCCACCCCTACAAAAAAGAGGATTCCGGCAGTCCATCTTCAATTACATCGTGGACCATCCCACGAATCACAGCCGAATTACGCAAGGCAACATACCCTTTACACCTACTGCCCGCAAAGTAGAACTATGAAGGCTAATGCAAGCCAATACTAACAAATCAGACACGGGGGCAAGCATAAGTGGTACGAGCAATGCCAACCAGTATACCAGGATCGCCTCTATAGTAACATCCATGAGGCAGATAACCGATAGACTAGAGTGACTGAAAGCTCGTGGCTGTCCCCTCGTGACACCAGAAACCACTCACATCGATATTCTGGGCCCTCCCCATTCCCAACCGGTAATTCTAACACGCCCATCTTCATAGGCCCTCAAGTCATTACCCCAACCATATGGTACCGACAGACCCCAAAGGACATCATGGAGGGCATGAACGTTAATCTCGTACCGCGTATCATCGCCTCCCAGGATGGCACAGTACACCGCTCATACACCTAAGGCGGCATCTCAGTTGTCATTGGAGGCCAGAGACACAAGACTGGAAAGATTATTCATCAGTATGGTTATGGCCTTCCTGGTCTTGTGTCAGTACAGACACTACTGCATTCCACATGTCTCAACCTATATTCCGGGCAAATTGGGTCCTGTACATCTACCCTCAGGTCAGTTGACTAAGCAGGTATATAGTATATTTAGTCATCGCATTTCGGCACCTCTATCAGGTTCCCCGTGTAGACCATACAATGATCATATGTTACGCTGATGGTTACTGTTCAATATCAGTATGACCATATTTCAATTGTGGCTACGTTGTCATGACCAGTAACTTTCAACTGACCTACAACTTACAATAAACCACCAACCCTACCCAATTAAATTCCACTAAGACTTATGTTACCTCCCAGTACCACTGGAACTACATTGGGCCTCTCTCAACCTCTTATGCATAGTCCTCACACAAAGCCATCTATGGCCCTTTGGCAACGTAATTCAGTTAACCTTAGGGGACAAATACATCTTATTTTGCAACCCCTCATTTGGGCACTAAGTTCACATATCAGCCGGATAGGAATGTATGCATAAAGTGCAGCTATCTCACAGCTTTCTACCTGTAATACAACACGTCTTACAGTATTATACTTCTGCTATATCTGGCACTGTCCACATACGACCACACAGTAGCTCTCCTCACGACCCTTGCTACACGGACTACTCCTGGCCAAACGTACAGAAGGTAATAATTCCCTCATAACCACGTTCTCCTTACCTCTCATTGTACTTCTTCAGTCTAGCATATTGTCAATTTACAACGCTTGCAACATGCCACATACATTATGATTCATCCTGAGTTATGTGGGTCATTTAAGTTTTCCGGGGCCATCCTTACTACCCAGCCGCTATTGGAATTACATAGTCAATTCCAGACTGGACTATTCCCACATCACCGCTGCATATTAGACCAGTTCATATACATCATATTATACTGTCCTTCCCACTTTTCTGGCTAATTGACTGCTCGGGCAACCAAGGTACAAGTTACCGCATTAGCCATGCACGGGCAATACCTATCGTAGGGCCTTACCCAGCATCTAGGCTTTTAAGTAATTCCAGCTTACAGGGGCAACCATGAAATTAGCATACCACGGCCAAAGTCATTCACAACCACACTCGACATACGTTGCAAATGACTCACCATATGGCTACCACTATAACATACTGGCAGCCCCTCATTTGGGCTAGTACATACACCATAGGAGTTACAATTTTGACATAAGTTTGCAATTTTGCCATAACCTACCACAGCAGGCCTCTACACGTGGCCCTCACTAGACCATCACTCTCACGTTACATACGACCCACTGCGAGCAATCCACTATGACTGAATGCTCACCCACAGGGGGCAATTACATATGACCATGGTCACGTTAGACCACTTAAATCCTCCCTATACGACCCTTTCTCGGTATTTACAACTACAGTCACAGACACTTACGTGATCTCCAATATTAGTTCCTGCTGGTAAACTGGGAATGTCCCACATACTTCATACATATTTCAGGTTCTTCTAGTGGAAGGACGCTCAGCGGGAACTCACCAGGCACAATATATTTAGGTGTCTCTTCCCTATACATATATATATATGTCTTTAACTAGGGTCATCTACACATGTAGTCACCCCGATGCAGCGGCTTACACAGGGCTTGCTGCAATCTCAGGGGACAGTTGGCTATGGGGTTAGGTGGCCGGGGTAGAAAGCAGATCGAAAGGTTCCTTAAAGAACTCTGCACGCCTATCCATCGTAGCCACAGCAGCAACATGGGGTCAGTTATGGGCAAGCAGACTGTTTCAAGGTCTCTGACAATTTGTCAATTGGCCACGTCATAAACAAGTCCGGTCTAGTATCCCTTATTATGAATTCATCAGACGACTAACATAGGGGAAGCCTGTCACCAATTTTATCTGGTATGTTACCACGGACCAGGCATTTACATTACAGCTGATGACCAGTTATCTAGTCTTCAGGTTCAGGAGGTCCCTAACAACTACCTCACCAATAGCCATGATTGCTCCCCAGCTACAAGAATACCCATGGAATAAAAGAGTTGCTAAGTCACAGCAGGAATCCACATAGTTGGCCCTCAAAGAATACGCACGTTGGGGGGCTTTCGCCACTTTTGCCAAATCAAAATAAATGTCACACAACACTATTAAGTTATATCTCCCAGGCATTAAACACAGCATGTTCTCAGTTACAAACACCATTCTCAAAGCCGCCATATACTTGGCTTTTATGGTTTCCCACGACCAGAGAACTTACCATCACAGGGCAACACGATTCCAAGCATTGCCTACTGTGTTCTAACCTGTACAAATACAGGATCACTGCGTATTAACTTACCATCAACTAAGACCAGCCAGAGGGGTCACGAGGTACTTATTCAGTACTACCCCACCAACGACGCATACTGCAGCCGACACAGGAATTAAGGAATGCATTTGTGATATGTCATCGTAATACGCTAACTCCATGTCTTGTTTTTTGTAATAAACATCTTGGATTACACTATATTGGTATTAATTTTTGCCCACTTATTTACAGGCCTACCACACACGTTGGTTTCGGCACACCTCTACTGACTTTATTATTGTGATAAGTATACTCACTAGCTATTTCACACTATACTGAAATGGCCCCGAACACAAATTGGAAGGTGGGGCCTGAAGTTGTGGGAGGGGCTATGTCCCTTTAAAAGGGACTCTCCCTCCTACCTAACTTACCTACTCTTCCAGACGTACTTTTGGCCCATCCTCCTCTCCCTCTATTCAGTACTATTCAAGGTAGGCCCACTTATTTACAGGCCTACTACACACGTCGGTTTCGGCACACCTCTACTGACTTTTTTATTATTGTGATAAGTATACTCACTAGCTATTTTATACTATACTGAAATGGCTCAGAACACACACACACACACACACACACACACACACATATATATATATATATATATATATATATATATATATATAGTTTGTTTGTTTGCTTCTTTCCTTCACCTGTATAATATGAAATAATATTAAATAATATGTAGAAAATATATGTTTCATTGTTCTTTTCAAAAATGTTTTCCAGCTGTGGGGGACCTGCTGGCAGAGCTGTGGAAAGCTGATCCAGCCATGTGATTGTGATGTCACATGGCCCGGAAGGGCTGGATCTGCTCTTGGGGCACTGCTTGGGTTGTCAGGCAGTCCCCCCGACCAGGATCATTGTGGGCAGTGATCACATGGACATGATATGCCATCTTGCAGTGTTAAAGCCCACATTTTTTCAGGATGGCATTGCACATCCGCCATCCTTATGGGGTTAAAATATGCTTATTTGCTTATTTTTCTTTTTAACTTGGTGGACTGTAATTAAAGGATGATTATATATATATATTTCTTGCCAAGTCCATTAGATACCTATGCAAATGCAATGTGCGTATGCAGTTAAATCTGTCTGTCTATTACCTATTTTATATACACACATGCACTTTTATTTACTTATTAAAAATCCACACAATATATTCTAATTACAAATGTCCATTTTATATCATTTTATAAGAAAGTCGTTCTTTTATTTCTATGCTTCATTAACATTAAACAACATTTTGTACTCTTTAAATACATGCTCTTTCTCCCTTATAGTTCTTTCACAGTGATATGTAATCTTGTTTATTAACAAAAATTATCATTAGTTATTAATAATATGCTGACAGAGTTTCATTTTCTCAACATCACCCCATTTACTTAGAGTTTTAAAAACAGCTAATGACGAAAATATATATATATATATATTTTTCAAAGTTGTTTCCATAATTTATAAATCTTCATTATTTTCACACGTATGTTGCTGCTTTGAAAAAACAGCTAGATGTGTCATAGAACAGGAAGACATCTCATTAAAAGGTACTCACCCCTTTTTTCAACAGCTTCAATACACAATTTAACAAAATGTGGTACAGTTGTATTTTCACGTTTGCAGAGGGTCTCCAAATGACAACCAAATACTTGATCTACAAAACAAGATACAGTCATTTAATAAAAAATATATTTTGGTTGGAATAAGTAGACAGCAAGTTGAGAAGACTTGAGAGAACGTTTCCAAAATTTGAATGGAAAAAAATGGTAATATTTTCTACACAACTCAATTTAAGGTTTTACAGTTTTGACATTGCCGTTTTCTTTTTTTACATTTTGCCATTTATTTCTTACCTACCACCAGTCACTGTTTACTGAGTATACCACTTAATTATTTTCCATGCATTACAAATAGATATTTGCAGATGAGATACATTTTTAATACTAGATTTTTAAATTCCTTATTTATTAAAAAAAAGTATTTGAACAAAGTGTGTGAACTTTCTAACGAAAGTATAAGCATAGTAGAAAAGAAATGTATTATTTAACAACGGACACTCTTATGTTACAAAATGTATTCCTTTCCGTACGTCTGGATAAAGATACAAATAAAAACTATGAGAATGAAATGAGCAGCCAAAAAGTCAGTAGATGTATTTGATTAGTGTTGCTCAGGTAAAATATCTTTACTCACTAACACTATTATTGAAGGAGCTGGCATATCAGACTGACCTGACCCACAAGAGACTTCCAGAATCTAATCTCTAATCTTCTGTTTAGACTGCCCATTCTGCTATATTATCCCAATCCCTCTTTGGAGCTGCAACATTCCTTTCAGACTGTATTAACTCACCTAACATTATCATCAACAGGCACAATTTCGTACCCTGATATAATTTGTGTCCAGCTTGTATATTTTCTGTTAAAGCGGCACTGTCATTCTCACCAAAGGAACAGCTTAAGTCAGCTCCATTTCCTATGTACTCACCCTTCTCCGTGACACAGGAAATGGAGTTGACTTAAGCTCTTCCTTGTGTCAGAGATAGTCAGACGTAGGAAAAATACATAAGACGAAGTAGTCCCTACTTTGTCTTATGTTTTACAGAAAACTAGAATGGAAATAAAGAAAAGAAGAACAGATTCTGAGAGAGAAGGAGTAGAGGAAACAATAGGAGGAAGGTAAGTTCAGCATGACAGTCTAGTGTTCAATCCACGCACAAGGATTTTCCTCCAAGTCAATCACTGTCAATGGATACAGTTGGATTCTGCAGAACCATGCTGAATGCGTCAGAAAATTCCAGGTAGGTCAAATCTACTGAGACACCCTGATATGTACTGCTACTCACTTATTCACACAAGGCAATAAAGTTTGATATGATACGTCTTTCACCAAACCATCTGATTATGTTCTTGTAAACAATCTTTGTGTATCTTTAATACCCCCTCAAAAATGTCTCCATTGTAAACATTAAACTCACATTTCTTTAATTTCCTCTCTGAGTTTTTTACCCCTCTTAAAATATGAACACAATATCTACAGAAAATATATTTCATTTACTGAACCATTCTGAGAAGCCTACCTGTATGTATATTCCATCTTCCTTGTACTAGTGAGTTGGTTAATTTCTCTTGTTAATGTACTAATTATGCATAAACACCTCTTGCTTGCATGTCAAGATGTGGCAATACACGCTAATTAAACTAATATAAATCTCAGACACATCAGTGGCATTTATTCTTGTGGTGTGTCTAAATTAATGTTGTTCAATAAATCGTGTGTAGGTGAGAATCTGGTATATTCTGTTTTCTTTCTAATTTTAGCCCTATGACTTCCTGCATGAAAGATGTATAAATCTGCTATGTTTTTCCACCTGCTAATTATGTAATCGTATTTAAATAATGTATTGCAGTTTCGCATGAAATTATTTTTGCTGTAGTACTTTGGTTGGCATGTTGATCATCTAAAAATATAGCAGTGCATCAGGTGAGATCTCACCAATTTCCGATGAGTTTATTCACGTTCATTTCTCTTCGCCATATTTTGACAAATTAAAGAAAAGTGACTGTAATGTTAATTGCATTAGTTTCTATAAATATGTCAAATCATTTTAAGCAGCTATTGAATGCAAGTAGAACAGGGAGTGATATGTTTTCAAAGGGTTAGATCCTAAATGATACCATCATTCTCACCAAACAAGTTAATTCTTAGCATTCTAAAAATCTAATGGGTTCATATTAGACGGATCTGATTAATCAAAGCAAGGAATAAAGACAGAAAAATAGCTTCAATCTGCTCAATAGCCTGACGTGATGATTGTCTGATAAAATAAAGTTCTGTAATAATTATTTGATAATGGAGTAATGTTAGACACAATTAGACAGGAATTGTAAAGTTCTGATCTCATGATATTTTGTTTTGTGAATTAATGGTTTTTATATTGTTAGCTCATTATGAAATGAAACCGTATGTACTATAACTTTTGAGTGGGCAGCCAGTGTTACTTAAAATGTTCTATTCTAAGTGAATATCACGTTTGATTTGGCCAAATGTGTTCCACCACCTTCCCTATTCTGTTTACTTGTATGCTATTTTTCTTTTTATTTAAATCTCTCTTGGTTGTCTGTTGTTCTTTGACTAAAATCATTTTTCCCACTAGCCTTTTCTCTTATATTTCTCTCTAACTACCTCAAATATCTCAATCACTGCTCAACTGATTTTCCAACCCTCTTCCTGTATATATATTACATTTTAGTTTTTCTATTTTATCCTAACCTTACTGTTTTATCAGGAATCTGCTAACTTTTCCCTTACTCATTTTACTTTCTTTGTCCTCCCCATTTCCTTACCTGCAGATTCATTCCACACCTTCTCGTCCTACTGGTCTCTTTTATTTGACTTCCGATTTTACTTTTTTTTTAAATTCTTTATTTTTGTGGTGCATTGAATGGGTTCATACTCTCGTAATGCCACAACAGCAGTAACAAGAAAGGTGGAGAACATAGTTTTACATACATATGGCATAGATGATTACTGCACACATTTTTATAATAATGAGCATAGTTACAGGCTTATCTTCCGTGTCTAGAGTATATGCAAAAGTGTGTCACCGTTAGTGAACTAGACATAAAGGTATATGCTTGTGGTACATGTTAGATACTGAAGAGATATATTTGGACATACTAAGCTATGCAATTCTATGAGTTGTCTAGTTTAATGACGTTTAAGATTATATTAGATGTTATGTCACATAGGTGCAATACCTGAGTTACGCTATGCATTTTAAAGTAGTAAGGTATGCAGACGCTAGTATGCTCATTCGTATTCTGCGCTTGTAGTGGTAATTATACATTAAACAATCTCGCTTAAGAATGCAGGGAATAATAGATTTCTAAAGACATGCTAATTAAGCTGACAAGGTTAGTGCTCAGGGTTACAGAACGATTTATAAGTCAGCTTAGGAATAGGTATACCACCGTCCACCAGGGAGCTGCTCCCCCAATCGATATTGGCACAGGGGTCTAGAAGGTGAGAGAGCTGGAGGCAGAATAAAATGTCCCTCTGGAAGTGAGTGAAAGGTAGCCCTTCAGCCACCACGCTGTCGCTGTGCCAGGGTGCCCGGCTCGTTGCCAGACGCCGGGTGCCGCGCAAGATCTCCACCACTCGCATACCGCCATAAGGGATCCCCTCCACGGCGGAGGTAGAGGTGAGTGTTCTTCTGCTTCCCCTTTTGAAGCGTTATAGGTTGCGGGCTGCCGATGTGTCTGTAGTTTGCCTTGTGTTCCTGCCCTGAGGGTGAAGAAAGCGCTGGGTCCTCGCGTGGGGTCTCTGTGCGTTCAGTCGCGGTGGAGGTGAGTATGTAGTTGAGGTCTGAGGGTGCAGGCGGATGGCTGGTCAGGAGCCTATTCCAGTGAGTGTTATCTTCCCCTGCTCTGCTGTGTCGCCTCTGATCCTCACTACCTAGTGCACGAGGCAGTCAGTCGGCCGCCATCTTAGGGTGCCATGTCCAGGCCGCGATTCTCCGCAGGATGGGTAAGTGTGGTGAGGCGGAGCAGTGGTTTGCCATGGGGACCGGGATGACCCCCGCCGGTCCAAGGGGGGGGGACGGGGCAGCGGAGCGCCGACCAGAGAACTGGGAGAGCGGCCGTCTCACCCCAGCTCAAGCCTTCCTAGGCCGCAGACCTCCATCAGGTTACTTTGAATCCGGATCGGAACTTGAGGGGTATCCCCGTGTTCAGCGTCAGCTAGTGAGTCCTGTGGGTCCAAAGTTAGGGCTGTAGCTGTGATCGGATCGCCGTTAGCACCGATGTTCCGGTTCTGGTGCAGGAGCTCAGACGACATGCGTCTGATCCGGTCGGCGGTCAGGCCCCGCCCTCCCGATTTTACTTTTAATGAATGGGCCATCGCATTTCAAATTCCCCATTCCTATTAATGTTGACCAACACCTCCAAATATAATGACAGGGGAATGTTAAATCCTCTTACCACTAAGAAAGTCAAAAACCTATAAAGGAAATGTGTCAGGGAGACCCAAACCATGACCCGATAACTCTGGAGCAAAGCATGCCACAATAACACCATAGTACAGTGTCAGAATGATGATTAATACATCATACTCAAAGACTGAGCAAGTGTATATTCTCCTTTGAATAAAGCATATGTGGAAAATAAAATAGTTAAGTTCCTACCTCATACAATACCACCTAACAGTAGGTGAGCAGGAGGATTGTTTAATTTGCTTTTTCTAAAAATGTATTCTAATAATAATAATAATTAATATTATTATTTATATTAATCACTTTATGCTGCAATGTTTAGCTTTCATGTCTGTGGTTGGAAATATTAGCAAACCCCATGGACAACCTTGCAAAGTGTGCCCACTCAATCACAAGGCAGGGGAAGGTATAGAGTCACTTATATTTATATTATGGAGCCCAATGAACCATTTACCATATCAGTAAGTGAATTAGCCCATCAGCTCACCACATACGGAATGACATAAGAAAGGATATTTAACTAGCCCCCTCATTGCTACAACAGAGTTCTAGGGAACAAGTGCCATATAACTATGATCTACTTTGCTCTGGTTTTCTGGAAGCCCTGAGTCTTCCAGCATTATGGCATTTAGTTAGTTCATCTATTTAGATATAGACTGCCTGTGCCATAAATTACTGTAGCACTTCACTCCTCTGTGCCGCAACAATAACAGAGTTATTGGCAATGCTAAACAAGATGGCACATGGTGAGTTACTTAGCATTTTTTACTGGATTTACTGACCCTTCCCCAGTTTAGACTATCTCAGGAAACTCAATAAAGAAAAGATTGGTCAATTCTGAAGCAATTACTGTAGACACCAATGCAATATGTACAGCAACTGTTTAAAACTTCACCTGTTTGCACCTAAAACTTTCTCAGTTTTTCCTTCATAAATTTGGTATTATGTATGGAGAGCATTAATTTGGCCTCTGGAAAATTTCCAAATCCAGGTCATTTGATTGATTTCTACATGATTGTTTCACTTTTAGCTCTCTGTCATAACAGAAGCAATAACTGCATGCACAGTAACTCTGTAAAGAGGTTTTCAATAACTGCATTTCCACAACACACCCAGAATTCCGTGCAAAATATGCAAATAATCTCAAGCTGCGCAGTTTGCTATTTGGAACTCAGCTTGTTTCTTAAAAGCACAGGAAATGATCTTATGAAACCATTGTCTAAACAACTCTGTAGCTAAGAGAATCACTAGAAAATGTGGCCATTTAACAATACTGTTTGTGCTCATTATCATATTTACATTGCATTCTGGGTGCCTTTAGGAAGCATGGTCTTTCAAATGTGCTGTGTATAAGGTAAATATATTTTCTTTGCTGTGTAATATACAGGCAATGGTATTTTAATAGTTAGTAATAAAAAAATGCATATTTCTGTATTTCTACTAGTTTACTTGTAAATACAACAATTATTTAAGCTACTAACATATAGATCTAAGAACGATATCTTAGCTACAGCTCTATGTTTTTTTTTTTTCTTCATTATATTTGTTTTTCTTTAAAGGTTATTGACTTGATTGCAAACACCCCACATTTTGCTGTGTAATAATATGGCACAGACGTAGAAGTTACTGTAAATAGCAAACATTCATCTTCATGACTAATTGTGCCTTAGAACTAAAATGATGTATCAATCTATTTACTGCTGTTGCTAATTACTGTCATCGCAGCTAATTAGACAGACAGCTCTAGGTTGTAGTATCAACAATATGTAAGGTTGATTTCTACACAATATTTGCATATTAATTCCAAAAATGTTCATATATAGTGAAGGACCACAATGCTAGTTTTATAATGGCTATATGATAAAGTTAAACTCTCCTTAAGCATATATTTCCAAAATTGGAAATTGTGGATTCTTGTGGAGAAAATTACCCTCAAGAGATTAATTGGAATAGTAGGTAAATGTAACAGTTTTTCCAATTTTGATATTTTTGCATAGAATTTCCATTTTTTTTGAATCATCAATTATTTTGAATAGATTACTAATCCACTACAGATCTAATTCCTACAATGTCAGAGGACTGAGTGTCTTACTTACATATCCTCGTGACCATCAAAATGTTAACATGTATAACTTTTAAAAATATGCTTGATTATTCTTTAACAAAAATAGATACTCCTTTAGTGACTAGGTTGTGCAATTAATTAGTTTTCTTTATAATTCTTCCACGGAATTTTTATATTTATAGCTGGGAAATATATCTATTTTATACCTTATAATAAAATGTTACATTACAATCTCCCATATAAATCAGCATCCATGATATGCTTTTTACAAATATTCTAAATTTTCTCATGAAATCATATTCTGTTGGACTTCTGAAAGCTATTGTTCATCATTAAAATATTTATATAGATTCTAATGAAATGTAATTCATTAGCATCACTTACAATTCCCATGCAAAACCATTATTTCACAAGACTACGTTTCAACAAGGTTGCATTTTATGCCCATATTCAGCTTGATCGTTCATTTTGTTCATTTTGTCAGCTGTTATCAATTTAAAGTCAATGAAATTCCCACACTGTTCACTCAAACATATAAATGTAATACATTGGGGCATCTGTAAATGCTGTTTTCTGAGAAGGCTGCAAAAGAATGAAAACAGAATAATGCTTTGGCTATGTGGCTTCACTAGAAGACTCACAAAACACCAAAACACGTTCCATAGGATCAAAATCAAACTACACTCAGGATTGAGACTCTACTGTGAATTTATGGCAGACGTGTAATTTTGGGGACCAGTATTACAGATATTATGGAACTGGAGCAAGTGATGTGTGATGGGCTCCAAAAATAAAACCAACAGCCATTGGACATAGAATTGAATTCTTTTAGGAGCGAAAGGCATAGCAATTACTATGCCATAAGTGCAGTAAACCCATACTCTGCTGAGAGAATCCAGCCCATAGTAGTTAAAAAGTCTAAACTTATATGCACAAGGAATACATAGTAACATAGTTACTTAGTAACATAGCTGAAAAGATACTTGCGTCCATCAAGTTCAGCCTTCCTTACATATGTTTTTGCTGTTGATCCAAAAGAAGGCAAAAAACCTAGTGTAAAGCGCTTCCAATTTTGCAACAAACTAGGAAAAAATTCCTTCTTGACCCCAAAATAGCAGTCAGATGTCTCCTTGGATCAAGCAGCTATTACTCCACTAATTAGAAAGTATATACCTGTATGTTATGTTTTTGCAAGTATGTATCCAATTGCAGTTTAAACATCTGTATGGACTCTGATAAAACCACTGATAAAATGCAACAAGGGATATGATAGCATTATACTGTGAGACAGCAAGCCTCAACTGACAGTTCATAAAGTTATAAAGGTCATGGTAATGGTTAGAATTAGGGTCAATGTATTATTTTAGGGGAGCTTTGCAAGCAGGTCAGTATTTAGAAAGGGGGCAAATGTCATTATGCAACTGGCACCGCATCAAAGCTTGCATTTGTCATTGTAGTTGAATATTGGATCGTTATCAATGTTGGATCATTATTGGAAACTTCAGCCAAGGAAAAATCTAAAGAGTGAAGGAATTTTTGTGTTACAGTTTACTGTAGTGACACAGACCATGTAAATTGATCATATATATGTATGTTCTATAAACAGTGAATTGAACCCACTTGTGAACCCACATGCTGGAAAAGACAAAGCGTGTCTGGTTTCTATAACTGTAAAGATTGTGCAGTGATCGATATTAAACTTTCTAGCTTGTCATAAATTATTTTAAAATCTTTAACTTTGAAGTACTAATTCCCTCCTGGTCATATAACCCTACATTTATGGACAAATAAATGCATATATTTTGCATATCTACACAACCTCTATATAAATTATTAAGGGCAAACGCTTATAGGTATATATTTTTTTTATTTATATATTTCCTAAATTATTTTTGCTTACCATTTTTTATACTCAGACTTTTTGTACATAGTTACATACATATAAGGCATCAAAAGAAAGCCAAAATAATTTATTAAAAAGCAAAATGATGATAGAGAAACAATGATGGGGCAAACATAACAAAGTTGCATCAGTCACAAATGCAAAGATATTAGGAAAAGCAGAAAAAAAAGGTTGTTTTGTGAGAACTGAACACAATTCTGCAATAAATAGGAAGATAATATGGGCTCTATGAGTTAATTTCAATTTACATTGTTTTTAAAGTCAAAATGAAGGTTGACTCATGCACATGAGTGGGAGGGAAGGGGTTAGCTTTAGAGTCCCATGTTTCTATATATCAGGAAGTATAACTTTACTGAGAGGGTAGTGGATGCATGGAATAGTCTTCCAGCTAAAGTGGTAGAGGTTAACACAGTAAAGGAGTTTAAGCATGCGTGGGATAGGCATAAGGCTATCCTAACTATAAGATAAGGCCAGGGACTAATGAAAGTATTTAGAAAATTGGGCAGACTAGATGGGCTGAATGGTTCTTATCTGCCATCACATTCTATGTTTCTATGTTTCCTGTAACCAAGTGGTTAGCTTTAGAGATTTGAGATCTAGATAGAACATACAGAACAAAATAGCAGAGGTTACAAAAAGTCATACATTTTACATTACATTTTTTCTAAGTGGATTCCTGCCACAACGCATGGTCTAGTACAGGAGTAGGCAATATTTGGTACTCCAGGCGTTGTAGACTACACCTCCCTTAACGAATTGCCAGCATTGTGGCAGTTAAAGCATTATGGGGGATGTATTCCACAACATCTGGGGTACTAACGGTTGCCTACCCCTGGATGGACCCCACAGAAATAGTGTAGATAGCCTAGATAAATCAGAAAGATGAATCTTGCATAATTTCTACACCATACCATTTTTTGCTGATTATCAAATATATACCTTTAATAAGTCCTTTTTCTTGTAGAGTTTTCAGGGATGGTCTACGAGAAATAAACTTCTTTAATCTTGTCCTCACTCGATTTCTGTCACAGGTGTCTGACGCACTGTAGTTTAATTTAAATACTGCAAACAAACAAAATTTCATTTATTAGAATAATGTGTTTCATTAAAGATTAAATAACAGCTGTAGGATATTACCTCCATTGTTCCGTAGTAATTACTTGTTGAACAGAGTGATTATGCAGTGCAGTTTGCATGCAAAGTACCTGGCTTTATTTTGACAAGGATACACATATTTAGATTACGATTAAACATATCAAGGACAGCCTGTACCAAGAAATAAAACCATTGACAAACATGCAACTATTTTATCTGGGAACTATATTGTTCAAACTTTGTGTTTGTAATTACCTCAAATATCTCCACTCACATTCCCCTATGGCCCCGCAATAGCATTCATTCTACAGAGAAACTGATTTCACTGCCAGGGCTGAAATTATTATTGTATAAACAGTACCTCTGCATAGAAGCAGAGAAACACATTGTAGACTTCATGGAGAAATTGCTATTCAGTAAGCAAAGTCAATCCTTACACGACTAGCAGAATCCAGACCTTTATTTTGATATCTCTATAGAACGGCTAGTTACAACCATTTTTCCTCCTTCCAAACTCTATATTAAATATTTGAAAGCCAAACTACATGACTAGGAGAAATAGAAACTTGCAATGCCTTTTATAGTACAGATAGTGCACAAGCAATAGTCCACAAGCAAATAAAAGCTTAACACCAAGGCAGCATTTTTAGGAAGCTATATTCAGAGATATGCTATTGTGCTCCTTGTGAATAACTAGCATTTTATATTCATTTTGTTACATATGCTATATTTGTGTTTAAAGCTTAAAAATGCTAAATGTAATTTTTGTAACCCCCAAAAAAAACCCCCTTTTTGGTTAGCATCTGTATAAGGAATCTATTTTAACAAAACTGAATGGTCAACAAACTTTTGAAGAATTTCCCCCTACTTTTTTTTTCAGAAATCAGTAAAATTGCTTGATTTAATTGAATAACAGGCAGATGGTTTAATTAGAAGATCATGTACAACAGATAGTAATTTGTTTATATTGGACAAGTGAAAAGAGGTATCAACGCAGGTGTCACTTATAGGTTTAAGCAGAAGTGAGGCTCAATCTTCGCTCATCCATCCTGAGACCAGATATTAACATACATGATGTCAATGAAAGGCTAAATGAACTAAAGGCAGCTATCTCGCTACTACGTTTGCCTCCAAGATCCTTGAGATAGTTGTGTACCTGAGATTGACTAATTTCCTCAAATCCAACACTCTGCTTAACCCGTTTCAGTCTGGATTCTGCATGAGTAACTCTGTCGAAACTGCTCTGACCAAAGTATCCAATTATTAAATTGTTGCAAAATGTAGTGGTCACTATTCTATCCTAATTTTTGACATTGTTGATTATCACCACCTTTTTATCATTCTCCGTAATCTTGGTTTACAAGATACTGCTCTCTCCTGGTGTTCCTCCCACCTCTTTCAGAGTTTCTTTCTCTGGCTGTTCTCCACAAACCCGCTCTCTTGGTGTTCCGCAAGGTTCTGTCCTTGGTCCCCTACTGTTCTCGATCTGTGTATATTGTATGTTCTCCCCTAATTTTACATCACTGAGGAATATGATGGCGCTTTAGAAATTCCAGTAATAAATAAATACACTGCCTCCATTGGTAAAGGCTTCCAACATAATTTCTATGTGGATGACATGTAAATCTATCTGTACTCCCAACCTCTTGCCATCCCTCTTAACTCATGTGTCTGACTGCCTATCTGCTATTTCTAACTATACAACTGCTAATTTCCTTAAACCTAACCTGTCTAAAACAGAACTTATTGTCTTTCCTACCTCAGGTATTGCTCCTCCTGGGTCTCCCTCACTCCAAGTTAACGGCACTATCACCAGCTTTACCTCACAGGTACAATGTCTAGGTCTTCTCTTTGACACCAACCTTTCCTTCACTTCTCATGTCCAGTCGTTTGACAAATCCTGCTACTTTCATCTCAATAACATAGTGCTCATCTGCCCCTCTTTAACTCCAGACGCTGCTAAGGTGCTGGTCTATACCTATATCCTCTCTCGCCTTGACTACTGAAATCCGATTCTCAGTTGCCTTACATGCTCCCAACTTGCCCCATTATAGTCTATCATGAGGCTCATCTTCCTTTCCGACCGCATTTTCCAGGCCTCCCCCTTCTGTCAGTCCCTAAATTAGCTCCTTATAAGATATAGAGCTTAATTTAAAATTCAGGTACTTGCTTACAAAGTTCTACATAACACTGCAACCTACCTAATCTCCCTAATACACAACAGTCTCCATTCCTTCAAAAAAATTATTGAAAAAGCACTTCTTCTGAAAAGCATATCAATTAAACTGTTAATAGCTTTTCCTCCCTGAACCTTCCTCTGCTGCAACTGTCAACCAAACAAAACACTAAGCCCTCAGTGAAAACTATTCTAGCAACATGTAAGCTAGAGGAAGTAGGGGTAGGCTGTAAGCTGTAGGTCCAAGGCCACTAAAAACGGCCCCAGCTGACAGAAGGGAGCACAATGTATCTATTGATACATGGGTTTCCAAATGTAAGCAAATAACTATATGTGCCTTTTTTCTGTAGACTTTTCTATGGTGCCTCAAAAGTAAGACACCTGGAAAAAATATCTGTAAGGAGTGTCTTACCTGGTTTGGATCTTAAGGGGAGAAAAAATGTATTCAGGAGTGAAATATCCCCATAGAATAGCACATTGTTCACAATGTATTGCCCTGAATATATACATATACATATTTATTTATTTAAAATAAAATATTGTATATAGAATCTTTCATTTTATAGTAATCAATTACTACAGTGCAACTAGTCTAACTTAACTCATTAAAGTTAAACTTAACTCATTAATTTCCTGAGAGACAAGATGAAATATATCTTAACTGTACCAAGTTGCTTTTCATTTACACTAGCCAATTATTTCCTTGGTGTCATGGGGATGTTTATATTTGAAGCTTTGGATATATGACTTTATAATCCAAACTTCTAACGCAGTATGTGCCTTACTGCTATCATGGGAGCTCAACTAGCCAAATTGTTCATTTAAAGTAAATAAAAGATAACCAATTAAGTTAAGTAAACTCTAAACACATGCCTTTAATAATAACAGCAAACTTTGCTTCTCATTTCACTACTGATTTTAACAGGACCGTTTTCTTTTTTCCCATAACACCAGATGACCCCACACATACTTTCATAAACTTGTAATCACATAAAAAGGATGCTTTTTACTGGAAAATACATAACTTACTAATCCATTACTTTATAAAAAAAATATCTTTCCAGTTAAAATGACCACATGGTCACAGGAGATAGGCCTGACATTTTTTTTATCGTTCTAAATTTACAGGGAATCCTTAATATTTGCTTGTCACATAATCATTATAAATAATTTTTATGCAACATATAATACTGACATTATGAAAGAGATGGCCTGACAAACAAATTTAAATTTTGGAGCTGGTACATTCTGATTGTCTTTGATGACATTTAATCGATGTTAAAGACAAAGCATTATTTGGGACTTTAAGTTGTTCATGACAAAATAATCAAATGGCTAGGCGACCTTCAGGGCTCATCAAGAGGCTTAGAAATACATAAGAAACACTCAAGGAAACAAACAGAATGTGTATATTTTTTAAATACATTTTTGTTTAAAATTTTCTTGTAATTGAGTATAGATATTCTTGTCATGGAATTTATTGTTGACAATATAAATGATTCCTGCTGAATAGGAAGGTGGCATATTTGGCAAAATTTTGAGTGATGTTTAGATTGGACAAGCCTACATCAAAAAGATGTGAGGACATAAAACGGGTCTGATTTTCACACAATGCACATGGCTCTCAGAGGGTATGACATACACTCCATTCCCCATCTTTTGAATACTCAGATTGTCTTTTTTGTCAGGTTCCCAGAGACAGACACTTGGATCCTTTTTAACACTCACGTGCCAGGGAAAGACTGTGTGGTATGCGTGGAGGCTTGTGGGCTAGTCCATTGTCCAGAGACTATGGGTCTCTTTGATTTGGACTTGAATGAACCTCAGGCCATGGTCCCAGGTCATGTGTACATATATAAATTCTGCCCTGGCAAGTAGACATTTACCTCTAGTTAGTGTGCCACTGATCCGGAAGGCTTGCAATGGCGAGTAAGTTTTTCATTTTTCTAATAATGTAGGACTTGAGATTTTGTGTCCTGCTGAGGTTATCTACTACAATTTGATTTCATGTCTTATATTTAGGACAATAAACTGTGTGTGACTGAGCCATAGTTAAACTATATTAAGTGTTCATTTGGGTGTGCAATAAACTCCTGTTTAATTTTGCTAGCTGCAGGAAGTCACCTCCATTGCTCTATCAGAGGTTTTAAGGTCAGTTTAAACAAGATCCCTGCCTTCCAATGCAAATAAATAAAAGACCAAAGAGTAGACTGCATTGTCTGTCTCTGTTTAAGTGAGTATTATAGTTCCATGTAAAGTATCTGCATCGGTGTCTTTGGAAATGGGGGGAATAGCTGCTACTAGTCTAAAGTGATTTTGATGAAAAACCGCCTGCTAGGAAGGTATTGTTTTTGGACGGACACTGCGACTATGATTCTAGGTGGTAAGAAGTGATGAACAGCTTTCCTCTTTGTGTCATGAAGAGGCTAGCACAGGTGTGGGTACAGGTGCAAACCAATCCCTCTACTAGAGAAGAAAATATTAACCCATCAATTAGGCAGGTAGCCTTCAGGTAAAATCTGGCAAGTAGACAGGGAAGTTGATTTAATGAATTGTGCATTTAATAAGATTTTTACAAAGAGGATATTAACCAAAAATTGAGATCCATATTTGATTCGATCCAGCCTGAGTGACTTAATTGCCTTTGGCACCATGATACTTCCAATAGCTCATTGCTGTATGATTGTTTATACATACTGTGTTGTACACTGTCAGATTATCACCACTTTCTGAAATAATTTGGTGAATTTCACATATTACAGGTTACACATTTAACCAGTTATAAGAATTTGGTAGGACAATTAGTAGCCTGATCATGCTACTTGCCCCCAGCAAGAGAGGATTTAATGACCAATATTGATAAGATTTTCCAAACATATTTTGGTAGTATTACATTCTCTCCTTTTAAGATATGGTTTTGAAACTGCAACCCCAGAAGGATTTGCTTGTTTTTATATTTTTTTACTCTAATCAATGACACAGTCACTTCTATATTCTCTCATTCTAAATACTAATTGTAATAAATGTTATGTTTTATATCAAGTTCATCAGCTAACTTATGTTGGTAATCTTAAATATTTCAGATGTCTCAATCCCTTTTTCCCATTGATGGGTTTTGTACTGTGGCATATTTAGCTCAGCTGTCTTAGATATAAATTAAGAACCGAGTTTGGAAAAAAAACTTGGAGAAAAGGTCTCTTACAACCTTGGGCTTAAAGAAGCTCAATATAAAACATATTTAAAGCATATATGACTTAAACTGGAATATCCAGAAGTCCCTTGGAACCTTGTACACACTTGACAAATAGAGCATTTTTTTAAACACCCCATCTCTTAATTGCTCTTAATTGTAAAATGCTGAGTTTATTGTTCCACTGAAGATAAGAAGCCATCAGCTATAAATGTGCCTGCTTTTGCTTCTCGATATAATCCAAATTAAAACAAGAAATAACCAGTTTTGTTTTTTTATATACATTAGATTAGATTTTTTTTTTGGGGGGGGTGGGGGGGTTTCTGAGCAGGATTTTGTATTGTGAATCCCACAGTCCATAAACTTAGTGAACAGTTTCTTTCATTTCTCTCATTTCCTCTACTTAGTCATATTAAATCAATCAATATCTTAAATCAAAGCTATTGATCCATTTCATTAGAAAAAATATTAAGTACTTGAGATGAAAGTGACATTCATTCCATTTAAGAAAAGTCTGCAAACGTTTTTGCACTAGATCACATTCTGTATAAAACTGAACATTAGGCAGATTTATCACTTGTTCTTCGATGATGTCTCAGGGGACAATAAAGACCTTCTTATGACTTTTATTCCGTCCCCCCCAAAAAATAAAACATTTATATATAATCCCATGGGTTTACCTATAATTAATTCTTACTAGGGTACTTTTTAGTACTTTTAACATGTGTTGAAAGCATTGGTTGTAGAAGAACTATCTATTAACGACTTTCTGAACTGTAACAATGAATATTGACAGAGCTTGTCAGACTAAAGTACTATTGATTGTTTCACATCATGTGTATAGCAAAACCAATTTCTTTCAAGTGCTTCTTCCTAACTGAAATACATTATAACAGGCTTCCTATCAGTTTATCATAACAGCCAAAGTGATACAATATAATGCATTATAAAAAAAGGCTCACAGTGAATAAATGAATCTACAATCTGAAAAGAGGAAATACCCTTGCCTACTGTCAGCGCGTTCTATGTTATGGTATATATTAAATCCGTACACAGATTTTATAAAAAAAATTCAGAAAAATAATAATAAAATGTGTTTCACAATTAAAGAAACATTCCAAAAACCTGAAGCAGAAAAGTGTCTTCTATTTTTTTCATTTTACAAAAAGCAAAAAAAAAAAAATTAACCACCTGCCTGTCAATTAGACAACCAGTCCTGTTACTTGGTTAACTCAGTGGAGCATGACTCAAGAAATTGCCCAGAACATCTGTCTTGCAAAGACTTCTTTGAGCTGTTTTGGGAAGTCTGTGAAAGGACAGCCACATTAAGTTTGGGCTGGGGAAGAAGGGGAGGGTTTGCAAAGGCTGCAAACAAGGGATCTGCAGCTTTTGCAATTTGGTTTCATATATTCTTAATTATTAAAAAATGCACAATTAAATGCCGGAATGTTTTCATTCATCTACAGGAGTATTTTTTTGTAGTTTGTGAAATGTAAATACAAAACCAATCTCGAAATGCTAATTATATTTTTTCTTTTAGAAATAGTATGCATATTGTTATGTAATTGGTGATAACAGATTGATAGCATTTTGTTATGTCATTAAACACAGAAGCAGATTTTACATTCTTTGTTATATAGACAAAGACAATTTTATTTTCCATTGTGTAAACTATAGGTTATTTTAGAAAAAAAAGACAAATGTGGTACACTGAACTAGAAAAACGTGTAAAAAGAACAATAATTCTTCCAGAAGGCCAATTATTTTACTGTAATACGACAATCTAATGGTTTAAGTGCTTAGCATTGTCATTATACCAGTGAAAGATTGGACACCTGCAACCTTATGAATATTAACCCAATGAACTCTAGAAATCAATTGAAGAACATTGTTTGAAATTCCAAGTAAAAGCAATTCCTCAATGCAGTCACACTTTGAAAATATGCAATATTTCAGTGTGTGAAATACATGCTTGTAGTGTTTTTAAAAAACTATTTTAATATTTAGAAGTGATAATTAAAGGTGCAGTTTCACCTATATTTATGAATATAACACTTTGATGACTAAATTTAGTATTAAGAACATTTTGTATTACTTTTAAAGGCCCAAGCCCAGTCCAGAAAAATGGCTTAATGACAATCAACCAGCAAATTCTGCAGTAAATATAAATCATTGCATAGTCGAGATAACTATTAATTATTGGAGTTGGCTGTTTAACAATAGCCGGAAAGTTCCAACTAGACAGCTTTAGGTAAGTTGAAAATAAAATTCAGTAGAATTATTTAGCCTGGCCAGAAGTCAATGGAGATAAATGCTTAAGACTTCAGCTCCCTTCTCTGCTATTAATACAACCAACATTACTGCATGTGCGATCAATCAAAATCGTTCAATTCATATTGCAAAAGCATCCTTACCTTAGATAATGCAGTCGGGCAACCAGAAACGGCCACCCCCCCCAAAATAAAAATACAAATTGACCATCAAAATCTCTTGTTGTCATATATAGGTAGAGGTATGGTTACTGCAGTACCAAAAAAGAAACATTTATATTGCACAAGCTCATTCTGTAAAGCATGCACCTCCTACTGTTTCCCAACAGGGAAATACAGAACAAAAAAACTACCATGAGGGCATCGCTATAAGAGGCAAAGTGCACACAAAAGTGCTAACAGAATTTATATGAAGGACACAATAATATACAAATGTCTCAGGTTGACTCTTTATCTGCTACCCTCATTTTTTATTTTATTTTTGTACTCTTCAAATTGTGGCTTTTCTTCACAGACTGACAAATAAAAATGTTGAAGACACTCTCCAGCACCTTTATCAGCGAGTGTCAAGAAGACAATTTCGATGTCACAAAAAGACCATTTCAATGAGTCTTCACTTCAGTGTATGATGGAAAAACTGCACATTTCCCAACAAAGAATCTACCATATAATTGTAGAATGTATCTGCAAAGACAATAAACACACCGAGGAAAACACTAGTGAGTTTTTGTAGAGGTCCATAATATATTGACGCTCACAAGAACCTTTACGATAGATTTATTGATCTCCTCATTTATATATTTTTAGAATAGTCTGATATACACTCTTAAACATTTGATTCTACCTAATTATAAATAAATGCTCATTGTAGTTATTTTTTTTAATTGATCTAATTGTTAAGTGCATAAGATAGAAGATGCTACAATACATTATGGTTAGATGACAAGAAGGATGAAGTAAAATGAGTATATTAATAAGCTATCCAATAAAGGTTTTAAAAATTAAATGAATAATTCAATCATTACCGTATTTGACCAGGAAAGGTAGATAAAAGGTCTAGCTTATTTACAAAGATATATTTTACATGTCTCAGAATGATGAAAAAAGTAGATGAAAGGACTTGACTTTGTCTGGAAATTAAACCAATGACTATTTCATGGTTTCTTTCCAATAGATGGGTCATCTTCAAATGAAGGTGACTTTTTTGGACAAATGTTGCTTATGGGCTGGATTTTACTTTAATGTGAGGGAAATGCCTGATTGTGTCATCATATTTAAGTTTATTAACATTCTTTTTCAGGTGAAGTAGAATTCAGTTCATACAAGGAAAGAAAATATATGTGAAGAGGGTTATCAAACAAAATAGCTGTTTTGAAATTTCAAATGTCACTTTGCATTACAAAAGACAATTTATCCATTTGAAGTTTCAATAGCTACTTCAAAAATCTCCAATTAGCATTCTCAAAATAAATGACTATCCGATGCTTTTCAAACTTGTACATGTTTACTGTTCTGGACTGCTACGCATCATTTATGATATTCTGGGGAAATGTATCCTAAATTTTTTTTAAAAATCATAAAATTGTAATCACTCTTAAATCACGTCTGCTTCTTGTTTTGGGCTTAGTTAATTTCAAGTAAAATAATCAATAGGCCCATAACGTGGTCCACACCTGCTTTACTACATGGGAGGCCACGTTTATGAAAATGTTGTATAGGACATTAGCGATCAGTTTATATGAATTTTGTCATTTTAATAATATTAACAATATTAGAAGCTCCTCTTTTCTCTTGCATGGAGTTGAGCACCACCCTAGCAGCTTACTGCTCTTTCACAACAGTTTTATTGAAAATAATTATAAAAGTCAAATTTACTTAACTTTGCAAGTAAAATAAAAAAAATATAGAAAAGAAAAGAAAGGAAAATATAGAGTATTATCCAAAGCAAAACAGAATTCATATACATTCCTGGAAACACATTTGGAGTAAAAGCTATGAAGGTGAAGCTCTGATTAAATCAGGAGCAGGGACCTACAAAATTAAAAATGCCTATCACTTTTATCCCTGACAAAAGACCACAATAAAAATGTAAAGAAAAAAGAACAAACATTGGATTATTGATAAAAGAAAATGAGTAATTTCAACAGATAAACTATTGCCTATATACCATAATAATGTATATTTTTTAAAAAAAATCTAAAACAAATTAGTTCTGAATAAACTTTGTCTATGCTATGTTATCATAGTGAAAAGAAAAGACAAGGACAAATTGAATAAATGGGAGCAAGAGGAGGAATGCGGAAAAGGGTAAAATGAGGGGTTAACATTATTGAATTAAAAGAAGTTACCAACAGCATTTGCCTAGTAGCAATTAAGGTAAACATATTTAGAAATCAGGAGACTCCAGCTATGACATGTAAGAAAACCATAGAAAAACCAAAGCATCCAGGGATCACCTGAGTGTGAGTTCAAGCTGGGGATGGAGAAGGAGTTTATTTGCATATTATGGTAGAGAAAATATGATGACTATTTGATGGCTCTGTGGAGATTCGGTGCCATCAGAAAAAAAACTGCCTGTGTTTTACTAGATCAAGATCTACTTTGATCCTGAAATAGAGCCAAGATGATGGCTCTTTGAAATATGAGTCGGTAGCTCTTACCAATACATTATGGCAAATGCTGAATGGTTATATACTATATGTAAAATGTTATTTTCAAAAGAGGAATAACTGGATTTATTGTGTTATCCATGATCAGAAGAGAAAATAAATGAATCTAAGTATTTTAGTATTTTAGTGTAAAAGTTAAAACCACTGTATTTTAGTGTAAAAGTTAAAACCACATGTTGAAAGCAATGAAATCAGAGTTTGGTGAATGTTCCCCAGTGGGTCAGTAGATGATTCAAATCTTTGAGCTTTCACTTGTTATTTAAAACATGATTTAAAAGCACCATGTAAAACCTGATGTTATTTTGCCTTTTTGTACTTATGCTACATTCATTATATGTGTTAATAGGGATATTACTGCTGCCAAAATAATGATACATCATCCAAGCAAAAATGTTAATATTTCACATTACATAATATATTTGTCATTCACATCATTAAAAAGAATTGATCAGAAATATTAGGAAAACAAGAAATGCAATTGGTTTTTAATTTAAATAATCTTGTCCCTTGCGGTCTTAATATTGATTTTGATCTTTTTATTGTAATATTTATACTCATTATTTTGAACTAATTTTTTTCATTATATAATTTTATTATTATTCATTTTTATCTTTCCGTTATACAGTCATTGCTTTTATATTTACAATATCGTTTTTGTTACCTGTTATCTTTTTATACAGAAAAATAGAAGGAAAGGTAATTGCGCAATTTTACCCAAATTTTGTAGATAATCTCTAGGCTCCGTGAATACAGAAAACCAACATAGGGTAATACATTTTGATACTAAGTAATGTAAGTGAGAGACTTAGAAAAACTCACAATCTTTAGAGCATTTCTGAGTTTGCTCTAAACTATGAAGGCAGGATACATCAATCAGATGTGCAGGTATCTGTACTTGGTCCCCTCAGGAGGTGTTTGCAGTCCTCTGTAGAATAAATCAGGAACCAGGTAACCAGATGAAATTAAAGTAAAATACTTTTATTGAAAATAAAAGGATAGTAAAATACTAAGTAGCACAACGCGTTTCGACCCAATGCAATGGGTCTTCCTCAGGTGCATATATAGTTACAACTGCATCAGTGGGCATTTATATATGGCAAACAATTTAACAAACAATTACAGGTGTGTGACAATAATCCCTCCTTATTTTCCTTATATGGAGTGTTTCCGGTTTGTTTCTGCCTCCTCCAATATGTCCGTTGTTGTCTTTCATTGCTGTATATTCATCTTGATCTTTTCAACATGGTCGTGCGTACCGGCTAATTCCGATACGTCATTTCCGGTTTTTCGTCATTGCCGAAAATCGTCATTTCCGGTTTCGTCATTTAGGCGCCATTTTTGGCAGCCAGACATGGCCGTGTTTTTTCATGTCTGCAATTCATCAAGGAAGGAGGGGGCAAGTCCGAGCAGCTCCATAATAATATTAAGTCCATGTGGGAGCCATATTGGAAAAGGGAAAACATAAGGGCAATAAGAAATAACACAATAAAAGATAGACAATTAATTAAAATATAGACTAAAAAGGTTCGAATATTAAAATACTATATTTGTCAATAAAAGGTAACATATGTATTCATTATACATAAAAAACATGATGTTGGGTTAAAACACACTATATAATTTTAATCTAATAAAAATACATATTATAATATGGGACCTATCTCGAAATCAATGTTCATCCCTTTGGGGCATAATGTTTGCAGCTCAATTTGCATCTCAAATTGATTTTATTATCAAAGGAATACAGATGATTTTAACCAATAATTGTTTTTGGGTTTGATGGCGATTTTTATTTGCAAACTCGAGGCACTACCATGGGGACCAGGTTTGCCCCTAGTTATGCTAATTTGTTTATGTCCCATTGGGAAAATTCATTCATATACCAGGGACATAGCTGGGGAGCAAACCTGGTCCTATATAGGCGATACATAGATGATATTTTTATTATTTGGAAAGGGTCTGAAGCAGATTTTAATTTATTTTTTAAGTATCTTAATCTTAATGAGTGGGGGATTAAATTTACTAAAAATGTAAGCCCAGAGATTATTGATTTTTTAGATTTGAATATCCACATTTCGGAACAACATTTTAAAACCCGAACTTTTTTCAAACAAGTGGATGTAAATAGTTTTATAGAATAGTTTTATTGTCACTATGACACATGGCTTCAGAATATCCCCAAGGGCCAATTTTTAAGGATAAAAAGAAATTGCTCAGACCAATCTGATTTTATCACACAGTCATCAATTTGAAAAAAAAAAACAGTTTTTACAGAAAGGCTACTGTGAAAAGAATCTTCAGAAAGACATAGATAATATAAAAGATCTAGACAGGCCACAACTATTAAACTATAAAAAGAGAAATCAAAATATACAAGCGGAACAAATCCCATTGATTTTTAACTATTGTAGTAATATTGGGACATTAAAAAGAATTATAAACAAAAATTTGAATATTTTAAAACAAGACCATGATATCCATAATTTTATTGGTGATAACCCTAAGTTCATTTTTAGAGGGGCAAAAAAATTTAAACAGATTTTAACATCCAACTACGTAGAAAAACAAAAAGAGAGTAGCAATTTTCTAACAAATTGGACGAAAACAGTGAAGGGATTCCAGCATTGTGGTAATTGCTACGCTTGCAAAAATACAAATGTAAGCACTAAAAAGAAAGATGATTTTATCTCTAACATAACTAAAACAAGGTTCAACATCACTAGTTTTATCACATGTGACTCTAGTAATGTTATATATTTGCTACAATGTACATGTGGATTGCAGTACATAGGAAAAACGTCTAGACCCCTCAAAACTAGAATATATGAACATGTTAGAAACATAAAGAATGGTTTTATATATCACAGTGTGTCCAATTACTTTTTAGTTAAACATAATTCGAATCCTAGAGATTTAGAATTTATAGCAATCCAACAAGTCCAAACCCATTGGAGAGGGGGGAATACAGCACTTAATCTGAGTAAAAAAGAATCTAGTTGGATTTTTGAGCTGCAAACATTATGCCCCAAAGGGATGAACATTGATTTCAAGATAGGTCCCATATTATAATATGTATTTTTATTAGATTAAAATTATATAGTGTGTTTTAACCCAACATCATGTTTTTATGTAGAATGAATACATATGTTACCTTTTATTGACAAATATAGTATTTTAATATTCAAACCTTTTTAGTCTATATTTTAATTAATTTTCTATCTTTTATTGTGTTATTTCTTATTGCCCTTATGTTTTCCCTTTTCCAATATGGCTCCCACATGGACTTAATATTATTATGGAGCTGCTCGGACTTGCCCCCTCCTTCCTTGATGAATTGCAGACATGAAAAAACACGCCCATGTCCGGCTGCCGAAAATGGCGCCTAAATGACGAAACCGGAAATGACGATTTACGGCAATGATGAAAAAACGGAAATGACGTATCAGAATTAGCCAGTACGCACGACCATGTTGAAAAGGTCAAGACGAATATACAGCAATGAAAGACAACAACGGACATATTGGAGGAGGCAGAAACAAACCGGAAACACTCCATATAAGGAGAATAAGGAGGGATTATTGTCACACACCTGTAATTGCTTGTTAAATTGTTTGCCATATATAAATGCCCACTGATGCAGTTGTAACTATATATGCACCTGAGGAAGACCCATTGCATTGGGTCGAAACGCGTTGTGCTACTTAGTATTTCACTATCCTTTTATTTTCAATAAAAGTATTTTACTTTAATTTCATCTGGTTACCTGGTTCCTGATTTATTCTACAGA
This sequence comes from Pelobates fuscus, assembly GCF_036172605.1. NCBI lineage: Eukaryota > Metazoa > Chordata > Amphibia > Anura > Pelobatidae > Pelobates > Pelobates fuscus. The sequence continues at coordinate 23,780,240 of NC_086324.1, read as the reverse complement.
GGACTGCAAACACCTCCTGAGGGGACCAAGTACAGATACCTGCACATCTGATTGATGTATCCTGCCTTCATAGTTTAGAGCAAACTCAGAAATGCTCTAAAGATTGTGAGTTTTTCTAAGTCTCTCACTTACATTACTTAGTATCAAAATGTATTACCCTATGTTGGTTTTCTGTATTCACAGGGCCTAGATATTATCTACAAAATCTGGGTAAAATTGCGCAATTACCTTTCCTTCTATTTTCTTGTATATGTAAGTGCTACAAAGTGACTGTACACTGAGGTGTTTTTGCTGCATGCTACAATATTTCTGTTAATTAGCGCGACCCTTTTCCTTTTTCTTTTTTGTGTCTCTTTTTATACACGGCATGTCTTTTATTCTTTTCATGTCGAATCTCCCTTTTACTTATTGTATTTATATTCCATAATATCAATGTTGGCTTGTTTTGACTGATATCTGTGCACTTCCCTTCCTATATGTTGTTTTAGCATTTACTTTCCCTTTTCCCCCCCTTGCCATTCAGTTTACATAAATTTGTGTGACTAGGGTGTAATTATGTTCGATTCTTGCCTGTCACACTGTTTCAGGCGATCCATTATTCCTCAGCCCTTGTTTTTAATTCCCTCCACTTCATTGTCTCTCATATTTTAATTAATTAATTAATTAATTAATTAATTTTTAATAGGCCCTACTGTGGCTCCTGGCATTGGTGCCATTGTGATGGATTTACATTTTACTCTTTTATTAATCCTATTTTACCTAAGAACCCTCATTATGGTTAAATTTTACCTACCTCATTCCCTCGGATGTGTATTAAATTCCCAAATTGCTTTTTAACAAGTGCTACACAGTTATCACGTGGTCGCAACTATGGCGCCATCTTGAATTTTAAAAAAAAACATTGTTTCTACACTTTCATCTGTTTTTAAGTCTAGTTCTCCCCTATCTTTTGTGTACTGATGTCAACATATTGTTTATATATGTATTACTGTTAGTTACTATAATTGATTATGATATCATGTGAGCGTTAAATTTGAAATTGTGCTCCCTAAATATACTGTATATATACTGTGTATGTCCAGGTATATGTAACACTTTGAGAAAGCCTAGGTAAAAGAAGAACAACTACCACAACAAGAGGGTATAGTCTTAAATTAGAGAGGCAAAGGTTTAAAAACAATATCAGGAAGTATTACTTTACTGAGAGGGTAGTGGATACATGGAATAGCCTTCCAGCTGAAGTGGTATAGGTTAACACAGTGAAGGAGTTTAAGCATGCGTGGGATAGGCATGAGGCTATTCTAGCTATAAGACAAGGTCAGGGACTAATGAAAGTATTTGGAAAATTGGGCAGACTAGATGGGCTGAATGGTTCTTATCTGCCATCACATTCTATGTTTCTATGTTTCCTGTAACCAAATGGTTAGTTTTAGAGATTTGAGATCTAGATAGAACATACAGAACAAAATAGCAGAGGTTAAAAAAGTCATACATTTTACATTACATTTTTTCTAAGTGGATTCCTGCCACAACGCATGGTCTAGAACAGGAGTAGGCAATATTTGGTACTCCAGGAGTTGTAGACTACACAAGATAATGCCAGAGACTAACTAAAGTATTTAGAAAATTGGGCAGACTAGATGGGCCGAATGGTTCTTATCTGCCACCACATTCTATGTTACTATGTTTCTAGGCAAAATGCATCAGTGTTACTATTTCATTTGTTTCATTCACTTTTGTTCTTATTTTTATAATATAATCTTTTCAATAAATTAGTGAATTTTAAACAACATCCATCGACCATACTGAATATCTTTTGGAGTCTGTACACCTATTGCTTTGGTTGGTAACATGCCACCTGGGCCTTGAGGATTAAGTAAAACTTCTATTTTGCTTCCATTTTACCTCTCCAATAGTTGCCTACATATCAGAGTGAGCACTATGTTTTTCTTTCTGTTTTTATCTACATGTAACTTCACTAGACCATCAGATAGGTAACAAGATTCTTAAGTGATTGTGCCACTTTACGCTATATTCTGGGAGCAGTTTGCAGGCTCCACACATTGTGAGTGCATTTCTACATATTTATTTTACCTCACTGACCAAATATGCTTTACTAGATTTCGGCTTATTCTGTGCTTATTTTGCATACTCCCTGGAGCATTTGCCATCAGACTAAAGACTATCCCATATACCCCAGGAGGGGCTTGTAATGTACAGGCATGGCAAAGTACTTAAGCTCTACATACTGTAAGTGCATGTCCTCCCCCCCCCCACTTGCATAAGAGCACTATATTCCCATTGTATTTTCTCTTTATATTTCATTACATATTTATCAATATCTGAGAGGTACTACTCTCTCTTTCTATTTAATTAAAAAGGATTTATGTTACCTTTATTTAAAATACTCTACTTACGTTATCCATGGCATTCAAATTTAAGGAATATGTTGAAGAATCTATGATAACATATGTGTAGACATTAACTGTGGGAGAAAATGCTTACCTAAGGTATAGTGTCATGACAATGTTAGTTGATATATTATTGCTGACTTTATATAAGAAAATAAAATTACATAATTTTGACCATCATTTCAAATAAATGAGTGCAGTTTACATAAAATTAGAAACAATTATAGATATGTACAGTGCATATTAAATTTACTTTGAACTTAGGCATCTAAAATATAGTAGGACATGTAGAGTTAACATTTAATAAGGTGATTTTATAACATATATTTCATGGTCTCATTTCCAATGAAAGGTAGTGTCTCAATTTTTAAATACATTCCAATTCTCCAAATCAGCAGAGCTACCTAATGCCCACAGTTTCCTCCTCACAGCTGCTTCCCATCGTCATTAATTAAATTCAAATCACAGAAAAATAAACAGGCAAACTAACGCACCAAAAATGAACTCGTTCCAAAAACACAAAATAAAATCTCTTATTGAGGCATTTCTCAACGATGTGCGACGCATACACAAAGTGAATCCAATTCCACTAACAGCTATCCTCATTTTTGAGACAAATTCAAATGATCTTTTATGAATCATTGCAGGTGTTCCCATTACAAAACTAACTTTGTGTTCACCTGTTGTATAATATGCTTAAAATATCAGCACAAAAAAGAATGCTGCTTGCTCTTCCCCAGATAAATTAGAGAGTACAGTGACACATTGTCCTTGAAAGATAATATGTAACAAAATTTACATTTGTTTCTGTGCTGTACTCTTGTTGTTATTTGTCGTTTTATTCAAGGGACGTATTCATTGTGACTAAATTGTACCACATTATGGAAATCGATGAATAAGTAGCAATCATCTAAAGATGCATGAATAGAACTTTTTGCTTGACATGCACGTGTTTTGTAGAGATCCACTAAGAAGATGTATTTAGTAACTGCTACAGAGAAAGATATATAAACGTTTGTTTAATTCATCATTTTCACATATCAGATTGCACTCTCCCAAAGCATTCGGAAATGTTTAATATTCAAAGCGATTAAGATAGTCTTGTGCCCAGAATGTGTATCTGGCCGGTAAATTAAGTGCACTAAAGGGTACTTACTAATGGAACATTTTGCAACTGATTCCCGAACAGGTGACTAAATTGCGTTTTTAATTCACCTCTTTTGAGATGGTTTATTTACAAAAGAAACATCTCATGTAAAATTAATCACAAAATGTGTAAAAAAAAAGGTGTTTTTTTTCCCCATATTTTACTTATCATGATTTATTTGTAGGATAAGAAATTCCAAAAGTATTAATTAAAAGATATTAGGGCTGTAGGCTTGACTGAAAGTAAAACTACAGATATGAATTCAAAAAGGAAATGCTAACAAAGTTAGTTTATTCATGAATTCTAAAATGCCGCACTCATATTTAACCACTTAGTGACCTTTTTTTAATTTTCTTACCGTTAAGGACCAGGACTGTTTTTACATTTCTGCAGTGTTTAGCTGTAATTTTACTCTTACTCATTTACTGTACCCACACATATTATATCCAGCTTTTCTCGCCATTAAATGGTCTTTCTAAGATACCATTATTTTCATCATATCAGATAATTTACTATAAAAAAAATTGTAAAACATACTTTTTCTAACTATGACTCCCAAAATCTGTTACACATCTACAACCGCCAAAAAACACCCATGCTAAATAGTTTCTAATTTTTGTCCTGAGTTTACAAATACCCAGTGTTAACATGTTCTTAGCCTTTTTTGCAAGTTATATGGCTATAAGTACAAGTAGGACATTGCTGTTTAAAAATATATATTTTTCTAAATGCATCAATAGGGACATGGTAACACTGTTATCTGTCATAAATCTCTGAATCACACCTCAAATGTACATATATTTTTAAAGTAGACAACCAAGAGTATTCAATATGGAGTACACAAACACTGGCCAAAGTTAGCATTTATATTTGTTTGTGTGTTAAAAATGCAAATAAATTATGAACGCTAATTTTGGCCAGTGTTTGTGAGGAAGTGGCTACTAAAAATACTGAACATACCCCATTTGCCATAGCTTGGGTTGTCTTCTTTTGCAAATGGTATGCCATCATGGGGGTAAAACATAATATTGCCAAACAACTGTTTGGTACATATGTTTGTAATAGACATTTGCTTTCTTTTTTGCTGGAATAAATAATGCTATTTTAATGATAGGTTATTGTTTAATACTGTTAGATAATCATGTAAATATTTTCTGAAAATCATATTTTTATAATTATTTAAATATGTTCTAGCTCATTCATTAACATGTATTAGTTAGAGCAGTATATATTATAATGTTAAGTACTAGTTTAGTAGGTTCCAAGTGTCAGCAGTTTTTAGTTGATCAACAACTAAATAATAATTTGTTTTCTAAAAACGAATACCCTTCAGAAACTAAAATAAGCATATACCTTATATGCCATTAGCCATGCAAAAATGCTGGCAACTGATGACCAACGGTGACATTGACCTCCTGTGCCATCCATGACCCTCAGTCAAGTTTCCAGGACATCCCTCACCCCTACCCATCTCAAGCCAGGAGAAGTGACATCACTGGAGGAGGACTGCAGGGAACATTTGCCCTCGGCATGTCATCTCCAGTAACCTTTTCCTTTTTTGTTTTTTCTTTGTTTTTTCTTTTACATACAGGAACCATGTAAGAAAAAGTTACTACAACCAAAAACAGTGTTTCAATGTTTTTTTTTGGTAAATTTGATATTCTACCATTTCTAAGTAAAGTGACTTTTTATAGATTTTTTTTTGTTAATTATTTTTACTGACAATTATGACTTTAGGAAATGGGTTGATCTGTAAACTTTGAAGCTATGTCTCTAAAAATAAATGTATCAGGAAGGTGTCGGAAGAGGAAAAAAAATAAAATTAGATCAATAGTTGCACTTAAAACATATCTGGTCAAACAGCTGTTTTCTGTTTGGCACTGATATTAATGAGATGTTAATTGCTTCATTGTTTCTCCTGTATAGTTGATGCATAACCATGACTACTTGGATCCTCTCATTTAGCTCCTCATCGTAAGACCCAATGCACCACCCTAATAAGTTGGATGGTGTTCTATTACCATGAACAGCACTGTAGTTTCATTTTCTCTGATATATGGTCATATTTTGGTCAGCCTTTAAACAGACCAATATCTTAAACTATTCTCTAAATTTCAATAAATTAGGTTCTAGGTAGATGTTCAATGTAGGTTAGTTTCAAAGTATGGTGTGATTACTACAAAAGCTGTATCTTCTTTGGAAACCAATCTTGAGTAAAGTAGCAACATCAGGATATAAATCTCTGTACTCCGCAGTATAATTTGCAACAAGCCATAGGCTCATGCAATACTATTATCACTGCCATTACAGCTCTTTGAATGAGGACTGCTGGTTTAAATCGCATTTGACAGGCAACTGGTAACATACGTGTTCTTTCACGTTTTTTTTTTGTAAGATACCTGTCTTTTCTCACGTATCCACTTTAAAGTTTTTATCATAAGCAGTTGTCTAATTATCATCTTCAGTTAATGTACATTTATATAGAGATAGGACAGTGGTTTTAGCAAATAACAGATTGGTAAGATAAGATAGGAATACAGGGACCACATTTCTATGTAAAGAATAAAAAGGTAGCCACCCCCACATTTATCCTCACCTTTAGGATTGATATTCTTTCTACCATACAATGGAGTATTTGCTAACAAGACTAATTTTCCCATTGATTAATGAGTCTAGAATCATGTCTCCATGCAGAGTGACTTCAACAACAAACATTATAACCTTAAATTCCTAAATAGTCATTTATAGCTTCAGTAAACCAAGAAATGAGATCCTTGTCACCAGGAATGGATACAATCTAACTTTCAGAAGGAAAAACAGGAGATATGTAGCACTTTTTCCATCCCACGGGAATTCCTGCAAGTGAGAACATTTTCCTTCAAATACAGCTAATCCACTAAACATTCTCATAGTAAAGAAATTAGCAAAAATATGAACTTTCAAAAGGTGCTCCATTTGTCAAGTTTAAATCATTTCTTAATGCTGTAGATGAGATTAATCAACTTTTACTCATTACAAACAAAATACTGTTAATCCAAAAAGATATTTAAAGTTTTACTACAATACACATTTTTTACCATATATATTTATTAGAAAGATATATATTATATATCATATGATTTTTTTTATATATATATATATATATATATATATATATATATATATATATATATATATGTATTCTTTTGTATTTATCAAATTGTTGGGATTAGCCAGCGAACTTAAAAAAATTGTAAAAAAATATTAGCAAAAATATTGAACAGTTATTTTTTAGATTAGCTATTTTAGTCCAACATAGTTAAAATAACATTCCATGGGCAATTGCTGACAATTTCTGGTTTATTGAATATCCACGTGCACTATTCAAGCAGGTATGTAGAAAGAATAGCTATTTTTGACTTTTTTTTAATGTTATATCTGATAATTCCTAAACAATAAGCATTTTATCAGCATGATATTGATTATCAATGAGAATAAATATCCCTATCAAATATATGTTGAAAGAAATTATTTTGTGCTTTTGATACCTTTTTGTGAGATGTCTAGTAAACTATAGGACAATTTATATCAACAATAGCTGTTTATTCTTTAAATGTGGTTACTTTCTTTACAACAAAGAATAAATGTTTATAAAAACCACATTTGTGAGCAGTTCCTTGAACTCATGCCTTTCAGTGCTGTTTTGAACAATTCTTCGGAGACTTTCAGATAGACATTTTGTATTATATCATGCCCAGGGGATAACTATATGATCATCTTAACAAGGGCTTTTTCAGTCTCGACTGAATAAATATGCATTTTATGTTATTAATCTTCAAACAACTGCAATCTATTTTACCCAGGACTTTTAACGCAAAGAGAACAAAACAAATAATACCAATCTTTAGAGGAAAAGGGCTATACGAAAGGACCTGAGGTGAGTCTTTCAAAGCAAACAGTCCTTAAATGATGTGCAAATGATTTCTGCACTGTAGCATGATTTAAAAAAAGAAAAAAGTTGATTACGCAACTGAAACGGTAACCTGCTTAAAAATCCATTCTTTGAATATAAAATCAAATGTTGGTGGAACAGATAGATATCATAAAAGAACCAAATACTATTTTCCTGGTTGATCAAAAGATGGAAATTCTTAGGATTACATGTTAAATTCTAAAACTGCTTTGTGGTTGAATTAAAAAGCACAGGTGTCCTTGAATACTGACCTGGCAGATATCAGAGTAAGAAGTATAGTTATATTATGTGAAATTGTAAACTTTCCTTCGTTAGTGGGAGACATTATATAGAAAAGAGAAACAATGCGTTGCATTAAAGGGACATTATAGTCACCAGAACCACAACAGCTTAATGTAGTGGTTTTGGTGTCTATAGCATGTCCCTGCAGCTTTTTCAATGTAAACACTGCCTTTTCAGAGAAAAAGTAACAGCCTGGTAACAGCACTAGTGGCAGTCACTCAGAAGGCCACTAGAGGTGCTTCTTACATTCATTGTCTCCAAGCTCTGCATGGAGATGCTAAATGCTCCCCATAGAGATACATTGTATTGAATCAATGCATCTCTTTGGAAAGATGTTGATTAGAGCAGAGCACCGTGCTTAATAGCCTCCCTATGCATTCCTATGGGATCATCAAGATCATTGTGATGATCAAGATAGATCATCTTCGCCATAGAGGTACCTAGTGTACCTTTAATGTTATATATCGCTTTTCTAGTGAAAGTACATACAGAAAATAAATGAAGAGAATAACCAGAAAGAGGAAAAATTCATAAAGTTGGTATAATAGATCATACTAAGATGTACCTTCATAAGCATCAAGAGTGTCTACTGTAAATTGAGAATATAGACAAAGACAGGGCAGATTGTATCAGTTTATGGCAATAACCATGCAGAAGGAGATTATGAGATAATGCCTTACACAGAAAAGTATTATTAATTATTATTAGTGGCATGTATAATATGCCAGCTTATTCCACAGAGCTTTACTATAGTAATGTGAGGATATAACAGCACATAAGAAGCAGACTATAACAAATACTAAGAAAAAAGAAGAAGGTATTGAGGACCCTGCTCAAATGGTCTTTCTACCTGGTCCAAGAGGGAGGAGGTTGACTGCTAGGGAGAAGATTGCCCAAGAAGGAGCAACTTTACGTAGATCATATGTAGACTTCTAGACTGATATAAAATTACTAGAATTGCATCACTGATGATATAAAAGATGTCTAAATGTTTAGATATTATATATTGATGTTCTTTAAAAAAAACCAAAAAAAACAGCTGAATGTAAAGAAGGGAAATATCGTGCTAATGGTCATGGTCATGCAATAGGAGAGTTACTAAGGAATGTTCCACCAATACTTTCGACTTTTAACTTTAACCATGTGCACCCAACCCACAGCTATTCATATGTTGTGATCTAAAACGTCTATCAATCTCAGTGAATGACTTTTTAGAATGATGATCGCAAGCTGACCAGTGATAATCCTGAATAAGTACAGCTATATCAAATCTACCCATTAACTGCAAAGCGATTGTGCAACATTCATTCAAACTGAAAGTATTAAACAATTATATAATAATATGATAGTATATTCATACGTATTGCTTACGCTACACTCAGCCAAAGACAAAATCAATAACAACATGATTTTTAGAATAATGACTTTGAGTGAAATGACGACTAAGACTATTGCTGCGTTCCTGACTCTGCTGTAAAAATGGTTCGATATGATGGGATTATAAACAAAATCTGTAACAATCGTGCCTAAGAGGTTTTTAAGAAAGATAGTGGAATATTTCATGCATTATGCTGATTTGCATGCCAATGCTCAGAATGGTCTGTGGGCTCACACAGCTGTGTTTTGAAGTGTGTTTGAAAGAACAGAATGGAAGTTCTATGTGCAAGCGTTCTGCATGAGCATCGAAGCTTTGTTTAGTAAACGAAATTGGGAAGTAAAATTTTAGCCTCCTTTGTGCACGAGACGTAGAGAATACGCCTACATTACTTACTTGGCTGCATTATCTTAATAATATGAGCTTCTTTACATACGGCACATACAATATATATTAGTGTGCTGGATTGGAGAATAGCGGAAGCTACGAGTATATTCATTTGTCGATTTGCATACTCAAACCCAGACTGAGCTTTGATGCCACACAGCTGTGATATGACTGCACTAAATTTAACATCTGCTAGCAAAATAAAAGCCCATGGAAATAAAAGAAATTAGATACCTCTATCAATTTGACTTCTGCATTAAATATTTTCTATTCTCTACCAATGTAATAAAAATGCATACCTAGTATTCTTCCTAAGCCTGTCTACCTTTTTATTGAGTTACCATCATTGCATTCCTACGAAATTGGCAGTTTGAGTCACTTTATGATATTTAATATCAATGTTGGAACATTTAGAGTTAAAACAAGTTTTTAAATTGTACTGCAGATTATTATTTATAGTTCAAAGTCACCACCCCACAGAAAACCAATGTCAAGTACTTTCCCACCGAACAGAGCCTCGAAAGACTAAGTGTCTAGCTTCCTGTCAGTCCTTATTCAAAAATATGCTGAACCTACATTATGTGATATTATTAGCTTAGAAAACATTAGGACCTGCCAGGGGTGCATTTGATAGATCTGTCATCTTGTATAAAAAGTAAGATTTTTTAAAACCTAGTACCGAGAACAGTATTTTCATATACCAAACCATCCTAACTCGGGCTCCTTCTCGACAGATTCAAGACATTTTCTTGTCCAGATTATCACTTAAATAACTGTTATGTTATTAGAAAATGTGTTTTACTTTGAGCATGCTGTTATATCAGTAATATGTAGTGTATACATGCTTCATGACCATCCACTATTTATATACAGGTATGATTTATTTGTTTATATACTGATCTTAATAGAAATCATTTACACATATTCACCATGGTAACACATTCATTGACCATCTCAGTTACACAATCTTAGTTTAGGTGACAAGGATTAAACTTGTGAACGGTGAGATAGTTCATTTTGTCTGACCCATTTTTTTTGGGGGGGGGTCAGTTCAGCTCAGCAGAATTTCAGTGATGAAAAACTGATTTGGAAAACGATTCACATAAAACAAAAGGGCCCATAAATGGGGTAAGCAATGTACTGAAAAACATATTATATATATATTGTGTATATATTTTGTAATATACTGATAGGAACATCCTTCCACTGTTTCGTTGACAAATCAGGAAATAGAGGAAAAACAATGTAAAAAAATATCTATATTTATATATTATATATTTATTAAATATACAAGTACATATTTTTACTGCTCCTCCTTTTTTTCTCTCTATTGGTCACTTTTCACTTGATTTGTGAATAAAATCAACATTTATTGATGGTCCCCTAGCCCTCTGTCATCCTTTTCCCCATCAATCAATTAGTTTTTGGACTGAATTCAGAATCACACATTAAAACGAACATGCTCGGCCATTGCGTGTATCATTTAGTTTGTAATTTGTCAACATTTCAGTTTAGGAGTTTGAACGTTCACCCAAATTCTGATAAATTCCAAATCTTGAAGTCTAATAAGAAATTTACACACTATTTAGATCTATGCATGACAAATACAATACATGCTTTCAAATGCAAGATCCACTCTGTTCGGTGCTTAAATAGACATAATGCATTGTGGGTGGAAGAGGTATCCATGAGAGTTTCTCTTCCGTATTATTGGGCAATTAGGGTTAGAAACCAAGTATTCAAACACCAACTATTTTGGACCTGAATGCCTTTTTACTCTATTACTGTTATAAACTGGGGAACATATGAAATCGGGGTGGGGGGGGGGGGGGCAAAATATTGGTGCACAGATGTTTTAAATCTACAGCTTCCTTGATGCATTGTCATTCTAAAGGTATTCTAAAAGCATACAAAGCATCATGGGAGTTTTAGTTCTGCAACATTTGAGGATCTACCTTTTGGACACCCCGTTATAGATATTCTGCTGTTTTATTCCTTTGTCTGTTTATTCCACAACTATTCACAAGGAACACATTTACAAATTGCCTTGTTCGAAGACAAAATAATGTCGTTCGAAACTTGAAAGTAGACAGAACCAAGAAAAGGGCATAGACTGAATGATAGGTTGTTTGGTTGGTTTTAAAGTCACTCACTCTATCACTCAGCCTCAGAAGCTTAAATCTACCTGTCAAAGCTTGCACATTGAGAAAAAACTGCCAATTGCACTAATAAAAATGTTTCATATATATATATATATATTGTATTGTGGGGTCTCTTTGCTAAACAGAGAGTATAATGACCAAGCTGGTAACATTTATTACAAAATTACCACGCTGGAAAACAATTAAATTTCAGCACCTGTTATTTAAATATACTTCTTGGTTCCTACCAATCTGTTGGGAACATATTTATGCTGCAAATTGCCTGTCCCACTGCATCCCAATGTTGCTCTAGTGAATTAAGGTCTGGTAACTGTTGAGACCATTGGAGTATACTGAACTATTGCCCCCGTTTCCACTGAGCAGTATGGTTCCGGTCGGTATAGTCTGGTACGCTTTTTTGAGTGTTTCCATTATGAAAGTGGCCCATACAACTGAACCAATCCATGCCATTCCTGGGTCCCCTTCAGTTATAGGTTCATAGAAAATGGTATGGTATGGTTAGGGCTGAGCTACTGGCCTCACACTATACAATCCATTGATTGGAAAACATCAATGCTCACGACAAATGACACGTTAGGCATTTGGTCTAAACCCTGCATGCCCCCTGACGGTCCGACTTGCAGTGGAAACACTCACCTCAATAGGCTGGACCATTCTAACCCTTCCGACCCGTACCGACCCAAACCATACCGCTCAGTGGAAACAAGGCATAATTGTTGTATTCATGGAACCAAACAGGCACCTTATCCTCCTTGAAATTGCCAATTAAATATTTGTAAAATCTGGCCAAAAATAGAGGCATTAAGCATCTTCTGACGAGGGGTGTTGTTACTATAAAGCAGCAGAAGTATCTGCCTTAGGGACCTCCAGCACCAGGGAGCAAAATTCTCTTTGATGTCTGGGGTGGCTAATTATCAGTCATGAGCTACCAGTCAATCTCAGAGACCTAAGGGTAGATCATGAATAGAGCAGTGACAGAGGCAATTGCCACCTATGACAGAGTGTCCTTCAAACAAGAAGTTGAAATGGTGTGGCACTCTTGGGAAAAAGTTGTGTGAATCAATGCACCTCCTGGTACTCCATTGTAGAGGCTCACAACATCTCAATAGGTAGAACATAAAGCAAAACCCACAGGTTCAACAGGTAGAATGTAAGGTGCAATTTATTTAGAAAATGAACACAACAAAATATGATGTTTCGACCCAATGCCCTTACTCATGCACATGATTAAGGCCATTGGGCCAAAACATCGTATTTTGTTTGAGGCCATTGGGCCAAACATTTCTTATTCTGTTGTGATCACTGATGAAATAAATTGTACTTTGCATCCTACTGTTGAATCCCTGGATTTTGCTTTATATTTTCCCTAAAACAAACTCATGCTAGAAGTATGTGACCGTGGCCTCCCTGATTTTGCAGGCATATTGAGGGAGTAAAGGGAGATCACTGCATACTAAGGTCCCCTCTGGTATACTGTGTGTGTGGAGAGGAAAGATGTGTTATATCCTGCCTTTTATTGGCTCACACTGCATCCGGCAACATAATTTTAGCTTCACAGACAGGGTAGAGAAAATTAGAGCTCGCTGCCACAATCCCACTCTGGCATATTGCAGGGCAGAAGTAGAAATAGGGTCTGATAATATAGATCTATAAAGAGGCACTTGTGATGGTAGGGATCCATTATTTTATATAAAACAGACAGGGTTAGCTTTTAATAATATATATATATATATATATATATATATATATATATATATATATATATATACATATATATACATACACACAGATAGAGAAAGAGAGTTGAAGTCATCAGAGGATTCCTATGTTATCTCTGTATTCATAGTATAATCAGGTTTTTTTTTAATTAACAGAAAAAGAAATGACACAAAATAAGTAACAAATACATTTTGCCAATCTGTATAGTGCAACATATTGGGTTGTCACAGCCAATACTCCTTGGCTCTTGCAATATTTTGAAAAATGAGCCAAAACCCATAATACATTTCAGTGGTTGACAATATCTGATTTTACTGAAAAAATATTATGTATATTGGTATTTTTAATTGAATAAATCATATAAAGTTAAGTCAAAATATTAATCTTTATTCAATATTGTTTAATAATACTTTATTTCTTTGAAAGAGCCCCAGACATTATCAACAATACAGATTTGTAATTCTGAATATGAATAAACATGAATTAGAAAATAATATTTTTTTCTCCATTTTCTAACCCTTAAAGGCACAACATTATCTATAGTAGCCGACACTTAGATGGGTTCTGTGTGCCATTAGCTATGCACAAAAATATGCAATGCAGAAAAATCCCCACATCGTTGACCTTATTTTCTATAAACATTTGTACTGTCATGATTCATGATGTCATGATTCATACACGACTATTATTGTTCTCTCATCCTGTGGGCTGTTGGAATCAATGAAAAGAGAGATAAACATCTTATTTTGAATATTGCTTTATTTGTTTGCTTCACGGTGTTGTAAAGCACTCTTCAAACATATATAGAATCATAAAAATTAGCTACTTCCATGGTACGGTAAAAACTAGGATGTGATCTAATTCAAAAGGATAGTAGCTCATAAAGCAAGACACACCCATGTGTGGGGTCAAGGTAAAAAAATACGTGATGGTAACACTTTTCCTTCTATAAAGGGACAATCCACTGCCCAAATACAAACTAAATAAACATCATTGTTAGGAAATTATATCCCAAATGACAACAAGCATACATTTCATTATGCATTTTTTTTTAAATTGGGGTATATCTAAAAACAAAAAATGCAGAAGCGCTTGAGAATAATAAAATATATACAGTACAGCTGCACTACCCCAAAGTGACACTACGTGACACACAATAGAAAATAGTACCAAAAACGGAGCGCGCTATTAACTGCCAGAAATACAGTACTTCCAAGTATACAATCTGGAATAGATAATAAAAACATATAGTGATAACACTATCTGATAACACCAAAATAGAGATACAGGAGTGTGTCTGGGAAAGAACTCACATGTACCAGAGCCCTATCCCCCCTGGCTCTGGGTTTGAATAGCTCCACTTGAGAGGGATCTATTCCAGATTGTATACTTGGAAATACTGTACTTATTGCAGTTGATAGTGCACTCTGTTTTTGGTATTTTCTATTATATAACAGTTTGCAAAAAATATAGTTATCCTGCCTGCTGCCTGCTGATCCCACCCAGGCTTTCTGTGACTGTCCAATCACAGTCTTCCCGACACAGCTCAATGAGAAGTCTTTGCAAGGCAGGTGTTCTAAGCACTTGCTGCCACTGGAGTTTAGCTCAAATGAACTAATCAAACCAGGAAGTAACATGACCAGTTGTCTGCTTGAAAGCCAAGGGGGTGTAACCAGCGTCATTTATAAAAGTGTCAATTTCTATTGATATCCGCACTTTTGACAAGATGAAAAAAGAGGACACTACTCTTCACACATAGAGATTTTCATCAAACTAAAGTGCTCTAAGGGTCTGGAGATTTCTTTAAATAGAAATCAATTGGAACAAGGTGAGGTGTGATATATTAGTATATAAAAGTAATTTATGATAGGATATTTAAAAGGGAGCAATATGAAAAAAACATAACAACTATGGCTTCCTATAATAGCTATGCTATCAAGAGTTCACTGGCATTGTACCTTTGTCTGATATCGATCTTTTTAAGAATAATCTGAAATCAACTGGTTGGGTTTCCTGATGCATTGTTACTGTGGAATTAGCACTTCACACTATCAGTGTCAATTTCATCTAACGTGGATGGTGACGATTTGCTGAGTGATAAGGGCAGGTTAGCACAGAGATCTTGAACACCTTTCAGACTATTTGGTGTGATTATTATCCACCAATACAGTGCGGTTAAAAAAATAATAATCCAATTTAAAAATTTTTTTTATTTTTTATTTTTATTTTTTATTGCCAATATCTGCACAATAGCATATCAGTTAAAACAATAAAAATACAAATATGGCCCGATTATTTTCAATCAATAAATCTGACATATTTTTTAGTAAATATACTCAGTTAGATTAGCCCACCCATGAACAGATCAATGTAGCCTAGAAATAGAGTCTATATAGTGTTTGATAATTTTCTTTTGATATCTCTCTGAGTGGGTCTTGACACCACTTGTGTGATTTAGTCAATGTTTTCTTTTGTTAGCACATGGAGCTTGTTTAAATAATACAAATAATAAATATTTCTAAATTTTTCCATGTTCCATAATAAAAAATAACTTAACTATAAAATAACTAGCAATATTCCTAGTTATTGTTTCAAAAAAGAGTTAGCATTTTTTTTGGTAATATTGCATTTTTTTATGATTTCTCTAGATAATCTGCAATGGGTTTTGCATTTTTTAACCATCCTTATGAATTAGTATGTGTATGACCTATTCAACAGATTATTTTTCAAAACTGTTAAGGACCCAAAGATAGAAATATACAGATTAGCATCATAAATGAAACACTACTTTTTAAATTCACAATTAATACAAATCCTGATATTTCATTTAATGAGAAAAAAGTCTATAAACAATAGTATAATTTTGTTTTGCAAAGTCCGCTATACATCGAGTAAAGACATCCTGTAACTATAAAGCTAAATGTTAACAAGAAGATATTATTAATAGCAACAATACATGTACTCAATAAATAAAGAAAAAAATAAGTTTTTAAATGTAAAATAACAAACAAAATGGACAAAGAGGAAAGCTTGATTGCCCTTTATCTATTAAGGGTTAAAACAAACAAAACTATTAATTAGCTTATTATTTCATATAAAAAAATAAAACAGGCATGTGTTCAGCGATTGCTACGTGTGTAGGTTGTATAAAATCTGTGATGCTGTAAATTCGTATTTAGAAGTATCTTATTTTTTTTTTATTTTTGTGTAGGAAAACTGGACAATGAAAGGACCACCTGTTAACAGCTAACAATATTTCATTCGCATTTAAATGCCAAATTTTTAAAAGTCATTTTTGGCTCAGTTACGTTGTGGTACTGGCTAGGAAAATTGGTTTGATAGTAAAAGAAACAAATCAAAAAATAAATAAAATAATAATAATAATAACATCTCTATTTTTACACATAATACAATGTAATATTTTTAAGCTACATTTGTAATAAAATTGGTATACTACATTACTTGTAAACCCAAAATGAGCACAAACAATTTAACTTCAAACTTAAACTTTGATTTTTATGAAATTTGTCAAGAAAATTATCTTTTTTTCTGTGAACATTTATGTGCTTTAAAAAAAAAATGCTTGTGTTAATAATAATATGTACATTTATTGTTAAATGTATTGTGTAGACTAATTGCCCTGTGATTGTAGATGAGGTTGGAGAAACAGGAGCTCTCCAAGCCCTCTAACTGCTATAGCAAGCTGTAGTGACTATGGTGGCAGGAGCGACCTTGTGACCCCCCAGTGTAAGTAGTCAAATCATTAGAGAGGCAAATCATTTTATTATTAAACATAATATCAGGAAGTATTAATTTACTGAGAGGGTAGTGGATGCATGGAATAGCCTTCCAGCTGAAGTGGTAGAGGTTAACACTGTAAATGAGTTTAAGCATGCGTGGGATAGGCTTTCCTAGCTATAAGATAAGGCCAGAAACGGTTCTTATCTGCCGTCACATTCTATGTTTCTTCATTAGCTAATGGTTTGATTTTCTGGCCGGGTCTGCCGAGTGCTGCTCCATGTATCTCCTCTTCTGCTCTGTTGAGCCAATACTGGCTCTCATAGAAGTATTGACTCTCACCTACTTAACTGCTTACATGAGGAGGCTCCAGGGCACTCCAACCACCCTAACCACTACAGAGAGCTGAAATGTGCATGGTGTTTGGAATGCCCTCTCAACAAGTACACAGCCAGATGGTTCAATACTTTCCAGACTCTCAAATTACAAGATTGACAGCAGTTCTCAGCAGGACATTTTTCAGAAAAAAATGATTTGTTCATTTCAGCATACCTTTGTCCTAGTCATAGTAAATGTTCTGTATATCCGCAAGTGGGTGTATTTGTTTATTTGTCCTTGTTATTCTTATTCCTTTTTTGACTTCATCAAATCAGGTTATAACATTTCTCAGCTATCTATGTTTGCAACCATATTCTGTAAGCGGCAGTCTCTGAGGCCTTGATTGCTTTGGTGGGTGTAACATCCTGTCACTCATCTGTGGCCAAGTAGACCCTTTACACTGCATAATGGGCAGGCTCATCCACATGTAGACATCATCGTAGTTATGGTTCCGTAAAACCCATGACATTTGTCATATTTGCTTCCTTCATTATTTTTCATAAAAAATTGTATTTAAAGGGACACTGTAGTCACCAAAACAACTTTAGTTTAATGAAGCAGTGTTTGTGTATATATGATACCCCTGTGGTTTCTTTGCTTAATTCTCTGCCATTTTTTTATTAAATCAATTTTATTTCTGTCCATACAGCCCTAGCCATATATCCCCTGCATGAAAACATTTATCCGAATCCCCATATTTGTTTGCTAAGATAGGCGACATTAAGTAGCCTTGTAAAATGTAAAATGTAAAATTGTATATTTTTTTTGTGTGTGTTTGCTCTGTTCTCTGTTCTCTAATCTGTATTTTGTATCTTGTATATTTTGGTCTTTTAGACAGCACCGCTACTTAGAAATGCATGTTATCGGTGTGCACCCAATTCATAGCTAATGATGCACACATGAGGCTAATGCATCTCGTAATATATGTCTGTTCATTCTTGTAGTATATCTAGTAATCTGCATGTACACATGAGGTCATGAGCTTCCATACAGATGGGTATATTTTATTTTTTAAACTTAAAGTAGCCTGATTAACATTCTAACTATAATTACAGTCATAATAAAAAGGTAGCATGGGGCAATGTTCTAAAAGAGGAACAATCATCATTATAAGTAATTAAATAATGTTGCTAATTGTGTCACTTTCACACATTCTCTCAAGTTTCTCTTCATGTCTTCTGGACAGGACATATTTGAGGAGATGAATGAGGTTAGTAGTCCAGCCCCTATGACATTCATTTACTTTCCATTTGCCTTCAGATGTTTAGCTATTTATTTACATGATCTCAAATTCATACTATCATTTAGTTGAGATATTGTGCCTAAAATGTATTGATATACCGAATACGTACGCATTGACTTCCTTTGTTCACTCTTCTGGTCTTTCACTTCAGGTCCAACGTGTAATAATTCTGTGCTTGAACATTTTGGAATATTAATGCCCAGTGCTGAAAATCGTTGTTCTGATCCCTGAAATACAGATTTACACTTCATTTTATACACAATAGGAAAATAACAAGAGTAATTGTGATACTGAGATCAAGTGATGAAAAAAAAGTGACGAGGACTATATGTTTTGTGAAATGTTGGAACCTGTAGAGATGACCACATTTCATGATCTTTGTGATGGAGGCAGATTGTGAACAGGTATTGAGTAATTCAGTATTTCAGATATGTAAAGTGGAACTTTTTGAAATCCCCAATTATTATTATTTTTCAAATCATTCATTTTCTACCTTCAAGTAATAAATTGGCTTATTTAGCAATCTTTGAAAATTGTTTCATATAACAAGTTCTATTTTCATGGGCATATATAGAATAATACTTAGGATCAGCACTTGAACTAGTATAGCCCTAAAGTATGAGATTTTTAAAACAAATTCCTAAATCACAATACAACAATATAAGAACCTTTAGATAGTAAATTTGTCCTTAATGAGGTCAGTTGATCAGATTAAGAAGGGTATAATTTTAGTGCTTAGGAAATGTTTGCACAAATATTGGTAAATGTAGATTTTGTGCAATAATTAATTATATGCATTAAAAAATATACAATTTTTTTTTGCAAGAATGTTTAATTGATGTGCTGCATTTTAGCATATTAAAAGTATTTTTATTTTTTTATTTTTTTAAACTATGCACCATAAATGTTTTTTTTCCCTATGCTACACCCTTTCTACAAAAAATACTTCATTTTCAGTATACTTACATACACAGTTCAACCCCTGACAGCACTGGGTGAGCCAAGCAGCTTGCATTAGAAGAAGGTGACAGACAGGTAGACGCACACTATTTTTCACTATAGTGAGAATCCAAAGGAAATTCAAAGTGGATTTCGAAATAAAGCAGCACAGATAGAATCTTTATAAAATGCTCAGATTGATATTTTTGGAATTTCAGTGTTAAAATAGAGACTACTTTGTCTCAGTATTTTCTCTGCCAGCCAAAGCTTGACATTGGCGTAAACACCGCCGTGATGTTTGTCATTTCCCCCAGCCATAAACAGTGCTGGAAGCAGGGAAATTAAGCTTGTTCTACAGAAGATTCCTTGGACTCATGGGATCCTCCATAGATCTTAATGCAGTGTGTTCGAAAGTCCCCAAACAGTGATAGATCCACTTTGAAGGCTAAAATACCTAAAATGGAAACATTTTCATGTATGCTTCCAGTTTGGCTACTTTGGCCTTAAATTTGAAATTCACTTCGAATTTACTTTGAATCATCACATCAGTGAATAACTCTGACATAGTAAGAATATCTTTCCATGTCTGTTGTCTCTCTCTGTCTTCTACTTCATAATGGATTGAATGAAGCAGTTTTATTATACATCATTAATGAGCAGAGGACATCAGCCATATGGGTAAAAATTACTCCACAAGGACTGCCAACTGTATTACACATACATTGATCAGCCACTGCATTAAAACCACTGACAGGTGAAGTGAATAACCAAATAGCCACATAGTGATGGCTAGTCAATTGGGTCGCAGCATCTTTAAAAATGGCAAGTCTTGTGTGGTGTGTTCCCATTGTGCAGTGGTTAGTACTTACCAAAAGTGGGGCAAGGAAGGATAACTGGTAAACCGGTGTCATGGGCATCCAAGGCTCATTGATGCATGTGGGGAGCACGTGCAAGCCCACCTGAGTTGATCACACAGAAGAGCTACTGTAGATCAAATTGCTGAAAACATGTGCATCACAGTTTCCTGCGTAGGGTGGCTGCAAAGCAGCAGTCCAGTCATAGAGCCCATGATGACCCCTGTCCACCACCAAACGCACCTTTCATGGTAATATGAGCACCAGAACTAGACCATGGAGCAATGAAAGAAGATTTCTTAGTCTAATAACTCATGTTTTCTTTTAGATCAGGTGGATAGCATAATTTACCTGTGGAAGAGATGGCAGCAGGATGCACTATGGGAAGAAGGTAGGCCAGAGGAGGCAGTGTTATGCTATGGGCAATGTTCTGCTGGGAAACCTTGGGTCCTGGCATTCATGTGGATGTTACTTTGAGATATACCAACTACTGAGAGATTGATACAGACCACGTACACGCCTTCATGGCAATGGTGTTCTCTGAAGGCAGTGGCCTCTTTCAGAAGGATAATGCACCCTGCCACACTGCGAAAAAATTTCAGGAATGGTTTGAGGACCATAACAAAGAGTTTAAGATGTTGCCTTAATATTGTGGCTGATCAATGTAGAGTTAAAGGAATTTGTAGGGTTACATTTTTTTATGTGGGAGTGTCTTGAGCACAGCTAAGTTTTAGCCTAGTTATGCTTTTGGCTAGTCTAGCAAAGGCCAGTTATATAGTCTAGTTTCGTAACTGCAAGATTTTATTATAGTACATCATAAGCATTAAAGAAGAGAAGTGGATTTCAACACAGAATACCCAATTTAATTCTATATTAACTGCACAGACAGTGTTGAACTGTACAGCAACAATAATAAGTACACTGCGATAAAAACCAAGATTAGATTTTCGTGCAGGAAAAAGCACATGAAAAGAAGTCATAGAGTATTTTCAAATAAATGACTACATTTACCATGTGTTTATTTCTCATTCTTGCTGCAGTGGTAAGGGACTTGCTATTTATTTTCCATGTGACTAGCGTGAAACAATGGAAAATGCTAAAACAGTTTTTTTTTGGAATACTAAGATGCAAGATTAAACATGTTGTAATTGAGACAATTGGAACAATTGGTAATAAATTTACATTATTATACACGTGTTTCTATTTTAAATTCTCACAAAACAATTGCTGCTTAAGAATGTAAAGCATGATATTAAGGTAATATAAGGACTTTTAAAATTGTATTGCCAAAATTAAGATATTCTAACACAACCGCATATTTGTTGGCAAGGACAAGTAACCAAAGCACCAAAAAAGGTATTTGGCAAGTTAATATTAAAATTTATTCACTTATTGCATTGAGTGCTTGGATTTGTACTGTAGACTAGAGAATCTTAAACACTACAAACTTACATGAATATATTATATCGTATTGTGTGCTGGGGGCTAGTTACACCCTCAGCACAAGTGAGGTGGCAGCCGAGAACTCTATTCTAGGCTACCTCATGTCAATTTTATCATATTTTACATCTGTCATCAGTGCGCACTGCACACTACACTGCTGACAGATGGAAAAATCTTCCCACTCACTCTGAAATTGTAACCCTCTCACCTCCCATCCAATATATTTTGTTTTCTCTGCCCTCTACTTTTTTTCTTTACCTCTCTACCTCACTTTGTTGTCCTCCCCTAGTTGGCTAAGAGTGCTTCCATATTATCTGAGCTGGTTAAATGGTCTAATCAAAGGATTCTCTATGAGAAGTCTTTAACTAGACCTCCACGTGACTCCAATGATGAGCAGTGCTGGGAGCTTTGTCTGGCACTGGATTAAGATAAGGTGAACTTCTTTTTTTTTTTTGTGTTGCAAGAACAATTTTATATAGCACTTACTAAATAGTATATGTTTACACTCGCTGTAAAGGCTAAACATTATACATGGAAACTCATTATACATACTAGTCATTATGTGTTTATGCTCGTTGCTCATGCTTAACACTACACGTTTAACTTGTTGCACATTCTAGACTTTATACGTTTTAAACTCGTGAATCCTGTTGCTTATGTTACGAGGGGCCATCGCATAATCTGGAGCCTTATACTAGCGGGTTGCTTAGGGTTTGAAGTTGGGTGTGTAGTTAGTAAAATTATATGAAAATCAGACATGTGTACAGATGTTTTTATAAAACAAATAGCTTAGCTATGGTGTTTATTCAAATAAGGTAACATAGAGTAAATTAAAGTAAAAGTGCCACCAGGCAGATCTCGGCACTTTGGGTAATCTGCTGCGGAAGTCAGGGTGTTAAAGACCGCTATGTTTTGCCAGTTTGAGTGTGACATTACCAACATATATGTCCGTGTAGCGGTGAATGCCGTCAGAGTGTCCATTGGTGAGGCTGTCTGCGGTTTGTGCCTTTCGTGTCTTCCGTTGTGAGGAGTTGGTACAGCCATCGTTCCTTGCGTTGTGAATGTTGGCAATAGGCATCCTCTTCTTGGACATGGGGATACACTCCGCAGGTCACCCAAAGTCCACTGGGTCCCGACGGCTCTCTACAGGGCACAGTGTCTGGGGGTTGATGTGGTCGCATTACCCGGTCGTGGGGTGAGTATGGTTGTTGTGCTGCACAGACCTCATTGTCCAGATGCGGGTGGCGGTGTATTTGAGCTGTCATAAGCGGATAACTTTTCCGGGCCTACCCCTAGTGATGGTCTATGGTCTTGGTGGTAGGGGGCTGAGGTAAGGCATTCTCAATTGGGGCATGTATTGAGCTTGCCACGTGAATAGTTGTAGGCTGCTTTCTTCCTCTCTTTACCACATTTGCCGTCCTGGGGTGTTCATGAATTTGGCTGCGTGGTGTGTTAGGTCTGCTTCGGTGCGGCCTGCGCGGCCCACTTCCCGCGGCCTGTGGGGCAGTTGCATCACTTTCTGCCATTTTGTTTGGGCCGCGTGGTAATCATTGGTGGTCGGCGTCAAGTCACTCCAGAGCACCTTAAGGGTGTTTGCTTGCCTGGTGGGGACCGGGATAACCCCCACCGGTCCAAAGGGGGTGATGAACGGGGCCAGGAGGGCTCCAGCCGTGTTGTGGTTCTCTTTAGCCGGGGCAGAAAGCGAGGCAGCGACCGTCTGCTCCACTACCCTGCCGGGTAGGCCTCAGTCCCCGAGCCCCAGGGCATCTCACCGGGACTCAGAACCACCTGATATCAGGGGCTCTAGCTGCACCAGGACACTCCAGGATCTTGTTCCACGTATTTCCAGGGTGTTTCAGGCTGAATTGAGTGGGTATTTGCCCAATATTTGCTGAATTCCTCAGGAGCCCTTGTGACTTGCAACCTGCTAGCATGGCCGCCGGCCCCGCCCCAGGTGAAATTCTTTTAAAACACATAGCAAGTGTTCTTTTAGGGGGGGACCGTAAAGAAAAATGACAATAGGGCATTATTCACAGATTTTAAAAAATGGGTTGGAGTAATCTTTTAAGGTCGAATAGCCAAGTGGACAAACATGTAAATATATATTAATAGGACTCAGTGCCCTTGCCTACTTCCCCATTCCTTCCTATACAACATAACCTACACCGGCCTAACATACAAAATACATTACCAATGATAAAATAATAGTAAGAATATGAAAATAAATCTAAACTTAAATCTAAGGATATTTGGGATCTGCTGCAAGTATGTAAATAAAAGTTTTTCTACTAAACTAAACTTGCTTCATTTATCTACCAAACATTCTTTGCATCAAACACTAATTATGATACATTAAAACAAATACTTATAATACCACAGGTGCCTTTAATCCACTAATAAAAAATAAATAAAGTCAAAGATAGACTCTGACTTTTGTACCATCAAATAATTTTGGTAGATTGACATACCGTATTTATCGGCGTATAACAGGCACCGGCGTATAACACGCACCTCATTTTAAGAAGGAAATTCCAGGAAATTACCCCCCCTCCCATAGTATCCCCCCCATCCCATAGTGTCCCCCCCTTTCCATAGTATTCTCCCCCTCCCATAGTATTCTCCACCCCCTCCCATAGTGTTCCCCCATCCCATAGTGTTCCCCCCCTCATCCCATAGTGTCCCCCCCTTTCCATAGTATTCTCCCCCCCTTTCCATAGTATTCTCCCCCCTCCCATAGTATTCTCCCCCCTCCCATAGTATTCTCCCCCCCTCCCATAGTATTCTAATCTCCCCCCCATAGTATTCTCCCCCCTCCCATAGTATTCTCCCCCCCTCCCATAGTATTCTCCCCCCCCTCCCATAGTATTCTCCACCTCCTCCCATAGTGTCCCCTAGTGCACTTTCCCTTGTCCCATAATTACTTACCTGTCTTGAAGCGTGGGCCGGCTTCACACTTCCTTTCAGTCCCGCCGGAAATCGGAACCTGAAATTGAAGTTCCAGTACCGCGGTGCGCACTGAACACCGGCCCACGCTTCAAGACCGGTAAGTAATTATAGGATATCGGCGTATAACACGCACCCACGATTTCCCCCCTATTTTCAGGGAGAAAAAGTGCGTGTTATACGCCGATAAATACGGTAATTGTTTTTAGGAAATTTAGCTTTGCATATATTATAATGAAAGTTAGATTTGTTATTTACATTTTGATTTATGCAAACACAAGCCAATACTTCAGATAGAGTTTGGTAGAAATAAGGGGGAAAAGAAGAGGAAAAATGTGTTGGGAAAGGGGTGCTTTGGGGTCAGAAAGTCCAAGTACGACTTATCTGTTTTTTGCAACTACTATTCTAAAGACATCTGTTTGGGAGCAGGTTGGCAAAAGTTTCAATCTTGAAAATTCTCATCCACAGTATCCAGAGTAAAACAAATTGAATTGAGTACACATCCAAAACATGCATTTCCTAATAATGGTGCTGGTTTAAAGATCACTTTAAGGGGACAACGTACTCAAAAACATGCACTGTAGTCATTATTCTAACCTTTGAAATAAGTCAGAATGTTGCGGAGAGTCAAGTGTGGATGTCCATGTTAAAAATAAACCAGATTTTGTTCTTGGCTTGCATTTGTAGGAGAGCTTTCAATTGATCCAATAAGTAAAAAAATATACACATTCTCAAAAAAATTGGGAGCATCCTCTTATCACCACATAGAATCATACAGAAGCAAAACATTTTAGTTTCTAATGTGCAGATCAGTTTAGATACAATGTCAGACCATCAGTTTCAGTGAACTTATATTTGGCATGTCATAGGTTAAATGTTCCATTGCCCAAATAAAAATCAAACGAAAATTTTGGGATTACCTACAGTACTTAATTTTCTCAAAAAGAAAATATAACAAATGACTGTAAAACTCCAAATAATCAAGATGTGATTATTTAATTATTGATTTCTTCAATTGTTTACCTTTGTCTGCATATCTGTCATTTAACTGCCCAGAATCTAAACATGCGCATTATACTGGAGGAAAGAAAGCAAGTGTTTGCTATAAACGGATACATACCAAGCTGTCAATCGTGTTTTTGATTGTGCGAAACCAGTCCAGAACAGCAAAGTCTTCATCTGACTGGAGAAGGAACTCATTTCCTGATAGAGTTGTGATCTGAGGAGAGAATTTCACATAAGCAAACCGCTGTTGAAAGATTATTTATTTATACCAAACATACTCATGGTGGTGTAATTATGTCCACATTAGCAAAAAGCACAGGAATTTACTTTATAAACGAAGGGATCTGTTTACTAAACAGTGATCTACGGTGACTTGAAAACTAAATTACAATAGTAAGAACAAAATAATCAAGTTGTGAAAATAACAGAATTGAAGTATTTGTTGAAACTGGCTGTTTTGAACTAATTACTGCAATGCAGTTGTAGGTTTGATATATTCAATGAGTAGTTAAAGCAACACTTTAGTATTAGGAATAGAAAGATTCTAACACTAATGTGTTCCTCTGTCTCCATGAGAGTACAGCAATGACGTCAGCTACTAGCACTGAAGAGGAGCAGAATGAGGAAGATGGTGGTTCCTGTGAGGGATAGATTCAGTTAAGTAAATTTCACCTTTGCTTGCCCCTCTGGCCACCGGATCCCCAGACGTGAAGTCACCATTGGGGGTCTTTGCAAATTTGGCAAAGTCCCCAGATGATGATAGTGCCACTTAAGATCTTATGTTATATTCAATGTACACTCGTAGAGAATGGACTACAGGATGTTCTTTACTTAGCAGTCCGTAGGCAGTGGAGCCAGCACTAATTTCCTGATTATTGATCTAGTTCAGATGGAAATTAGTTTGTACCCTTTTTCCAAATCGTTGCATTAGTATCACAGTATCTTTCACTTCCAGAGAATGTTTGTTGGACATGCACTGTCTGACCAATTACTATTACATAAGAGTGTGACTCTTTATTTAAATAATGTGCTTCCTCTATTTAAAATGAACATGGGTAGATGTGTTTCTAGTTAGATGGCACCATGGGCTTGAATTTCTTTTGGCACCTTTTACCATGGAATTGCTAAATATGTTGATGCCACTCCAACCTTCATTGTGTATTAAAAAATATATATATATATATTCATAGTGATAAAACTCCCTGTCTCACACTGCACTTTAAATTCAATTTCCAAATCTGTTTTTAATAACAATAGTAATGAAAACAGCAATAACAGGAAGAGAGTTTATATTGCTGTTAAGCATAGTATATTTTAAGATGATTTCTAAGAAGAGCTGGTTTTTCCTCAAATAAGAACTAAAAGCCTTGTAGTACAAAAAGAATCTTAGGAATAGATATTTTTCTTTCTCAGATTTGATACCAGAATCTATATTTGTTTGAGCTCTCAGTATCAGGAGCATGGTTAGAGGACTTGAGTAAAATAATAACTATAACTACAAAGACAATACTAAAAAGAACAATATTAATTATCAACAACACCACCAAAATCATCATCCTCATTATCACCATCATCAGAACAATATGTTTCTGAAACATTTCTCTATAACTTTGCATATTGTTATATTTCTCAGTTGCGGGTTGAAGTCTTTCACATGCATACCATGTTGCCCGTGTGGCAGTACAAATCTGTGTCACAATTCTCTTTTATTTTATATCCATTGCTAGTGTCAGAGATGGATGGAATCAGTGAGTGATTATACAATTCTGTTACCTCGCAATGTATCTTATGGTCAATGGACCTATCCATTCAGAGGTGGTCTATTTCACTGGAAGCACAGATCTGCTACTTTGTGATAACTAACTCTAAGGAGTATATGGAAGAAAAACAAAATTTTTGAGGCACAAGTTACTTCTTAAAATGATTCTATCCGTATTCATCACTGAATTCTCCACCAATGATGAATATTGATAGCATCCATTTTAGAAGGACTCAGGATTTGGGCAAAGATAGATCACAAGTATTTTTGTGCCACATCAGTGTATTAAAGTATGATCAGCAAGAATGATCTAAAGCTTGACAATCCAGAGATGGCCTTCGACAATGGTCTTAACTCTTGAATTAGGACCCAAAATGACACTGTAACCATCAAAGGTCTTCTATATGTAACTGTCCCCAAAAGACATGGTATTCAAAAGGATGTTACTTAGGTACAGCTATATGGATTTAGGGTTGGGGAAACATTGGTGGAGTCTTATGGTTAAAGGGCATTTATGGAAGAGAGACCCAGAGTTAGGAGGCTAAGGGTTATGGAGACATAGCATTGGGTAGTACTTGCTTTCAGCACTCTCATGTAAGTCCAATGATAAGATAGATAGTTCAATGTATCTCAAGGTATGCACCACACTAAGTCACATATGAAAGCAAGCAGTATTCAACCAAATTCTCCCACACCCATACAATCCATCAAGCACCTAACAATCTACATTGGAGTTAGTCTGTTTAGCCAGGAATTCTTTTGGAAGAGGGTACCAAGACTGTATCCTAGGAAAATAAACATCTAAAATACTATCTGGGCATGTTTGTCACAGCACCCAGGCTGCATATAATTTGTCTGTTAAAAAAAAAATACAGTAACAGCATTTCCTCTGAAATAAAAAAATAAATTGTTACTGTATTAGTAATATTATTTTAAATAATAATTAATACATGCTTAGAATCCATTTAATGTATATATATTGTAATCTGTACCTGCAAATATGTGTTGGCATTTATTTGTAATTAAATATTTTTATTAGGTTTAGAAGTTCTTTGGAGAAGCGGAAGATGTCATGCCACTATAGCATTCATATTATGTCCACCTGTGACCTCCTGATTTAAAGCTTATTAATGTATCTGTCTGCTGATTTTTCTCTAAACATTCAGCATAATAAATATGCTCAAGCGAATTTAAATCATCATATTAAGGGATTATAAAATAATAAGCTATGTTTAATGCTTCCATCTATGTTACATGTGCATTATAGAATTTATATGGCTGCAAGAGGGCTCTTCATTAGCATTCAGATTTCACAGGGTTACGTTGATCATTTACATTGTTACAGGCCCATGACAGTGTAAGGGTTAAAACGTAACTGATTGTAGACAATTAAATCTAGAAAATTAACACTAAAGAAAAAGGTATGATTTCTGTTCTACACATTAAAAGTGTTGTTCTTCCTTCTTGACTTTCATCTTCAGAGCAACTAGGCAAGGCTGCTTTTAAAGACTGCTACTGCTCTCTACAGTTTAAAAGCATCCACTTCTTAATTACATATGGTAATTGACTTTGTTTTCCTCTGTCGCAGTCATTCGCAGCAAAGCTCTTCTGGAGTCTTTGGCTGGTAAATCCTTTTTAGTGCGTTTGTATCTTAGCTCACTTTTATATATTGACTCTATGGGTTTTCAGATAAATGGTTCTTGGAAGGGTTTGCTAAAACATCTTTGTACTATCAACTTTTTAACACCCCCTAGGGAAACACATCAGTGAAGAATGTTAGCTTTGAGTTTAGCCAGTGATTGAACAATTTATGATCACACACTTAAATGATCTATAAGTAAAAATGAGCTTAAATCATTTTCGATTGAATCAGTGTCGATAGAACAGAAGAACTCGGAATTTGCCTTTTGCTTGCCTGCCCATTTTATAAGAGCTGAAGATCAATATGTAAGGAATATTCATAGAATAGAAGAAATCACAGAGCTGTCATCGCTGATTTGGATCACTGTCTGCTTTAGTTAAATAAAGTTTGAAAGCTTTTCTAGGTATTTGTTGCACTTAAGGCATTTAACAGTATAACTATTTACTGTTAGCAGTAATGAATCAGAGGAATAAAGGAACCCGTCTGAAATTAACATTCAATGTTAAATTAAGTAGCTTTACAGTAGTTTACCTTTGAGATCCTAGAGGGGTGTGCTATGCTAACCATATGTTTCTAGAGATAATACAGAATAGCCTGCCTTCCCCATCAGACTCTCCCCTAGTCTTCAATCGTTTAAGTGCCTTAAAACCCATCTCTTTAGGAAAGCTTATGGCCTCACAGAGTAACCTCTACCTTACATACCGGTCTCTTGCTCTCTCCTATAGGGCAGTACTTTACTCTCTCCTCCAGCTCTGCTCCACTCCCATCCTATTTGATATTTCCTGTCCTAACGTGTCGTATACCTCACCTCCCATAGACTGTAAGCTTGTTTGAGCAGGGTCCTCTTCAACCTATTGTTCCTGTAAGTTTTCTTGTAATTGTCCTATTTATAGTTACATCCCCCTCTCATAATATTGTAAAGCGCTACGGAATCTGTTGGCGCCAAATAAATGGCGATAATAATAATAATAATAAAAGGTGAAGTGTATATTCAGGAAAAAATATTAAATGAGTGACTGCTGAACTCCCAAATCTTATTATTTACCCACAATATCAACTTAAACATTAGACAGAAGTTATATTGCGTGATTTATCTTCTTTTTTTTTTTTAATGAGTGTTGTAATTAGGGCTAGGGTTAGGACTTGGATAAGGCTAGGGTTAGATTTTGGGTTGTTAGGGTTTACTCTAATGATCTATTAATCTTAGGACAGAGCTAGGACATATACGTATTTCCCACTCTGCCCAAGACTGGCGGGGGTTACACACCCAGGCAGCAGCTGATATTAATTCAGCTCCTTTCCCCTTAGTGATATGCTAAAAGAGGAACTGGGGAGACAATACTGCACTGTCTCTCTCCACAGCTTCTTTGTCATCTCATCAGCATCAGTAGAAGAGTTGCATTAATGATGGCAGCTGCAATTAGCTGCTGTTACCTAGGAGTATAAATCATTTTAATATTAGGCAGGCTGATACATGTATATCCTGGTGCTGCCCTTAGATAAGGAGCCTTATGTTGGAGATAGTCAGATTCACAATGCAATATAGTTTTAAATGCATAGTGTGAATATGGAAATGGAAAACATAATCTGCCAAATGATGTGATACATGATGATTATATGTCTGTCTGTTCTATCTATCTATCTATCTATCTATCTATCTATCTATCTATCTATCTAATATCTATCTATATATCTGTCTGTCTATTAATCTATATGTCTATCTCATTACAGTATAAACCATAATAATATATATCCTAATAATATGTAATATATATATTGCCATGTGCAACCATGTGATATAAATATAATTAATGAGGTATATAATCATTCACTACTGAGCTGAGCCACATTCACACCTATATGCACGCTCACATTGTGACACCTCCACATAAACTGCTGCAGCACCTACAGTGATACCTACACAACAGTTTAACACCTACACACATACTCAGACAAATATGTACTCTGACACCTCCACTAACAGTTTAATACCTAGAGACACACATATCCACACCCACTTACCTACACTCTGACAGTTATCACTCAAGTACAAACATGGGGGTAAAACTCATGTAAATATTAATTTAGCAGCAGGTAACATTATTGAGAAACACCAGAACTGAACAGAGATGGTGAACCCATGATGGGATTTTGCTAGCTATAGGTCAAATTACATAGAAACATAGAAACATAGAATGTGACGGCATATGAACCATTCGGCCCATCTAGTCTGCCCAATATTTTGAAATACTTTTAATTAGTGCCTGGCCTTCTCTTAAGTCTAGGATAGCCTTATTCCTATCCCACGCATGCTTAAACTCTCTCACTGTGTTAACCTCTACCACTTCAGCTGGAAGGCTATTCCATGCCTCCACTACCCTCTCAGTAAAGTAATACTTCCTGATATTACTTTTAAACCTTTGCCCCTCTAATTTAAGACTATGTCCTCTTGTTGTGGTAGTTGTTCTTCTTTTAAATATGGTCTCCTCCTTTACTGTGTTGATTCCCTTTATGTATATAAATGTTTCTATCATATCCCCCCTGTCTCGTCTTTCCTCCAAGCTATACATGTTAAGATCCTTTAACCTTTCCTGGTAAGTTTTAGCCTGCAATCCATAAAACCAGCTTAGTAGCCCTTCTCTAAACTCTTTCTAGAGTATCAATATCCTGTCTAAAGTACACGGTCTCCAGTACTGCGTACAATACTCCAAGTGAGGTCTTACCAGTGTTCTGTACAATGGCATTAGCACTTCTCTCTTTCTACTGCTAATACCTCTCCCTATACAACCAAGCATTTTGCTAGCATTTCCTGCTGCTCTATTACATTGTCTGCCTACCTTTAAGTCATCTGAAATAATTACCCCTAAATCCCTTTCCTCAGATGTTGAGGTTAGTTGGGTATCAAATATCCTAAACTCTGCCCTTGGGTTTTTATGTCCAAGACCAATTATCTTGCACATATCCACATTAAATGTCAGTTGCCACAACTCTGAACATTTTTCTAGTTTACCTAAATCATTTGCCATTTGGCTTATCCCTCCTGGAACATCAACCCTGCTACATATCTTAGTATCATCAGCAAAAATACATACCTTACCATCAAGACCTTCTGCAATATCACTAATAAAAATATTAAAGAGAATGGATCCAAGAACAGATCCCTGAAGTATCCCACTGGTAACTAGACCTTGCTTCGAATATACTCCATTGACAACAATCCTCTGTTGCCTGTCATCCCTAAAGAAGAGTCGTAGGAGGAAGGTAACAGAAGGGCAGACAAGTAATGTCCCTGTACTTTTAGCAAGCACTGAGGATCACGTGTCCAGTTGTGCGGCCACCTGAATGGCTTGAGTCTTATCTACAGAAGCAGGTCTCTCAGGAGACATGCAAATTTGTTCTCCTGTTATTTCTACTAGTGTGTACTAGCAGTGTGTAGCTCAGTGGACAAGGGGCTCTTTTAATGATCAGGGATGGGAAAAGCGTGAAGAGGTCTGGAATGGGGAGTAGTTACAGGAATGAAAGTGGTTTAAAGTGACTGCTGTTTACAAATAATTTCAAGCATAGGTGAGGTGACAGCTCAATAGGTCACATCAACCATAACCCAAAAAAAACACTTCCTATACTGATCCTAACCAATATGAATGAATAACAAAAAACAGAAAATAGCACAAACTTACCACCATTCCAGTGCCAAGGACAAAACAAAAAAAAAAGGTGAAGGGGGAGGTGGCACCACAGGTGAAAAAAAACCTGATTATAAATTATACGAGCACATATATAATACACCAGATAAGAGAAAATACATACAAGATAAAAAACAAAGAAAGAGTTCGAAATATGGATAATGAATAATAATCAAGAGTCAAAAAAGTAAGTGCCAGCCGAAGGAGTAAAATCTGCATATGCATAGGAAAATGCTTCACATATAGACTCCAAGCACTGTGACCACTTCAGATCCCTGGTAATTGTTCTTGGAATAACTCTTCAGTGTTTATGTTGTTGAGATCATGGAATACTGCTGGATATTTTCAGGTAACCATGTTATAGCCGAAAGAAATGTGTCCACATGTGTTTTTCTTTTCCCATTCACTCTGGAATGGGGGAGATACAATAGGTGTTCTCTGTGATACAGTACTTAATTCCAATACACCATCATGAAAAGGATACTGCTCAGTGTGATGTGTAATGCCAAAGTCATTCTCAGAAATTCAACAACTCAACAATAACATGAAAATAACCGATAGACTTGTGTAACAAAAATCACCTCATAAGTCTTGAAGAAACAAAGAGTGATGTCCCGAACGGTTCGCTGACGAATAGTTCCTGGCGAACATAGCTTGTTCGTGTTCGCCACGGATGGCGAACATTTGCGATGTTCGGTCTGCCCCCTATTCGTCATCATTGAGTAAACTTTGACCCTGTACCTCACAGTCAGCAGACACATTCCAGCCAATCAGCAGCAGACCCTCCCTCCCAGACCCTCGCACCTCCTGGACAGCATCCATTTTAGATTCATTCTGAAGCTGCATTCTTAGTGAGAGGAGGGACAGTGTGCCGCTGCTGATTTAATAGGGAAATTGATAGCTAGGCTTGTGTATTCAGTGTCCACTACAGTCCTGAAGGACTCATCTGATTTCTGCTGTAAGGACAGCTCCCCAAAAAGCCCTTTTTAGGGCTAGAACATCAGTCTGCTTTTTTTTTTCCTGTGTAATCTAATTGCAGTTGCCTGCCTGCCAGCGTGTGTGTCAGGCTCACAGCGTATACTGTGCCCACTTGCCCAGTGCCACCACTCATATCTGGTGTCACAATAGCTTGCATTTAAAAAAAACAAAACACTTTTTTGACTGTAATATAATAGCAGACAGTTTCCTTCACACGTTTGCGTTTCAGGGCCTGCCAGGGCACAGTGTCACACCAGTGCAACTCATATCTGGTGTAACAGTAGTGCACATTTTAAAAAAAAAAAAAAAAAAAAAAAAATTTGACTGTGAAATAATAGCAGTCAGTTTCCTTCACACGTGTGCGTTTCAGGGCCTGCCAGGGCACAGTGTCACACCAGTGCAACTCATATCTGGTGTAACAGTAGTGTACATTTAAAAACACAACACTTTTTTGACTGTGAAATAATAGCAGTCACTTTCCTTCACGCGTGTGCGTTTCAAGGCCTGCCAGGGCACAGTGTCACACCATTGCAACGCATATCTGGTGTAACAGTAGTGTACATTTAAAAAAAACAAAAAAACTTTTTTGACTGTGAAATAATAGCAGTCAATTTCTTTCACACGTGTGCGTTTCAGGGCCTGCCATGCACAGTGTCACACCAGTGCAACTCATATCTTGTGTAACAGTAGTGTACATTTAAAAAAAAACTAGAAATTTGACTGTGAAATAATAGCAGTCAGTTTCCTTTACATGTGTGCGTTTCAGGACCTGCCAGGGCACAGTGTCACACCAGTGCAACTCATATCTGGTGTAACAGTAGTGTACATTTAAAAAAAAAAATCACTTTTTTGACTGTGAAATAATAGCAGTCAGTTTCCTTCACACGTGTGTGTTTCAGGGCCTGCCAGGGCACAGTGTCACACCAGTGCAACTCATATCTGGTGTAACAGTAGTGTACATTAAAAAAAAAACTAGAAATTTGACTGTGAAATAATAGCAGTCAGTTTCCTTCACACATGTGTGTTTCAGGGCCTGCCAGGGCACAGTGTCACACCAGTGCAACTCATATCTTGTGTAACAGTAGTGTACATTTAAAAAAAAAAAACACTTTTTTGACTGTGAAATAATAGCAGTCAGTTTCCTTCACGCGTGTGCGTTTCAGGGCCTGCCAGGGCATAGTGTCACACCAGCGCAACTCATATCTGGTGTAACAGTAGTGTACATTTAAAAAAAAAATACAATTTTGACTTAATAGATTGAATAGCAGTTAGTTGTCTGCAAGCGTGTGTGTCAGGCCGACAGCGTCTACTCTGCCAACTTCTGCCAGTGCACAGTGCCACTCATATCTGTTGTCACAGTAGCTTGCACGCATAGTACCACTAATCGAAAAAAAAATGACAGGCAGAGGCAGGCCACCCCGCAGGGGCCATCGTGGTCGTGGTGCTGTGATTCCCTTTGGCCCTAGAATAATACCCAGTGTTCAGAGGCCACGTACCCTGAACTCAAATAGTTCCTAGGACATAGTTGACTGGCTAACACAGGACACCCAATCTTCTACAGCTTCCGCTCTGAACCTTGACGCACCATCCTCCTCCAGCTTAGCTTTGGGCACCTCTCAAGATACCACTCGCCCACCTGCCGCCACCACCAACACTAGCACCACAGCCGCTACACTTGATATGTCAGAGGAGTTATTTACACATCAGTTGGTAGAAATGAGTGATGCGCAAGCATTATTGCCAGAGGATGTAGATAACAGAGATATGTCTCAGTGAGGCAGCATTACACACATGGACGTACGGTGTGATGATGATGATGTTGTACCCGCTGCTGCTTCCTTTGCTGAGTTGTCAGATACAAGTGAAGCGGTTGATGATGACGATGCGTCCGTGGATGTCATGTGGGTGCCCGCTAGAAGAGAAGAAGAACAGGGGGAAAGTTCA
Organism: Pelobates fuscus; assembly: GCF_036172605.1. Classification (NCBI taxonomy): domain Eukaryota; kingdom Metazoa; phylum Chordata; class Amphibia; order Anura; family Pelobatidae; genus Pelobates; species Pelobates fuscus. The sequence goes on along the minus strand of NC_086324.1, from coordinate 23,744,256 downwards.
GATGGGGAGACAGAAAGGAGGAGGAGACGAGTTGGAAGCAGGGGGAGGTCGTCGCAAGGAGCTAGTGGCACAGTCAGACAGCATGCATTGGCACCCGGGGTCAGCCAGACAGCACGCCAATCAACGCATGCTGTTGCCACCACCAGAATGCCGTCATTGCAGAGCTCAGCAGTGTGGCATTTTTTTTGTGTGTCTGCCTCTGACAACAGCGATGCCATTTGCAACCTGTGCCAAAAGAAACTGAGTCGTGGGAAGTCCAACACCCACCTAGGTACAACTGCTTTGTGAAGGCACATGATCGCACATCACAAACGCCTATGGGATCAACACATGAGTACAAGCAGCACACAAAGTCAAAGCCGCCATCCTCCTCCTGGTCCAGCATCTTCAGCCACGTCAACCACTGCTGTCCTCCTTGCCCCCTCTCAACTATCCGTCTCTCGCCTTGAGCAGTTCCTGCTCATCTACCCACAGTCAGGTGTCTGTCAAGGACATGTTTGAGCGTAAGAAGCCAATGTCACAAAGTCACCCCCTTGCCCGGCGTCTGACAGCTGGCTTGTCTGAACTCTTAGCCTGCCAGCTTTTACCATACAAGCTGGTGGAGTCTGAGGCATTCCAAAAATTTGTAGCTGTTGGGACACCGCAGTGGAAGGTACCCGGACGAAATTTCTTTGCACAAAAGGCAATCCCCAACCTGTACTCGATTGTGCAAAAGGAAGTAATGGCATGTCTGGCACACAGTGTTAGGGCAAGGGTCCATCTGACAACTGATACCTGGTCTGCAAAGCATGGTCAGGGCAGGTATATCACCTACACTGCACATTGGGTAAACCTGCTGACGGCTGCCAAGCATTGAATGCGTGGCTCTGCAGACGAGTTGGTGAAACCGCCACGACTTGCAGGCAGGCCTGCTGCCGGCTCCTATACTCCTCCTACTCCATCCTCTTCCATAACCTCCTCGGCTGAGTCCTCTTCTGCTGCTGCGTCTTGCTCCACATCAACGGCACCCCCCCAGCTCCCAGGTACTATTCCACATCCTGGATATGGCAGTGTCATGCCGTCTTGGGGTTGACTTGCCTGAAAGCAGAGAGTTACACCGGACCAGCACTCCTGTCTTAAAGGGAATCTAACAGGGGAATAGGTGAAAGTAATCCTCCTCCTCCCACGACCACGCCGGCAAGGACGTGACGCTTTACAGTCGTGTTGTTGATGGAGGACATGCGGAGCTTTTTAAGTCCTACACATCGCCACAGCCCTTCGGGGTCCACCCTCAGAGATCGACTCGACCGACAGGTAGCAGGCTACCTCGCCTTAACTGCAGATATCGACACTCTGAGGAGCGATGAACCCCTTGACTACTGGGTGTGCAGGCTTGACCTGTGGCCTTAGCTATCCCAATTTGCGATAGAACTTCTGGCCTGCCCCGCTTCAAGTGTCCTGTCAGAAAGGACCTTCAGTGCAGCAGGAGGTATTGTCACTGAGAAGAGAAGTCGCCTAGGTCAAAAAAGTCTAGATTACCTCACCTTTATTAAGATGAATGAGGGATGGATCCCGAAGGGACTGACAGTGGGCGATACATTCGACTAAAAAAGGCCTGATGAGGGGGACGTAACAGGGATTAAACTGATAAGAATAGTACTACTTAACACACCACTCCTATCTGGTGGCACATTAGATTGCACGCGCAGTGCCCCAAATTTGAAGTAGGAGGACCGACCAAGCATCTTTTTCCATCTCCCGGTTCCTAAAATCGATGCCATATACATGTCCCCTGATAGGGGATGTAACAGGGATTAAACTGATAAGAATAGTACTACTTAACACACCACTCCTATCTGGTGGCACATTAGATTACACACGCAATGCCCCAAATTTGAAGTAGGAGGACCAACCAAGCATCTTTTTCCATCCCCCGGTTCCTAAAATCGATGCCATATACACGGATTAAACTGATAAGAATAGTACTACTTAACACACCTTATAATAACGCAGAGAGAGGCAACACAGAGAGAGGAGTCTGAAGAAGAGGAGTCAGAGGAGGAAGGTGGCTTTGAGGAGGTGGAAGACCAAACACAGCAGGCGTCCCAAAGGGCTTGTTGTCACCTTTTGGGGACCCTTGGTGTTGTACGTGGCTGGGTGGAGGAAGAAACCTTCAATGACATCAGTGAGGACAAGGAACGGGACATGGCTAGCTTGGTATCCAACCTTGTGCAAATGGAGAGTTTGCGGTTGTGCAAATGGACTGTTTGCGGTTGTTTGCGGTGCGTTAAATGGGGAGTTTGGTCTGTCACTGTGAAGCGGTCGTAACCCTTACACTACCTGATCGATCTAACATCATACCTGATATTTTAAAGCACGTTATTCCAAACAATTTAGGAATGTTAGGTGATTTATGCCCTTTATGGATTAAAACCAGACTCTGCATCAACTATGTAATTTTCCATGGGAGTTTTGCCATGGATCCCCCTCCGGCATGCCACAGTCCAGGTGTTAGTCCCCTTGAAACAACTTTTCCATCACTATTGTGGCCAGAAAGAGTCCCTGTGGGTTTTAAAATTCGCCTGCCTATTGAAGTCTATGGCGGTTCGCCCGGTTCGCCCGGTTCGCCCGTTCGCGAACATTTGCAGAAGTTCGCGTTCGCCATTTGCGAATGGAAAATTTTATGTACTTTATGTACAGAGTACTTTAGTTTGTGTAGCTTTATCATCTTTAAACATTATGGCATTCCAGCTGTGTGGACTACATTTACCAAGTACCGCCACCATAATAGTCAAGGCACTCTCTATCAGACAACTAATTTGTGATTTAAGCTAGTTATTTCTTTGGCACTTTCTAAATACGTCGATTTATTTTCCTTAGTTTTAAATCATCCGACTTCTTATTAACAATTGTCCTGATTATAAAATGTGGATTAATGTTTACTGATATGGTTCAGTTAATTTTAACCACTGGCTTGAAGCTAAAGTATGGTTTCGCTCATCTCTTATATTTAATAAGTATTCAAACTATTTCTGTTAGTTTAGAAATGTCTTTTTTTCCAATTAAATGTTAATGAGATGTTAAATCAAGGTTCTCTCTGCATGTTTTCGGTGATTTTTCAGTTGGATGTCAAAGATCCTATTATACAATTTAAAAGGGTAGTGGACACCCCTGATAAGTTGGCCAACATTGTTTCACTTTCAATTAATTCCACCACAGTTTAACTGGCACTATTATGAATACCTATGGTGCTACAAACTATGTTACTGAGCAAATAACTGCTGTTGAATTGCCTGATCACAGTTACCAGAGGCGATATAATCTTTCAGAGGCACTTGAAAATGCAATGAATGTATAGCAAGAAAACGAAAAAAGCATGTACTAATCTTTCAGCGTGTGTGTACAGAAGGAAACATTGTTTATAGAACATGTAAAGCGTATTATTATCTGACCTTTGATGGAGCAGAGAAATGTTAAATCATAAACATTGTAACAAAAGGTTTTAGTTGCGTTTTGTACCATGCGGACGTTCCATACATATTACGAAGAGAATATTTGCAATTTTAGTAGGTTTAAAAAAATCATATTTTTTTTATATTTTTGATAAGACTGAACTTAAATAATTAATCATTTTGTTTTTGTTAAAATTCACGTACTATTTAGTGTGTGCTTTTATCAATAAAAATGATTATTACAGTATTACTACATCAATACTAGTGAGACTTCATTCTGGCAAATTGCTAACAATACTGACTTATTTTGTTTGTACGTGATATATTTTTTTGTTTGTTTGTTTTGAAGCCTTTTAAATATTTCTAGTACTTTTAATTCTTTGAGGATAAACTATATGCCACCAATTTATTAAAAACAAGGGATTTGATTAATCTTGGTTCTGAAGGGGTTAAACAAGTGCTACACATTTTATTGATAACACATTCAAGAGCTTATATTTATTTTATTAGATACTATGCAAATGATTATTCAGACTAAAAGATTAAATTACAATTAGACGAACATACTTATTGAGTTTAAAAATTGATATTGCAGCCAATCAGATTACATTTTTCCAGTGTGACATAATACACAGTCCTTTGCCATGTAAAAAATAACTGCATTGAGAGAATTGGAACATTAATAGTAAAAATAATAATAATAATAATAATAATAATCCAAAATAAAAGCAATTATAAATGTAATTATTGTGTCATATAATTTTATTTTACTCATATTTTGCTTTTTTATACATTGCCCATCATTAACACCAACTCAAAATTGTATCAATAAAAAAATGGTATACACGGATAATTATATATATATATATTATATGTGTGTGACATTTATTTAAACAATTTTGAGTTGGATAGATAAACTATTTAAATGAAAATTAACATTTAGAAACAAAAATACATTAATTTTAAGTATGACACAAAACAATCAATATACAGACAAATAGAACATTGATTGCTAAATACTGTTGTCAAAATGGGACGTTATAATAAAGTTAGAAGTGACAAAGAAAGCTGCAAAGTGACATGCATTTGCAATGTATTAATTAAATAGATACTAATTGCAAAAAAAGAAACATTTTTGTTCATTCTCACAAAACATAATCATAGCTTTTATCTCTCGTGAAAGTTTCGAAAAGTTTGTTTTATTTGGAGAGAAGCATTATCCTGACTTCTGCGAGAAGACACTAATAGCAATCTTTAGTAGTTGCGTGAAGAATAGGGCACTAGGGAACCATATTTGTTTTAATTGGCACTCACAAATATATACGCTCTCATCTATTATAAAGATCAAGATAATATAGGAGTGTCACAATGTGGGCTTTCTTTTTCCACAAACCTTAAGTACTTCTATTTCTGTTTTTGTTTCAGAGATAGAAATATATCTTAAATCAAGAACTTTTAATCTCTGTTTAAAAAAAAAAAAAAAAAAAAAAAAAAGCAAGGTACTGTATATCCCTTTTTAGGATAAAATATTCTGAATACATAAAAAAATTAAATATAAATTAAAAAAACAAAAAACAAATATTATTTAACAAATATAAAGTGCAGGAGACTAATGACGTTTGCCAAGTTGATGTAATAAGGATTTGTAGGCTAACGGGGAGATTTATATTGGTAAAAACAGGTGCTGTTCTGGTGCAATTAACTAAATAAAGAGTAATCAACTTGCAAATAAATAGAATGTGTTACAACATTTACCATTATGCATCCAGAATAGCACTTTATCCTAATATTTTTCCCCCAAATAAAAAAAACACAATTAGGCACTTTGTTAGTACTCTAGATTCTTTATTCCGGCTGGAAGTGTTTTCCCAAAAGAACGTTTCTCTAGCCAGATTAGGCCTGAGTTAACTATTATGGAACATATACTTTGTGTGATGGTTATACTTTTTTCTGTTATCAGTAACAACGTATATCAACCAGGTGAAAGGATTAGACACCCTATTCTACTTCAGCAATTCTGTTTCAGTAAATTCATGGTAAAAGCATATGTTAGAACATGTCCCATTATAGTCTATAATGAATGCGGTGGCGAGGCGCATCTTCCTGTCCGCCCACACCTTACACGCTTTCCTCTTCTGTCAGTCCTTACATTGGCTTCCCATGAGATATAGGACTCAATTTAAAATGCTGGTACTCGCTTAGAAATTTTTACATAACGCTGCTCCTACCTATACTTCTCAATACACAAGTATGTCCCATGTACACCCCGTCTAGGCTCTGCCAAAGACCTATGTCTATCCTCTGTTTGTATTCCCACCTCTGATGCTCACCTTTAAGACTTCTCAAGGGCTACACCATCCTGTGGAACTCCCTTCCCTTCTCTGTTAGACTCTTACCCAGTCTCCACTTGTTCAAAACATTTATTGAAAAGTAACTTCTTCAGGAAAGCATATCAATTAAACTGTTGATAGCTCTCTCCTCCCCCACACCCTGATTCCTCTCCTCAAAGTGTCATAACAAAAACAAACAACAAACAACACTAAGTCCTCAGTGAATACTATCATAGCAAACTACTTTTCTACCCTTACCCTTACCTTTTGTGTCACTATACCCCACTCCCTTTAGCATGTAAGCTCATTGATCAGGGCTCTCAATCCCTCTGTTCCTGTGTGTCTAACTCGTCTGGTTACAAATACGTGTCTGTTAGTCCACCCATTGTACAGAGCTACGGAACTTGTTGGCGCTATATAAATAATAATAATAACTTTTGAACTGCCATCTTCGACCAACTGTTTGTGATTTGTCATATTATTATGAAATGCATATGGCTTCCAAAAAGGAACTAGATTTCAAGAATGCAAAATAAATAGAATTCTCCAAAAAAATATATATAAATGACACAAAATTGAAAATGTGCTCTTCATAGTGCAAGGTCACTGGCACCATACTTAAAATAAGGTGTGTGTCTTTGAATGTTAAATGCTTGACCAATTATTACCTCTGATCAACTTGGAAAATAATTTTCATCACTAAAACACTGGGGTGAGATTTCAGTGCATCCCAACTTATGTAATTAGGTTCATGTTTTCCACCGAACTATAAAAAGGTCATATAGCCACTATAACAACTATATTTAGCTAAAACAGATTCCATACAGATTCCATTTCAATCATAACACAACCATAAAACTTTGTGACATGTGTTAACCAAGAGTCAGCACAAGTGATAATGATATCAATTCTCAACATTATTTCTAAGTTTTATTAATAGGTATCATTCAAAGACTTGCTGATTATATGATTAGTATTTCTTTTAGGGGATTTCTTTTTTGTATTTTCTGTATTTCTTTTACAAGCCTCTATCGAGCAGTGTATAAAGTCTTTACATGGAAAACAAGACTTTGCTTATAAACAACATCATTAAAATAGATAAACCTCCAAAATATCTTTGGAAGTGTTAAGGAACAATTCAGTTAGTTTATACAAATAGCTATTCAATAACACAATTCTAAAACTGGAGCATAATGGCATTCCACCTGCCTCTATTAGTACTATTATTACAAAGATAAGTTTAAAGGAACACTATAGGGTTCAGAATACAAACATGTATTGCTAACACAATCATTTTCCTACCAATTAAGGTTCCCCCCTGTGAGGGATTGATAGGTGAGCTTTACCTGCCTTTCTTCCTTCGTTGCTCTTGTCCTGCGGCAGTCACTCTACCTCCCTAGTTGAGATTATAAGGATTGATAATCTCAGCCAATACAAACTCGTGCATAAGGTATCAATGTGAGGCTAGTGTCCATGCCAATGCACGGTAAATCACCCAGCTGCACCATCTGAATGTTCTCTTAGAGTAGCATTTGATTGAGAACCAAATCTGACTCGGTTTTCACAGGGAAAGCACCTCTAGTAGCGGTCAGGAAGACAGCCACTAGAGGTTTGTTTAATCCTTCAATGTAAACTACAATGCTACATTTCAGGGTTAAAACAAAAGGGCTACTGCAGCCATACCACTTCATTGATCAAGTGGTCAAGGTGCCTTTAGTGGTCCTTTAAAAGTAACCCAATAAATTGTACTTAGCAAATCTTAGACCACAGTGGAATATCATACGATTGAAGACAATTATTGGCTTTTATATTAATTTATTTAATTTACCAGTGCAATGACTTGTGTTAATTTTTTACAACGTTATGATAAGCTGAGTGGGAATGCTTTAAATTCAAATTATGTTTCTATCATAGTAGACCAATATGTGCTACCCACCACTACTAAGCACAGTACCAGGGATTCTTCAGTCACCATGGATCCAATGACCTGCCTATAGAAGTGCAAGGTGGTGCCTAATGTCAGTGACATCATTGTACCTACCATCAATCTTATGTCAAAAGAAAAGTAAGAGACAATGCTCTAACACGAGACCTTAAATAATACAAATATGGTAATCCTTAATGTTAAAAAAGTATAGACAGCCCTTCCTTCTTAAGAGAAGAAAATATATCTTCAAATAAATTATCTAATATTTATGAAATCCAGTAGAGGCAACTGATGTGTTTCACCATGCAGTTTTTGAATATATTTTTATCTACTGGACAAACACTACTGTAGAAGTACCTATAGTACTATGACGCTCCTAAGCTACTGACCAACCAGTAACAAGAAGATGGCATAGACACAATTAAAGGATTGCCCACAGCAGGTGACATGTGGAATGCATTGCCAATGTGCACCAAGCCCCCCAACTGTCAGTCTACCCCTGAATGGATCCCATCACTAGGCAAGTAAATATACATTGTCATCTGACTTGCACAAGTCAGCCCAACTAGCTAAACCCATTCAATCTCACACACTCAGCCAAATTTACTGTACCTAAATCAAAAGTTAAACCATACATTTTCAACTTCATCAAGCTAGTCATGTTCTCCTAATATACTTAATCTCTCTATGCAATAATTTAATAATCTCTCTTAGACATCAATAACATAAAGGATTGCTCAAAGACTTTTAATGTAAAGTGACTGTGTGAGTGTTGAATGCAATAATGAATAGCCATTAGAATGTATTATTAGCATCCCAACTCTCATTACAGTCAATCATTTGAAATAGCAGGTTTTCCTGCAGATTGCTAATATTCATATACATTTTGTATTAATAAATCTTTAACTCCTGCCACCTGGAAAACCAAAAAAAAAAAATCTTTGTGCAACAGTAGATTTTTTTTTCTCCCCAATTACAGGCCTTTAAATTGCATTCAAAAATTGTTCTTGTGTTTTTCCACTAATTAGAACACCTGCTAACTTTCTATCAGCACAGACGTATTTGCATTAGATCCAGGTTTCAAAATGTCATTTGTCACTTTTTGATAGACAGAAATTTATAGAGAATTGTACTTAAAAGTTAATCAGCATCTCAAATATCTGCTTGTCTGAATGGAATCCGTGCCGTATCACACAGACTTTGTATTTTGGAATTTGTAAGCTGGAATGCCTCGTAGAATTTGGATATGTTCTTTCCACATTCAAACAGATTTTAGAAAACAATATCACAGATGCAATAGTTCACATTATATATTATACTCCGGCATCTGTCAGAGGATATTTGTATCAATATTTTAATTATTTCCTTTTATTGGGACCTTTTTACAGTATTTGCAAAGGTTGTCGAGTTCATGATGTTCTTAATTGGTTTAGAATGGTGGTTTATTTTCTTAAATGTGTATTTCCTTCCAAAACACACCTGTTTCTACTGCAGCTAGCACACGAATTTGTGATTGACTTAAAATTATTACAAGCTAGAACTTTTAAAAAAATATATTAAGATGTGCAAAAATTTCCGTTAGCTAAAAATAAACAATTAATTTGCAATCTATTTATTTTCGTTACAAATTAATGCACAATATCGTACATACAGAATCAAGACACGATTGCATATATTCAAACAAAACAGTATGTGGTTTCGACGAAAACCTGCTTGCTACCAAACAACAGTGAGATGTTTTGAATGTGTCTTCTTGGCTCTTATTGGAAATTATATATTTACAGCAAATGAGTTCTAAAGCTGAAAACATTAGTACATTAAACAGCGTTATCTGCACCAAAGGAGGAAATTCAGAATGATGAGAAGTGTAAGAATGCCAAAAGAATTATGATACATTTCAGTGATCTTGCATTTGCCTCTTAAAAGCTACATCTAATTCCAAATCTATCTTACTCTATATTCGTATGCATTAATCTAACGTATCTGTGCGCATTTCAAATCTTGAAAAAGAAGTAATATTTTATGACTAAACATTTATGATTTGTCAACCAGATCGAGATAAATTTACTGAGTGGAGGAAAATATCACAATCAGTTCACGGTACAGAATTTATTGGCGAAACCTGACTTGGAAATAAGGTAAGGTTTTGAAGTCTGATGATGTATGACTTTAGAAGGTATTCACACCAGTGATAGAAATCTTGACTGTTTGTATGTTATTGTCAAACTATTTTAGTAAAGATTGTGAAGTATCAAGATAGTATATTAAACTATAGGTTTTGTGTTATAACATGATAAATAAAAATGTATTTCACCAAACTTCAAGCAATCCATCACACTAAACTTTAGTATATATAAAGATTCTTGTTTTCTCCCATGAGATAAAATGAGCTTGTTATCTCGCAAGAGATATAAGGTAATTAAATATTTTGTTCTGAACTGTTTAAGAGAAATTGTAACATATATAGATTTTTTTGAACACAAATATGTTTATATTTTGAACACACCAAATACATGATAAGTTGAGTTTGCTAACTTAATATAGATAATTTAGTTTAGTGAAACTTTGGTTCACACAAGATTGTCTTAAAGGTAATTTTAATGTTATTCATATTGTAATTTAATAATATACATATTTTTGAGTATGAGGTTATAAAAACCCCACATAATATCACTCTTGATAGTTTTTTTACTTGTCTGGATTTTTTTTTTTTGATGGGTGAGGAGCTCGAGAGAGACAGAATTTACCTTATTTACCATCTTCTTAATGAATAAGAGAGCAGAGCAAGGAAAAACAAAAAATATAATGTATTTGATAAATTTGTTATTTATCAAATAAATTTGTTATTCTCTGGTCATATGATAGTCCAGACCCACTTTAAATTAACAATGTAGGGTTAAGAATACATATCTGTATTCCTAATACCACAGTTGTGGTGCTTCTTACCATTTAGTCACCTCACAACTGAACAAAAATAAAATTTTAATAATTAAAAAATTACTCACATTTTTTCCCAGTGCTGAGTCAAACTTATCGCTGTCCCAGCCTCGCAACCTATATCTCAGGTTGCACGCCTCCAGGATGACGGACTAATCTAATGCACCTCAAGGAGGAGCATTGGGGAATGTAGGTGCATGTGCGGTGCTTGTTGCAATGCACTTACAATTACTCCTTAGAGAATCATTGTATTCAATGATTGTCTATGGGTGACTGTGATGGCAATGCACAATCGCACGTGATATCTCGGTATGTTGCAGTACAAGAGCTGGGAAGTAAGATTCCCAGCTCTCATACCCAGAGCACTTAGAAAAATAGCTTGAAGCCACGATTCCAAGCCATCTAATTAGTTTAATATTGAGTTTTTGAGGTGTAGGACAGGGGGGAGGACTGCAGGCACTATAACAACTTCAATATAATTAATTTGTTGATGATGAAGTTGTCTATTGCCCACAGTGTTGCTTTAAGTTTTAACTAAAAATAATTTGGACCTGTGCAAGTGGGTAGGGTTATGCCAACATTTGGGAAATGCAAGTCCTATGTTTAGATGACTTATCTGTGTTTGCGTAATGTTATGTTTATATGTTTATTTGTTGCATTTTGAAATGATTTCATGAAGCCAGGAAAGAGTTTCTGACAAACCATGTTTAACCTAATATCAGTTAACGTGCAGGGTTTAAATTCAGCAACTAACAGATTTGTAGCTTATAGGTATCTATTGAAAGAACATGTGGGGTATGTTTCATGCCGGAAACACATTGGAAATCAACTGAAAAGGTCCCTATTAATGGTAAGAAATTTCCTTTCATGACCCATGCTTCTAATTTAGAAAAAAAATGATGTGGCATGGCAATTCTTTTTTCTAACCAACTTCAAGTAGAAATTATTCATCAAAGCCATTATATAATACTGATCTGTAAAATAAATATCAAGCTTTTTACACCCCTTAACATATACTTTCCAAATTTCTTTCCTATTAATTTACTTACAAAACAATTTGGAAAAAGTTGATCAAATTAAATGTGGTAAAATACAAGTTGCTAGAAACATACAAGATATAATAGAATTAATGTTTATGGACCTGCTAAAATTAACTAATCAGAAATTAAAAGACTGGATCTACATATAGTGGTTTGGCAGGGTCAACGCCCTGAAGCTGAACCTGCTGCCGAGACTCCTCTATCTTTTTCAAACCATGCCCATTGTCGTATCCAAAGAATTTTTCCAGTCAATAAATACAGCGATGACACGGTTTGTATGGAAGGCGGGGCCACCCAGAGTAAACCGAATGATGCTAACGCTACCCAAAAAGGCAGGAGGAGTGGGACTACCGTCGATCCTACTATATTACCAATCCACACACCTTCTGCGAGCTACCCTGAAGGTATGGATATCGTTGAGGCTAAAAAGAACACTGACCACAATACCATCGCCCCTGACGTCTTTAACCCATAATCCAGAGATAGCGGATGGACTCACACCTGCCGACTTGACGGAATTGGTTGGCTCAAACTAGACATACCTGAGACAATTATGCACGACCACGGAGCTAAAACCCCTTCGGGATGTGGCCACCACAGATTCCCCTTCATACCTAAGTAAATACTGATACCACCAGATACATCACTACTACCAGTCCCTCTAGGGCAAACATCTGGTCCACAGAGAACTCACTGCATTTGAACGACTCAGCGTATCTAGAGACCGACCTGGAAAAGGGATATCACTTCTGTACACCCTACTACTCACCTCCACACCACAAATCCCACCAAAACATGTATCCCGATGGGAACATACCACAGGATGCTCATTAACAGACCTGCAATGGGAAAAAATACACACCCTAGCACACCAGGGCACCATCAGCACCAAGATGCAGAAACTCAACTATAAGCTCCTTGTGAACTGGTACAGGATCCCAGCAAAATTACACCGCATGACGCATGACCACTCCGACATATGCTGGAGATGCGGTAGAGAACCTGGAACGGACATACATATCTGGTAGACATGCACAAAAATAGAACCGTTCTGGCAAATGATACACACCAAAATCACGGAAATAGCTGACCTGGACCTACCTTTCCAACCACTCCCGATGCTGTTACACCACACGTCCCTCTCCTTACCCAAATATAAACGCTCCCTAACCAGGCACCTCCTGAACGCAGCTAAAACACTCATACCACTCAACTGGTGAACAACCGACGTCCTGACCACCGAACAATGGATGAACATCTGTATAGCCTGGAATCACTCACAGCCTCACTACGAGGAACCTCAGAGAAGTGTGCCCTGACGTGGTACCCGTGGTGCTCATATATAGCACAGAGGTCTTCAAGAAGGAACCTGGAGCCTGAAAAGCCTACCGAAGGTACATCGGAAGACATCTGCCCGTGCCGGCATGAGCAAGATTGACCAACCTGAACACCCGATATGGAGCGACCAACACCAAGCCCGCAGCAGACATATGAGAGCACAGGAGATCGACCCAGCCCTAGTACAACAGAGGCGATGGGGACAATTTCAAATTCACACCAAAATTGTTTCTAAATCCAATTAATTTATTAGATATTCTAAAATGAAATTTTATTTTTCAGCAAAGTGTGTCTGGGAACATGAACTTGGTCTCTCCTTAGCTAACTCTGATTGGTCTATGTCTATATCTCAATAAATTACAATATAGGGTTTCTAGCATGTAGAAGTTGGTACCCTCAACACTTGCAAACATGCGCTCCACACAATCTAACATATAGTGTAGATGCAATGAAACAGTCAACACCTATTTGCATACTGGGTGGGATGTAATCTTATCAGACCACTATGAGATAAAACCTTTGAATAGTTAAGTATTATGCATATAACTTATAAACTTTAAAGATCTCTAGCAGAGGTTTTGTTGATGTTTATAGACTGGTCTATAATTTCTGATATAGATTTTTTTTTTGGTATTACATTGTTAGGTAGCATCAAAAATAACCATTACCAGAACTTGAAGATCTTCTAAATATCCTGATTGGAAAATAGTCTAAAACCAGCTAATACAGGATGGGCTAAAATTCAGAGTAGGGTTTCAGAAGCGAGTATGTTTTTTTTTTATCAATGAACCAATTTCAATGATATTACATACAATGAATGCTTAAAGAACGAGATTTGTTTGACCATGTATTGAAGATGACATAGTTTAAATGAGCTCCATTTGCTGCCTCACAAATTCGTGCTCTTCTGATTGCATTGCTCATAACCTCAGTTAATGTTTGAGGCTTAAGCGCTCACATTTCTGCATGGCTATTCTCCTTGAGCTGCTCAAGTGTACGTGGTTTGTTCATGAACAACCGCTCCTTCAGATATCCCCAAAGGAAGTTATCGGGAGCTGAAAGGTCAAACAAATGAGGTGGCCAATTAATCTGGGAATTTCTTGAAATTATCTGCTCGCCCAACAGTTGTCTCAGGAATTCCATTGTAGTCCTGGCTGTATGGGCAGCAGCCCCATCCTGTTAAAAACACATTTCAGGACGATTTTCCACTACAGGTCATAAAAAGCTCAGTAAAATTCCACTATTTTTACTCATTCTTTTGTGAAATTACCCATGATGAATCTTTCAAGACTCAGTTATAATATAAATCTGCATAAAATGTTTAAACTACTAACAAATAAGTTATTCACCTGTCAAATCCTTCTCTGAATTTTGGACCATCCAGTATATCAAATTAAAAGGGAATATCTAAAAAAAAATACTGTGAATACTGTTTTAAGGTGATAAAAATTAATTGAGGTTATTCCTTTCTCTAACCCTATTGGCGTGTTATTGTAGATGGAATTTCAGGTTTAATTGGTCCTCTCTACTTAGACTTCATTGATACTCTTCTTTTTTATGTTTATTGTATCTGTTGTATGTGATGTGTATCATGATCTATTTGTGCATTATGAGAGTATTAGAAATAAGTACTGCATATTTAGGAACATATTCATATTGGGCCTGTTTTTCAAATTTCCATGTAATGATGATTATATCTATCAATGTTCTTTATATAAATGTCAAATTATGTGTGATTATGTATATATGTAGTATTGTACATTTTATCTTTTTATTCTAAAAAAAATAAAAAATAAAGAATGGGAAAAAAACAACCATTATTATATCTTACAAAGAAGACAACGTTGGATCACCCTCTTACATTTTAAATAGTTCCATCATATCCAAACAGTCATTTGTACACATATCAAACCCTCCATAAAAGTTGTACTGCTCTCCTTATATCAGCCAGGTAAGTGTACCAACATAATGTATTCCTAAATTCAGCTATTGTGATCCTTTATATAGACATAGGGGATTAAAAATGAATATTCATTCTAGGGCAGAGTTCTAAAAGAAGAGTACTCACCATGGAGACCAAGGAGCATCATGTTTGCTTTGATTTTAGATTTTAGAACTTTACCCCAGATTGAGTCTTTAAGCATAACCTCTGTTGTGTCAAGAAATTATGGTTTGGTTAAAGTGAACACCATAACCTCTACTGTGTATTAAAGTGATTGTGGTCTGGGGAGGCAGCTTTATAATCCATCATTACCCACTGATTTAATATTAAGTAGTCTATCAGTCAGACACCTAAATATTTGTGCAGTCTGTGCATGCTAAGGCAGTCTTACCATTCCATCAGTACCCTTCACTCTCTGCACTGAGCCAGACAAGGTTTATTGATGCACGCGGGGAGCTAAGGCAAGTAAGACCAGGCTGAAGAGCTCCTGAGTGTTTAATATTCTTTAGGACAAGCCAATAAGCTTTGTCTATTCACATCTGAGCATCCATTAGATATATTTTATGCTTGCCTATTCATCTTCAGCTGTCCTGATTTTGACAGTTGGATATGCTGCTCAGCTGCACCAGGCACACATTTTGTATTTACAAGTTTGCTGATGACATTCTGCTATGTTTGGGGCAAACTTTTAGCTTCCAATTGAAGTTAATAAGATAAAGGAATCATGATGGAATATTTCTGTCATGTGTCCTTAAAGGGATTTGAAATATACTTTGATATAAACGTGGCAATAATTATTTGTAGATAGATAGATAGACAGACAGACAGACAGAAAGATAGCTAGATAGATAGATAGATAGATAGACAGAAAGACAGACATATAGACATACAGACATAGATAGATAGATAAATAGATAGATAGATAGACAGACAGACACAAATTCCGCAACTGGGCTGCATGTTTAATATTGAAGTACAAAGATTCCTGTTCATGTAGCATGTATCTCATTTGTATCTCATCTACAGAAATATATATTAAGGGGCAAAGAGCAGCATACATTGCATGTTATTGGGTTTATTTAAGTTGATCTTATATCTCTATTGAAAAAAAAAACAGGAAGGAAACAAGCAGTAGGTAAAATAAATGAACATTCAATACAGTCTCTCACTGGAGATTTGCCATTTCTGATGAATACCATATGGTAGAATGTCACAGACTATGCTTATTATTATTATTATTATTATTACTACTACTACTAATAATAATAATAATAATAATAATAATATTGAAAGATGGTAGTTCCTGCAATTTGGTTCATAAATCAAGTGAAAACAGGAAACAATAGATCGAAAAAAAAGATTCTATATTTATATATTGTATAAATTTCTTTTTAGTGCCCCTCCTTTTTTCCCTCTATCACTTCTCGCTCGATCTGCAAATAAAATCAACATTTAGTGGCCGGACCCTAGCCATCAATTGTCTTTTTTCCCTTCAATCAGCACTTTTTTCTGGCGCTTGTGGCACGATGGACAAATAGTTGTCCATCATGCTAGTCGTTTGTTATTTTATTTGGAGACATGGAATTCAGCCAAACCGCCGAACAGCCTAAATATGGACACACTGCAATTCTTCCTAAACTAAATACACAAATATATTATCTGATTTCATAATTTTGTAGTTATTATATAATTATCCTTATAGTTTAAGCACCTTTAAACAGCCGATATATTTTCTGTGCTGTAAGTCCATTTTAAGATCCATTAACCCCAAGATCTAGTATATTTTTAAGCATTAATACTACATTATTTTCAGAGCTACCAGCAGTTCGCTTTCTGTTTTTACCAAGTCAAAAGCTCTTAACTCCTGTTAACATGCTCTAGCGGGTGTCATCGAATTCTGAGAGCACTCTTAATTCGGCGGCTGTGTTGGAATTAAATCCCCGGGAGGTTACCAATCACAGTTCCCAAAAATAATTATTAAAAGAAGTAATCTACACTATTAAGAAGTTTTATTAATATATGGATATGTGACCATTGTTAAAATAAAACTTACAATGCAATGTGTTTCTTTGCAGAACGTCTAAGTTGAGGAATGGAAGTTGAGCAATCCTAGTAAAAGCATGTCTTTGTACAAATTACCTTGGGTGTCAAACATGAAACAACATTCTTTGTTCAGTTCCCAGAAAAAAATGAACATTTTCTCTTTTAATATAAAATGAATTTAGAATAACTTAAGAAAAAGCAGAATGGAAGTTAACAATATAATCACAGTCATTTTTTTTGTCTTTTATTTTGCCAAACAAAGCTTGAACACAGAATTTGCTTGTTCAATTCAAAAATAAATGTAACAGAAGAAACACTATATTGACTGGTTTTATTTTTTATTTTTACTTATTTATTTATTTATTTATTGCTACTGGGATTGAGTGATATTTCCCTTGGATAGATCTAGTTTAACTGTTTCAGATATTGGCAGGTCATTAATAGCCCCTTCACTTCAATTTCTACGTAGACTTATTAATGAATATGCCTAGAAGAGAATACGTCTTAAAACTCACAAAGGTTTCATTGCTCAAGAAATTCCTACCAAGAATAATTTATTTTTAAAATAATTACTTATTTATATAGTGCTAACAATGTATGCAGTGCCAGGTTCAGTAAATAATGAATAGTTCAGCTGGTTAACGCACCAATGATATATCTTTCTAAACCTCAAGAATGTATATCTTCACAAACCCAAGAGTACAAACTAAACCTTAAGAACGTATATAGATGCAATTATTTTTATTATTAATAATAATAATAATAATAATAATAATTATTATTATTATTATTACTATTATTATTATTATTATTATTACTATTATTATTTCATTATTACTATTCACAGTAATACAAGAAGTGGACAAATAAGTTAACACTTTTTGTTTGGATATGCCATTGGAGATCACTGTTACAGGTTCAGTCTAAGCAGTTTAGCAATACAGTATGTTGTCACAGTTAAAGTGCAAGGAGTCCCCCGTTGCACTCCCACAGTAAGTAGTTAAACTGTTTTTGAACAGTTTGACATTTTCCTTTGCTCCTAGTTTCTCTGGTTTAGCCTTCTCTTCAGATATGTCTTTCCCTTTTGTAGATGGATATATCCATTCTCTCCTGATTTGGATGGATGTATATAAAAAATACCCTTCTCTGTCTCATTAGAGATATCTTTGCCAGAAGCTCATGAAGCAAGGTGAAAGGTCAGTGTAGGGCCCACCTGAGAGGGTTTGCCTTGAGGTGGCAGGCGGGCATTCCCTCCAATGGCCATTGGAGTACATTGAGTGTTATCATTCTTCGCATTTCCAGAGGCCACCATTGACATTATTATGGGATCTGTGTTTCATTTTAAACATAATTCTGGAATCAGAGCATGGCTTAGTATCTAAGTAAACCCAATGCCAGGAACTCTTGAGTCCCATTAGTGTGTCCCCCATTATTTGTGCTTTGCTCCACAGTTGAAAGTCTCTTGCAGTAGAACATGACATCCGTCAACTATTTCAACTTACTGGATTTCATTAGCCTGGAGCTGTATATTGATTCACAGAAAATCTCATCCACAACAGTGAGCTAGGTGTTAATTAAGTAGTGGCGAACATTAGTCATAATACCGACTGTGCTCATTTACATAGCCCACATCTCGTTTTAGGAGTGTTGCAGTCTTTGTCATTCACTAAAATTGTAATAAACAAATATGTGATGCGCTCAACCAAGTGGGTAATTATGATAAATGTGCAAGATATTATAGGGTGCTAAGTGAGTAATTCCTATTACCAAATATAGGAAAGGTTACATACAAGAAAAAAGCCCATAGCACACCATTTAATGGAAAAATAGATTTTATGAATGCATCTTATAAGCATCTTATAACTCTAGATTAATTAAAGTAAAGTGCATAAAACAGGTATGGATATCTATAAACGTAGAGAAACCATATACCACCATAAACAACAGATATAAAGTAAACATAAACCCACAAATGTGATCAGACCAAGTAATACAGACCAGAAGCTGGAGTGGAGACCAAAAAAAAGCACAACATTTCGGCTAGATGTCTTCCTCAAAGGAATCTCAGTCTGATCTAACTGAAATGTTGTTCTTGTGTGGTCAGATTTGTGGGTTTATGTGTATGCACTTTATATCTATTGTATATGGTAGTATATGGCTCCTCTATGTGTATAGATATCTATACCTGTTTTATGCACTTTACTTGCATTAATCTTGGGATATAGGATGCATTAATAAAATCTATTTTTCCAATGAAATGGTGTGCTATGGGCTTTATCATGTATTCACTAAATGTGTACCTGAATTGTCCTGAATTGACCTGGAAATTTCACATTTTAAACCAAAAAAACTGAGCTGGAATATTAGCTTCATTGACAAATTGACCCAAAACATTAAATCATCTAGTCCAGACATAGGCAACCTTCGGCACTCCAGATGTTTTGGATTACATCTCCCATGATGCTTTGCCAGCATTATGGGTGTAAGAGCATTATGGGGGATGTATTCCACAAAATCTGGAGTGCCAAAGGGTGCCTATCCCTGAGTCAATTCACTGTTTAGTGCTTAACCCAATCACTTTCAGATCTTCTATTTATAAGTAGTTCAGAAAAAGGATATATTGAAAACTATATTCTAAATAATTGTTGTTGTGCACCATTAACTCCTGCTGAAAAGACAGAGTTCTGCTGAAATATTAATAGATATATTTATTCATCTATTTAAGAATCAAATCTAAAATAAAAAATAATACTTTTTTTCTTAAAATTTGAATGCTTTTATTAGGAGCCGGCAATTCTCAGCATATGATTATATAGACTCTTTTTTTCTCCCCCACGTTAAATAAAGATCTATTCATTACTATTGGTGCTAGATATATTGTATAAAATGACAGTCAGAGAGAAAATAATGATTAATGATAAGTTGCCAAAAAGATTTAAAAAACACTGAGGTGTTACCTACCAAAAGTTCTCCTTCTGTCTGTGATACAGCACAGATTGCAATCGTGACAGTAAATCTGGTGCTATTGTTAATACCATAGCACTTTGGTTTTTTGGCATGCATTAGTCCAATCTGTGACATGCTTGTGAATATATCTCTCTTCAGTACTGTCTGTATGGCATATGGATTCCTAGAATGTAACATCAGACCTTTCCACATAACAAGTGTTCAAAGCACCTTATTATTTAAAAAAATAAATAAAAGCCAATTACTCAAAAAAATCGCAAATGTTAAATGTTTCATATTTAATGAACAGAAAAAAGTAGCTTTTCCCGTCTGTAGAAATGCTACTTTTGTAGTTTAACATTTCTTTAACAAGGGTTTAAATTTAAGATTATTGTACAGTGTGCTAAAGAAAATCCCAAATAAAAATTGTTTTTATTAGTTACACGTCGCAAATTCTAAGTGAAAATTTTAAGTGACATCAAATATGTTTCTTGCTTAAAATATGCAAATAATACACATTTGAAAAATATTTTGTAAATTCTCCCAATAATCCCTTACTTTCACACACTTAAAAAACCCAGATTGGTGTGGGGCGTGGCCGACTGAGCTACAGCATAGACGTGTCTTGCAGGAGCTCCACACCAGAATCAAAACTAACCTTATTTAACAACGACTAAAGCTCCAAAAGGGCACTTACCTAATATCCCCCCACCACAGGACATTATGAGGCGTAAGTACAAAAAATTCCAATGCCTGGGGAGCCCGGAACTACCTGATATCAGGCTCCCATTCGAGAGGCCTGCCCTGCCAGTGTGTCCCAAGATGGCACCTGAGACTGGTGAGGAGGAAGGGGACTCAGACGTATCCCTTGAGGAGGAGGATATACTCAGACACCGGAGCAGTATACTGATAAGATGACTCGGATGAGGACTCCTCTCTCTCCAGGAAAGGAGACACCAAAAAGCTGCTGAAAGATCTGTGAGAGGTATGGAAGGTGGGCCGAAGGAAGCCCAGGAAGATATGGGTGTCCTCCGCCAGAAAATCCAAGCAGTGGAGGCCATGTAGAGTACCCAGGACACTCGGATACAAGACACCAAGAGCCAAGTGGAGCGCCTGACCTAGCAGGTACAGAAGCTTAGCAGGAAAGTCTCCGCAATGGAATCCCTACATAGATGCCGGAATGTCTGCCTGCACGGCATCCCAGACAGCATTAGTGGGGAGGCGCTGATACCATTTGTCCAGAGATTGCTGGATTCACTGGGCCTTAAGAGGGGCACTGACCAACCCCTGCTAACAACTGCTTTTAGAGTCTGAAAAGCGGCAACAGCACCAGCTGGTGCGCACAGAGACACGATAGCTGTCACAAGAGATGTTGCGGTTCAATCTGCCCTCCTGGCCCGCTCCAGAGAAATGGGGAAGATCCACTTTGAGGGCAGCACTGTGGCAATTTACAGCAACCTACCATTTGCCGTCCTGCTGGAACAACAGCTACTGGCTCCAATCGCTATTCAGTTGTGGGGTCACTTCCATGAAGTACTGCTGGGGCGCTGATGGTACATTCATAGTGATGACCGGAGATTCCACCCTGAGCCTGACATCCTGTGGAGATGCAAAGATTTCCTACAAAAGCTTAACTTACCAGAGGAGGGGGCAGATGCCCAGGTCAGAGGAACTGTGACATGACGAGCCTCTACAGGGTTCCATGAGTTTGAGGACTTACCCTGCTTTAGCTCTAAGATAAGCGATACCCTAGTTTCTTATCTCTACCTAGTATGCCATAACACTGTGGTCATCAGATACAGAGTATTCAGTTTTCGGTATATTGTCCTCCCATATTGGTCACAGGCTGTTAATTACCTGTCACACTTTACTTTAAATTACCTCAACCAATGCCATAACATGATAACATGAGAGATGTATACCCTTACTTTTATCCTTACAATTTTATATTCTTTAAAGAGCACCTATATATGAGGTCACCACTTTTGGACATACACTATTAGTTAATTTCCTCACACCATACTCTATGCTGTCTTAACCAATGCCATACCACAATACCTATCTTGTTGTACCCTTCTTTTTATTTCTATGCTATGATAACATTGTGTACTATACAAATAAAATACAAATTAAAAAAAAACAACAAAAAACAGATTGGTGATACCATTAAGATAGGATAGCATTAAGCAAGACACATAACAGCAGGTAATATAGGGATATCTTTTAATAGTAGTTACATGTCAATCCTTGTGTTATAATCCTTCCAATTATTCCTATATGGATTAGAGGATAGATTATCTTTCAAAATAATTGGTTATATTTACTAAGAAAAAGACAGATGATAAAATGCCAGGTTTAATAGGTTTAAAATGGTTGATTTAAGCAGTCCCATATGCATAATGTTTACTAACATCGAGTATGTGAAAACTTAAATAGTTTAGGTTTGTTCGAATCAGTTCAAGTCAGCCATGCTTGTGTTATCCACTGATCAAGAAGCATGGAAAAAAGCTAACCTCCCCGAGACAAGTTGAAAAATAGTCGACTTTAAGAACAAGTGACAGGGTTATTTACTCAACTGAGAATTGTTGATAATTAAAATTGAATTCCAATTTTTTTTTGTAAATATAATATTCATTGTTTTCCAATGTGCAGAGGATAATGGGTGACAACATGTAGCATCATGTAAGGGTGGGACGCGCAGGTCCCTACTGTACGTTTGATAGGTGTGAGATTGTAGGTAAAACTTGAGAGACTTGCAGGTCTCATATGAGCATTATAAACACTGGAATGACAGACATGCAGTTTTTAGTTATATAAGATAACAAAACAAAAGTAGGATGTGTGGGTTCTTGCCGTTATAAGCAACAAATGTGCCCAAATGTCCATGTATGTTTGTGCCTTGTCATTTGACTGCATGTGTAGGTCCTCTATGGCCCTCAGGTCTTCCATCTGAGTGAACCAGGAAGCCAGTGTGGAGGTTTCCATGACTTTTCCAGTATTGGGGTATCTGGCCACGTTAAGGATTCTTATTGTGATAGTTTTTTTGTATTGAGTGCTCGGTGTTGTCGTGTGATGTAAAAGCATTGTCGCAGGTTTGAAGGGGGGGGGGGGGGTGGCTCGTCGTTGAGTTCTCTCAACATGCTGTGGATCCCTCTCCAAAATGGCTGAATTTTATCACACTCCTACCATATATGCAAGGCCATCCCAACCTCAGTGTCACACTTCCAGCATTGTGTGGGGTGGTCTGGGTTTCAACTTGTGCAACATGTCAGGAGTGTGGTACCAGTTAGTGAGCAATTTGTAAGCCGCCTCCTGAGTTTTACTATAGACAGGACATCTGAGCATTAGGTAGCATATTTTCTCCCAGTCCCCTTCTCTGATGACTCCCATTTCTCAAAAAATGTTGGTTATTTGAGTGGAATGAGCATTTGCTGCATAGAGTATAGGAAGGGTTCCTGCATGTCCCTCTTAAGCGTGCTCAACATTGGGCCAAAATTCTCTTTTAACAGGTCTATGCTGTTCCTGGTTAGCCCTATACCCAGATAACAAATTTTAGATTCCGCCCATTGAAACGCATAGCTGCTTCAAAGTGAGTCAGCTCGGTTCCTGAGCATGGACACATTCAGGACATAGGACTTTGAAAAGTTTATTTTCAAGTTGGATACTACTCCATAGTCTTTAAAGGCTTGTAGTATGTTTGGGGATGAGATTTCTGGGTTTGTGATAAAGAAGAGGAGGTCGTCCGCGTATGCTCTGATGTGATGCGTGGTCCCCCTCTCTACCCCGGTTATGTCTGGATTGCTTCTAATTGCTGTCAGGAATGGCTCAAGGGCAAGGACGAAGAGCAGTGGAGATGGGTGCCGTTATGGATAGAGATTTCCTCTGTGAGGTCCCCATTGACGATCACATGTACCATGGTCTGCCTGTAGAGCGCTTCTATGCAGTCCCTCATATGCTGCCCAAGCCCCAGGAGGTGAGACATCACCTTAAACATGTAGTTCCAGCTAATCCTGTCGTCCTTTGATAGCAGAAGAAGGCCCTCGTGCCCAACCGCTTTCCCTTGCATAACAGAAAGTTCCCTAATAGTGCTGACCCTGACCTCATGTCCCGTCCCAATCCCCACCTGGTCCGGGTGTACCATTGTGGGGAGATGCACTTGTAGCCGTGCCGCCAGAATATTTGCCATTAGTTTCAGGTTGCAATTGATGAGGGAGATGGATCTGTAATTCCCACATTGCTCTCCGTCCTTGCCCTCTTTTGGTAGGATGGTGTTATGAGCTGTCATGGTTTGTGTGGATATGGTCTGGCCATCTCTTATGGAGTTGTAAGAGACCAGCAGTGGCATGTAAAGGATATCAGTGAAGCACTTATAGTACTTAAGCGGTAGGCCATCTGGACCTGGGCTCTTGCCCGGTTTCAAAGTTTTTATAGCCTGCGTCAGTTCTGCAAGGAGGATGGGTTTGTCTAAGGAGTCAGCTACGTCTTTATCTAAGAATCTAAGATTTGAAGGTGTGCGTCGTGAGGTATGGTTGTATCGTGTCCCGCAGGCTGTTGAGTGCCTCGGCCGTCTGGGGCTGTGGGAGGGAGTAGAGGTCTGAATAGTATGTTCGTATCGCCTCTTGGATTTTAGTAGGTAAGCGGTGTTATACTCCCTAATTGTCACAGATTTTGTCTATGTATGTGGCATGCCTGCATTTGGCCAGCATTATTGCCAATAGTTTTCCAGTCCTCATCCCACGCAAAGCAAAAAATGCTTTGTGTCGTAAAGCGTCTCTATGATGTTTAAAGCGAAGTAGTACTGTCAAGTCGCGTCTCAGTTGTAAAAGCTTTGCTTGGTGTGTCGGGTGTTGGTCCTGTTTGTTTGGGCCGTCTATGTTGTGGATTTCTGCTATAATAGAGGCCATGTTTTCTTCCCATTGCCTTTTCAACTGTGCGTCATTTTGGATGAGATGGCCTCTCACTATGCTTTTATGTGCTTCTCAGACTACAGGAGATGTCATCTGGTCCAGGGTTTTGTCAGTGAAGTAGTCCCTCAGTACCTTGCCTGTGTCAGCCAGTGTGTCGGGTAGTGAGAGCATATATTCGTTAAGTCTCCATTTTGACACTTTGGGTCTGTAGAGGGGGGAAGTGAGTGTAATGGACATATGGGCATGGTATGACCAAGTGGCAGTTTCGTGTTCTGCTCACTCGACCAGCGATAGGTCGTGGTGTGTCACAAAAATAGTCCAGTAGTGTATAAGTGTTGTGGGGATATGACCAGAAGGTGTAGTCCCTCTCATCCGGATGGTGGGCCTTCCAGCAGTCAAGTAGTTGTGAGCGCTTGAGAAGGGACTTCATTGAGGATAGATGTTGTGGCGGGACGTGGGATGAGTCCCATTTCGGGTCTAGGGTCAGATTGAAGTCTCCCCTAAGGATCAGTATTCCCACTGAAATGTTCCCTAATATTGAGAGCTTTCGGGAGAGAAATCTATAGTGCATCTGATGGGTGCTGTCAGGGTTTCTTTGCTGTTTTAAACAGCAACCGTTCCTTTTTTCAGTGACTGAGTTCAGCTGTAATTAACGATCAGCTCCTTCAGTATGTTGCCACGGTTACTCACCTGAGAGTAGTAATCAACCCTGCTGCTAATCAGTTCAGCCTATTTAAGCAGCAAATCCCAGAACCTCCTTGCCCTTGCGTGGTTTCCTGCTCCCCAGAAGTCTCCTTGTTCTTGTGTTTCCTGTTTGTTCCTGGTTCCTGACTCTGGCCTTGTTCCTGACTCCGCTGCTCTCCGTTTTCCTGATCCTGGCTTGTCTGACTACCCGCTCTGGTGACTGACCCCTGCTTGATTCCTGGACTTTGCTTTTGGTTATTTATTTGTTATTTATTAATAAAGGTGTTTTTGCATCTAGTTCTGTCTCTGTCTGGTTCCTGGTCCCTGACAGGTGCGTAGATGTTTGCAAAGGTATACTTTGCCCCGGCTATTGTGCCCCTTATAAACAGGTATCTACCCTCTGGATCCGTCAGAGCCACCCCCTCATGGAATGGGACCCTCCTGTTTAACAGGATTGCCACCCCCTCGATTTACCTGTGAGGTGGTCACTGTAATATCCCAATGGGAAATGGTGGTCTGTCAGTTTGGGACTGGAGCCTTCCCTAAAGTGAGTTTCCTGTAGGTACACTATGGAGGCTATAGCCATGTGGAAGTCCCTCAGGGCTCCTGAATGTTTCTAGGGCTTATTCATCCCATGGGCGTTGATAGTCAATGTAGTGAGATCTGCCAGAGCCAAAGACATGGTCAGCTGTGGGGTATAGCATATGGAGAACAAGGAGAAGGGGAATTATGATAAGAAAAGAAGGAGAGAGGGTAAAGAGAAGGAGAGAGAAGAAAAAAAATAGAAAAAAGATAAGTTAGAAACCTTCGACTTCGAAGGAGCTATCGAGGTGCGAGCATCTAGGGGCTGTGAATCACCCGTCCCCAAGTGGACTAGGGGTCCTGTTAACCCTGACCAGGGTGCTCAATCCAGTAGGGGGAGTCAAAGGAGGCCCGGAGTCATCAGAGTCCAATGTGGGTACACTTAATTTCTACTTGGTCAAAAGCTCACGTCACCCCATAATTGTTCAAAATTTAGGAATGCAGCATGTGTGTTCCTCACTATGAAAGCCATGGCCTGTAGGTCTCATAGGCACTGTGCTTGTCATGCCAGATATATTGCATAAAAGAGAGCAGGTATACATATAAACAATCCACTAAAATAACGATGCAAAACAAGGAGTAAAAATACGGTAATGTTAACATATGTAGAGTCTGCTGTGTCACCATCTCCTAAGCGCCCAGCCCCTCCCAAGCAACCCGGATTAAAAGATCCCCTACTAGTACGTGTTCCCTGCCACAGTTCTGAGTGTTTTGTGTTGATACTTTTTATATATTGTGTACTGCGATTTTCAATCCCCATACACCCCCTCCCAACATGCAGTCCCCCTCCCAACAGCAGCCCAGCGAGAGCCTGAACCCCGAGCAGGCCGAGCCAGCGCTTGGGTTCGGGCTTGGGTTCGGGCTCCTAAAAAGGTCATCACAAGCAGGATAGGCGTCTGGCAGCCCAGGTCGGTAGGGGCACTAGTCCCCCTCCTTCCCCCCAACGGCCCTCGCTTCCCCACCCACCTCTCCCTGCCATGCAGTCCCCCTTCGAAACCTATCCACTGGTAAAAGGTTAATAGGTCTTACAAGAGCTAGGAATCAACGAGGGGTTAAGATGGTTGTGAAGGGTTAGGGCTTAGCCAAGATTAGGGCTTAGCCATATAGTCCTGCTTGAGGGATGCATATGCGATAACCATGCTGTCATGTGGCCTGTGAGCATCTGGCAGGCCCATGTTTTCACTGTGTTACCCACCCACCAAAGGGAATATAGCTTCCCAACCGGTGATTTGCAGACTGTACATACCTTCCTCAGTCGTTTATGTGCCCCCCTCTACACGTGTGCATTGGTCTGGGTGCACAGTAACCTGTAATAAGCATGTGTGAATGTGATACTTGCGGGTGGGTTTCCTAATTGTCACTGGATATCTAATGCCAAGGATTACCAAGAATCCTCTATAGAGCCCTAGGGTCTCTAATTGCCTTCTGTGATTGGGAGAGTTCCCGCTTGTAGGCATCCCAGAGTCAGGGCGCATCAGTCAGGCGAAAGGAAGATCAAGTTGAGACTTGCTGGCAACACATTTCTCAGTTCAGTGTGAATCAGCTAGACCACATTCCCAAGGGTCGCGTAGCCTGCCCTTGGGATCTCTGCTGCCTCTGGGGTCGGGGTGTCAGTTCTTGGGGTCCTGTGGTGTAAGTATAGAAAGCCAAAGAATTTGGTCACTGCATTTGCGCATAATTCCTGGACCAGAGTCTCAAGGTCGTCTGTCACTGTTAAAACTTGTAGACCCATTAGCAAGCACCAGCGGTACCTCAATTTGTTGGATTGTAGGATCCTCGTGAGTGGATAGCCCTGTGGTAAGTCAGAGTGGCCGGTGAGAGATCCAGATATAGCTGGAGCTCCACTATATTCATCAGGACTTTGTCTGTCTCCCGTGCCTTTCGCAACACTTCCTCCTTGAGCTGGAAATTGGCTAGGCAACAGACTATGTCCTGAGGTTGACTTTCTAGGGGTCCCTTTGACACGGGGCCCTATGTGCTCACACAAAATCAATTGTGGTAAATTCTGGTCTGCCTAGGAGCCTGTTAAATAGTCCGGTGAGGGTCCCCTGTATGGGTGTAGAGTCATCCAAAGCTTCAGGGACTCCCCTCAGTCTTATGTTTTGCCTCCTACCCCTGTTATCCAGGTCATCCATATAATAGGCCATCTGTCTAAGTTGGTCTGTGTGAGTTTGGATGGCATCCATGTTCACAGACTGCGTCGATGACACGTGGTCGCAGTCTGCCTCTAGTTAGGAGACCCTGTGGTGCAGGCCTTGAACGTCTTCCCGTAGGGCTTGCAGCTCCATTCTGATGGATTTTCTAAGATCTGCATTCCCCTCTCGATGGTCTGCTTTAGTCGACAGATTGCTGAGTAAGACCACCCAGTCTGGCTGAGAGTCCGCTTGAGCGCCGGTATGTGAGATTGCGCTGCTTCTTTCCCTCGTCTGAGAGGGTGATGGTGGGTGATTCATGGCCTCAGAGTTGTGGGAGGCCTGGGAGGCAAGGTCCGCCAGGGTAATCAGGTACTGCCGCAGGGAGGAGGCTGGTAAACCTCTCGGAGCGTCGGCTTGGGATGCCCTATGTGTCTTGCCCATATTGGTGCCTGACATGCTGTGTGTGAAGAACTGTGCAGAGCGGACAGGGAGCTCAGTCACTACATGGCCATCTTGCTCGGGCTCCAAGCCATGCCCCAGGGAATTCCAAATTTAAGGTAGAAATTGCTGAACTGGAAACATTCTTCATTTGAGCTAAGATTTTATTTTGGCTATTCTGGTCTAAAATTTGAAATTTACTTTGAATTCCAACTTTAGTGGATAAGCCTGTAAGAGCTTTCTTGAAATTGATCTCTTAAACAACTTCTCAGATAAGTCTTGAAAAGGCCAGCATTTTCGTTTTGCATTTTATCTATTATTCCAACCATTAGATATAATTGTTTTTTTTATATTAAAAAAGAAGAAAGAGTGAGAACTCTGAGAATGGACAAAAGCTTATAGAAACTCAGTAGCTTGCCCTTTGGTACATCCCTGCTCAGGTCTCAAAATAGTTTTTGCTCACTTGTGCCATCACAGAGTGAACATATCTGAAGCATATAAGACTGGTACCACCCGTACAGGCAGTCCAGATCCGAAATGCCAGCAAGTTCCATCTGCACAAGAGATACAGCAACACAAAACGATAGTTTCGGCCTTCTTTTGGGCCTCATCAGTGAGGTGTGGCTGATATTCCTCTAGGCACAGTGAGTATGGGGTCCACGTCTGGACTACCCTTTTAACTTTGGGTGAGCCAAGTTAATGCATTAAAGCAAAAAAGAAGAAAGAATTAGTTTTTTTTTTATATTAGATAAAAGACTTGAACCACACTCATGAAGTATTCAGCATTTGATCTCTGACATGTATGACTAACTTTTTAAAAAATAAATCAACACCTTTCATGGGATTTCCTCGTGAAACTTAGTAGGATGCTCCACAAGTCCATTTCAAAGTATTTTTGTTCTTTTTTTTACCTGATTGTGGAAAAGAAAACCAGTACAATGGGCAGCTAATTGTTCATGTGTGGAAAAATTGAGTAATCTCACTAACAATATTATAAAGTGTTATAATTCCAATTGGGCTAGTGCCACAAATACTTTTGTACCTTAGATAGTTGTAAAACACAAGCAAATCTTGGCTCAGAATTATGTAATTTGGCAATTTTTTCCTGATAAAACAGCATTGCACTATGGCTCACATATACAATGACACTATAATGTTTACATGTTTTATAGAGATTGCACCACAAGATTTAGATACAGTCTATAAAACACGTTAGTAAGATTTAAAAGTCTGAAAATGAGCGACTCATTTTCTTTCAAACAACCGAGATGAAATAAGTGATTATAATACAACAAACAAACAAATATTTGTGTTTTCAATATAAAGGCCAATTATGTGGATGTGAATTAAAAAAAATATTGTTGGCCCAAATATTCAGATTTGTAATCTTTATTATAAATGGATCTTTTAGAAGGTTAAGATATAATGTTTTTTGTACACTTGCCAACTTTTTCTGATTTCCCTCTCAATAATCCTTTTGTTTTAGTTTTCTTGTCATCTTTGAGATCCCATTTATGGTCAGTTCTGGTCATTTTCCAGTTTCAGTACTCTTGACTGGGGTAGCCTTATTTTCTTGGTCGGTGATGGTACATATTGCCAGTAGAACTGATGGTGATTAGTTTTGGTAATTATTTGTCTGATGTGGAATGTGGCTACTACAACTGATTATAACTTATTTAAATAACTCTCTGTTTGATGGGGCACCTGGTGATTGAAGCGCATTTTGAATCATTCCCGTCTGCTAAGTCACGATCCTGAAACAAGTCCATTGTTTACGCTTAAAAAGTTAAGATGGCTTAAGTTTATAAATTATAATAAAGTTGTGTCAACATCCTTCTGGGTATTATGGTTCATTGTTTGTTGGAAGGATGTTGGTCTAATGGACCCAGATGATTTAGTTAGACATTTGCAGTCAGTTACTCCTCAATAACTAAATCAAGAGTGCGGCTCAAGTTCGGTTTCTCATGAATGGCAACACCCAGTGAAACAAAAAGAAAATTTCACAATCTCCATGTATATTAAGTCATGTCTTTAATGACAACGAAGGTAACATGTCACCCTAAATATAAGTCTTTCTCATACATCATTGCAATTATATGCTAGTCAGGATATTTTCACTAGATTTTTTTTTATATGTATACAATGCACTGAATATGTACTTTTAAGGTGCTGTAATATATTTCATTTCATATTTTCATATGTTCACACTAACCGACTCTTTGCTCCAGGACTCGGCAAATCTCCGGGACAATCACCCAACATCTAAGTCGTACATAATGCAAATTATATTAATCCTCTGATATGTTTGAGCAGTGTTAATACATTCAAAGGAGATGATAAATGCCTCATAATGTGAGAACTGGCTAATCAAGTGGCTACTTCTAAAAATGCCCATTGATGTCCTTGGGGTTTATTAGCGTAAATTGACAGATAAATAGATTTTTTTTACTTTATATTCTTTTTTCTTTATGTTGCAAGTAATTTCCTAGGAGGCAATGTGAGAATTGCAACTCTCTATCACACAGCAGAAATCCCACAGGCTAAAGTTATGATTAATAAATGGTGTTAGTGTGCTGTTTGCTGTAGAGGGACCATTTGAGTGGTTTGCAAGCATCAAATGATGCTCACATACACAGCACTATTTATAGGACAAATGTTAGAGATATTTAAAAATATTTGCATATATGAACTATACAAATAAAATGCATTTTCTTTTTCTTTATGTCCAGTACAGTCATTATATTACAGTAAGGCTGATGCACTAAAGTGAGAATTCAAACTGGATGGAAAGCACATTTTAAATTTAAGGTCAAAATAAGGTAGATAACCCACCACTAGTAAAACAATATTTATGGCTTCTCCACCAAAAACAGTTTTACCACTGTAATGAATTATGATTATTGTAGATATTTTTTTAATTTATCTTTTTATTTAATTCTGTAATATAAAGCTGTAATGAATAAACAAATCTACATTCCTACAAACAGTTTTTTGTTCATAGGTACCCATCTAGACACGTGCAATTAGTTTCATTCCTAATTTAAATTCGGACGAATTTCGGCAATTCGGACATTCGGATGCTTTCAAATGTCCGAATTGCCGAATTTTTTAAGTGCCGAACCAAAGTGCCGAGTTGCTGAATTGCCAAAGTGCCGAAGTCCCGAATTTCGGAAGTGCTGCACATCCCCAATAGCAACTCAGACCAGAAGGACCATGGGTGCTCAATATAGCAAGATAAGTGTAAAACAGTAAAACAGTTTGACAGATGACCGCTGAATCGTACCCTCCTGGCACTATAACCACAACAGTGTTCTGTAATGGTTATTGTGCTTAGATTGTATCTGTGAGCAACACAAAGAAACACTTTAGACACTGTGCAAAACATTAGTAGAGAACGAACTTTCGCCAATGGACTTTATGCACCATCCTGATCAGTGTGTACCCTACAGAGTACTGTAGGTACCATCACAGACACTCTACAAATAATGATATGAATCACCATAGCCACTGGTCACCTTGCAATGAACTGTATGCATCCTAATCTATATACATTTTAGTGAACATTGGACTTGAGGTTTCTGGCAATATATTACTTTGTTGATGCACTGTTCTCATCAGTTTGTGATGAACCATGCCAAGCAATCTGTAATGGACAGTATGCACTATTCACTACAATCTTTCGTAAGCAGTATGCACCACTCCAAGTAATCCATAATAAACAGTATGCACCACTCCCATCAATCTGCAATGGATAGTATGCACCATTACATTTACTTGCATTTTGTTGAATAATTTCCATTAATATACAGTATTGCCATTAATCTGTGATAGAATGATGCACTCTGTAATGAACTCTACATACCATTCTGTTTACTCTGCAATTGACTGATACACTATCCCATATAGTGTCACTCATATATTTTTGTACACTGTGCATTTATTTATCTTTTCATTTACAATCATGTATTTCATTCTTTTTAGATATGTATGAACACAGCTAGCATTTTGCCTACATATGGAGTACCTAAAATTCAACCCAGCTCAGCAGAACAACTTGGGAGATCTTGGCAGAGTAAAGTTATCAAATTCCTTCTTCTCTTGACTTGATCAAATTTCTGCCAAGTCCCTGAGTCCAAGCTATCTAGCGCACCATAGTTATTTAATCAAACTCTACTATTATGGTGTCCAATCTCTTCATGTGAAGTTGAGCTAAGTTTACTTTTTTGTCAAATTTATTTAAATTCAGAGAAGAAAAATCTTTGTGCATTTAAATGTTGGCTATCATTGAGTAGTATAGTGTTGCAAAAGGTACTTTTCATTTTGTTTTGTTAATATTATATTCCTTTGTTTTGATTGTTTTTTTTACGCCAACTTTACTGTTTTTGTTAATAATTATATTTTTTATAGTTGTCCACTAATTAACCAGGTAATCTGTATATAGTTTCTTTTGGCAAAACTGCTATTTCTTAATCTCAGCATGAGCTCTACGAGACAGCACTCGGATAAAATAATGCATATCTATATATTGCTAATTAGTGTCATACTGCTTATTATTTTTATACTTTTATTTCTATACTTTTAATCTGTTATTGTTTGAATAGATTTTCTTGGCAAATTGTGAAAGATAAGTTGCTCTCAAATCAATAGTGTGGATGTAATGAAAAGTATTTTAAATTTACAGAAGTCTAATATTTTGAACTGATTTAAAAATTAATATTGTTTTATAATCTGTATGTTTTAGGTCATCAAGGCACCAGTCATAGTCAGTGAATTGTGAAGTTCAGAGTAATTTCTATGCCAATGAAAAGATATACTTGTTAAAGGGACATGCTACTGCAAAAAAGCATCTTTAAGTAGATACAACACTAATGGAAGCATGCGTGCAATTAATATTTGCATTTTTTCATTGAGGTACATTTAAAAGCACATGTAGATTGTAGATCTGTTCTCAAGAGATTTGCAAGCCCTCCCCTTCATCACCAGCCCAGACTTTCGTGACTGTCCAATTACAGACTTCCCAGTGCAGCTCAATGAGAGAGCTTCGCAAGGCAGGTGATCTGGGCAATTGTCTGCCTATTGAGTTTTGCTACACCGAGTTAACCAAACCAGGAAGTAAAATAACCAGTTGTCTGATTGACAGTCAGGGTGTGTAACAAGGATTATTTATAAAAGTGCCAATTTCTACAAAAATCCATACTTTTTGTAAAATGAAAAAAAAAAAGAGGAAACACACTTCACATATAAAGCTGAAATGCTTCAGGGGTCTGGAGTGTCCATTTAATAATATTGACCCCAAAAACGAATACGTTTAATGAATGTTTTAATGCATGTTATTTTACCTGCAAGAATTATCAGGAATTCAAAAACAATCCCACGTGAATCTCAAATTGCAGAATAAAATAACTGAATTTGAAATATTCTCAAGTTATTAAATAGTTATATAATTACAATATTCTCAGGTTCAGCTATGCTTCCAGTTCAGCTAATTTGGTCAAAAATTTTAAATTAATTTAGAATTGTCTTTTATTTCGCAACAATTCTCACTGTAATAAATAACTATATCAGTGTTCTAATGCATATTATTTAATTGAGGGTACTAATGCATGTGATTCTGTTACAAACATAAGCTGGAAACGGTGATGTTTAGAAGTTAGCTAATGGGTGTACTACATTTTTAAATTCTATTACTATCTTTCAGTTTTTACTTACATACTTTGTCAGCCAAGGACAGCAACGTACATACGTTAGTTAACTTTCACTGTGCTGTATGCACATAACATGCATTGATATTACACTGGTGGAGAAAAATTCTGAGCATGCATGATCAAGCACAAAATTTATCCATTAAGGGCCCAATCATACAGCCAAGGCACCAGGGATTAGTTGGACCTCATAAATCTAAATGGATAAAGGGACACGTGAAGCTAAAATATATATTCATATTAGTTTATGTTAACTGTTACGTTAAGTACGTCAAGGAGTTATAAGGTAAGCTTTTAGCATTTTCAGTACTATAACCACTAAAGTCAGACGCAGTGGTTATGGTTCTTGGAGTGTCCCTTTAATAAATTGTCAATTCACAGGAACCCTCTGCTCATTCAAATTAAGCACCATCTGTAACCATATCTTTCACATTGTATATTAGTTTAGTCTATTGTAGACATTATTTATAAGATAATGTTAGTTATGGTATTTTATATGGCCAAGTTAGAAGACTACTGGGATTATGATGAATTGACAGCATATTGTATAAGTGCACTTGACTTACTCAGAAATGATCTTATGGGTGATAGGGCAATGAAGAGTTAGTTTATGTTTCAACTTAAGTAAAGCATATAATTAATGTGCAACTGCTCCTTAAGAAACCCCAGAGAATTTCCTATCATCCACTAAAATTCTCTGAATTTCCTTAGAGAATTACTTACAGATTCTATAAATGAAGTTTCCCATAACATGTTTAAAAGATGAGTATATGAAGAATTCAAATTACAGGGACCTATATTTTATATTATTGCTTAACAGGGCAGCTCTGGCAATGATGGGGCCAAGAAGACCAAAAACAATATAAACTATTTATTTACCCAAATCTGAAGATTAAGCAGGATCTGAACAAGATGCAAAATTTCATCCATATCAATAAGCCCCTGGAAAACGCCCCAATATGGATATAAAGGCCAAACGAAAAACCAGTGGCGTACACACAATCCATGGGGTCCCGGTGCAAAACTGATCGATGCCCCCCTATGCCCCCCGACAGACAAACACACATACATACACACAGAAACATATACATGCACACAGACACATATACATCAACATAGACACATACATACACACAGAGGCATGCAGACACACACAGACAGACAGAAACATACACACATATACATACAGAGATACATACACACACACACACAGACAGACACACACACAAGACACACATACATACAGACACACACATACATACAGACACACAGACAAACACACCGACACAAAGAGACACATGCATACATAGAGACACATACATACAGACAAACATATACAGACAGACAGACACATACACACAGACACATATACATACAGAGACACATACATACAGACAAAAACACAGACACATACACACACAAGACACATATACATACAGACAGACAGGCACACATACATACAGACAGACACACAGACACATACAGCCAGACACAAACAGACACATACACATATACATACAGAGACACACACATACAGACACATATACATACACATACATACAGACACACACACACACACACAGACACACACAGACACATTCACACAAACACATACATACAAACAATAACACACATATACAAAATGTTTAAGTCACCCTCCTGTTTCGTACCTTTTAGGTGCAGGAGGGTGGCTAGATTGTATCTGTGTCTCGAATATGTGAAGACAAAAATTGTAATATCCAGTAGTGCAATATGTATATCAAAGTGGTAGTCCATATACGAAAAGGTAGGTATCTTACTCACATGAACTAGAGCATGGACCTGCACTTTGGTGATATGATCCCCACCTGGGATATATGTGGATCAGGAAGCCCAAAAAAATTATAATACAAAAAATTAAAAATAAATTACATTTATATTTAAAAGTATAAATGTTATTATGATAAATTCTACTATGATAAACAAGATATATATATATATATATATATATATATATATATATATATATATATATATATATATATATATATATATATATATATAATTAGCAAAAGCAATCCAAATGGAAAACAGAGCCACACTTTACGTGTTTCACCCTGGGGGTTTCATTAGAAGTGTCTTCCTGTAATGAGTCATCTAATGTTTACACTTTGTTTATTGCAAATTATGTTTAATTTAAAATAAAATATATATCTCCTGCTCTGTTAATAGCTTGCTAGACCCTGCAGGAGACTCCTGTATGTAATCAAAGTTCAATTTGTAGAGAAGATAAAAAATGTTTTAAATAAGCTATATCTGATTGAAAATGAAACCATTTTGTTTTCATGCAGGCTGTATGAGTCACAGCCAGGAGAGGTGTGGCTAGGGCTGCATAAACAGAAACAAAAAAAGTGATTTAAATGGCAGAGAATTGAGCAGTTAAACTTCAGCAGCATATATACACCAAACCTACTTCATAAAGCTAAAGTTGTTTGGTGACTATAGTGTCCATTTAATACTGAATTGGACCGACAATGCAGGAGACATTGCCTCCTCCATGCTATTGATGGAGCAGTACTGAAGGAGCCTGGGTGCTGGAAAAAGTAGGCAAAAATAATTTTTTAAAATATCTTTTTTATGGCACACAAGGGTAGACCTATATCACTATGGGCATGGACACTAAAGAGTTAATAATACAGATTAGTATTCCTAATGCTTTGGTGTTCCTAAAAAAAAAAAAAAAATGTAAAAACTGTCAAGCTGTAACTATAGCCAAGTTTGTAAAAAATTAATTCAATTGTGCAATTTAGTTTTCAGTTCACTGCAAATATTTTTTTTTTTTACATTTTTTTTAGTAAATATACTCCATAGCACATTATTAACATATTACAGCCATTTAGTTGTGGTTT
Organism: Pelobates fuscus; assembly: GCF_036172605.1. Taxonomy (NCBI): domain Eukaryota; kingdom Metazoa; phylum Chordata; class Amphibia; order Anura; family Pelobatidae; genus Pelobates; species Pelobates fuscus. The sequence goes on along the minus strand of NC_086324.1, from coordinate 23,706,986 downwards.
TTACCATGTCATTTTAAACCTGCCCCAGGTTAGGACCCCCAGACTGCACAGGGGTGATCCGTTCACTACTGCCCATTCGTTAACAGTAAATTCCACAGATGATGCCACCAGCTATGCAGTACCTCTAACGGATTAATCAAGGTTGCAATAAAGGGCAGAGGATGCAATATATATGCGTATTTATATAGAGAAAGAGAAAGAAAGAGAGAGATAGAGTTAAAAAATATCTTCCAATACAAGGTAGGCAATGATTCAGACTGGAATAACATAATTAATATTGGATACACGGTGTAAATCATTTCCACCTGTTATTCTAACAAATAGTCTTTCAAATGCTCTGTGTGAGTTCCTCTTGCCAACCTGAGATGCTACAAGCCTGGGTAACAGAACAAAATGTGAGAAGGTCCTTCTGTTTGTAAAGCCTGTTCCACAGTGACTCAGCCTCCAATTAATCTGTTGTTTCTGTAGGAGTTTAATAAAAAGTCACACATGCTTCTAGTGAAGCATTAAAATGTTGCTCATTGCAGTAACTTACCTACATGAGCGAACATTCCATAGGTCTAAGGAGTCTATTCACTTAATAGTGAGACAACTCTTTAGGATCATGTTTACACTACAATACTCAAACTGGAAAAACGTGGTGATATTAGAGATGGATCAGTAAAATATTTGTTAAATTTTTTTGTAATTATATTTTTAGGCACTAGGTCAGGGTTGTGAACTACATCCCTCATGATGCTCTAACCCAGGTAATGCTAGCAAAGCATCAGAAGAGGTGTAGTCCACAAGATCTGGAGATCAGAAAATTGGCAAACACTGCACTAGGCAAGTGTCTATTAAATATATTGACAATCGGGGAGTTTCAGCATGGACTTTTTCTCTTGTGTCTCCCAACTTTATATTTGACTCAATATTAAATATCCATGTTGTTCTAGTACAGGGTTCCATTCAGCCTACACCAAGCAGTGAATGTGATTTCTGGGTATAGAGAAAATTAGGTATGACTTATTTGGAATGAGGTGGAAATGGGGCATTATCAAGTGAGATGGGTCAGTATGGTGAAGTATGGAAGAGATGAGTGAGGATACTTTAGATGGGATATGTAATGATGGCACTTTTTTGCTATTGCATGGCACTGCCCTGTACTAATTGGAACACTGAGTCAATGTCACATTATCTCACTCTGCATTTTATTTTTATTTTCATGCTGAGACAGTTTATTCCTCGGCATACCCCGTAAGCAAGCTTATTCACTAAAGTGTCAATTGCCCAAACAGCCAAATAGGAAAAATTCTACAAGCCAGCAGTGTTTTCACTTTGGATATTGTGCCCTAATATTTCATAATCACTTTTAAGTCAATGTATGAAAAGCTGGATTCGGTGAAATGTCATTCATTTTACCTGTATTACACAGACAGACAGACAGACAGATATGCTCCTTTCTTAGTTCCTGGACCTTAACTCTCACAATCCACAGCCACCATAAACATAGCAATAAGCTGAGAGTAGTTCCTTAGAAATAATGACACACCGATTTCTATCTGACTGTGCAGAAATGTTTGAAATACTTGCAACATTGATAAAACTCCAACTGTTTGTGACACTGTGATTGAATATCTGTGATGGGAGTTCTGCTCCAAGAATAGCCGTTACTTGAATCAAAATATCCCAGGACTTTGTGCACGTGTATTGTCTTTGTGAAACTGTAACACACAGCCGAATGAAGCAGCAAACCTAACATATTTCACTAGAGTTAATTATCCTGTTTTATCCCAAGAAACTAGGTTTTAGTCTGTAATCTGTGAGGAAATCTGCTGTTCTGGGCCTAAATCCTTCCCTCAGCTGGGCGATTATCAACTACATTTTTGTACAGGAGGGAATTAATGCCACATACAGCCTAAGCTGCTTTGAAGTAGAAAGGCCTAAACATATAATAACTTTGCTAGACATTATTGATGCAATCAAATTGATGCAATTCACACTAGCTTGCAATGATTTTCTGTATGAAGGTTTACCTTTTTAATACTGTACAAAGAGTCCCACTAGGTCCCTTTAGTCTTTACTGTTGACCACAGGTAACACGACACAATTTCCACCACACACTGAGATGTTAAAGCTCGGAAACGAAGGCTAGAACATTACAAAGCCTGATTGAAGTGGTCACTGGAGTTCTCTTGTAAAAAAAAACCCTTTACTGAGCACGTTACAATTAAAAATGATAGGATATAAAAGAATGAAATTGTGCACTCAATTTAAATGATGAATTAAGTGACACAGAATGAATCAACGGCAATAGACTGGCTGGCAGGCCACCGATAGGGTTGTCACAGTTCCCGATAGCCTAGAATTCAGGGCATGCATAAACTCTTTTGGGTGGTCTTATGCTAAATGAGGTTTTTAGATACATACTGTGATTTCCACAGGTATACAGTTTTGCTTCTTGGAGATATGGTAGAAATAATGAAGCAGAACATTCTATGATATATCTGTATCCTTAGAGAATCTCTGAGAACTTTGGGCAAACTTGTGCCAGAATGAGAGTTGACCTTGTAAGGTAACTTACTTTATTAAAATCACACCAGCTCAGGGGACAATGACCCTTCAGCCACCCAAGTTAACATGCCCTAATTAATAGACATGTACACTGAACTGTTTCTAAATAATAATAAATTAAGCTACTAAACAATGCTTATCAAGACTGGTACTGCTTTATTAGTGATAATCGAGTCTTCACTTTCTAGACAAGCATAAGGACATATGGTTGTGAGGAACTGCTTGGCCATCTGTTTTGATTTTTTTTTTTTGATTTTTTTTTATGTTTTGAAAACGATGACTATAGATATCAGTTCTGAATGATTGAATGACTCTGATATCACAGATAATAATTAGCCATAACAACGGAGTGTTCTTATAGATCAGCTGCACTGCCTGTTGTACAGAACCTATATTACTAAGAAACAAGTCAATTGACAACAAAATAAAACAAATGTATGCTAATCTACCCATAAGTACCTATTTTATTAACAAAATACATGATAGTATAGAAATTATGCTATCGGTATATTGTGAAAGATAAATTACTGACTAGAAAATGCATAGGTGAAATATTATTATTCCTAGATCTAAGTTTGAGCTAAACATACAATGATGACTGCTGAAAACACAGAGATAAAAATACAAATATGTCCATCGTTGAAGACGTGTGTGCATGCATTTTCTCCCACAATAGTAGCCCCCGTTGAGCTTTGTGGGAATATAACTAAGCATATCTGCTACGGCAGCCATTTTGGTAAATGTTGAAGTATATATTTTAATTGAAAAACTAATGCAAATTTCACACACACACACACACACACACACACACACACACACGCATGCACGCACACGATCACATACACATTTATTTTGACCAACTCCATCTAGCCTCCAGCCTCTCAATCCCCATTTGCAAAATGTAGACATTGCACTATGACAAGGTGCTCAATTTAGGTTGGTGTACGACTAGTTTGCTAAGTCCTTAGAAAGGAAGTACACAAGAACAGAAAAGAGGAACAAATGACTCATCTTTATTTAGGATGTGTGCCAATTGTAGATCTCTCAGTTGTTTTACAACACCATTTCCCATGATGCTTTGCCAGACTTAAAAGGACTCTATAGCCAGCAAGACCACTTCATCTTAAAGAAGTGGTCTGGATGCCATGTACTTGTCATTTTAATCCTGTCGCTGAAATTATTGCAGTTTTGCAGGAATGGCAATGGTTTAATTGCAGGGTTAAGAAAGGTGTTTCCACAGCTATAACAAAGTTAAACTTGGTTATAGCTCAAATGACTCTCATATATAGCATTTTATTGATGCTGCACATCCACGTGCATGCACAGTAGCCTTTCAGTGCCTTCCTGTTTGGAGCATTGGATTGTCTGAGATCATCAACATTGATAATCTCAGTCAAAAACACAGAGTTGCAGCAAGGAGAGCAGCACACCGCAGGTTGTAAGGTACATAATACTTACCCTTTAAGCTCCTGCAAGAGGGACTGGACACCTATATAGGGAGGGATACATGTTTGTTTTCCTAATGCTATAGTTTCCTTTTAACCCCTTAAGGACAGAGCTTCGGAAGCTTGTCTTTCACTTTATGACAACGGCATTTTTTGCATTTTTTGCTGTTTGCGTTCAACTGCAATTTGCATTTGACTAATTTATTGCACCGACGCATATTATATACCGTTTTTTAAAGGACAGAAAGGGCTTTCATTTGATGTAACATATATATATATATATATATATATATATATATATATATACATGCTTATTTATTATAAAAAAAATACAGAAAAATGCAAAAAAAATGTTGATTTTTTTTACAGTTTTTGCAATAATAATGTGTGCCTAATTAGTGCAGGTTAAGGAAAGTAATTAAAAATAAATTCATTTAGTTGTTCTGATTTACAGAATATATAATGTGTCTGGGATTTTCAGTTTTTTTTTGGTAGTTACAGGTCACAAAGCACAAGGAGTAAAATAAACTTAGAGCGATTTTAGAATTTGGTATGTTTGTCTTGTAAGCTTTATAGCCATAAAAGAAAACAAAATTGCCACACAAAAGTATATATTTATATAAAGTCGACACCACAGGCTATTTACCTAAGGTTGTTTTGACACTTTCTACGTAGCCATTTTACCGCCAACCTCTGCTAAATATTGGAGTAAAATTGTGTTTTTGGGGGTTTTTTTCGCACACAAACTTATAACAAAGAACTTCTCATGTGTATTTTGTAAAGTTGGTGTGTGCTATTCCTGTACAAAGTTTTATTATGTGTTCAGTTACTTCTGCTGAGTACAACGGTACCCCCATTGTATGTCTTTGGCACTATTTCGTGAAGCTACAGTGCCATATAGGAGACCTGTCCTTTTCAGTATTCACAGTAGAATTTTGAGAGACGGATTTAATGAACCTATGCTTCCATTTGGGGTATTATAACAGTTTGACTGTTCAAAAAAACCCCACAAAGGCCTACCGTTTGTAAAAGTAGACACCCCAGGGTATCTCATAAGGTGCATATTGTGCCTTAACATGCCCCCATTTTTTTACCATTACATGCCAAAGTATGTGGTAAAAAATAATTTTGTGCATTTTTTACATACGGATTGCATTTTTGCTGGGCATTTTGTATATTTCATATGTGCCACTAAGTTCAAACCCCCCAAATTATGCTCAGCTAAGTCTTCTGAGTAAAAGGACACCCCCATTGTATGTCTATGGCACTATTTCGTGAAGCTACAGTGCCATATAGGAGACCAAGCCATATCAGTTTTTACCGAACTTTGAATTTTGACGCCGGGCCTAAGTGCAATTTCCAAGCATCTTCGCAGGTTTTAAATTCAAACTACCCCACAAAGGCCTACCATTTCTTAAAGTAGACACCCCAGGGTATTTCAAAAGGAATATTTTGAACCTTAGCGTGGGATCATTTTTCTGCTAGCGTGTACCAGGTGTAGTGGTAATAAGCGTTTTTTTCTGCCTTTTTGACACACAAAGTGAGTTTGCACAGTATATTTTGCAAACCATATGTGTACTACCACTGTATAATACTTCATATGTTGCTCAGCTATGTCTGCTGAGTACAAAAATACCCCCGTATGTACCTTTGCCAGGTATATGTGGACATCAGAGGGGCACATTTGGGACACAGCCATTCCATTTTTTTTTCAAACTTTACATTTTTACGCTGTGCCCATGTCCCATTTTAGAGTATTTTACCAGGCTATATAAACCAAATACCCCATAAAGCCATACCATTTCTTAAAGAAGACATCCCAGGGTATTTCAAAAGGCATATTTTGAACCTTAGCGTGGGATCATTTTTCCGCTAGCTTGTACCAGGTGTAGTGGTAATGAGCGTTATTAAATGTATTTTTTTACTTTTTAAAACTTTTTTTACTTAATAAAACTATTTTTTAAACTTTTGTTTTGCTTATTAATTTTTTTAAAGTTTCCTAAACTTTCTTAAAACTTTTTTTTTTACAGATTTAACATTTTTTCTAAGCTTTTTTTTACGTTAACCCCTAACTAGCAGTAAGCAGCACTAACAGTAAATTCCCCATTTTCCCATAACTCCCACCCACCCCAGCTAGCAAAATATTTAATTATACAATATTTAAATTAGTTAATTAAATACATTTAACCCCTGAGGGTTAAAAAAATAAATAAAAGTTAATCGTCAGGGGTTAAAAGAAAATTAGATCACAGTATAATACTGTGATCTGTATTTTGATCACTGTAGGCAGTGATCGACTGGCAGGGAAGGGGTTAATTTTTATTTGGACTGGGTAAATGGTTTATTTTTTTAATTTTTTACTTAAACGTTATTAAAACATTTTTAACTTAATTTTTTTAACTTTTTAAAGCTTATTTTTAAACTTTTTTTAACATTAACCCCTAGTTAGCCTAATACTAAATCCCCCAATTCCCCACTAAATTCCACCCTCCCCAGCTAGCTAAATTTATCATTTTAAAATATTTAAATTAATTAATAAAATAAATTTAACCCCTGAGGGTTAAAAAAAATAATAATTAACCCTCAGGGGTTAAAAAAAAAAAATCAGATCATAGTAAAATGTAATCCCTGCCAATTGATCACTGTAGTCAGTGATCAATTGGCAGGGAAGGGGTTATTTTTTTATTAAAATGGGTAAAGGGGGGGTAAAGGGGGGTGGGATTTTAAATAAACTTTATTTTTGTGTCACCAGGGGGCAGGATCAACACTGATCCGTCTCCCTGCACTTCACACTGAACCCGGAAGTGCAGGGAGGCGGAGGTGAGTATACAGAGCACATGTGCCCGCTCAGACATGCTGTCAGAGCGGGCACATGTACTGGGGCAGCCGGATCCGGTGCTCCCGGTCTGCCTCTAATGCAGAGGCAGACCGGAGCACCATTAACCCCACGATCGCCGCGATTGCGGCGATCTGGGGTTAATTTTAACGGGTGACGGACGAGGTCCGTCACTCGTCATTAACGCATTCCCCTGAGTGACGGACCTTGTCCGTCACTCGTAGTTAAGGGGTTAAACTGGAAAGGCATTAAAAGGATATGTAGTGAATATTTCTTCAGCCACCGTGATGTATATAGTTACAAATGCAGCCATTTTAGTTCTGTATTTTTCATTTGTGTCTCTGACTCATTTGTAGCAGCTTTATCCTTGTTGAAGTTATTAAAACAATCTTCTAGCCTTAACCTTAACTCTTACCTAGACAACTTTAAAGGCGCAATGTGTCTGGTCACCTGAATAAAAATGCTGTACAAGTTTTGCATTCCATCATTTTTTTCAAGCATTATCTAAATTAATGAGCAAATTAATGCCACCAGGCAGTACAGATGCATCTTATCTTTATTTTATTTTTTATTTTTTATGAAACCAGTTAGGTTAATAACAGTAGGACCTGTGGCTTTTTCATACACTTTGTAAAACAAGCATATGTGCAGAGGAGCAGATCTATAAAACCGTTTCAATCTGTGCGCACATCTTCATCACTGGAGCGATAATTAAATCTCAGCATCACAGGTGATGTCCTCATGCAGTCTCTTTCCCTGGCTCCCTATGGACCAATGAAGCAGGCCTTCCTTTGCGAGCTGTTAGCACTGATTAGGTGGTAATGTAAAGGGACAGATGAGCTTTGGCTGACAGATGGTAGGGTGACCTGGAAAACCTGCCCCCTTTTCTGGGATCAGGCAGCAGATGACAGGTATTATTTCATAAAATAACGTCTAAAAGCAATCGCCGCGGCCCTCACATTAATCTGAGGCTGCAACCAGGCATGTAACGTTTATGTCAGAACAAATCTGTCTCTATGCAGGAGAGGGAAAGTGGTTTTTGATGAAGATGTTAATAAATTTTCGTATAATATGCCTGATGGTGTCAGATATAGTCTCATATCTCTTTTATATTTTAATGCTCAAGTGAAACATAGGAATATTCAATCTGTGAACAAGCTACTTTTAAATAACTAAACTCTAATGGAGGATACCTGACTGCTTTTCATACTGCAGCTAATGTTAGCAAGCATGCGAAATGTTCTATTCAAAATGGCCAATTATTTTCTTTTCAGTCGAGAAGCAGGACAATTCCGACAGAGATTAGGTAACACTGGCAACTTGTAAAGGCAAACTGTTAAAGGGACCCTGCAATTACCATAGAAAAGTATGCTACATGCCCGTCTTATGGTGCAACAAGATCTTCTGTCTCTGTTTTGTTGCTTACAGTTTCTTGTAATTGAAACACTTATATTTCCAACTCCTAACTCAAAGATTTCGCAGGAGGCAGCTTATGCTATCTCCAGCCTGTCTAAGCAAGTGGGCACCAAGTTCTCCAGTTATATGAGCCCCACCTCCTATGACAGGCCCTGTCACAGCCTTTTGTGAAGGTGTTTAAGGAATCTCATCAAAACTGTGAAAATAGATTATAGTAAGTTCATGGCAGCCGTAATGCAGATGTAATCAGCTTGGACAGCAGTTCCATTCATATCTTCTGATAAATAGAACTCTTGCTTAACAAACACCTTCCAGGAAACCTCTTGGAAAGCTTGGACTGGAATAAAGATGTCACCTACTTTATCTATGTAGACTACCTAGGTAGAATGCATAGTAACCCTCACCCAGTCTTTAGATACTTTGTTCCCAACATAAAGCTCTTCCATTTACCTTCTGTGTGTTCAGGTTGTAGAGGGAGTGTGAGTGATTATCGTTCTATCTGGATGTATTTCCAATAATAATATAACCATTGCAATGTGTTAAAAGGTCAATGCATATAAGTTCAATCTGTTATAACCCAGTACAGTAAGCAGAACTGTTATAATTGCATCGGGTATGCTAAGGGTTGAGGAGTTCTTCCTTGTGTCATTTCACTTCATACATTGTAAAGATTGCAAGAGTTCATATCAAGTATATTGTTTCTCCTAAGTCTGTGTATAGTTATCTGTATTGTGTGCGGTCCAGTGATTCATTGACTACATGCCTACTACAACCTTTTATTACCTTACCAACACCCTACCCACCTGGCCTTTCTGACTACCCTCCAAATGTTCATGGATTAATTACCTACGTTACACAACTGGGGTTAATGTGAAAAATATTTTCTATACTGCAAACCAAAAATGGAGCTTACTGTCAATTTGGCTAATGAATGCAGTGAAATCCTAACAGAATCCATTAATGAGCCTGTATATAAAAGAGTGAATTCTATAATGGAGACTACAAACAGTAACCAGGCTAGAAACCAAATGATCCATCAACATGCCCACAGTTACAAGAAGGAAGTACCAGAAAGAGTCACAAACTGACTGAACACAAAACTCAACAACCAGTAAAACTGGAAACGTTTAAGGATGACGCAAGATTGCCGAGAGAAGACACAAACAAATGGATGGAAGTTCCAGCAGAAAGTCCCTTTAAAAAGTTAAGACTCACTCTATCACCTGGTTACAAAATTATTGAAAGCAAAGAGACCTTTGAAGTCAAATAGAGTTAATAACTAGGCACTGCTCTCAGTTAGCTCTCCTGCAGTGCAGGGCTAGCTTATTGGATGAGAGCCTCAGCTGATCACTCTTAGCCAATGAGCTAAATCCTGTACCGCCAGACTTAGTACAGATAGAAAGCTTTTGGCTTTCCTTGAGGTGGGGAGGAACAGCCAGCAAACCCCAGAAAAGACTTCAAACCCTTCTAAAATGGTTTGGCTACTAGCAATAACGGGGCTCCATGGCACTACTGGCACCAAAACTACAGCAAGCATCAATCAGAATATTGCTTGGGTTCTGTTAACAAAGTTTAACAAACAGTTGCAACCAGTTAATGTCTGTTAATGACTAAGAACTCAACCTGCAGACAAAGGTTCTTGTTAAGGTTAGCACAAAGTTAGCGCACCTATTCGTTCCTCAGCACAGAACATCAGGGTGATTCTACATCAGAAAATCTCGTCACAAACATTGACGTCTTTTGTTGTTAATCAGACTACTCTGTCTCCCAGAATATGCATATAAATAAAAATTGGATGTTTTAATACTAAAATTAAATTTCCAACAGTTAACTCTTTTTCTTTTAAATAAATGCTGTTTTCCTTCATTTTAATAACTTTTCTACAAATCTTTTGAGAACCAACGTTCCTTTTCAAACAGAAATCAGCTGCAGCTCCTGTCATTAGTAATGACAATTGGATTTTATACATTTTTTAAGTAATAATTATTTTTTTATGATAAGATAGACATAGAAGAATATTTATAGATGCCTTGAAATGAAAAAGGCTATCAAGGGCTTAAAACAAATAGACTAGCATATATTTAGACAAATCATAATGTCTACATTAAAGTCTCAAAGGTAAGACCTAATTTCAGACGGTTTGAATATTTAATGCATGTTTTCTTCAAGTTTGTTGATCAGCAAGACAGATATATTAACATGTGTATACTATATAAGCAACAGAACATCCACTTTGCAGATTAAGTAAAATATATAATTGCACCTTAATTTTTTATATTTATAATTTCTTATATTTTATGAGGAACTGATACATTTATGCAAGGGGTAAAAATCATTTAAACACATACTCATTCACAATGCAGAGTTTATTACTAACATTATCCTGTCAGGTCTTTCTCACTCTTCTTTATCTACAGCCAACAGGGGGCGCTGTACATCTGGTAGCTTGCTTTAGCCCTTTTCAAAATTGCAACATGTTCTACATTTATACCATCATGGGATATGCTAGCTTTAGATTTATCTCCAAAATGTCTTTTAGAATGAGGATTTCAAATGACTTCCTACTCAATACTTAAATAATTATTTAACCCCTTAAGGACCAAACTTCTGGAATAAAATGGAATCATGACATGTCACACATGTCATGTGTCCTTAACCCCTTAAGGACATGTGTCCTTAACCCCTTAAGGACATGGAATCATGACATGTCACACGTGTCATGTGTCCTTAAGGGGTTAAAAAAATGTATTTGTAGAAGAATATCAATGAAAAGTGATATGAAATATGGTCAAAATGGGGGACGTTCAAGCAAACTAAAGGTAGAATTCTAGATAGGAATGGTCATTAATATCAGGCCCCCAATCTTCTCCTCACCTCCTTTAGCAATCTTAAAAATACATATCACTGTATAAAGTTCTTTCCACGAGTCATGCTAATGGAATTATTACATGGTATTATATATCTAAACAGCAGCTGATACAGAGGTGCGAGAAAATGGAAATGATTAACTCATGGGAGTTTTCTCCCATTTCAATAAACAGTTTTACCCCTGTGCAGTATATAGTATTTTTATATTTATTTATTTATTTTTAGGAGAAAATAAGGTTGTCCAACTACACAATTATCTAATCCATTTGTTTGTAAAATAAGATGTTTTCCCAGGTGGTAGATAAGGGGCAAAAAGTTTACATATCATGGTATGGGTACTTGGAATGTGGGACGTTGTCAGGTGGGGGACATTTTGTGTAAAATATTTTTTCACCAATTATTAATTATAATTATAATAAAGAGTCTTTGAATATTAATTATTAAGGCAAATCAAACGTGATTATAGAAGTAAAATCACGTTATCTATGGCACTACTTGTATTTATTTATGATATCATTATTAACCAAAATACTCAAACACATTTCCAGTAATTTAGAAAATTACTCAACAAATATATATTTTTATATTAAAAAAATAATAAAAAAAAGTATATAGGGCCACACTAAATTCACTTCCATGAAAATGCTGAACAAGGTGACACAAAAGCAAATCATGCTTTAAATCCCAAAGCCATTGTGACATCCACTGCAATTAAAACCAAAAGTTGCGTCTTTTACTGTAAAAGTCTTGGCAATCTTGGGGTGTCAAAATGTTGCCACATGCTGGCTGTACGTTGGCAGCTGTTTATCTTGTACAATTAGTTATCTAAAATAAGAGAGTAGCTCTCAGCAATGCCTCCCTGAAGACAGCCCTTTCACTTAAAGTAACAAACATCACATTTTAATTAATGCAATTTCAGTTTGTTAACCTAAAATTAACTCTCAACATATATTATTTAACTATATGTGAGGTGGGGGGAGATTCGGGGGGGGGGGGGGGGGGAGGGGGACACAAAGCATTGCATTGCTCTCCTTTGACCTGAAAGGGTTAACAGATACTCTCAAGCAGTTTCCTGCAGGCTGACACTTCTATATTTAGCAATTTTACTGTAGCAAGAATGCTGTATTTTCAGGGACATTTAATGCAATGAATGGAATCTTTGGGGTGTACAGTAATGATTGGTTCCAACAATATTTACTCCAACAGATGGAGTTACATACACACACTTTATCTGTGAACAGAATTCAGCTGCCCACATTACGTACTCTACTTGTACAGTATGTTTGTTATTTATTCTAAAAGCAGTCACTTTTTATTTTATATACAATTGTTTATACTTTTTATACAATTGTTTACATTTTGCTGCAAATATATCAGAGACAGGTTACTGGCAGATTATGCACACACACACACACAAACAAAAGAAAATATGATATCACAACGGCATTAAAGAGCTGTTTACTTTGTATTTGATCCTAAACCTCCAATTTATTCAATTTTCAGTTATTTGGGCTGTATTAAATCTTTGGTTTATACAGCTATGATAGATTTTCGATTATTTTTGTTTCTCATGTGATACTTTTTTTTATTATCATTGCTACATTTTATTTGTTTAGATGGCATGAACAATTTCAATCATGTCTTAATTACTTTAAAAAATGTTACACTGGCTTTGGAACAAAACGTATAACTTGTTAAGCATTTGAAATTTCTGAGCTATTTTCTCAGTGTTGGCAGTCAACAAACAAGTCCAGATTGTAACCTCCTTTTTTGCCTCCAAGCCTATCTTGGCTGTGTGTCCAGTAAGGGATTATGGATTTAGCAAGGAAGGTAAGTGTGACTGTAAGCATTGGCTTGCCATCTGCTCCCCAGCAGAGTTTGGGCCAACCTGCATTGCCTTCAGCAAAGCCGGGGTGCTGTGTTCCATTCAGACCTTTCCAACCTGGCTCAAGAAACCAATCATATTGAATCAGATGATTAGGTCTAAGTAGTCCATATGCAACAGAATATTTTTCCTAAATACCAAAAAATGAAAACAACACAAATGACATTCATTTTCATTTTAATTCTTTAGTATACCAAGTTTAAGTTTACATAAATAAATACTCTCTTAAGGTTTATGCAAATGATAAAAAAAAATAAAATAAAATCATGCATTATTTAATATGTCTCCTATTTCAAGATCTAAAGGACTTTATTCACAGCATGTTTTTTTCCCTAGTCTATGTTGGCGTTCTTTTCTAATTTCTAGATTTTTTTTTATTCATCTTTTGAATTATTCCTTTTAAATTCATTATCTCATGTGACTGCATAAATGTAATCTGACTAATTTATAATTAATTTTGTGTGCCATATTAAATCTAGCCTAAAATTGTTGAAACTCCATTTTGTCGGAATAGTTCAAATGGTTCTTCTCAAAGTAAGAAATATTTCTACCTTTCTTTTCAAAACATGCAGATTGTTTAAATTACAGATTATTTCCCGCAGCAAAGCTATAGAACACAATGTTTTTTTTTCAGGTCTCCCAAACAAACAACACCACAGCAAAAACAATGTATGAAGAATTATATGAACATGTTATTCAATAGTAAAATAGGCTTGTTATTGGTACCTAACAGGGACGATCCTAAGGTCACTGATGCTTAGGTGCAAAAATATTTTTGGTGCGCCCCCAGGTAACGTGGTTATATTGCTAACTCCACACAAACATAGTACTTCTAACCACTGCAGTTTTCTATGGAAATCACTCCATCACTTTGGGCTCCCCAACTTCACCAGGTAACATGCCACCCACTTTCTACAGTGCCAATTTTGCCCACAAAAAGCTTATCAGTGCAATCTCTGTCCCCATACAGATCATCTTTGTCCACAAATAGCTAATCAGTGCCATTCTTGTGCCTGTAGTAGGGGTAGAGGGACTGCTGTGGGAAGGTCGAGACTGTAGTAAAAGGGTTAGGGGCAATAGTGGGGGGTATAAGCCATAATTAAAGGGTTAGGAAATGTAGCGGGGGACTAGGTACTGTAGTAGGGGGGTTAGAGACTGAAGTGGGGAGATAGCTGCAATTAAGGATAGGGGCTCCAGTGTGGTGTATAAGGGCTGCTACCAGGGCCGGACAGGTCCACCGGGATACCCTGGTGGTCCGGTGCACTTGGGGCCGGCAGTGCAGCACATTACTTTTTTTTCCTTCTCTGACTTTTTTGTTTGGGGCAGGAGCCTGGAGCAGAAAGTTTGCTGGATGGCCACAGTGAGGCTGCCAGAGGCTGGTAAAAAAAAAAGGTGACAACTAGTTTGCAACAGAGAGGAGTGAGAGAGCAGTGAAAGTCTCTATCACTCCCTCACAAAACTTCTTCTTAGTTTCCAGCTCTGCATGGACAATCTGGCAGATCCAGCCCCTGCACTAGAGCTACGCCCCCTGCCTCATCCTGGTGACCTTTCACACAGGAAGTGGAAGAGCTTCATGAAAAAATGCTCATACTGCACTTGAAGTCCAGTTACAGTGAAGTTGCATGTACTTATATATCCACTAAGCAGCCCATGATTGATAGTGTGTGTGTGTGTGTGTGTGTGTGTAGAGCTTGTAGTGATATAGTGTGTGTCAGTGAGTTTGTAGTGAGCTTGTTTGCGTGTGTGTGTGTGTGTCAGTGAGCATGTCTGTAGTGAGGTTGTGTGTCCATGAGTTTGTAGTGAGCTTATGTGTGTGTGTGAGCCTGTGTGTGTGTCAGTTAGCTTGTAGTGAGCATGTCTGTAGTAAACTTGTGTGTGTCAGTGAGTTTGTAGTGAGCTTATGTGTGTGTGTGAGCCAGCTTGTGTGTGTGTCAGTAAGCATGTCTGCAGTGAGCTTGTGCGTGTCAGTGAGTTTGTAGTGAGGATGTCTGTACTGTGCTTGAGTGTGTGTCAATGAGCTTATAGTGGGCTTGTGTGTGTCAGTTAGCTTGTAGTGAGCTTGTCTGTATTGTGCTTGTGTGTGTCAGAGTGCTTGTAGTAAGCTTATTTGTGTGAGCCTGTGTGTTTCCGTAAGCTTGTAGTGAGCATATCTGTAGTGAGTTTTTGTTTGTCAGTGAGTTTGTAGTAAGCTTATGTGTGTGTGAGAGAGCCTGTGTGTCAGTGAGCATGTCTGTAGTGAGCTTGTGTGTGTCAGTGAGTTTGAAGTGAGTTTATGTGTGTGTCAGTGAGCTTGTAGTGAGCATGTCTGTACTGTGCTTGAGTGTGTGTCTGTGAACTTATAGTGACATTGTGTATGTCAGTGAGCATGTAGTGAGCATATCTGTGGTGAGGTTGTGTGTGTCCTTGTGTTTGTAGTGAGCTTTTGTGTTTGTGTGTGTGAGCCTTTGTGTGTGTCAGTGAGCTTGTAGTGAGCATGTCTGTAGTGATATTGTGTATGTCAGTGAGCATGTAGTGAGCATGTCTGTAGTGAGGTTGTGTGTGTCATTGCGTTTGTAGTGAGCTTATGTGTTTGTGTGTGTGAGCCTTTGTGTGTGTCAGTGAACTTGTAATGAGCATGTCTGTAGTGATCTTGTGTGTGTCAGTGAGTTTGTAGTGAGTTTTTGTGTGTGTGTGTGTGTGTGTGAGCCTGTGTATGTGTGTCAGTGAGCATGTCTGAAGTGAGCCTGTATGTGTCAGTGAGTTTGTAGTGAGCTTGTCTGTATTGTGCTTGTGTATGTCAGAGAACTTGTCGATAGTGAGTTTGCGTGTGTTTCAGTGAGCTTGTGTGTGTCAGTGAGCATGCAGTGAGTTTGTCTGTAGTGAGCCAGTGTGCCAGTGAGATTGTAGTGAGCATGTCTGTACTGTGCTTGAGTGTTTGTCAGTGAGCTTGTGTATGTCAGGGAGCTTGTAGTTGGCTTGTGTGTGTCAGTGAACCTGTGAGTTTGTCTGCATTCTGCTTGTGTGTTTCAGTGAGCTTGTGGTAAGCATGTCTGTAGTGTGCTTGTGTGTGTGTTTGACTGTAGTGAGATTTTCAGTGTCAGTGAGCTTGTAGTGAGCATGTAATAAGTAAGCTTGTGTATGATTTAAAGAGGTTCTGTGTGTGTGTAGGTGAGCTTGTAATGAGCTTGTGTGTCATTGAGCTTGTTTGTAGTGAGCTTGTGTGTATTTGTGTCAGTGAACATGTCTGTAGTGTGCTTGTGTGTGTCAGTGAGTTTGATGGTAGTGAGCTTTTCAGTGTCAGTGAGCTTGTAGTGAGCATGTAATAAGTGAGCTTGTGTATGAGTTAAAGAGTTTCTGTGTGTGTAGGTGAGCTTGGAACAAGCTTGTGTGTCAGTGAGCATGTCTGGTAGTGAGCTTGTGTGTGTCAGAGGGATTGTCTACAGTGAGCTTATTTGGGTCAGTGAGCTTGCATGTAATAAGCTTGTGTGTGTCAGATGAGCTTGTCTGTATTTGTGTCAGTGAGCATGCCTGGTAGTGAGCTTGTGTATGTCAGAGAGATTGTCTACAGTGAGCTTATTTGGGTCTGTTAGTTTGTCTGTAGTAAGCTTGTATGTGTCAGCCTGGAGGGTGGGTATTACAGCACTGTAATACCTATGGATGATATGGAGTGAGGGGCTGCAGGTAAGAAATAATCTAGCAGCTCCCAAAGCACATTGAGATAAAAACCACAAACACCATGTGGCGCTATAAATTATAAGGCTGGAATTTTTTTTTTTCCAGGGCTGCTTTCTGTTCCCAGTCTGGCCCTGGCTGCTACTGGGGGGAAAAGGGCTTTTGTGGGGAGAATAGGGTCTGTAGCGGGGGTGGGGTCTGTAGTAAGGGGATAATGACTTTAGTGGGAGTTATGGGGTGTGAAAAGGGGGTTAAGGGCTTTAATAGGGGATAAGAGGGACTGTAGTTGGGGGGAAGGGACTGTAGTGGGGGAAAGCAGCTGCAAAGAGGGGCTGAAGCTCCAGTGGGAATAAGGGACTATAGTAGAGGGATAGGGAGCTGAAGTGGGGATAGGGGCTGCAGATGTGAAATAGGGGCTGCTGTTTGATTAAAGGGGCTATAGTATGTGGTGTATTGCCTGTAGTAGGGGCTGTAGTAGGGTATAGGGGCTGCAATTGTGGGACTTAGATACTGTAGTAGGGAATTAAGGGCTGATGCAATTGGGAAAAAAGGGCTTTCCTTTTATATATATGGGCTACAATTGGGGGAGAAAAATAGGAACTCCCACTACAGCCTCTCTCTCTTGGAGGGAGAGAGACTGTAGTGGGAAAAAATAGGGACAAGTTGGGGTAGGTACAGAGACTGCAAGGTGAGGAAGAATATGTTACAAACACTCCCCTATGAGGAGATGTTGATTGACACAGCACAGCATTTTTCTGCTCATGCGCTATAGACTCCTATTGCTTTGCTATGGAAAAGCATTGGATTTACTGAGAACATCAAAATAAGTAGAGGGGCCAGTGACCCAAACAGCACTTTTGAAACTATAGTGTCAGGAATACATGTTTGCATGTTTACTGTGATATCTACTTCCAGCAAGGACATATGCAATGCTGCATTATAATGGTGGGAGTAGTAATGCCTGGTATAAAGGTTAACTCACTGACACACTCTCAGTGTCTTGTTTTAATGAGGATGGAAATTAAGAAGTTTGCTAACAGTCCTCAGCATATCATTTAATATATAGTGAAACATACCATCAGTATTTTAGTTCAATAAAGATTGAGATAGAGAGCCAACATTGTTGCTAAATAAAAGAAATAGGTACACAAACAGACTATATCTCAGTTTAGTAAGGGGTGAAACAGAAAGGTCTATTAACAGACTCCCAGAACCTTATTTTAATAAAGAGAAAAATAAAGAAACTTACTAACAAACCCTAACAACTTGGTTTAATTAAAAAGGTAACAGAGAAACCCACTATGAGCCCCCCCACCGCACACGTATTTGTTTAAACTAGAAATGAATAGAGAGGCCCCAAAATATACTTTCAGAATCTCGGTTTCATAAGAAATGAGATGGGGACACCCTATATCTTGGTTTAACCCCTTAAGGACCAAACTTCTGGAATAAAAGGGAATCATGACATGTCACACATGTCATGTGTCCTTAATGGGTTAAAGGAGCAGTATGGGCACCATAATCATTATATGCCAATCTAGTAGTCATCTCCAAGTTCTTTGACCAAAATCGTGAGTCTTTAAGGCACCCTTGGTGTGACTAGTTAGATGTTAATGCAAATGTTCCAGACTATCCTAGTATCTTGGATATGTTGTTCGCCCAGAGCAGAGCTATCCAGGGATGTATTGTGGGGATATGTTGTTGTTTTGGGGTGTTTCTGGACTTTGGGTAAAACTGGATATTTTCTGCCTGTGGTAATTGAGTTAGTCCATTGTGTTTGGTAATTGCATCACAGGCAGAGGGGAGGGTTTGTGTACATTATCTGGGAGTGTTGAACTGTACAACACTGTGTTGATTGGCTGTTGTGACTTTGTGTCCTGTGCTCCACAAGGTCCACATGGGTGGTAACCTTGTGGGGAAAACTGTATATAAGAAATGCCTTTGTGCTCATTAAACCAGTTCTACTTAACCCTCAATTTAGAGTCATGTCTCTTATTGGGGGAATATGCTAGAAGGCATTGCTATGCTCTTCATACTCCCTTGAATAATTACTAAGCTCTTGTAAGAGCTTGTTCCTGTTCCTGTCCTGCTTCACTCTCTGGGTAAAGAGAGGTTCACCCACTGGAACCTGGAGCCTTGTCGTAGGTTCAGGGTGGGTAGGAGACGGCAAGACCCCAAACAAGCTGCGGCGGTTTGTGGGGTCTGCGGTGGTTATGGTCTCTGGTGGAGTGCTTGGAGCCCTCAGGAAGCGTTAGGAGCATCCTTCAACAGAGGTACCCAGTCAGAGTGCCAGGTGATACGTTACACTTGGTTATATAAAGAGGGAAATATGTGTATTGTCAACTAATGTTGATGACCCAACATGCAGAACTTGAATCTAAGGCGTCCTAAAAAAATTTAATATAGGACAGATAAATGTACTGGTTCTTAGTATGCTCAGGTTTAATGTGGTGCCTATAGAAATGTGAAAGACAAAAGACAGGTAAGAAAGCAAACCAAGGTCAGGGAATACAGAAAAGACACAAACAATAAGCCAGTCCTAGTTAAAGAGTGTCAGATAACCAAGTAAACAAGACAAACTAGGTCAAATAGCAAAACACATCTAGATTGTTCCCATGGGAATAGGGCTCTCAACTCATCCTGTATTTATCAGTCACATTTTGTATTTTCTCAGATGTATTGTACCTTTGTCTTTTTTTACTTGTACCAATTGTATCTATGTAAAGCACTAGGGAATGTGCTGGCTCTTTATAAGTAAAGTATAATAATTATAATAAAGATAACAAGAAAAGAGCTAAACTGACTCAGGAACGTGCTTTTGTGAATACCAGGAATCCATGACAGAGTCAATGAGTGTTTATATTGGTTATATTGTCTGCTGATTGAATTGCATCATTCCTGCATGCCCAAAACATACGTGTGTTGGCACTGGGTGACACTGGGCTGTCTGCGTCAAGAATATGACACACAAATAGCTCTGAATATATGAAAACAGTATGACAACGTCTTGCAATATAATTGACTGGTAAATACAATGAGCAGGGGTACACAGATACTGGTACAGAGATCCACAAATAGACCTTTTATGAGTTTGTTTCATGAAGAATAAAACAGAGAGACCCTCAAATAGACCCTTGATGTGTTGGTTTTATTTATTTATTTCAACTCTGTTGCTGAAGAATTCAGATAAAGAGAGAAATTTTTTGTTTATATACTCGTATACAACTGAGAATATTTTAATCTTATTACATGTATAGTAATAGATGGCAGTTTTCCTTATGCCAAATCTCTTTGATGTTAATCTCTTCCTATCAAAAAGACCATTGTATAAAGAGTCAACAGTCTGTAGTCTTTTAATACAGCATATAATGGTATATTAAGTTACATTATCAGTCAGTAATGGAAATGTACTTCGAGTTATGAATTATTTACAGTCCATTTAAGTAATCTATATTCAGGTGTGGCGCTGAAAAGCCCAGTATAAATCTTTAATGCTGACTGAAAGAGGTGAACTCAGAATTAAAGGCTCTTTAAAGACAAAAAGAAAGTAGCAAGGGGTTATAGCTTGTACAGGGCTTCCCCAGTGAGGGTTCTCTGCTAATATGTTGATAAATGGCATATGTCAGGGTTATGGTTTCAAGCCATCGCATCTGCTTTCTGCTTAGGTCTTTTACAGAAGTAATAAAAGGGAAATTATCATGGAAACCAGAATAAGAGTGCAATGTAAGGTTACAAAATATAATTTGCTTATTTTACGTTTTTTTTCTCGTTTTATTTTTACCTTTAAGTTATTCACCAAAGCCAAATGAGCAGTTTATTCCTCAGCTAGATTTATAGATCTAAGAATTGAAGTAAAATTCCCCTTTGATGTGCTGAAATTAGAAGATCCAGTAGTGGTTCTAAAACAAATTCGATAGTCAGGTTGGGTTCCTAAATTTGACGGAGTGAGCTGAGTGCTGAGACTTTTATTCCAATCAAGCAAAAAGCAAATTGTAATAATCGACAGCTAGCATTTAGAACGATAAAACACAAGGAAGACTGCCAAAAGTGGCTGCAGGGTGCACTTGTAGTGCATTGTTAATCAATATTCAAGCGATGGCATCCACTTCCAGTAGCCGGCTTGGACACAGATCTTCAGGTGATCTTCAGGTGCGTGTATCCTTTAATAAATTCGCTGTCAATTCTTTAATTATCTTTTTGCCTTTTGGAATAAATAGAGATAGTAGTGCTTAAACAAATACAAATATTCAGTTTATTTGCAGATGCACCGGCTGCACCCTGCTAACACCACTCGTAGGTAATAAAATCCAGAAAATAGTAACACTTCTACAGACCCACAATCACATCTACGTAAACACACTGACACACATACATATATGTATTTATTTATTACTGGCATTTATAAAGTGCCAACATATTGCTCATTATGTTAAATGTTTTTGAGTATAAATCATCGCAAAATGGCACAATGACTTAGATTAAGGGAAGAAAAATTACTTATCTGGAAATTACAAGATTGAATATAACATTTATGATTTAAAGTGGTCATGGTGATGGAGTCTGAAAGTGCTGGACTGAGTTTAACCTCTTGGATGCCATGACTACACCTCTGGCAGCATCATGGAGTGTCACCGGCCAGCCCAAAACAAAAGTTCTAGGCTGCCTAATGTCAACTATATGCACACTTTCATGCAGAGTGTGCCATTTATTGGCTGAGAGGGGTCAATAGATGCTCTCAGTCAATGAATAGGGACTGGTTGAGCTTCCGGCTTCTGCCGCTTAGCATAACAGGAGCCTCAGACATTGGCAGTGACCCAGGCAAGAGTGTACACATTTTGCCTTGTTATTGGAGAACCAATCCAGAGTATTCCTGCCATCATAACTTTCCCAGAGGACTCCTCATGATTCTTGGAGTAACCATTTAAATGTAGGGGATTAGTAAAGATTTAATAAATATAAAAATCAGGTGCCCATTAATTAATATCTAGGTGTAAAAACATACTTCTAACTCAGTATTCATGTCTCAGATAATTGAGCTAAAATACCCGCATCTGTACTTTAAGCAAAAATAATAGAGTACGTAACAGAGACGCGCTTTATAAATAAATACATTTCAGAATAACAAAATGATAAACAAACATCATATATTCTATGTATTTCCCCAGCCAGTTTCTATGAATTCATCATATAATTTTCATTGCTTAAGAAGTCGATTTTGCATACATTAGAAAATAAAATGAACCCAACGCCTGTTGCCATTTTTCCATATTTTTTACTTCTCTCCGAGCAACCATTAAAAGGTCATGTTTTGACAATTGAAATCATGTCAGCACCTTGTTTCCCTTGAGAAGCATTCCCCAGGTACATGCAAAGGTTATTAAATTACCTTTCCGAGCAACACTATCTCTTTAGATAAAAATAATTAGAGGCTTTTAGTGGCATCGGAATGCTTTCTTTTTTTTTTTTTTTAAATAAGATAAAGATGCGCTACCTAATGACCATTTTTGCTCGTGAGTCATAGAGACTGTCAGCAATGACAGGAAAAATGAGCATAATGGCACAGCTTAAAGGGGAAAGGTTCATTTTAAATAGTGACAAATAATATTTAAATGGTATTGTTGGAATCCCATCATTGTTGTAAAAAGGCAGTTTGCTTCATTCTCTTGTTCTGCCCTTAATTTCTTTACTGTCAAATACGATTAGCCGTTAACATGTAACATCGGGTGCAAATAACACTCATACCCATTATATATTTTGTCAGGTTGGTCTAAAATATATTGCGTAATAAACAATATAGACAAGTAAATAGTGTAGCCGATGACAGAGTAAAGATATCTGTTTTTATATTTACAAACTGGAAATGGTAAAGCAGCACAACTCAGTATAATACAAAATGGTTTGCACCAATATATTTAAAAAATATTAATGTAACGCAAAAGGAACTTATTGATTTAACACTAGGTAATGCGAAATTCCAAAAAAAAAAAGAACAGGTCGCATTATTTATTACTGTGAGAAATTACATTTTCCAAACTACAATAGTAAAAATGTTAACATGAAAATAGTAAATGCTAAAGCCATATAACAACTTAGCTATTTTTAGCTAGAATGTAACTATTTTGACCTAAAAGTTACAAATATCTGATTTCTCAGCAACTCCTGGTGTGGTAAAAAAATAATTGTTGTACAGATGATGCTGAGCTTATTTTAGGCTCTTTCTTAAATGGGGAATAATATAATAAAAAAGTACAGGGTGCGCAATGATAAACGCCAAACACACAGTGAGTGATACTTATGTCAAAGATGACCTAATGTTCTACCTCTGGTTTACTTGCAAGATATAAATAGCTTACATAGCATAATACTGTAAACACAACAATCACATATTAAAAGAATCTAAATCACACATTAAAAGTAGATATAAATTTTATATGTGTATTAAGATTTCATCTGAAAACAGAGAAATAAATTAATAACTGAATAGGAGAAACAGGAATGATAACTGCAGCTATCATATTTGCTCAAAAGCCAACATAGCCAGAGCCTGCTAAACGTGGCTCTGGATAGTGGCTCTGGATTTGTGTTTTAAGCAGTTTTTACATATTCAGTATTATGCTATGTAAGCTATTAATATCTTGCAGGTAAACCAGAGGTAGAACATAAGGTCATCTTTGACATAATTATCACTCACTGTGTGTTTGGTGTTTATCATTGCAAACCCTGTACTGTATATTATTCTCTATTATTGTTTATGGTGTCTTATGAGTGACTATAGACCCTAGGGTTGCTGCATTTTTTTACTTTTATTACTAGCGCTAATCCACCTGAATCCCATTGTATTTATCTTTGGTTTGTTACTTACTTAAATGGAACTGAACATCAATTAGTAGATAGTCCAGTTCGTTCAGTATATATATTGTACATTCCACTTTTGTAGTTTATTTAACCCCTTAAGGACACATGACGTGTCTGACACGTCATGATTCCCTTTTATTCCAGAAGTTTGGTCCTTAAGGGGTTAATCCAATAATATATATATATATATATTTAGTGTGGTTGTTGGTGTAAAATATTTTATCCTAATTTAATAATAGTTAAAGGGACACTATAGTCACCTGAACAACTTTAGCTTAATGAAGCAGTTTTGGTGTATAGAACATGCCCCTGCAGCCTCACTGCTCAATCCTCTGCCATTTAGGAGTTAAATCCCTTTGTTTATGAACCCTAGTCACACCTCCCTGCATGTGACTTGCACAGCCTTCCATAAACACTTCCTGTAAAGAGAGCCCTATTTAGGCTTTCTTTATTGCAAGTTCTGTTTAATTAAGATTTTCTTATCCCCTGCCATGTTAATAGCTTGCTAGACCCTGCAAGAGCCTCCTGTATGTGATTAAAGTTCAATTTAGAGATTGAGAAACAATTATTTAAGGTAAATTACATCTGTTTGAAAGTGAAACCAGTTTTTTTTCCTTGCAGGCTCTGTCAATCATAGCCAGGGGAGGTGTGGCTAGGGCTGCATAAACAGAAACAAAGTGACTTAACTCCTAAATGACAGTGAATTGAGCAGTGAAATTGCAGGGGAATTATCTATACACTAAAACTGCTTTATTTAGCTAAAGTAATTTAGGTGACTATAGTGTTCCTTTAAGTTTTAATTTTATTTGAATTGTGAATTGACAACTAAATTGCAAAATTTAGGGCTAAATCAATGAGTTGTAAAAATTGAAAGTTTCTAAGGTAGTGCCATTAATACCTTAAACGTGAAAGCCGTGATTTGCTGGTGGTTATACACTGTTTTTGGGATCTAAAATGTTAATATGATACCCCATTCTGAGTAAGGGGTTATTCCCATCAGAAGCAGTTAGAAGAAGCAAAACTAGCTACCCTGGATTATATCTTGGTGTACACCTAAGAAAATGAGCAGACAATGTAGGCACCTTTTGAATCACATAAAGTTTGAGCTAATTTGTTGATAAATTACACTATCTTAAAACACTACATTAAATATTTACCTTACGAGATGTTAAAAACCGCTTACAATGAAAAATGTTCCCATTTGGAATTTTTTTTTTAGAACGGCCTACCCCTTTTCGAAGATTTGAAATAGGAGAGATTGTCGGTGCACCAAAATAAATATAAAAGAAATGAGTTAACTTGAAGTGTTCCCAGCTTCCATAAACATGCTACTGCAATAACATGTGACATTAATATTTAATTACAAAAGCACTGCTGAAAAATCTTTGAAATTAATGTTTTGCAAAATTAACATTCAGTGCACAGAAGCTAAGTCGTTCCAGGCGCGACTGTGATTAACAATGCCATTCACTTTACATATTATATTAATATATTATTCAAGCTACAAATTAACACCTCCTAATTTAAATAAGGTGCTACATATCATGATGAGCTAAAATGCTTTTCTTTAAATGGCCTGTCTGATTTAAAGCAATCTGTGTTTATCATTTAATATTTTGGTATCAAATACTCTTCTCAGCAAAAACTCTTTATGCTTCAATTTCCTTTTAAAATGGATCTCATTAAATGTGTTTCTTCAGTTGCTTTCTGCGATTATCAAACTAGTGGGAATGGTTCTTCCCCCCCCCCCCTCTTCCTTAAACTATTATGGTTTTGTTCTTGATTATACTGACTCCACTGCAGTCTACATTTATATCTAATTTAATCACATTTTACATTTGTCCTTCTTTACATTTATGCGATTTGTATTTATTTATTTATTTAGGCGGGTGTTACTTTCGGAGGAATAAAAGAAACAAAATACACAAATAAACAAATTGCAAGAAAAAGAAAGAAGAAAAAGAAGGAAATAGACAGAACACTACATTTAGATATAAATTGATATACTATTCGCACCCTTTTTTAACTCACACATACGTAATACAATATGCACATATTCATATCGTGCCTCAACTTTGGTTTTTCAGTGATGGGCTCGACATACAACACCATGGTTAAGTGTTGTGTGTTACAAATGATCAGATCAGGGTGAGATAGTTTTTGGACCCAAAGCACACAGTGATATTGACTGTTCTTCATATAGAGAAATATAGAAAGGGTGGGCCTAGATACACACAAACACACACACAAAAATATATAAAATATAACATAACTTATTTTCTATATAAAACAATCACTAAATGTCATATCTCCTATTTCCTTTTATTTACATGTTTTATCTACTTCATATTTACACTTCACCCTCTGTCTTTATGTCATTACGCCATTATCTTTTATCATATTCTTCCCTTCACATCTCTCCTCCCCTTGTCTTTTCCCTTCCTACATGCGCAACTCTTTCTCCCCCATGAAATGGTTTCTCTACATTCTATGTCCGCTACCCCTCCTATTACACCTCTATTCCCTCCCCGTCACAGGATCCTATAAATGATGTGCGGTTGAACATATGAAACGTGTTAAGCAGATTTGAAGGATCCTGTTTGCACCAGCGTGAGCATCTGTAGCATATCCTCATTTTTATGGCATCTTGTGTTTGCTTTTTACTATTGCCATGACACATGTCAGGTGCCTGTAAAAGCAGAATTCTAGGGCAACCCCTGCTCCTCCATCCCCACAACAAAAAGGTAGAGGCAGATATAGTGATTTTAATAAATGTATTGACTGGACTTTGCAGGGATTTAAAAAAATAGTGTAAAGGGTGTCTAGAAAGGGGTTAATTTCAGAATTAGATTGCATAAGGCATTAAGAGGATTAAAAGCTTGAGAGGGGTTACAGTAGTATTAGTAGGGGGTGTTAGGATTATTGGTTTAGGGTTAGAGTGGGGTTACATTTAGTATTGGGGTGTTTAGCACTTAAGTGAAGTTAAACCTAGAATTAGAATAAAGAGAGTTTTTTTTCAGGTTTAGACAAAATGTCTTGATATCAGAGCTTATGCTATTATATCAGAGATATATTTTCCTAGGCTTTATTTAGAATTGCCACTATAGGTAAATAAAGATCATAAAATTACTTGACAAACAGTGTATCCAATATCAGTTGCTAGGGGCCCACATGCTTATACTATACATATAAATTCAACAAAGTATTTCTCTTGACTGGGATGGACAGTGCCGCTTTAAGAGAATGTACTAAGAAGAGAACTAAGTTTGGCACATCTATGAACCCTCTGCTTGCAACAAAGAGAAACACTTACAAAACAATCTAAAAGTGCTAAAGTGCTAACATGCTAATTGCACCTGATGAGTGTTTAAATGCTCTTTGTGGCTCTTTCATCAGAGGCTACCCGGGGGCTAATTTCTAGTTAGGCAAACTGATCGTAAGGGCATGTAGAGTTAGAAAGGTTATTTGCAAAGTATTCATCCACTTATTTCTTTGTTAGTCTAGCCAGCCTCCTGTGATTAATAGTAGACCTGCAGGAAGTTTTATACAGTGTGCATCACTCAGTGCTGACACTTCTCCTCATGCAAGGCATTTCCTGTGTGAGGTTACCAGTGGGCAGATGGAAAGTTATACCATGGATTTCCTGTCCAGCCCCACACACAGACACTGGAGGAGCTGGGACAGCACTGAATTGTACACCCTTTAGCCCTGTAGTATAGGAGGCTGGCTGAACAAGTGAGGGCACTGGCCAAGGCTCCTGCTTATCTTTACCAACAGCTCACTTGAGCTCCAAAAATGTACCTTATCAGTGCTGAAAAAAGCCCTCCCTAGAGGACATGTGCCTCTAGGTGGTTACCCACTATGCCCAATATGAAATCTGTCTCTAATCATGACATTGCTGCCCTATAGGTTTTGTTATTGCTACTATACTAAGAAAAGTTCTGTTTTATCTTAAATAAAAAGCCTCATACCCATAACAACATCTGCTCTATTAAGTTGTTATGGTGGCAGTAATGCCTGTGATCCCTTTTACCTTCAGGGGCTTCCCCATTCATATGTCCTTCAGTCCTCCCTTCAGTCATTAACACTCCAGAGAGTGTCTGCTTAGCTCGTCAGACATTATGGGTGCCCAGG
Organism: Pelobates fuscus; assembly: GCF_036172605.1. NCBI lineage: Eukaryota > Metazoa > Chordata > Amphibia > Anura > Pelobatidae > Pelobates > Pelobates fuscus. Next base: position 23,679,343 of record NC_086324.1, on the reverse strand, counting down.
GAACCAACTTTGTGTTTAAACTATTTGTAAATGGTTTAACTTCTGAAGGAATGATGCAGCACTCTGGTCACCATAACAATCTCACAGATGTCTATAGTGCCCTGTTGGCTGTTTAGGTCTCTGACACCCACCGGCAGAGAATAAAACAGGTATTTTACTTACCTCACCTGGCACTTCCGAAATTTGGCACTTCGGCAATTCGATACTTTGACAATTCAGTTCGGTTTGGCACTTCCGAAATTCAGCACTTTGGCACTTTGTCAATTTGGCAATTCGGAATTTGGAATGTCCGAATTGCCGAAATTTGTACGCAGAAGTATTGAAGTCAAATCTCCAGTCCCCAAAGTTTATAATAGAGATGGGTGGTTTTATTGAGATATAGGGATTGATATAGAAAACATACTTTAAGACTAGATTAGATCTTGTGATGTTTTCAAGTTTTAATTTTTGTGTGTTCATTAAAATGCTCAAATAAGGAAATAGAAACAAGGTGCAATAAATAAAGAATAAATTAAATTGGCAGCTACATACATCCACAAGCGTCTGAAAGTGAGTGTAAGCTCATAAGTAAAAATAAGTATGTGCGCACAAAAACATAACAATAGAAAATTAAAATGCATTAAAATGTTTTTGCTTACTAATTATTGTGTACTAAAAATGTATTAGACACATCCATTCTACATACATTGTATGGTGTAACTCTCATCAATCTTCGGCACTTCCGAAATTCGGAACTTCGGGAATTCAGCAATTCGGGACTTCGGCACTTCGGTTCGGATCGGCACTTCTGAAATTCGTGACTTTGGCAAATTGAGACTTCGGCAATTCAGGACTTTGGAAATTTGGCACTTCGACACTTCAGGACTTCAACTATTTGGGACTTCTGCCATTTTCTAACCCCTAACCTTAACCCTACCCCAAACACTAACCCCAACCTTAACCCTACCCCTACCCCCAACCCTACCCCTCACCCTACCTCAAACCATTAACACTACCCCTAACTGATCCCCCAACCCTAACCCTAATCCCAACCTTCGGTTCGTTTTGGCAGTTACAAAATTCAGCACTTTGGCGATTTAACAATTCAGCAATTCGGTCATTTGAAAGCATCCGAATGTCTGAATTGCTGAAATTCAGCCAAATTTACATTCAGAACAAAACTAATTGCACATGTCTAGTGACCATGATAGAAGTCTAGAATGAGCAGGTGACTTCTTGCACTCATTTTGATGAAGCATACATTCATTGCTGTCCAGTGCCCAAATACAAAAAAAATCCCTGTTTATATACCATTAATAAAATAAAAAATGCATTTAATTATACTTTTTTTTTAGAGCTATGTCTAAAAACTGTTTTCTAAAGCTGCAAATCTAATCTCAAGCTTTTGCAAGCCCTCCCCTTCTTTTTTTTTTCCAATGTTTACTTTTTATTGATTTTGTCAAGCAAAAACAGGAAATAACAGAAAAAAGAAAAAAGAAGAGAAAATAGGGGTACATCCAAATTGTTAGATAAATGTAAGCATTGTCATGAAATATACATCATTGATTAGGGAAGCATAAAACACGTACAATCCCGATATATAAAAAATGCCAGTTACATTGGCTTCGGCAAACCACAGTGTATAGGTAATCGTAACATCATTGCTTACATACAAATCAACCACTGACCGCCCATGTTACAAGATGCGTGGAAGTGAGCGATCTTACCCAAATTGTGTGCCTAGTAGTATATATCATCGATTTAACATAAGGCTCAGAAAATTATGCTGTAGTTGTGCAGATTTGCGAGGAGTCAGTTTACCTTAGTTCTGTAAATGCTTACTAACTACGTGGATGTTGTCTTATTATAGCATTTTATAGCCTCTGTACATGATACGTAGGGAGAGAAGAGGGGGAAACCTGATAGGGGGGGGGGGTGATGTAGGATAACCGTAGAGGTAGTTGGTCCAGACCTTTAACGTATATGGACGTATAGATATACTACCATATCTTCTCGTTAGACCTGTGAGATAGTCAACCGCTATGTCTGCTCATTTAGAGTAGGATTCATAAAAAGACTCCCATTTGTGCCAATTAGCGAGGAATTTTGTTGCGTTACCTTTTTTTGCCCATTCCTTTTCATGGTTGTACGTGGAATCAACTTTAGAAAGCACTTCAGATATATCGGGACAATGGGTACTTTTCCAGTGTGCTGCGATGCGGGTCTTAGCGACCACCAAAATATTGAGTACCGCGTCCCTAGCTGGGATATCATTCAGGTTGGGTATGAGGTGCAGAATATAGTTGCCCGGTGTAAGAGGGAGTGAGAGCTTGCATAGCAAGAATATCGAATTCTGTACGGATTGCCAGAATGATTGTATGTAGGTACAATCCCAAAAAATGTGTTCTAGAGAACCTGAGTCCTTGTTACATCTCCAACATAGTGGGGATAAAGTAGTATATATTTTGTATAGTCTTGATGGGACCATGTACCAGCGCATGAGGATCTTAAAATAGGCTTCCCATAGCGTAACACATTTAGAAGATTGTTTAGTGTATTTAATAGCCATTTCCCACTCCTCCAATGTATATACCATTCCTAGATTGTTTTCCCATTTAAGCATATATGGCAATTTGTTTGTAGCATTAGGACCTGCCTGTGCTGTGTAGCATGATGAGAGAAATTTCCACGATGGGTGGAATTTCTTTGTGGTGTACCATTTTTGACCTATCTTACTAAATGATATGGGGTTCATGAAAGATATCGATTTGGAGAGCAAAATATGTTTGACTCTTAGATATAAGAATAGATCACGAGAGGGTAACTCGAACGAAGCCTGCAGCTCTGGAAAGGGGCGAATGCCATTTGTAGTGAACATATAATGGATGTTTGTGATACCCAGATCCGACCACCTTTGTGTGGGTAGATCAGGAGAGAACAGCGAGAGGGCTGAGAGAGGTGCAAGGTATAGTAGTTCCTCAGGAGGCCATATTGATTTGTTCCAGTTCCTCCAAGAGTTTATAAGGAAGTTTGTAGCTGGTAGTGTAGCAGATCGTGGGAGGGAGGATGAGGTCCATAACACATTAGCTAGGGAAGGAGTTTGGCTACACGCTGACTCAAGGTTGAGCCATAGAGGATTCGTTCTGCCTGTCAGTATGTCTAGGCTTTGTGCCAATATCGTTGCTCTATAGTAGTGTTGGATATTTGGTATACTAAGGCCTCCCTGATTAAATGGACGCCACATCGATTGTAAAGATACTCTTGGGGGCTTTTTTTTTCCAAATATGGGCATTAATAGCAAATTGAAAACGTTTGATAAGTTTATTAGGAAGAGCAATTGGAAGTGTTCTAAAAAGATATAAAATATGTGGTAGGATCCTCATTTTTACAGAGTTGATTTTCCCAAGCCATGACATATGAAGTTTATCCCAAGAACTCATCTGTTTGATCAACGCGGATAATACCGTTTCATGGTTTTCTTTGATAATGAGTGAATTGGAAAGGGTAATTTTAACGCCGAGGTAGGATAATGACGTGGTTCTCCAGTCGAATGGATAGCTATTTTTCAAGGTGCCTACTAATTGTGAAGGTAGATTAATAGGAAGTATTTGGGTCTTACTAATATTATTCTTGTAATAGGATATAGATCCGAAGGAGGACAAGACCTTAATTAGCCGTGGGATTGTGTCATTAGGGTTGGCCAGAAAAACTATAATATCATCTGCAAATAATGCGATTTTCTTTTCACCTGCAGGAGTGCGCAAACCGGGAAGTGATGAATCTAGTTTAATATGTTGCACCAGAGGTTCTAAACAAAGAATGAAGATCAGGGGCGACAGGGGACACCCCTGCCTCGTACCATTTGTGATACAAAAACCTCTGGATGTGAACCCTGTATTGAAAACTTTAGCAGAGGGTGAGGAATAAAGGGCTAATATAGTTTTTATGAAAGCCTTTGAGAAGCCAAAGGCTGTTAATGTTGCCGCCATATAATCCCAATTTAGGCGATCAAATGCCTTTTCGGCATCCAAGGCCATGAGAACTCCACTCTGTTTACGATCATTTGCCCAATCCACCAGATCCATACAATATCTGGTGTTATCACCCACTTGTTTTCCTTGTACAAACCCCGCTTGTTCCTCTGAGACTAGGTTGGGCAAAAGGGGTTTGAGCCTGTTCGCAATTATCTTTGCATACAGTTTCACATCTGCATTGAGCAGAGATATGGGTCTTAGATTGCTGCAGATTGTTGGGGACTTGTTCGGTTTTGGCAGCGTTATAATGTAAGCTTCCAGCATTTCCCGAGGGAACACGCCAGAGTGTTTGATCGTATTAAACAACTTAGTTATGTGAGGAGTAATTTGGGATACCGTTTTTATATAATAGTAATTAGAGAGTCCATCTGGACCCGGAGCTTTGTGTTTGGGGATAGATTTTATGGCCTGAGTTATTTCATCTTCTGTAAATGGGCGTCTAAAATGTAATTTTGTTCTTGTGTGGTTTGCAGTAGTCTGATGTGCGAGAGATATTCAGAGATCTCCATGTTGTTGGGAATGCGAGTTGTTTTATCGTCTTTAAGATTATATAGCTCTTCATAGAAGAGAGCCAGTTCGTCCACTATATTGTGGGGATTGTATATTTTAACGCTGTTTTTGGAGGTAATATAAGGTATTTTGGTTTGTAAATAATTAGATTTTAGTTGGTTGGCTAGTAGTTTACCTGCTTTATTACCCATGTGATAGAATTTTTGCTTGGTTCTCATCACCTGTTTAGTATACATTTGAGTTTGAATTTTCTGAATGTCATGTTGTATTTTGGTGATTTGAGTCGATACAGCTTTAGAGGGGGCTCGTTTGTTGGATTGTTCTAGATTTCCGAGTTCCTGCCGTAATGCCGTATCCATGGCCTGGCGCCGCTTTTTAGTGGCGGAACCCAATTTAATAAATTCACCTCTAATCACTGCCTTGTGGGCTAACCATTGGGTTTCGATGGAAGTATCATCGGTGGTATTGAGGGAGAAGTATTGGGATAATGTGGAGGTTATTTTCTGCAGGTTTATGGGGTCATCTAATAGGGATTCGTTTAGTCTCCATTTTCCCCGACCTTTCGTGGGATAAGGCACTTTGAACATGATGATGATTGGGGCATGGTCCGACCATGTTCTTTGTCCCATTGATTGATCTATTAGATGAGGGAGAGTTGCTTTATCTACAAGGCACATATCGATCCGCGAGTATGTCATATGTACTTGCGAGAAATATGTGAAGTCATACGCCGAGGGGAAGAGAGTCCTCCATGTGTCATATAAGTCCTGACAATGTAATAAATTGGAGAAAAGCTTTGCATTTTGGGTAGTTAGTTTATTGGGTGATTTATTATCTTTACGTTTTATATCAAGTGATGGGTCAAGGGTGCAGTGGCAGTCGCCACATATAAAAACGTGACCTTGTGACATGCGCTTTATTTTTTTAATTGTTTTATTCAGGAAAGAAAACTGCGCCTCATTAGGGGAGTAAATTGAGGCTACGGTCAGTGATATGCCATTTAAATCACCTACTAGGATAAGCGCTCTACCGGTCGTGTCTGCAAATTGTTTGTGTACCGTGAATATCCAGTCTTTGTGGAAAATTATCGCCACTCCTTTAGATTTGTTCGGGCCATTGGCATAGTAGGCTGTGGGGTATTTTGTGGATCGGATTTGGGAGGGTTTTTTTAAGCTAAAATGGGTTTCTTGGACGCATACTATTGCTGCATCAGTGTCATGCATAGTGTTTATGAGTTGTCTTCTTTTAAAGGGGCTGTTTAACCCCTTAAGGACCAAACTTCTGGAATAAAATGGAATAATGACGTGTCACACACGTCATGTGTCCTTAAGGGGTTAATCCTCTAGCGTTAATTGAGAGGACTTTCATAACATGTTGCGTCATGGGGGAAAATTATGAAGGGCATTGATATAGGGATACCATTGAACCCATAAAGTTAGTCTATTTGTCCTCCAGGCATTTATCTCAAGGAACCCTAACATCACTGTACAAACTAGCCTAGAGGCAGCTTGGACCCACCTCCAATGCAATGTGATTCGTATATGTTTAGTGTCTGGACCTACGGGAAAGGGAGATGTACGGGTAAAAAATAAAAAAGAAGAATAGTACGAACAAAAGTATTTACACACATCTTCCTGGGCTGGAAGAAACACAATGATCATCCCTGGGTGAGAACTAGTATCTCCTCCAAGGGTGACAGAAGGAGGCTAAGAGCGCCTCCCGACCTGAAATGAGAACATGTTAACATTACATATTAAATAGTACACGAGAATGAAACATAAATGAGATAGTTAAACAACATCGAACATTGATTACAGCAGATGAGCCAAGGTGTTATGTCTGGTGACCCTCCACATAACGTTTAAAGGTAGAGTGCGGTTATATGGCAATAGCCAACTGAACCGTCAACACATGTTAGCTAAGTGATACACTCCATATTATAAACATAAGATAAGCGAAATTTAACTTGGACGCGTAGCCACTTACAAAGGCCCTGCATTTTCGTCCACTGGTGGATTTAGCCCAGATTTGCGGACTATCGTTGCAAAGTATGATTACAGTAATGGGTTAATAAGTCTTCGCCACTGTGTCCCTGCAGTCGTTTTATTTGTATAGCATACATTTATTGTTCATCCCTGTAATTATTCATTATTTACCATATTACTATTTTTCCTTTTTGTTCTTCCCTGTTTCTCTTATTTTTTTTCTTTCTTTCTGTTTTATTTGTCTCTCTTTTTTTTTTTTTTTCTAACTTTTCCCTTCCTTTTTTTCTTTTTCCTTTTTTCTTATATTGGGTTCCCATAACAACCATGGCACTAATGCTAATCACCCTACATTCGAGTAGGTATATATTTTATAAGCGGCATATTGGCTGTGCCTTTGAGACTGTGGGGGAAGGGGAAGGTATGGAATCCCATAAGGGGAAGGCACTTATCACGATAGTCATTGTTACATATGGCGGGATATGTGTTAATAGCTAATGCACATTTACACACAAAATTAACACTGGGTTTAGCGATGAACTGAACTGGTAAGTGGTAAATATACATTTGAACACGGCTTTGTGGCAGACAGACATGTCGGAATTTTATATTATCTGGCCACACGGATCTCTAGATTCGAAAGAGCATCTTCCTTTCACATCATACAGACCGTTTTATACTGATTATCATGCGTGAGACACGCTGTTTGACACCGATACTCCGACTACACATAGTTGTAACGCAAACACATTAAACATTTTAAAAGTATAATAGGGCGTATTCGAAATACGGATATGTTACCGTGGGAACAAGGGAGTACCCTCTGGTACGAATCATATGCGTCAATGGGGTAAACATTTCCTCAAATTAATTATAATTGTGGGAAGCTGCGAAAACAGCGAGTACTTATCGCTTCTGATGTCTCCACACCATTTGCGCCTGAGAAGGGCCCTAGTGCATGAGAGTGGAAATAAATTTGCAGCAAAATAGTTTGGAATATTAAGTAAAATGTTGGCTCGTAAGCAGACTGCCAGAGACTGGCATAGATACGGGTATATAAATGATTGGACGTAAACATTTTGGGATGTCACAGCACAAAATACATGCAACATATGGCAAGATATATACACAGACAGCTATGCAAATAAAGTAATGGTCACAATATTTAAATGTATACCAGAGCGACCTTCATGCAAATACGAACAGCAAGAGAGTTCAGGGGGTCTTGGCTGGAGATCTTGCCATTTGCCAATCCTCTTGGAGTCGTCGTGGAGATGGTGGTTCGGCCGCAGCTTGATGAGTAGGTGAGCCTTTCCAGAGACCCCACGTGGTGATCAGCTTCATGCCTTCCACTGAGTTGTTCGCAATATAGTTTCTGCCTTGTCGCCATATAATTAATTTAGTGGGATACCCCCATCTGTACATCACCTTGTTGTTTCGAAGAGTCTTAGTGACTGTGATAAATTATTTTCGTTTTTCCATTGTGGCCGCCGATAGATCTGCAAATAGTGCAACCTGCTGATGTGGCTCAGGAAGCATTTGAAGTTTTCTTGCCGCCATCAATAGAGATTCCTTGTGCGCATAGTAGTAAAAATCTTACTATAACGTCCCTCGGGACATCGGCAGGCAGACGTGTGGGCCTCGGTAGTCTGTGCATGCGATCGTAGGCCCATGCGGAGTCGGGCAGGTTTGGGACTAGAGTTTGACAGATAGAGAGTATATGGGCTGGAAGAGCATCTTGGGAGACATCATCCGGAATGCCACGAAACCGGACATTTTGCCTCCTCGACCTATCCTCCATATCGGCAAGCTTAGTTTTAAGAAATTAATTTTCTTCCGACAATTTCTGAAGTTTGTCCACTACTTCATTGTGGGCCCCGCACAGTTCGTCGGTTTTATTCTCCAAGTGGCTGGTTCTGTCGCCAATGTTAGTAATTTCCTTCCTCAAATCCCCGTTAATGCGGTGGAAATCAGCAGTGATTGTTGCTCTGAGCTCTTGTAGCATCCTATGCAAGCTGCGTTCTGTTATAGGAGCTTCAGAGTACTTAGAGGAGCTGGTCTCATAGTCGGACTGGCCATCTGAGAAGTTAGAGGCCTCGTCGCCATCTTGGATTTCTCGGCGCCGACCAGATTTTTTCTGTTTGGCTGTCTCGGACAGCTTCATCTGCTTCGAAGGAGACATTGAGTGACCCTGTACCTTCTGGTATAGGTAGATCTCGTAATTAGGGCGGTTTAGTCAGTAGTCGCTGTGTAAAAAGTCGCTTTTTGGTCGGGAAGACGGCGGAGCTCCTACGCCATGCGACTGCTCACACCGGAAGCTGGACACGCCCCCCCAAGCCCTCCCCTTCTAATCCCGCCCAAACTTCAATCGCTGTCCAATCACAGGCTTCCCAATGCAGCTCATTGAGAAATCTTTGCAAATCAGGTGCTCTGGGTAATTTTCTGCCTCTTGAGTATAACTCCACTGAGCTAACCAAACCAGTAAGTAACAGGACTGGTTGACTGATTGAAAGTCAGAGGGGTTTAAAAAGGTTAATTTATAAAAGTGCCAATGTCTATTGAAGCCTGCACTTTTTGTAAAATGAAAAAAGAGGGCACATGCTTCACACATAAATCACTTCAGAAAGTTAAATCAGATGGATGGAAATCAAATGGATTTGGAGTGATACTATAGGCACAAAACAACTTTAGCATAGTGAAGCAGCTTTGGTGCCCCAGCAGTCTCACTGTTTACTTCTCTGCTATTTTGTTAATGCAGCTGACTTACACAGCCTTCGTAAACACTTCCTGTAAAGAGCCATCTAATATTTAAACTTATTGCACATTCTGCTAAATTTAGAATTTCTTATCCCCTGCTCTGTTAATAGCGTTCTAGAACCTGAACAAACCTACTGTGTGTGTGTGTTGTTAATGTTCAATTTACAGAGCACGAGATGAACTTCTAAAGCAAGTTAACATCTGATTGCAAATGAAACCACTTTATTCTGATGTAGGCTGTATGAGTCACAGCCAGGGTAGGTGTGGTTAGGGTTGCATAACAGAAACAAAATGTATTTAACTCCTAAATGGAATCTAATTGAGCAGTGAGACTACAGTGGCATGATCTATACATGTATACTGCTTCATTAAGCTAAAGTTGTTTTGATGCCTATAGTATCTCTTTAAGCTTTTCCTTTATCAGTAAGATGAAGCGATCATGGTGCGTAGAGTTACCCTTCAAGGTCAAAACAGATCATTTAGAAACATGGGGATTTATTCACTAAACACCAAACTGCAGTGAAATGAAAGCAGAATTTAAAAATTAATGTCAAGATAGCAAATCAACATTTTCTAGGTCATCACAATTGGTCTATTTTAGTCTATATTTTTGCAATTTGCCTTTAAATTATTACAATTGAGTGTTCAGTAAAAAAAAAAAACCACTAGATAAATGAATTTACAGACTACTTTTTTCTATTATAATTATTTATAAAATGCTTTCATATTCTGTAGTTTCTGTACTATAGACAGACTAACAAACAAACAGCTGCAACAGGTGAAGTTGGATGTACAGAAACAGAACTTCCGCTGAAATTTGAATACATTCTAACACTGATTTACATGGATATGTTTAATTTTATGTAACATTTAACATTTAACATTTTTATAAATGATCTTGAAGACAGCATTGAAAGTCATGTTTCAGTGTTTGCAGATGACACAAAACTTTGTAAAATAATACAATGTGAGCAAGATATTACTTTGCTGCAGAAGGGTTTAGATAGACTGGAGGACTGGGCACTCAAATGGCAGATGAAATTTAATGTTGAAAAATGCAAAGTTATGCACTTCGGCGTAAAGAATACACAAGCAACGTATACCCTTAACCTCCCTGGCGGTATGATTATGTCAGGAATTTTGTACCAAAAGCGGTACCATTTTTTTGCATTTGAATTACCCGCCCAGTTCCGCCTCCATGTCAGGCATGTCAATCAAATTTTAATTAATCAAATCACATAATTACGTTAAAAGATTATTTAAATATACATGTAGAATTTTAATACATATGCATTTATAGGTATTTAAATTCTACGTGTATACTAATGTAATCTTTTATGTAATTATATGTATTTATCTATATATATATATATATTTGCGGTTATATGTATTTTATATATATATATATATAGATATATATAGAATGTCATTCTAAGTGTATTTTGTTACCGATATATATATATTAATAACAAAATACAGTTAGAATGAAATTACATATGCATATATAATTTATAATAAATTTTGTTTCAATATTTTAATTATTTATTTTATTATTTTATTAATTTATTATTTTAATTATACGTATTTATATATAATATATATATATATATGTACATCTATTATATAATATATATACATATTATATATATAAAAATATATTTAATTTATTTTTACACTTGTCTTTTATTTTTTTTTTTATACTTCCCACCAGCAGGGGGACTGTCTGATATTTCAAACAGTCCCCCTGCTGGCAGATCCACAGCCAGCTATAGAGGGCCATGTGATCGCTCTTTGAGAGCGATCACATGGCCCCCGGGGGCCTGATTTGCCGTGGGAGGGCTGCCTGGGCTGTGAGGCAGTCCTCCCGAAGCGGATCGCGGCGGAGGTAAGTAAATCTTATCTACCCCGAGCGTGACTCGGGGTTACCGCTTCTGGCAGCGAAAATTAACCCCGAGTCACGCTCGGGAATACCGCTAGGGAGGTTAATGGAAGCGAATTAGGGATAACAACACACGAAAAGGACTTGGGAATTGTTATAGACAACAAACTATGCAACAATGTGCAATGTCAATCAGCAGTGGCCAAGGCCAGTAAGGTATTGTCATGCATGAAAAAGGGCATTCATTCTCGGGACGAGAATATCATTTTGCCTCTCTATAAATCACTGGTAAGACCACATATTGAATATGCTGTGCAATTTTGGGCACCTGTTCTAAAGAAGGATATCATGGCACTAGTAAAGTGCAGAGGCGGGCTACAAAATTAATAAAAGGAATGGAACATATCAGCTATGAAGAAAGGTTAACAAATTTAAACCTATTTAGTTTAGAAAAACGTCGCCTGAGAGGGGATATGATAACATTATACAAATATATTCGGGGCCAATACAAACCATTGTGTGGAAATCTATTCACAAACCGGACTTTACATAGGACACGAGGCCATGCGTTTAGACTGGAAGAAAGAAGATTTTGTCTAAGGCAAAGGAAAGGTTTTTTTACTGTAAGAACAATCAGGATGTGGAATTCTCTGCCTGAAGAAGTGGTTTTATCAGAGTCCATACAGATGTTCAAACAGCTACTAGATGCATACTTGCAAAGACAGAATATTCAAGGATATAATCTTTCAATGTAGGGTAATAACTGCTTGATTCAAGGATAAATCTGACTGCCATTCTGGGGTCAATAAGGAATTTTTTGTCCTAGCTTGTTGCAAAATTGTGCTTCAAACTGGGGTTTTTTTTTTTTTTTTTTTTTTTGTTCTTCTCTTTTGGATCAACAGCAAAAAACAGGTGTGAGGAAGGCTGAACTTGATGGACGCAAGTCTCTTTTCAGCTATCTAACTATGTAACTATGTAACTATGTAACTATGTATACTAGAAAAGATAAACTTATATTGCCTGATTAAGGTTGTGTTTAATCATAGTAAGATGTAATTTGTATGTTTGTTTGGCTTTACAGGTGTACTTGTTTCTTGCTTATATTACACTAGAGGGAGATACAGCAAGCATGGTACTTATATTGTGTACAGGGCCGGCGCTACCATAAGGCGGCACAAGCGGCCGCCTTAGGGCGCACTGGCCCGGGAGGCGCAATCCTCGGGTGACTGGCAGGAGGAGAGCACCCTGCATAGTGCTCCCCTCCTGCCGGTCATTGCGTGTAGAGTGGCCGAGCGGGCGGGCCGCGGTTTACCCGGTCTGACAGGAGAGGCAACAAACTGCTTCCTGTCAGACCAGGACAGGAAATAGGATCCTCTACCGCGTACTGCCCGCTCAACCACGCAACATGGAGAGAGAAGGGGGCACAATGAAAGGTAGGAGGGGAGTGGAGGACAATACAAGTTACAGGGTGGGGAGAAGAGTTACAGGAGGGGGGACACAAGAAAAGTTACAGGGTGGGGAGAAAAGTTACAGGGGTGGGGAGAAAAGTTACAGGAGGGGGGACACAATAAAAGTAACAGGGGTGGGGAGAAAAGTTGCAGGGGTGGGGAGAAAAGTTGCAGGAGGGGGGACACAATAAAAGCAACAGGGGTGGGGAGAAGAGTAACAGGAGGGGGGACACAAAGTTACAGGGGTGGGGAGAAGAGTTACAGGAGGGGGGACACAATAAAAGTTACAGGGGTGGGGATAAAAGTTACAGGAGGGGGGACAAAATAAAACTTACAGCGGGGGGAGAGAAGAGTTACAGGAAGGGGGACACAATAAAAGTTACAGGGGTGGGGAGAAGAGTTACAGGAGGGGGGACACAATAAAAGTTACAGGGGGAGAGAAGAGTTACAGGAGGGGGACACAATAAAAGTTACGGGGGGAGAGAAGAGTTACAAGAGGAGGGACACAATACAAGTTACGGGGGAGAGAAGAGTTACAAGGAGGGGGGACAATACAAGTTACGGGGGGAGAGAAGAGTTACAGGGGGCGACGAAGAGTTACAGGAGGGGGGGGACAATAAAAGTTACAGGGGGCGACAAAGAGTTACAGGCAGGGGGGGACAAGAAGAGTTTCAGGAGGGGAGGGACAAGAAGAGTTACAGTAGGGGAGGGGGACTAGAAGAGTTACAGGAGGGGAGGTGGGCAATAAGAATTACAGGAGGAAATGGAGGAGCAATAAGAGTTACAGGAGGGGAGGGCGGTACAATAAGAGTTACAAGAGGGAGGGGGGCAATAAAAGGTACTGGAGGGGAGGGGGATAATAAAAGGTTCAGGGGAGGCAATAAAAGGTGGGGGACATTTAAAGGCACAGGAGGGGAGGGGGACATTGAAAGACACAGGAATGCTGGGGGGAACAAAGAAAGTCACAGAGGATGAATGCACACGGGGGGCAAAGAGACATACAGAGGGGCTGAGGGAGGACACATAGACAAACAGAAGGGTTGTGGGGAGAAAGAGACGTACAAAGGGACTTTGGGGGAGAAAGAGCCACACAAAGGAGCTGGGGAGAAGAAAGAGACAGATAAAGAGGCTGGAGTAAGTAAAAAATACACAAATGGGTTGTAAGAGAAACACAAGGTGATAAAACACAGCAAAGCGGGTGTAAGACACATAAAGGAGAAAAAGGGAGTAAGATATTCGAATGATAGGATATAAAACACTGAAGGGATAAGAAATTCAAAAGGGGGGGTTACATGACACACAGGTGAAGATGCATTTTTTTGGGGGGAGGAGGGGCGGCAAAACGCATCTTCGCCTGTTTAGTCAAAAATACTTGCACCGGCCCTGACTGTGTATCAATATTTTCTTTATGTAGTGCTAACAGGTGTACTAAGTACTTTACAGGTTATGTTACAGTAGAGGGAAGTCCAGAAACTGCAGTAGATACACATTGTGAATATTTTTTTTAGTTATAAAGGACTAACAGTTAAACTCGTCACTTTACATTCACAAGTTACATTACAGTAGAGGGAGGTACAGTAAGTACAATAGTTATACACCATATATATTATATTTATATAGTCCTTGTAGAATATGTCACATTACAGCCATGTACAGTAAGTACAGCAGCTATGTGTAATATACATATTGTTTTTATGTAGTATTCACAAGTTACATTACAGTAGAGGGAGGAACAGTAAGTACAGCAGTTATACACCATATATATTGTATTTATATAGTCCTTGCAGAATATGTCACATCACAGTCAGGTACAGTAAGTACAGCAGATATGTACAATATACATATTGTATTTATATAGTATTCACAAGTTACATTACAGTAGAGGGAGGAACAGTAAGTACAGCAGTTATACACCATATATATATTGTATTTATATAGTCCTTGCAGAATATGTCACATCACAGTCAGGTACAGTAAGTACAGCAGATATGTACAATATACATATTGTATTTATATAGTATTCACAAGTTACATTACAGTAGAGGGAGGCACAGTAAGTACAGTAGTTATGCACCATATATTTTGTATTTATATAGTGCTTACTGCTTACAGGTTAAGTTATAGTAGAAAGGAAGGTTCAGTAAGTGCAGTGGTTATTATATTTATATATATTGTATTTTATAGAGTGCTCAGATATTATGTTATAGTAGAAGAGAAGGTTCAGTAAGTGCAGTGGTTATTATATTTATATATATTGTATTTTATACAGTGCTCAGATATTATGTTACAGTAGAAGAGAAGGTTCAGTAAGTGCAGTGGTTATTATATTTATATATATTGTATTTTATAGAGTGCTCAGATATTATGTTACAGTAGAAGAGAAGGTTCAGTAAGTGCAGTGGTTATTATATTTATATATATTGTATTTTATAGAGTGCTCAGATATTATGTTACAGTAGAAGAGAAGGTTCAGTAAGTGCAGTGGTTATTATATTTATATATATTGTATTTTATAGAGTGCTCAGATATTATGTTACAGTAGAAGAGAAGGTTCAGTAAGTGCAGTGGTTATTATATTTATATATATTGTATTTTATAGAGTGCTCAGATATTATGTTACAGTAGAAGAGAAGGTTCAGTAAGTGCAGTGGTTATTATATTTATATATATTGTATTTTATAGAGTGCTCAGATATTATGTTACAGTAGAAGAGAAGGTTCAGTAAGTGCAGTGGTTATTATATTTATATATATTGTATTTTATAGAGTGCTCAGATATTATGTTACAGTAGAAGAGAAGGTTCAGTAAGTGCAGTGGTTATTATATTTATATATATTGTATTTTATAGAGTGCTCAGATATTATGTTATAGTAGAAGAGAAGGTTCAGTAAGTGCAGTGGTTATTATATTTATATATATTGTATTTTATAGAGTGCTCAGATATTATGTTACAGTAGAAGAGAAGGTACAGTAAGTGCAGTGGTTATTATATTTATATATATTGTATTTTATAGAGTGCTCAGATATTATGTTATAGTAGAAGAGAAGGTTCAGTAAGTGCAGTGGTTATTATATTTATATATATTGTATTTTATAGAGTGCTCAGATATTATGTTACAGTAGAAGAGAAGGTTCAGTAAGTGCAGTGGTTATTATATTTATATATATATTGTATTTTATACAGTGCTCAGATATTATGTTACAGTAGAAGAGAAGGTTCAGTAAGTGCAGTGGTTATTATATTTATATATATTGTATTTTATACAGTGCTCAGATATTATGTTACAGTAGAAGAGAAGGTTCAGTAAGTGCAGTGGTTATTATATTTATATATATTGTATTTTATACAGTGCTCAGATATTATGTTACAGTAGAAGAGAAGGTTCAGTAAGTGCAGTGGTTATTATATTTATATATATATATATTGTATTTTATACAGTGCTCACAAAAATATGTTACAGTAGAAAAGAAGATTCAGTAAGTGCAGTAATTTTACAGAAATGTAATGGGATATATAATACATGATACACAAAACACAATGATAGGGGGTTTCAGTCTCACAGAGCTTAATATCCGAATATTAATATATCTGCTGCTTTTGTGAGAAATGCAAAATAAATGTTTTCAATCTATATAATAAAAAAAGGCTATAGCACAAGTAATCAATGGCATAACTGGAGTCAAAAGAGCACGATAAAATGAGACAATATCAATATATAAAACTCTATGAGCTGGATTCATCAAACAGCAAATGAATGCATTTTATTCCAATCCCAAACCCTTGTGTTTCCCTAAGTATCAGGGTAAATGAGAACAATTCTTGCAATTCCAATAAAAAGCATACAGGTTCAAAATGAATATCCAATGAAAAACGACTTAATGATGTTTATATTTCTGGCACTGAGGGGGTTAACCAGTCGAGCGACCTCTGTTCTTGGTAACTTAAATATCCGAGAATTACAATTCCTACAATGCTCAGCCGGCCGGTTCATCTTGGGTAACGCTTCTTGCAAACTCTGGGATCTGAAGCTCAGTTATCACTAAGTTACATTGTCTAAATTAATTGCCAATTTCATGATAAGATGACTCTGTGGAATCATGTAAATATTTGCAGTTTTAACAATTAAATGAATCCCAGGGTACTTGTCTTTTCTGTATTTGTTTACTTGATTGCGTACTTGAGAGAAAATTATTAAAGTTCTAAACAAATCATCAATTTCATTTTTGTTGTACCCTCCCTATTTAATGCTGCCTCTCTTCTTTTTCTTTTACTTTTAGTGTTTTTTTTTTTTTTTAATTAACCATATAGTTATTTCTTTCTACGTAGGACATAGTTTAAATGAACATGCCACTCAATGTAGTTTTCCTGCTAAAATGTTGTATAAATAAATAATGTCAACTGTGATTGCCAAACCCTTGTAGGACAATAACAAAGTGTAGATATTACTCAGCATGATTGAAGAGTGATCTTTTCAAGCAACCCCGAAGGAAATTATAAACAATATCACGGCTCACACTATGGGTTCTCTTGTACAGAAGCACAACTATCTAATCCTGCCCTTCACACAATAATGGGATTGCACACACAAACAAACTGGAAATGTTATTTTATCAGTCTTTACTTTGTACCTTAACTTGAATAGATTCTGTGTGTTGGCTTTTGTATTTTTTTTAATATAATTTTACTGATGTAGGTCACACTGAGACTACGATGCAGGAGGAATGACACTGTTGAAACGCAATTGTAATAAAAGTGCATGCATCTTAATATTATTGGAATTACTGGCAACGTTACATTATTTCTAATTGCTTATGTCAGTGCTTTTCCACTGCGGTGTCAGAGGAATCATCCCAGGGGATAAATGCTTTGCCCAAAATGCACATAGTGTACATTCTAACACTCTACATTGACATTGGAGTCTGAAATTGGATTACTCCAAAACAAATCTAAAAGCATTTGTATTTCACTGTGATAACATGTCACCCATCAGGGGATTTCTAGTACCCCCAACATTTGGTGATTTGCAATCAGTCCTGAAGTAAAATTGTTGGTCCTGCCTTGTATACTACCATTACTGCCCCATTAGGTATGTTTTTAATCTTTTTGACTCTCACTGTGCAAAATGATTATCTAGGGGTACTGCATCTCTCGTGCAGTGGGAACATGCAGACATTTCAATGCTGAACTCCCCTTTTTTGGGGGTATCAGTTTGATAAACAAATTAATAGGTCCCTTTTGTTTGTTTTTTAACTTCACAAGTGAGTTAACACTTGTATGAAACATCAACAGGGATTAGCTCAAGGGCAAGCTATCGACTTTTCACTTATTTTAAATTTTCAAAGTTCTGTCTTTGGCTTATTCACATGGCCCCTGACATGTTTCCCAAAGTCTTATATAGCTACCATGTAGTCATTTAAAATGGGAACAAGTATTTCTGAGGTGTAGTGAACTGTACAGGTCAATGTTTAACCTGCAATATAATGGTGATACTTAGCGTGACTAACACCTCCTAATCTCAAGCCAGCATCGAGACAAACATGTTGCATCTTGCCAGGATCAGTTAGAGATACACTATCTGCTACAAGCTGCAATGTGCAGCTACCACCGTTAATTCAGTCACCCTCCCAAAACTACCAGGAGCTGCGAAGAGAGGGACAGTGCTATTCTCCCAACCCAGCTCCTCTCCCTCTTATCACTAAAAGGAATGAAGCAGCTGCAAATAGCAGGTGCTGACTGGTAATTTAATCCCAACAAATCTCAGCCATGTTGCAACATGTATGTACTAACACTATTCTTAGCCAGCAAAACGCTAGGGGGAAAACGTCACCTCAGAATTCTGGAGACATTCGTGAATTTGTAGGTAAATGAACAAGACATTTAATTCCAGAATAAGATCCTGAAAGACCAGATTGTTATGATGATATAGGACGCCATTAGTTAACCTCTTTACTGCCAATAACCATTTTTACTTGAATTATTTTTTTTAAAGCTCTACAAAGGCTCACATACTTTAGCCTCTGCTTAAGAACTGAAGTTCAGAGTTAATGGAAGCAAATTTCACTAGCAGAAATTCATGTTACCCTACATTTATGTGCTAGCTATGCATCCCGTGTTTTTTGGTAAACAATATGCTAATATCTTAAAATAAACCAGTGCTTGCTAGACATGTAAAATATTCGATCCATTCCTAAACGAACCAAAATCAAACCGAATCATAATTCTTTTAATCCACACCTAATCAATTTACCTTTATGTTCCAGGTGAATCGATCGGTCCGGTGTGGTTTAAAAGGATTTTGATTCGGACGATGCAGCTTGTTTACAGAGAAACCACATTTTTGCACATGTCTGGTGCTTGGTGATGAAGGGGTTAACTTTCTCCACATACTTGTATATCAAAGGCAGATTCTTCATCGTGACCTACTATCATTCTAAGGCCTAGATGACATACAATCCCTCAAACAGAGAATAAGAACATTTAAGACAAATAAACTTACTTTGAAGTCTACCATTAAATGCAATCAATTTAAAGGACCCAACATCAGGGGTGAGTCCATTACCCAAAGACGTATCTCTTAATAAGACATTGATTTATTTTACTTTCCAATGCAAATCCCCTAAGACCAATCCTTTACCCGTACATTATCATTACACTTAAAATAATGGAGGCAGCATAGACAATTGGTCTTCTGGTCAAAAAAAAATAAAAAAAATTCGAACTATGCCAAGAAAATGAAGGAGCCAAAACAGATTTGCTTGGGGTGAATCTTTGTTTCCCAGTAAAAGTTGTACTCAACTACGACACAAAGAGTAAAGAGGCTGTTATTCATATTAACTGCATTTACATTCCTATCGCAACATCTAGAGAGCTAATAGTGGGGTTATTAACATAACAAACGTACATGTTCTATATAAATAATACTGTTTCAGGCCAGCACCCGCTCATCTGACAGCATTTAGGCACAAGCTCAACATCTGTTTAGGAACACTTTGCCTAATGATATCTGATGATATCATTAAGTGCGGCAGAATACAGCATAGAGGCAGGTGCAGCTGTCTGCAGCTCCCGTCACAGAGAAAGAAAAGAGCTGCGTTGCTGATCCGAAAACCCATCATTAGGACAATTTTCTTCGACAAACCAGCCCTGTGATTTCAATCTGTATATCACCTGTAATTGTAGTTTTTAGCAAGAAGCTGATTCCATACATTTATCGACGAATCACGTTGATGGTCTGAATAGTGGAAACACATTTGTGGTACCAGCTGCTGAGGCTTTTTATAGAGCCCATGTTAACAAATTACTGCTAACAAGGCAATGCTTGGAGATCAGTTTTGTTTTTTCTTTATGTGCAAAGTGTTTAGATGTGCACAATTATGGAAATTAGCAATTGATTGCTTCTCAATAATAATTGATTATTGGTCACTTAACCCTTCTGAAGTACTTTATGGAAGGTGAGCGCATGAGATAAATATATTGCCATTTGTAAAATACATAATCGGACGTAAGAACTCTTAATTTGTATATCGTGTCCCTCCGTAAATAAACCAATGAAATGAAATGTCCCATAGCTAGTTTTACACTGCGGCAAAATCTTAGTTCCTTCTAGAAATTGTACAAATATTTCAGGGATTATTCACTAAATAGTGAACTGTGCATCAAAAACCTATTTGCACATTTTGATCCTAAATCCCGTCACTTAATCAAAAATATCCAGTTCAGGATCTTGGCCTTTAAATGACCTATTGGTTTTCAATTCAATCAATGCATGTAACGTTTGCTTATTTTAATATTTCTGTTAAAAAAAAAAAAAAAAAGAAAGAAAGAAAAGCAAATAAATAAATAAATGAGAAATAAAGTGACATTATTGTATGCTCATTTTGTTTATCTTTTAGTGGAATTCGTTTTTTCCTTACTTTTCTTGAATAATTTCACCAGTTATAAATACATATTTTTATTTATGATTCTGCCTATTGAAACACTTTTAATATTACAATCTGTCAGATAGAACATGTACCATGACGAGGTATTCCTTAAGTTATATATATCAAAATTGTATCTGTATACGTGTGACCCTGGATTTTTACATGTAATAATACCTATTATTTTATTTGAGTGTATAAAGTGTGTTTACATGCCATTGATTTTGGCAGCTGGGTAGTGATCAGGTATTCCTTTAATGGGAACGACTAGGAAGACCTGGCATTGTGTGATGTATAGTATGACAGCATCCTGTTTTAATATGCAAATTGTGCATTCTGTACATAGTGTACAATGGCCAATCAATGTATAGAACAGGAGATACAATGAAAATAAAGTTAGAATTCCAGTATCTAAATTCAGAGGTCGATGTGGGGAAGCCACGTGGAAGTTCTTTCCGTCCCTGAACTGCATCCAGCATTCTATGTAAATTATTTAGAAAGGTGAGCATTGTGGGTCAAATTACAGAGGAAACTAGGGGAAGGGAAGACAAGTAACTATACTGCACCCATCACTGAAACCAAATATCGGATAATACCACCCTGCTATTCTTTAATGATAGATGGGGACAGGATTGCACTTTTCATGCCAGGAAGATTGGGTCCTTCAGCTTAGAAGGATCTGGTCAATAGATGCTCACACTTCTTCACTCGTCTACTGTTATAGCCCACACTCATCCCCAGCTCCTGGGCATTGCAGGTACTGTGGCTTAGTTTAAACAGCTTTTTGAATCATAATAGGTGAGATTAAAATTGGCAAAAGAACAGTAAGCAAAAGTAAGCCCATCCACCCACAAGTTAAATACCTAATAATTATCCAAGACCTCCCGAGAGGCTGCACACCAAACCATTTATTAAAGGGACACTGCAGGCACCAAAACCACTGCAGCCCATTGAAGTGGTCTGGGTGCCAACTCCCATCACCCTTAACCGTGCAAGTGTAATTATTGCAGTTTTTATAAATGGCAATCATTACCTTGCAGGGTTAAATCCTCCTCTAGTGGCCGTCTACCATAGGAAAGCATTGAATAATCCTATGGGGAGGTCTAATGCGCGAGCGCGGCCAATGCTGCGCATGTGCATTAGGTCTCCCCTGCCGGCAGATGTCGGCAGGGGAGGAGCATGGACAGAGCCTGACCCAGCACGAGGGACATCGGCACTAGATTCAGGTAAGTGTCTGAAGGGGTTTTAACCCTTTCAGCGATGTGGGATGGATGTGGGAGGGAGGGGAGCACTCCTGGATTCTCTAGTGCCAGGAAAACGGATTTGATTTCCTGCCACTGGAGAATCCCTTTAATCCTTACATTACTGCCATAGAGAAGGAGTGAAAGGGGTGATATCCCCTAATACACCTTGGTCAACAAGGAGTCCCTTCTTTCTTTTCTTTAGTTGTTTGTAATTGTGTCCCCGGCTGCAAATAAAATACTTTTTTTTTTTCAGTTCTGCAAAATGAAATCTCTGAATGAGCTTTAGAAATTGTGCTCTTTGGAATTTATGAAATTTTTGATTTCCAACACTTTTATGGACTGAAGACATTTTCCCAAATATTTTTGTAGATGTAGAGTTGTTACAATCTGTACTAGCACATTCTGAATAAATTGATAAATTAGCCTCCAAATTGCAAAATAACTGAAGAAATAAAATCCATGTCCATTTCAGAGCTTAGTAAATAAGACCCAAAGAAAGCAGATAGCAATGTGTTTCTTGTACAAATTCTCAAGGTATCTATTAACAATGTGCACAACAACTATGTTTTAATGACGTCTTATTTAATGTCTTCACGGGAAACACACAGCTGAGAGGTGTCAAGAATTAATTTGCATTCCTTGTTATAATGCAATTTTATGGTAAAAAATACTGTACTGTAATGGTTTTTTATATAAACCCAAAGTAAGGCCCCGTGTCTCATAAAAATGTAATGCTGCATCTTTATTCTTTAAGTAGAAACCCTGCATTGATCAGATATTGTGTTGCATCAGAAATTGGTATAATCATATTTACACTTAAGCACTGCCTTAATTATTCAAGTTCAATTTATCATTTCATACATTTGTCAACTTGATGATGACATCTTCTGAATAAAGTAAATGTAAAATTTAACTTTGATTATTGCGTAGATAAAAAGATAGATATGATACGATTTTAGATTTTAGGGTTAACCCCTATTATTAGTGTATCTGGTAATCTAGCTCATTTTGTATTTATGTTTCACTATAAAGTCTTCTCCTATAATGCCTGATATGAATACATGGCCATTCCTCCATACAGAATCTCTCCAGATCCTTAAAATTTAGAAATTGCCACTGGTGGACTCTTGGCACTGGTGGCAAACTGAAGATGTGTGAGTTTGTTTTTGAATCGGAGTAGAGGCTTTTTTTTCTTGAAACCCTTAGAAACAGTTTGTAGTGATGTAGGTGATGTTGGATTGCAGTGTTGGAGACTGTGGCGAAACCGACCTCGCCACGTGTCCTTGGAGGGGGCTGCTTGCCCGCCTCTTGCCTTTGGACTATGGACCAGACTTTATGTGAATGTGTTAACCCAGATAGCTATGCCATGGAGCCCATTCGTGTAGTTAAAGACTTCGGCTCCATGGCAAGTGAACTGTGTGAGTAGGATCTGCGCGCTATTTGGTAGTTTTGTGCGCTCAGATCCCAGCTATCTGGGGATAGGTAAAATGTCTGTGTGTTATGTGTAAAAGGTGAATTTATGTATTTTAAAGTGTTTTACTGTCTTTGTGTCCCCATGTGCTCAATGGAGTCTGTCTCTGTGCTGGGAGGTAATTGGATTACTTCTCCAGGAGAGAAGGCTCTGTAAAACCGGTCTGAGCTGGAAAGCTAGGGGTTTTAAAAGATACTTTACTAACTTTTGAACCCCTGGTCTGATCCATGCCATTTTTTAATATGTTGTTTCCCTGAATGGATTGATTGTGGATATGTAATTTTATGTGAATGTGATGTATGGTTTTGAAGTTATAAATATTGTGTAAAAAGTATATTTTAAACTGTATGAATAATGGGATTATGTGTCACACTAAGGGGAGGGGATATGTGGGAGGTAACATCTATGTCATTGGTTATTTTATGCCTCCCCCTGGGTGTGGCCTGTAAGTGTACAATTGTAATAAAAGCCAGGCTGGATGTGCCAGTCCAGAGTTTCTGCTTAACCCTCAAAGTGAAGTGTCGTCTCATTATTGGGGGAGGATTTATTGTATGCTGTTCCAGTTTGACTGCTAGGAGTGTAAACCTATTCGTATGGTTTCCTATTCAACTGTCTACAGCATTCATATGCTTGAGAGGATTTATACGCTTCTCTGATTCGGTGGTTGTGGTGTCTGCTGCAGTGCTTGGAGTCCTCAGGGAGCGCTAGGAGCATCCTTTAACGGAGGTACCCAGTCCGGGTGCCAGGCGATCCGTTACAGAGACTTTCTGACCCCAAGACATAATTAACTTTTGCAATTCACAGCTGTGATCATCAAAGATTTTTTGGCCCAAAAAAACAATATGGCAATATGGCTGCCAGACCGAAATTTGCCGAAATTTTTAAATTTAACACACTTGTTTATGCACTGCCTATTAATAAGTCAAGTATGAGAAAATACAATTATAGACTCAAAAAAAAACCCATCATTAACTAACCCCAAACATCTTCTTGATGATGGTTGAATGTTAGTGGGTCTTCCTCAACAGCACTAATGTGAATATATTTAGTGAATGAGCAACCAATAAGTGCCAAGACTGATCAACTAATAAGTGCCAAGAATGAGCAACCAAATTAACTTATCGACCAATAGGAGCCAAAACTGATTGACCAATAAGCACCAAGACTGATACTTATGAAATGTCATACTCAGTAATTGGGTTAAGGAGTTCTGGTAGAAATGTGGCCCATGCTTCATTTATAAGGCTTCACATCATTACATTCTGTGGTGGTATCCAAAGTTAAAGATGCCCTGTGTATAACCACTCATTGTTAAAAAAAAAAAAAACTATTTATTTTTATTAGTATTGTAACTGTATGTTGGCAGCATATGTTTACACTATATAGTTGGTCAAGTCAGAAAAGGAGTTTGTAATTACACTTGTCTTAAACAAATGCTTTTGCTTTATTTTAGGAGCAGGTCACAAGCCATGCCTTAGTGAATAACCAGGTTATAGTATATTTATAGCAAGTTGCCCGTATTTCAATCTATTCCTTGCTTGAACCAGTTCAGAAAAGAAGACCTTTGCAACAGATGTGCCTCTTGGCAGGACTATTCACTAATCCATGTGTCAGGGATTCATCATGGAATTGCAAAATGTAGATTATAATACCAGAGCTGCAAACATTCGCCAAATCAGCTGTTTCCAACTTCTTTTTTTTGGTTTTCACCTGTAAATTCTCAAAAAATTTTTTGTAAGAGATGTTATATTACATGATCAATAAGTCAGAACCAAAAGTCATTCCCACTTGGGCCTTGACTGGGTAGAATCCTAGATATTTTCATGGGAACATGCAGGGGGCGAAAATATAAACTATATCTTGTTATCATGGTGCCTGCAACACAAGGGCCTCTATTTAATAAACTTTCCAAATGATTCAATACTCTTTGAAAGACTTTCCAGATGATTTATCTACAAAACTTCCCATAGACTTTGATGGTGACAACTGTAGATAAATAGTTTGGAAGGTTTTTTTTCTAACAGTACTGAATCATGTAGAAATCTTGCTAAATCACGTCCAAGAGGATTGGGGCATAGCTTCACACAATATATGTGTATCAATTAAAATGCAGTTAAACACGAGTCCTAGATATAGTTACATTTCTTGTTTTGAACCACTAATTGGAAAATACATTTATGTTTTTCAAGTAAAACCTGTGCGATTATGTTTTGCAAAGAAACAAACATTTTAAACAATATGCTCAAATTGTTAAGCAATTACTTGACTAAACGATTTTTATCTCAGCTTGCTAAATACCTGTATAAACCTAAATGTTTAACACTAAAGAACGTTAAGATAAAATCTAAGCATGTCAAACTATAATCAACAGTCTAAATCCTTTCCTAATTTATAGAGGACTATTTATCATATATGATTTTCAGACACTTTAGTGACTTCAATGAGGATTTATCTTGAAAGATATATTTAGTGTAATTTCATATTCTGTTACTTTGTTTTACCCTCTTAAGACACAATATGGCCTGTGCAAACTGTACCTTCATGGAATGTAAAGGTACCAAAAAAAAACAAAAAACAAATGGACTCTTATACTATTACATGAGTAGAATATTTCATGTCAAAAAAGTGTCTTTAACCCTTCAACTACCGGGAACTATTTGCAACATGTATTTGAAGCAAGGGATGCTTAACTAGCATATGAACATATCATAACAGCATTTTTGTGTTCAGAATGCTTTGCAGACAAACCTAAAAAATGTAATTATTATTTTTCACTTATTTGTTAATTATTTATTTTAAAAAAATATATTAAAGAAGTTAAAAGGTTTAGACATTGTCCTGTGTCCTTTACCTTACTAACACTAGTTCAGGGTCTGAATTGTTAGAGTAAATCATAAAATCAATTTTCTCATATATAGTAAGTGTGTCAAAAATAGATACAATTGTCAAATAAATTGCTTATAGGTATTAAAGGGACACTATAGTCACCTAAATCACTTTAGCTAAATAAGTTTTAGTGTATAGATCATCCCCCTGCAATTTCACTGCTCAATTCACTGTCATTTAAGAGTTAAATCACTTTGTTTCTGTTTATGCAGCCCTAGCCACACCTCCCCTGGCTATGATTGACAGAGCTTGCATGAAAAAAAAACTGGTTTTACTTTCAAACAGATGTAATTTACATTAAATAATTGTATCTCAATCTCTAAATTGAACTTTAATCACATACAGGAGGCTCTTGCAGGGTCTAGCAAGCCATTAACATAGCAGGGGATAAGAAAATCTTAATTAAACAGAACTTGCAATAAAGAAAGCCTAAATAGGGCTCTCTTTACAGGAAGTGTTTATGGAAGGCTGTGCAAGTCACATGCAGGGAGGTGTGACTAGGGTTCATAAACAAAGGGATTTAACTCCTAAATGGCAGAGGATTGAGCAGTGAGGCTGCAGGGGCATGTTCTATACACCAAAACTGCTTCATTAAGCTAAGGTTGTTCAGGTGACTATAGTGTCCCTTTAACAAGGGCATTAAAGCATAACTAGCAGTGCAGCTGAGTGAAAAGGACAACAGAATGCAAAATTAATGGCTGCATTTGTGTATAATACCCACATACAGTAAATACAGTTAATCATATATTTCTAAAATTAACGTATTTAAAACTGCTATAGCAATCTTTGTCTGGAATGCTAATGTAATACTAACAGTGAAATGTCAGAGGAAATTCCCTCATCATCCCTCACTGACTGTAGGAATGACATTACCTATTGAAACTTCCTGTATTGTTTGGCTACAGAGGGGGAGCTTACATTGACAGCACATTTACAGACATTATAGCAGTGATTAGTGGCTTCTGGCAAAGTAGTTCTTATTTTACTGGCTGATAATCATTCTTACATTATAAATGAGTGTGAGTGAGGCTTTTATGGACTAAATTATGCGCTACAATACTTGTATACAATATGAAAAAAATATATATATATAAAAGCATTACCAGGTTTACAGAAAACAAATAGCAAATTCTAAACACTGTATTATCTTTATACATTTTGGATACTACGTGGTCACATTATTTTCTTGTTTATTTCCTCTCTTTTTAGAAGAATGTTATCATAATGTACAAACCATAACAGAAATTATTCGATATCAAAAAGTATACTATACACTGACCATGAGCATCATGTTTTCAGGCTGCTATGCAAGGATGGGGTGAATGCACATAGCTTACTAGTGAGTTTATCACTTGTAGCCAGTTGTCACTGACCTTATATCTATTACCCATATTTTATTGTGATTCACCTTCATTCCACTTATGCCCTGCACACAAGCCCTTTTCAGGTAATTCTTTGCATTATTTTAGGGTATGTATGGTACGTAGGGTGTATGTAGTCATTGTACACAGGGTGACATGTAAACCTGTGAGCACAATCTTAAGATGACCTCCTAAAAGATTAATGAATAGACCTCTCTCCTTTGTTCCCAACCTCCTAATGCTATCCCAAAAAGTAGCAAATGGAAAAATAAGTAGAAGATTTAAGAACAAGTACCAATACATAGGCATTATAAATTGATGCTATTACACTTCTTGTTATCACAACTGTAGTGAACCTGTGTGCTTATTTTGAGATGTAAATCTACTAAGGATCACAGAGAAATTAAATCACCAATATTTGTTGAAGAAAAAAAAAATCAAAACCTGAAATATCGATACCCTGTTAAAAGAAAGGTTTTGTACAGATATTCAAGATGTCATAGAATCACAAAACCTATCTTTAAAATGCATAAGCGAAGATGTGATAACCATAATAATTATCAAAGACTGGAAAATTAAAATAACAAATTGCAAAGTATTCACTATACAAGAATTCTGGAGAAATGACAAGGAAATTGCATATTTTATGCCTATTTAGTGGAATTAGAAAAATTCTTCTCTTCAGCTATTTTTCGATGCAGCTATTTTGGCCTTAAATTTACAATTCCCTCGTCAATTATTTGTCGTTTCTGATTTAGTCAATAAACCCCATTGTGTCAGACTCCCAAAAGATTTGCTGAATATCATTAATGATAAACAAACTGCATATTTTTGCTCAATAGCTCATTCCTGGAAAAAGTCTGCAGCTTCATTTCCTCGACATTGTTTGATTGCCGAGTATAGAATTAAAACTGTTTAGTTTTGCCAAGATGCAATCCTTTGATATCAGCTGGATTCGGGAGAAGCAAATTCAATTTCATCCAGACACTCTCCCAAAAAAACAGATTTACTGATTTCCTTTATTCCATACTCCCAAGTGATCATGGCAATTCAATCTTAAAACGGTTAAAAAATAGCAATTCCCTATGTCCACTTTGTACTTGATTGGTTATAACCCTCAATATCTGTTCTTCGATGGTCTTACAATATAGTCTAGCATTAATACAGCAAACCCTTGCGGGCACTGTATCACAGCCTCAAAGCTATATTTGGGTGATTATTTACTAAGCAGTTGTGGTGTGCAAAATATTTGGTTAATGACATAATGTAATTCACATATTGTATCTGCTAATCTAAATTCACTGTTTAGTAAAAGTTTTCCCCTTCAATCAGAAAACTCTCTAGCTATTTCCAAATACAATCACGAAAACAAATATTTATGCTATATAATTGCTTTATAATTCTTCAGTAAACATTTTCCTGTTTTATTTTTTTAGATATATTACAGGTCTTCCTTTGGGGTCCTTTCGGGAGATAATTTATGTAATTATTTATTAAATCACATTGAAATGACCTGGAGAGTGCACCCTCCTTCCTTCAAATTATATACAAACGAGGGTTGCACCAAGGTAAGTTTTCCAAATGCATACTACAAGGGGTGAGTGCCAAGTATACTTTGCTATATATATATATATATATATATATATATATATATATATATATATATATATATATATAAATATTTGCATAATCTAAATAAAAAAAAAAAACATTACTGTACAATGGAAGAGAGTTGTGTCCTATAAAATGAAAACATACATTATAGGTATTATATATATTGGTATCTATTAAATTCGATGTAGCTAAATAGCATTAAATCTGCTTTTAACAAAGGTATATTTATTTTTTATTGTTACCTTATTATTATTTTAATGATATGCATATTCTATAAATTCAAGAAAACAAAAGGAACATCAGATAGGTATCAATAATTTAGATGTTACTATGAGAAAATATTGTTATAGCATATTTTGAATCAGGAAAAAAAAACTGTTCTGTGTGATGTTGATACATTCATTCAAGCCATAGTAATTATTTCTACATTCTTACAAAAGGTTTGGAAAAGAATATCCAACCAATATCTTATAAAATATAAACCATAAATATTTAGCTAAGTATTTTGCTGCCTACTCTTATATTCACATTGGAAACATGCAATGAGCTTTATTTATTAAACAGGTAATTGCAGTAAACGAAAAAACAAATTGCAAAATTTAAGCAAAAAACAATAACATTGTGACTCTCTAGCCAAGTTGGCGAATAATGAAACAAAATGCTATTTGGGCCGAAATTTTGCTGTTCACTATAATTTGCCATTTAGTGAATAAACATTCTTATAGCAAAATAACAATGGATTTCAGCTTTACATTGATTATATATTTATTTCACAGCCACAGAACATGTACATTCTATTTACTTCAATAATGTAACAGTATTGATATTCTTTAGAAAATCAAATCATTTTAAGCTTGGATGCAAAGGCCGTGCTACGTACTGAAGTGTGTTTGGCAGTGACAAGGTTAAAAAGTAAAGCAATTCTGTGTGATGCCATTTTAGAATAAAATTAGTAGGAAAAACTCTTCAGTAAATGCAGAATATTCATTGTTTTTCACTGTGTCGTTGTTTTAATGATTTCTCACATTTCCCAATTGAACCTTAATGAAAATGCATTTATTTACAGGTAATACAACAATAGTAACCAGGAAGCATTTTGTCTCGAAATAAATTAATTATACTGTTCACAGATCAAAGACTTAAATGGAATCTTTGATTGAGACTAAAATGTGAAATCATTTGAATAATTTTAAATGATCTTTTTTTTGTCAAAACAGAACACTTTATTTTATTACACCAAAGGAATACAAGAGAACAAAATAAATGAAAAAAACAAAACAAAAAAAAACAACAAAGTGCGTACGAAACCTTCACCAGACTAGCATTTTATTAACAGTGGAAAATTTAAGTTTACGAACACTTAACGTTGTCACCTTAAAACAAACTGTGACACATTTTTGTAACACATTTCAAACCTAACTTATCAATCCTAACAAGTACCATTGTCAAAAGAATGGTGCTTGCTTTGTTCTTGTCTTTTCACAACTAAATTACACTTTTTAGGATTTATCAAGACGAAACAAATTTTCAAGAAGAGACCAAGCCTCTCTATGGAAAACATGCTCATTACTTCCTTGCCTGAGGCATTATTTACCACTACATTTTCACCCTTCCGATTCTTCTTTTTCCTTATAGATCTGTATTTTACAGGATTCTTTTTCAGTGGTTAAAATAATAATGCTTAACTTGTTTTGTTCAAAGTTTCCACATATTTTACATGTGACTTAACTTGATCAAATTGCTGGTTTTATTAATATAAAGCAAATGGCTAGTTGTAGAATATGACTATATGACAAATTATCATATATTTGTAGTATATGAGTATATGACATATTATCATATAGTTGTAGTATTTGAGTATATGACAAATTATCATGTAGTATATGAATATATGACAAATATATATATATATATATATATATATATATATATATATATATATATATATATATAAAAAGGCACAGCCTGTAATTGTGTGTGGGGGTTGCCCGGCTATGTAAATTCAGGCCCCCCCATCTCAGGACCATCACCGCTGGGCTCATATATATCATACATGTGTTGAAAAATCGACAATAAGCATACGGATCATTATAACCTAACAATTGATTGCACTAAAACAAACCAGTTAGGTCCACCTATGGAAGTATGCTTCTGCCCCACTTGCAATAACTGGTGTCCTGTTAAACTGCTAGACCTATATTGTCTGTCACTCATTGGTCTAAATCCAAATGCCCTTTACTCATGCTACATGGCACACCTCCCAGTTCTGCCAAGTGTATACTATATATAAGAACCCTTTTTAAAAGACTTGGTTTCAACCCCTCTGCCTTCTCCGGTCACTCGTTCAGATTTGGAGACGCTTCTGCGGCATCAAGTCACAATGTCCCCACTCATATCATAAAAAGATGCCAATCTAGCCAATGCCAATCTAGCCAATATATCCCCCAGCCAGAACAGAAGTTGAGACTAGCATTTCAAGATTTCGCGTTGCAATGTTTAGCTAGTAAAGGTTATATATTTCAGCTTTTTGCCCTCTTTTATTACAAGCTTACCCGATACGTCGGTTTCGGCAAACCCCAACTGATGTATATACATCTATTTTCTCATTAATACGGCTTTATGTCCCGGACTACAAATATATATATATATATATATATATATATATATATATATATATATATATATAAATTAAAAGAATAATGAAAACCAAATAAATATATACATATATTTATTTGTTTTTCATTTTTCTTTAAAATTTTTATTTATTTCTTAAAGATCTACATGTACCTGTATTCTTAACACTAAAGTGCCCTAGTCCCTTCATAGATTAAGGACACCCCCCTCTTGTACACTAAAAATTAAATAAAAAAAATAGGTTTTACTTATCTTTTTTTTCAGCACCAAGATACCCTCAGTTCTACTGCTTGCTCTGGCACCCGTAACATCATCACGGAGTGTTACTTCCTCTGTGATCGGCCAATCCAATCTGCATTTGTGGTGCGTGCCGTGCGCGTCCAATCAAATGCTTCTCATAGATTTGAAATCAATGCTCTGCATTTGGTCACACGATTCACTCAATTGTTGCACAGGAAGCTCTACTAGAGGTGTGTTTAACCCTGCTTCTACAAAACTGCAATGTTTTACATTGCAGGGTTAGAACTATAGGGTCAATGCACCCAGACCGCTTAACTGAGTTAAATTAGTCTGGGTGCCGTTAGTGGTTATTTAAATACCTTACAGAAAAGATGGACTGGACAGTTATCAGATCTGTTTGTACACAGACTTATGAAGAATAACACATAAAGTATGATGTTTTGGCTCTAACAGAGCCTTTCTCAAGCTTAAACTAGAACATTGCACTTTCAATATTAATGAACCTGTCTACAACAGATCAGATTCATGCCCGGACCATCTTTGCCATAAGGTTCATGTAGAGGAGTAGGGCCTTGGGTTGTCTTATTTGGCAGGTGCCTTCTCAGTTTTATGTCATTTTTAGCATAAGATCATAAGATCATGCATGTCTCTGAAAATACCTGTACGTTTCCAGGATTCTCCATAGATTTTCTCATATTTCACATGTAATGAGATGAGTGGGCAGAATTTATTTAACGGGACACTATAGTCACCCAGACCACTTTATCTCATTGATATGGTCTGGGTGCAGTGGCACTGTCCAACTTATTCCTGCTATGTAAATCATTGCAGTTTTTGAGAAACTGCAATAATTACATTGGAGGAATAAGACAGCCTCTAGATACTCTTAATCAGACATTCATACAGGTGCAACCGGGTTGCTAATGGACTTTTGGTCTCTTAAATGACAGTATTCATGAGGACATCAAGATCAAGTGTCAGTTAAATCCCCACAGGAAAGCATTGAAGCAATTGTTTCCTATTGTGAGTGCCTAATGTGTTTGCCACTCAAGCCGCGCATGCGCATTAGCCCACCTGTCAGGTGGCATCGGAGGAAGTGGAGCACTAACCCAGCACAAGGTACATCGGCACTGGAATTGGGTAAGTGTTTTTTTTTTAACCCTTTAGCTACTGAGGGGACACCAAGGAGCAGAATGGAGAGGGGGAGGTGCAGACAGCTCTAACACTATAGAATCCCTATTCAAAGGTTCAGCCTTTTTCTCATTTTGCCAAAAATCTACCTATCTACAAACCACAAATAAATCTGAAAATGAACAATCTAAATATCTTTTTTTTTTTTTTTAAATTCTTTATTTTTATTCGTGCAGATAGGTAACAGGAGGATGTACACTGCCACAACAGCTAGTGTATCCAGGTTAATAGTCACATATGAACACATGGCAACAAGAAAACATTGCACTTTTTTTTTTTTCTGAGGTATACAGATAGACTGAATTCTTTCAGGGGCTTCATTTTAACAACGAAAGTAAGAACAACAAAAATAAAAATAACATAAGAGGGAACATTAGCTTGGCTCGTGATATGACAGGAGTAGGAACGTGACTGGTCACCTCCAGCTAGCTAATATGCATTGTAAAGGCTGTGTGTTTACGAACTTTAGTGAGCTGCACAGCCAGGAGACAGGCCAGATTAAGTAAGTGACGAAGAATTACGGTGAGCTGTAATCCTGGGAAGTACAGCTAGCTATATAGGTATATCTAGTACCCTTTGTGATATCGCAGGCTTGTGCTAGCCGTTGGTGGAGGAGGTAAAAGCCACGGGATTGCATTAGGTATATATAGGACTGTCATAAGCCCTAAATGCTAAGGAGTGAGATTTTCATTTGAATAACACATGCTTATTCACGATGTCAGTAAAGTAGCAGACAGGAGTTTTTTAGGAAGAGTAAAGAGCCTAAACTGACAGAGTGTATCGGTATGCCTTAGTAAAGTAGTTTGATTAGCACAGCGTATTTCAAAGAGATCTTGACAGGTGAGAGGAGTTAAGAACATATAGGTAAAAACAACAGTTTGAGCGTGATAGGGAACAGGTACTGGAGAGTTAAAGGAGAACAGGGAATATATCACGCTATATTAACTGACATTGTAAAGATAATAATTTTGCTACCGTCCACTTTGGCTTCTGAGTAAAGCTTTAAAAGTTCTGGAGCTAAAGCTTTAAAAATTGGCTGCTGTACCAAGGGGTCGCCTATATTGGTACACTGCGCCAGTTTGGAGTGTGTGTCCATCGGTATGTACAAGGGAAGGTTTGCCAACCACTAGCCAGGGTATAATTCCGTTGGAGAGTGGCTGTCTGGGGTGAGTACTGAGTTGGGGGATTGTCCCGACAAGGTGAATGCCAGTCCCGGTATTTTCAGGTGGTAGGTGCGCCGGTCGGTCTTCTGGGGACAAATTCTTCAGCGCCTGCATTGCCCCAGTTCGGTGGGTTTGCAGTATTGTCCGCTGGTGCCGGTAGGTTCATCGAGTCCAACGGGATGTTCAGCTGCTCCAGGACTGTCGGTGCCTCCTGCATGCAGCGTACTGTGTGTGTAGTGTCGCCCTTGACGATCAGTAGGGTGTGAGCCGGACCCCAGCGGTACCTGATGCTTTGCGCTCGCAGGAGGGACGTCAGTCTTTGCAGGGACCTCCTCCAGGCCAGTGTTGATCCTGAGAGGTCGGCGTAGAAGGTTAAATTCATATCTTCGAAAAAGTATGATGCTTGATCCCTAATAACTGCTAGGACTGCAGTTTTGTCTTTATAGGACTGGAACTGCAGGATGACGTCTCTCATCGCTGTGGCTGGGGCCCTGGGGGGCTTGGGAATTCGGAAAATGCCTTCTATCTGCACCGCTTTGGCTACTCTCGGGGTTAATAGAGCCGTAAGGAGCCTCCTAGCGACATGGGGCAGTTCAGCCTCTGGTATGTTGTCGGAGATGCCCCTAATCTTAAGGTGCTTCAGGCGACGCTTGTCTTCAAGCCTAGCGAAACGCAGATCAGTCTGCCCAGCTATCAGTTTCAGCTCTTGTACCTCCTGTTGCAGCCTTTGTATTTGGCTGGATTGGGTGTGCACAGTGTTTTCTACTGTACCAACCCGCCCAGACAGGCCCTGCAGTGAGGTCTTGATCGAGGCGATATCCTCCGAGATTTTCCGGTGATGCTCCGCCATGAGATCTCTGATGGCCTCCATGCTCACCGGCGTGGAGGCTGAGGTGGGTGGCGGGGGTTGTGATCGGGCTGGCGGCGGCTGGGGCCGGTCTGGGGAGAATATACTTTCACCCTCATCCGACGTCTCCTCGTAGAAGTCGGAGCACCCGCCATGTGTAGACTCCATATTGGAGCGCGAGTTGCCATGTGCCTGCCGCCATAACTCCCCGATGTCCATGCCCTTCGTGGGCTTTTCTGGCTTTAGTTTTTTGTTTTTGCGCCCCATTAGGTTCGTTTGGATGCTGGGGTCTCTCTGTAGTGGGTTTGCCCCGTTTTAGAGAGTGTAGGTCGGGCTTTTCTCTAGCCGTGGCCCGGAGCTCAGCAGACATGCGACCGTTCTCCCACTTTCTATTTTTAAAGACCCTAAATATCTTTTTTAACGAGAATATATCTTAATTAAAAAACCCAGACGTGCCAGGGTAGATTGCTGTTTGAAAAAATATTTTAAATATATTCTTAAAACACTGACAAGGAATGGTAGTTGCTCAAACAAAAAAAAAAAGTTAAATTGAACTATGTAAGAATATTCTTGGTCTCAAATAGTTAAAACAAAGTGTTAATTTTAAGAAACAAAGGAAATACCACTTTGTTGTATATTTTCTATTACCGACAAACTGTAGAATATACAAATAAGGTAATGATACTAAAACAGAGACTTTAGAGCAATTTAATAATATAAATGAGAAAACGCATTAATTAACACCAAAAAGATCCAATTAAACTTAGAGACAAATTTCTAATAAAAAGCAATAGCTAATCAC
This sequence comes from Pelobates fuscus, assembly GCF_036172605.1. Lineage (NCBI taxonomy): Eukaryota > Metazoa > Chordata > Amphibia > Anura > Pelobatidae > Pelobates > Pelobates fuscus. Next base: position 23,643,381 of record NC_086324.1, on the reverse strand, counting down.
ACTTGATCCTCTTTCTCTTTACGTACTGCTCTTCTATTTGCAAAGAGCACATGAGATGTTGTAATTTAGGGGCGAAAAATGCTTTCTTATTTAATTATACAGAGCACATCTGATGAAGTTGCCAGAATAGAAGTAGAGTGTTCATCTTCGTGTGCACCTGCAGAGAAGATATAGGGGTTGGGGGTTTAAATGTCTACCCTGGGTTTTAAGAACTAAATGATAGTGAAGATGTCTGGATATATTCCAAATCTTACCATCCATACTGTGCAGTTGAACGAGAAATTAGTAGTTATACCACTGAACTAATAATGTTTGACATTTTTATTTTACCGTGTATGGTGTGAATTGTACAAAGGAACTATTTTAGTAATCTTGTGAAAAAAATATATAAAAAGCTGTTTTACAATTGATGAAAAAAAAGGCTGTGTGGTCTAAAATGACAAAGTATCATCTGGTACCTTTGAACTTCATTATATTGGCTTAAATATCTCAAGGATATAAATTAACATATAAATATAAGAGAAGATGTTATCAATAAATCCTTTTTTTTTTAGCCCATAAGGGGTCCTTGTATCATTTAATCCTGATTTAATTACCCCAAATGCCTCAAGGGTGAGGTTAAGAAAAATACCCCATTAATTAATGTGTTGGTAATTTACAAACTGTTGTGTAAATGAAATTCCGAGTAGAGATTTGAAACTTGTTCTCATACAGACCAGTGCATTATACTGGATGTTTAAATTGTCAAATAATAATTACGGAGAAATTAAAAAGTTGCGCGGCTATAATTATTTGCGGTATTATGATGAACATTATAAACAATTAAAATAATATATTTAGAGAGAGAAAGAAGATACATACGATGAACCTTATACAATGGAAAAATAATACTAAAGCAGGGTTCTAAAGATATCATAACTAAGAGACTGAGGGTGATATTTTTCCATTAATACATGCTTCAGTAATATATACAGTGAGGGAAAAAAAGTATTTGATCCATTGCTGATTTTGAACGTTTGCCACTGACAAAGAAATGATCAGTCTATAATTTTAATGGTAGGTGTATTTTAACAGTGAAAGACAGAATAACAAAAAAAATCTAGAAAAAAGCATGTAAAAAAGTTATACATTGATTTGCATGTCAATGAGTGAATTCAGTATTTGACCCCTTCGACTTGGTGGCAAAACCATTGCTGGCAATCACATAGGTCAGACGTTTGTTGTAGTTGGCCACCAGGTTTGCACACATTTCAGGAGGGATTTTGTCCCACTCCTCTTTGCAGATCCACTCCAAGTCTTTAAGGTTTCGAGGCTGACGTTTGGCAACTCGAACCTCTAGCTCCCTTCACAGATTTTCCATGGGATTAAGGTCTGGAGACTGGCTAGGCCACTTTAGAACCTTAATGTGCTTCTTCTTAAAGCACTCTTTTGTTGCCTTGGCTGTGTGTTTTGGGTCATTGTCATGCTGGAATACCCATCCACGACCCATTTTCAATGCCCTGACTGAGCGAAGGAGGTTTTCCCCATGTGTCCCCATGTCTCTCAGTGTCCCTAGTGTGTCAGTTTCCCCAAAGGTCGGTGTTCCCATGTCTCCCAGTGTCTTGATGTCCACAAGTGTCCCCAAGTGTCTCAGTGTCCCCTAGTTGCCCAGTGTCCCAAAATGTATCAGTGTCCCCAAGCACCCAGTGTCCCCAAGTCTCTCAGTGTCCCCATGTCTCCATGTCTGTGTCCACAAGTGCCCTTTAAGTCTCTCAGTGTCCCCATATCGCACAATGTCCCCAGGTTTCCCAGTGTCCCAATGTCTCCCAGTGACCCCTAGTATCCCAGTGACATAAGGACACTGGGAGACATGGGGACACTGAGACACTTAGGGACACTGGGAGACATGGGGACACTAAGAAACATGGGGAAACTGGGAGATATGGAGAAACTGAGAGACATGGGGACACAGGGCGACATGGAGACACGAAGGGACACTTGGAGACATGGGACACTGAGACTCTGTGATACATAGGGGACACTGGGAGACCTGGGGACACAGACACCAGGGGGCACTGAGACATGGGGACAATGGGAGAAATGAGGACACTAGGAAACTAGGGGACACTGATACATAGGGACACTGAGACACTGGGTGACTTGGGAGACTGAAACACTGTGATACATGGAGACACTGGGAGCAATCTATCTATATAGCAGAATCAAACTGGAAGTTTTTTTTGGGTTATTTTACAGAATCTTCTCTTATGTCACAAACCCGACAGTTCACTTTTTTTGATTTTGAGCTACAGTTTCACTTAGTAGTTGCGCTATGTCAGAAAGGGAGTGCACCGGAGAGCTAGGTGGGCGGTAGATTCCAGCAACAATGATAGTTTTACTGAAAGGGATCTCATTTGTGCCAGATAGGAAATCAAAGGCAGACGGGGAGTTATAGTTTTTTTTAAAGGAGTAAAAATACATACATACTTACACAATCATTGAGGCACACAGGCATTGTTTTTCAAGCACACAATCAAACAAAGTCATACAGGTACACTGTCATACAAACACAGACATCATGATACAGAGACATACAGACACACATACATACAGGCAGAGACATATAGACACACAGGCACAGACATACAGAGACAGTCACACAGAGACATACAGACACAGTCACTCAGAGATATATAGACATAGACATACACACATACAGAGACACACACACATACAGAGACATTCATACAAACAGAGACATACAGGCATACAGAGGCATACAGTCATACAAACACATACATACATACATACATAAATACAGAGACATGCAAGCAAACAGAAACATACAAACAAAGACATAAAGGCATGCAAAGATGTACAGGCATGCAGACACATAAATACATACATACATACAGAGACATACAGGCATACATGCACATACATACATACATACATACAGAGACATACAGAAACATACATACAGACATACAGAGACATACATGCATACAGAGACATACATGCGTACAGAAACATACATGCATACAGAGACATACATGCGTACAGAGACATACATGTCTACAGAGGCATACATGTGTACTTAGGCATACGTACACATGCGTACAGAGACATACATACATAGACATACATACAGACATACAGAGACATACATATAAACAGGCTCACAGAGACATACATACATACAGGCATACAGAGACATACATGCACACAGAGACATACATACATACAGGCATGCAGAGACATACATGCACACAGAGACATGCATACATACATACATACAGGGCCGACCCAAGACATTGTGCTGCCTGGATCAAAAGATGAAATGCTGCCTGCCTCCCCCCGTGCACCAAAAGCACACCAACATCCATTATATTATAAAACAAGCAGGTAAATTAGGTGGACAGCGCTAAGAATTATTATAATAAAATCATACATACACAGGTAGCAGCAGATTTCGCAATTGTGTGTCTTACTCTTAAAAAAAGGGAAATAAAAGTACAATGATAGTGCAGTATGTTATGAATAATATGGTTATAAAGATATATTCCAAAGGGGCACTCACGTTTTCCAGAGCTTATAAAGCTCTATTTTAGGAGCCTGGACGGAACAATCCCCGTCTAAGGATTTCTTTTTGCTGGTATCAGATTCCCAAGGTAGTGCGATTCATCATATGAAAAAAATAAGGGTGTATACCAATGGTACAGTACGTATGTAAAAGTAGGATAAGTAAATAATATTTGGCCTACTTACATTTGCTAGAGCAATGACCTGCTCTAGTGTATGGAGCTTTAGGTGGAACAATCCCCACCTAGGGATATATGTAGATCAGGAACAGCAGAGTGATGGTGAGAGTATAAGGAGCTCAAGAATGACTGGGTATTAAAACAATAAGATTCTGTTTTAATACCCAGTCATTCTTGAGCTCCTTATACTCTCACCATCACTCTGCTGTTCCTGATCTACATATATCCCTAGGTGGGGATTGTTCCACCTAAAGCTCCATACACTAGAGCAGGTCATTGCTCTAGCAAATGTAAGTAGGCCAAATATTATTTACTTATCCTACTTTTACATACGTACTGTACCATTGGTATACACCCTTATTTTTTTCATATGATGAATCGCACTACCTTGGGAATCTGATACCAGCAAAAAGAAATCCTTAGACGGGGATTGTTCCGTCCAGGCTCCTAAAATAGAGCTTTATAAGCTCTGGAAAACGTGAGTGCCCCTTTGGAATATATCTTTATAACCATATTATTCATAACATACTGCACTATCATTGTACTTTTATTTCCCTTTTTTTAAGAGTAAGACACACAATTGCGAAATCTGCTGCTACCTGTGTATGTATGATTTTATTATAATAATTCTTAGCGCTGTCCACCTAATTTACCTGCTTGTTTTGTTCTATTGTTCACAAGGTAAAAGGAACTCCTTGTTGGTGAATAGCTGCTTTATTGGATAGAGAGCACTTATCACTTTTTTCACTGTTATCCATTATATTATGCAGTGTGTGTAGTGAATGCAATGTCTGTTTGTGTAGTGGATGGTGTGTGTATTGTATGCAGTGTGTAGTGAATGCATTGTGTGTGTATAATGTATGCAGTGTGTGTAGTGAATGCATTATGTGTGTGTGTAGTGTAAGTGTGTCATAGATGCTGTATGTTTTTGTGTTGTGGATGTAGTGTGTATTGTATGCAGGGTGTGTGTGTTGAGTACATTGTCTCTGTGTGTGGTAATGGATGCAGTGTCTGTGTTTGTGTAGTGTATGCAGTATTGGTGTGGTGGATGCAGTGTGTCTAGTGGATCCAGTGTCTGTGTAGTAGATGTAGTGTCTGTATGTGGATGTAATATATGTGTAATGGATGTAGTGGCTGCATAGTGGATGTAGTGTCTGCGTAGTGGTGTCTGTGTAGTGCATGTAGTGTTAAACAACTGCTTTGGGGGTGAGCAGTTTAAGCTAAATTGGGCTTATCCCTCCCCTCCTTGCCTCTTACCTGTGGGCTGGAAGGCGGGTACAGTGTGTAGGAAGGTGATAGTATAGGGGGACAATGTATAGGAAGGTGACAGTATAGGGGGCAATGTGTAGGAAGGTGACAGTATGGGGGGCAGTGTGTAGGCAAAATTGGCCTTTTATTGTGGCCAGCCTATGGCAAACCTGTGCAATAATCATGCTGTCTAATCAGCATCTTGATATGCCACACCGGTGAGATTATCTCAGCAAGGAGAAGTGCTTACTAACACAGATTTAGACAGATTTGTGAACAATATTTGAGAGAAATAGGCCTTTTGTGTACATAGAAAAAGTCTTAGATCTTTGAGTTCAGCTCGTGAAAAATAGGGGCAAAAACAAAAGTGTTGCGTTTATAATTTTGTTCACTGTATAAATAATACAAAGGAAAAGTTATTTCCATCTACATTAAATCAAATGAAATGGCAAGAAATGTCAAATATCTGCACTGATATTATTGAGTTTTACAAAGCTGCTTCAACATATAAAAAAAAATATGTCCTCAATTGATATATTCACCGTGAAATTGCTGTTTACACGTTATTTTGAACTGCACTCTGATTTAGAGTTTGCATATTGAATACATTGTTGCAAACAGACTTTTATAAAATACAGGTTATATGGTTAACTTACTGAGTAAAATGCTTAACCCCTTGCATGACAGGAGACTTGTAAATACTGTCATGATAGATAAGGATTTGAAAATAGCTACTTATTGGGCGTTAAGGTCTAATTGGCAAATGTATATGTGCTTAAGTAAGTACATATAAAATATGTGTTAGAATACTGGTAGCGGAAAATTGGGATATTAGAAAGTACGCCTCAGGCATAGTGTATGTCTGCTGGATATTGCTGTCTATTTATAAAGATGAGCATTTTTCTTTAAGATTTGTAGTGACTCTAATAACGTTCATGGAAGAAATGCATCGAAAGATAGGAAAATGCATGCCAATGGCAACATAAAATTCTTTATTATAACAAAACGAGTAAGGAAACTGTAAATTCTCAGCACAGGGGTGACTTTTGCAAATATGTTTTCATGTAACATTTTAATATTTTATCATAAGGAAAACAATATAATGATGTAAATAAACTTCTCATAAGGAATGACAGCCATACTGGGGTCTACACAGGAGACTATATTTACACAGCCTTCTTATAGCATTCTCACTCTACTTTGACTGACTAGACTGGTAAACATTTCATACAAAGACAGGTACCCAATTCAGTTCTCCATTTTGATAACCTCAGGTTGTGCAGAATGCAAGACTTGCCTGCTAGAGATCTGTGATTGGTTCGCAATGCTCTTACTGAGACCTCAAAGTAATATTTTTCGATAAGCTATCCAAATTTGGATATACTTTTGAAATACGTTTTCAAAAATATATGATGAATTATATATATATATATATATATATATATATATATATGTATATATATGTGTATATATATATATATCAATATATCAAAATTTGCTAATATTTCTCAAAATATTCAGTCATTTTAAAATTTTATACAAACATATTAAATCAAGGCCTACATATTTAGTTTGTGGTGCAGTATTTTTATTTATTTTTTTTGCTTGTAATTCTGGTAGTTTTTTAACTTTTTTATTTCAATTTAGTCGCACATTAAAAATAAGATGATTATTTTTTTGTCCAAAGAAAGAAAACTAAAAAAAGTTCTTCAAACTGCACAGGTAAATTGCAAAAATAGTTTTACTAGTAATTTTTATTTTTTTTAGTTGGCTTGAGCACCCACTATTAATTATTATAAGAGATAAATAGAGTTAAAGGAACACTCCATTGCCCAAATGCCACCCCTAAAAAAACAACTGTTTGTAGATATACACCAAATTCGTGTATGTCTAAGAACAGCTTATAAAAGACGCACAGCTGGTCTGCAGCCTTCACAAGTTCTCCCCTTCTAGCCCTGCCCAAACTTTCTATGGCTGTCCACTCAGACTTTTTAATGTAGCTCAATGAGAAGTCTTTGCAAGGCAGATGCTTTAGAGGTACGTGTGACAAACGCTCCTTCCCACAAACATTTGCCATGGACTACTGGAGGAGTGTGGAAGCCGGCCTCCTGCCCACTGACTATGGTCTAGGTCTGGGACACCGTTTGGGAGTTACCCTGCCCAGCCGCCATTAGCAGCTTTCTCTGGGTGACCTTGGTTCGGCACTTTCACTTCATGCGAATGGAACTGAACGCTGGCTCTCTGATGGCCGTTCGCATGAACGAAACCCACTAATAGTCCTCAGAGATACTCAGCCGGTACTTAGAACTGTTTTTGGCATGAGGTGACCATGCTGTTTCCGGACAACTTGGTTTGCGGATTTGAACCACTTTAAAATCCGCAAGGAGAGTGCTTTTGGAGGGAAGGTGCCTGAGACTAAGGGGAACAAATGCTACCTAAGAGCAAGGCAGAACACCTGGGAGCTCCAAAAAGTTTACAGTCAAAAGTACCAAATGCCCTGGAACTATTTTGGCATTAGGACCACATGTGTGGCCGATCAGAACTTTAACACGGTGCCATTTCCCGTACACTGCATGGATCTGAGCACTATTTCGAGAACTTGGGTACTCAGATGAGGGCTATTTAAAGATGTATTATTATTATAAGGCTGAATTTGACTCATTAAAATCAGTTTTACTCTCAGAACTATGTATCGTCTAGTTACTGTGAAGGATGGACTACAATCACTGCTCAGCACCTTGTTCCAGCTCATGTAGGATTCGGCAGGAAAAGTCCTTGTAAGGACTAGAGCTCCCAGGACTGTATGTCATCCAGTACCTTGGAGGGAGTAGAACTAGTCCGCTATCCTTTTCCAGGATGGATAGGCTCCAGGAGGACCCAGTTTCAGAGTAAAGCCACTGCGACTGGGGCAGAAGCGCTGAGGTTTCCCCCTGTTCCAATGAGGAAGTGGTCCTTGGTGGAGGTACCCCGCCGGGGTACAGGGAGCTCAGCTACAGTATGGAGTATCTTATTAATTATTAAATGATGGCTAGGGGATTGGGAATCCCTTGTCCATAAGTGGTCATGAATTGAGGGGTTGACCACTTAAGGACCAATAATGCCTTATGGGTTAAGCACTAGGTGACATTATATTTATCATGGAACTGGGTATCTCTTGATCCAATTATGTAATGGAGTTAAAGCTCATTGGGACCATGTTATAGGTCAGAAAACTAAGCATTCCTGGGCCCAATTATTGCTCTTACTTGATATTTTTGAAAAACCTTTTTAAATGATGTAATATCTCTGGAAAAACATTTAAAATGATTTTTGTTTTTTCTAAATCGAAATTTGTGTGATATATTTTTGATATTTTAACATTTAGATTTTTGGTTTAGTTTAAGTTTATCCAATTTAAAATAATTTTAAAGGCTTATCCAAAAATATGAAATTGAGGCCTAGTTAGGTGGACGAGAGTTGACTTTTCTCTCTTAGTGAAAGGGAGCCAAATAATGCTCTCTAATTACAATGCTCGGATCTCACAAACCCCAGCATATATTACTATATTAATTCACTTTATATTTCAGTGCCACAGAAAATATCAGTGCATCATCCTTATCTCTGCTGTGACACTGAAAATGTTAATATAGCAGTTTTTCTGTAAATTCTGACCCTAGTATGTATGTTTTCACTGTTTACTATTTACGGTTGAAAACAGTGACAAAGTGCCACTGCTTGCAGCTTTAATTAGATGGATGCATGCCACTAGTTTTCCCAGTGTTGTACATAGTTTCCACCTACGCTAAGATCTACGCTACAAGTTCAGTAAGTTGGAGATCATATCCAAACAGTCACCACAACTTTCTGTTTAGTGAACAGACACCATAAAAATTTCTATCATTTCTGATCATCACGATTTAAAAAAGTGTTAAAAATCCAAATACAAACAAGAACCTATTCTAGAATGTGGTCCAAATTGTGTCTCAAGAAATTAGATTTTTCTAAAGATTGTGCGGAATTCCTCAAAATGTCAGAAGGGCTATGTTTATCAGTTTTGTCAAAACTAAATCTGACAGTTACTATTTATGATATGTTATATTCCACTCTAATTGTTTTCAGATATATAAATTAAAACATAATTCACTGCCTCTTTGAAATGTTTACGCAAGTCCTATATTTGAAATGGAAGATGAAGATATTATCCTCCGGCTGTAAATGATTGTCAGAGGATGTACAGCACTAATTTAAGAATGAGCTAAAATGATTTACAATAAGTACTGTTTGGAATAAATAGGCAGCTACTGCTTTAATGTGCATAAAAAGTGATGTAAATTGTTGTATTGCATCCTATATTAACCCTGCACTACCAAAAAATAGCATAAAATGCATTAGAAACATGAGCTACATGGCAAGCACAAACATAGAATACAAATATAAATAATAGGATGCAAATTTTAAATAAATGGGGGGTGTAGGCAGGTTTTTTAGTATTGGGGTGTACATAGGTTTAATTAGGTGATGACTGGGGGAGGGGGGCACTAGGTCCTTCCTGTGTCTATATTAGAGCACTCACCCTTCTGCCCATGGGAGATGCTTTATCAATATGCTAGCCCCACCTGACACTGATACCTTACCACCATATTTTTTTGATGAATAGCCTCATTATGGGTGTATGTGTGGTGGACAGTGTTCTGTCCACCCTCTGTTCTTTAATTTTAACACCCCACCCAAAGTCCACAAGTGGCGCACAGCTCATCTCTGTATGCTACTAGTGACTTGATAGCAATAGCTACCCAGTCACTAGTATATTATTATAATTAGCAGTCACTGACTAGACCCTGTTTAGCTGACATGTCTCTACTTGTCCCTGTCGTCAATCTGACCATCTTATTATTATTTTTAATGAATGGGCAGGGTTGGCCAGCTGCCACAGGATTAACCCTCACACCACCAAGCTCTGATTTAGTCAATTTTCCCAAAAAGTTTGAGCACATCCCCGAATGTTGGCGGAACTGGAAAAAAGAAAAAATTCCATTTGAAGAATAACATTTTCCTTGAGGCACAAGATTAGTGATGGCAATAGTGCTGAGGTGGTTTTGCCACACAATAACTAAACTGAATCCTACATTAAACTGCATGGTAAAATATTTTGTTGCATATATATTCCACTGTAGGACCGCAGAGGGTTAATACAAACATAGACACTGATATACAGCAGGTGGTTGATCAAACAAAGCTAATTAGTACAAGTAAGCACTGGTAAAACAATATATTGCAGTTCAAATGATAACGCACCAAGTACACAATGTGCACTATAAACAAAATATCCTATTTGAAAATGCTTAAGGAAACATGCACATATGTTAATGTCGATTTGGAGCCCAATAGACTATATTTGAGGGATTTGCAGAAAAACTTGAAGTGAATATGCATTTTATCTGTATTATTATATGTTGGTTGGTCGTTGGCCTGGATTACCCCTTCAATCTAGGGCTGAGACAAATTCTGGGTGTCAGGAGAGCTCTGTTTTTCCCCAAACTAATTATAAATAGTTTGACAAAAAAACTAGGAAGACTAAACCCAAAGACTTGTGCCTTAACTGATAGAATAAACCTTGGTTTGTATATTGACCTCTTAAATCATTGGTTCCCAAAACCAGTCCTCATGCCCCCTTACCAGTCCAGGATTTAAAAAAAACAACCTTAGACTTAACTTGGTACTCCCTAAATCCTGTATTGGTAGGGGGGAGGGAGCACGAGGACTGGTTTTGAAACCATTGTCCTAAATAAAACAGAGCCGAGACAAGATATAATACCACCACTTTGTTTTGTTTGTAGTTAGCAATTTCTACTTGACAGTTTCAGAGTAAAATGAATACTGCTAATTTACAATAGATTCCAACTGGCTCGAGGCTCCCCCTTCCTCTTTAATTAGAAAGTCATTTGGATAGGTGGGCTGAAGAGTATGTTATAAAAACAAAAGAGGCAAAGAATATTATTGTATTAATGTGATAAGGGTATCGTCAGAGTCTGAAAAAGTTGGCACATATTTGTATTTTCTAATGCAATAATACTCCATAACATATTGTATTTTTACAAAACATGGTCATTTGTTTTATTACCAAGTTTCACTATAAAGAAGTGGCACAACGATTCAAAATATTATACTTACGGCTCCATTAAATCATAAAGAATTAGGAGGCAAAGGGCACACCGTAAACAGGTCTTTGTGTAATATCCTTAGCATCTAACTAGCAATCTTTTCTTTCAGTAAAGGTTAACTGCGATGATTTAACAACTGCAAACACATTTTCTATGAATTTGGTATTACTAATTTGTTAACTGACAATTTCACACAGAAAACCTTCTGTTGGAAAGTAAATTTCTCATGTAATAATTAGCTGCGGAATATTACCCCAAACAGGTGTCTGTAGCCTGACAAAGTCAGAACAGGTGATTTAGAATTAGCGTACTAAAAGAACTGTGAATTAGTGAAGCAAAAACGTGTTAATTTCTTGTTCCATCTGTTAATATAAATTCACTGCCAAATATTTTACTTTGTAGAGCTTTGCTGAGATTGGCAAGAACATAAACTATTAAAAAAAAATAAAATAAAGTTTAACGTTCTAAAATCAGCGCATACGTTGTAGAAAAAAGTAAGTTGTATAAGCATTTTTTTTATTTATTCCCAGTGGTATAAGAAAAAAAGGACGTACATATCAAAATATAATTATGAAGAAAAGGGAAAAAAAATATTTATAAAATCAAAGAAAGGATAATATAATATTTTATGCAGAAGGCATTAACACGATTCTACGATAGGTGGCATTCTTTCATTGCCAAGGGACTATATAGTTATGAGGATCCTCTGCTAGTAAAAAAGGATTGAATTTACTTTAGATAACTGATATTATCTTCTTACTAACCCTTAAAGATTGACTTAAGAGGGCAGTGAATATAGTTCTCAACAGAATCTTCTTTTCGGACACCACACATGTTTCTTAATGTGAAGCACTAGCATAAATACAAAACACAAAAAATGTTTAGTTCCTAAAGAATAAGATAAACAGCCTAAGTAAAATGTTAGGCCTGTTTTCTTAAATAAACGACACAGTTAATACATTCAAATATAATAAAAGTAGTTAGGCTAGGTAGCGATCCACTGTAGGCAGTGGTGTATCCTTGTTTTGTGCTGCCCTTTTTAGTATCACTCCAATGGCCATTCAAGTGTAAGCTCACCTGCCACAGCAAGGCAAAACCTCTTAGGTGAGTCCTAGAGTAACAATTTACCTTGATGTCTTCACCTCAAAGGTAAAATATCTAATCAGGCAGAGAGGGGTATGTTTCTAAGCCTCTACATATATATTAACCCTTAAAAGGGAAAAAAGTGAGGCTTGTTATTATGATTTCTTAAATCACTTCACCATTTATCTTAGCACTTAGGGTGTTTGGTATGTTTTTTTTTCAAAATGGGGATCTCTTTTTTTTTTTTTATTATTATTTAGCAAGGGATGTTACCTGCTCTACTACTATTCTAGCTATATAGAGGACTAGCAGTGGTTAGATTTAGTACTTCTTGGATATAACAGCAATATAGGGACTTGCTTCCTGACAGCTGACTACTAGTACCTATTACTACTAAACCTGCCTATCCTCTAGCTGTGTCTGATTGGGTCCACAGACTCTATATATATATATACTAGCTATATAGAGGATTAGCAGTGGTTAGATTTAGTACTTCTTGGATATAACAGCAATATAGGGACTTGCTTCCAGACAGCTGACTACTAGTACCTATTACTACCAAACCTGCCTATCCTCCAGCTGTGTCTAATTGGGTCTACGGACTCTTTACATATACTAGATATAGAGAGGATTAGCAGTGGTTGGAAATAATAGCAGTATAGGGACTTGTTTTCCTGACAGCTTACTATTAGTACCTATTAATAACTCCCCTGCCTATCCTCTAGCTGTGTTTACATTGGGTCTTCAGACTTTTATACTTATCCCCCTATATCATTTAGGCTAAGATATTATTTTTTATCAAGTATAATTTAGGGAGGACTACTAGCAAATATAGGCTTCCTATTTGACCCTGATATTGTAGGAGTCATATTTCTCTCCCTCCTGTCTCCTTATCCCCATATGCATTTTGGCTCTCCCTTCCTTACTAATCAAGCTTCTATATCCTATCCCCATCTTTGTTATTTGGGTTTATTTATTATTATGTTTTGTTAGTGTCTATGATGTATCAATAAACTTTTGATTTTTAACAGTTAACTCTGATATATCCAAAACCGTGGATCCTGACTTTTTATTTTTGGATCCATTCCCCCTGTTTCTTGTTTAAACTATATATAGGGTTACCCCCTTTCATTGGATATTTTTTGGACACCCTATCTCAGTCCCTGCCTCTCAGGGATAGTTTTTTCTTTAAAAAATTGGGGTTGCAGCATTGTCACATGGCTGTGTGATACAATGGCAAATTCAAACATACAAAAATTAAACCCTTGCGCTCAAACTCCCACTACTCCTGGGCACCATCAATGACTATAGTATCAGTCCCAATACATATAACAAAAACCCAAAAACTATGTACTTTCTTGCGCAATATCCTAGATCTCTATGCACCTTTATATACCTGGAGGTTTTTTAGTATCACTCCAAAGGGAAAACCTCTTAGGTAAATCCTACACTAACAATTCACCTTGCTTTTTTGAGCTGCAATTTTTAAATTAAAATCTCTAATGAGACAGACATACGTATTATTCTGTACCCCTACACACTTATTAACCCTTAACAGGGAAAACATGGCATAGGTGGCTGCACTGTCGTTGCCTTGGCATTGGAGGTAACACTTTAATGGTCATTGGAGTGATTCTAAAAACCTATTTAACCAATTTAAATGTGCAAATGGATTTGGGGATAGTGTGCAGGTAACTTTTTCTTTGTTTTTTTATTGTATGGATTGGGGCTGATGATGTGTGCTATAGCCATTACAGCCGCCAATGAATACTGGGAGTTTGAGCACATGGCCTAATTTTGTATGTTTATAAAAATATATAAAACAAGAATGTTTGGTTACCAAGCTTGTTATCTATTGTGCTTCCTCCATGCTATAGATTCCATCTGCTATGTATCGTAGTGATATTTTTAATCAGTGGTGGTTTTAGTTATCTATTTCAAGGATATCAAAATTTTGCATAGAAAAAATAAAAACGAAGTATTTAAATACAGACTCTTAAGTTTAAACAAAATAACATACTGCTAATGAATGTTAACATTATTTGAGTAATTAACTATTATTGTCATCTTATGATGTAATGGAAAATGACAAAATATAATGTTCAGGTTTTCCTAGCCAATGGTATTAAGTTTAAATATTTCTATTAATTAGAAGGGGTGGTAGAGATGACAACACCGAAAGAGTTTGAGAAACTGTTCATATAGATAGCAGTATTTACTAATAATTTTATTGCCAACAAAACTATATCAAGAATAGAAATAATGCAATTTCTTTTTAGAAAGGATGAGCCTAGTAGACTGCCCATAGGGCACTTTAACGCCCTATTTCTTAATACTTAAGTAAATTTAAAAAAACATAATTTGACAATGTAAGATCTACTATTTTTTTCTCTTGGGAGGAGGTAGTTTGAACATTTTAGTAAAGGGCAACTAACAAACACTAGCCTAACTTTGCACAAGTGTTTGTGTTTTTCACACATGTAGTAACAAACACACACAACTATCATCATACACATGCAGCCCACTATACAGTGACTTATCTCACCAAATTGCAGTCATATACATACACCAATCTCATTGTACATTGTAGTGGTAGGTACAGGAGACTGGTGGAGATAAAATGGAAAATGCTAGCAGAGAGTGGGAAACAGAAATTTATAAAAGAAGAGGTAATACAGTAGCATAAAATGAACAGAATGATGACAAGATAAATGTGACATTGTCAGTAAAACAGTGAAAAATAAGCAAAGAGACGCAATGTTGTAATTAACAAAAATTGAGAGGCAACAGAGGTTTAAAAGAAGCTGGTAGAGCGTAAGGGCACAGAGAGAGAGTGAGAGTAAGAGGAGCAGAAGACATTGCAAATGAGATAGAAGGAAGATAAAAAAGGAGAACCAAGAGAGCCAATGATGATGAGGAGAAGCAGTATGAAAAGGAAAATATAGAATAAAAATGGATATATGGGATAATATGTAATACATACCACTGATTGGCTAACCATAGAACCCCTGATGTTTTTGAAATGTGTATGGGAAATGCAGTTCAGATAAGCCATATGCACTGTGACTGCTATACATTTTATGGACAATTCCATGTACAGTTTTATGAAAGATGTTGTCAGGCGTGATTATGGCCCAATAGGTCCATAGGATTTAAAGAGTTAGGGATGGAGTCGAATCACACAGGTGGAGTCCAGCACACCACCATCTAAAAGTTTCACTAGCTTTTACTGGATGAGTAGCAAGAAGGGATAATGATATAATAAACATTAACTATGAAATAGTTACCAATACAATATATATATATATATATATATATATATATATATATATATATATATATATATTCCCAAACAAAATTGCCTGGCTAGCGATTCAACTAATGCGTCAATGCAAATTGCCATACTGTAAACGTTGCAGACACAGACAATGTAAGAACTGGCCTATTTTATCATATCTACAGGATATGTTTTAGCAGATGTTCTATGTTTTGTGTGTTAGTGATTGAAATAAACTTTCTCTTCCCACCGGCAGATGGTTTCCATCAC
This sequence comes from Pelobates fuscus, assembly GCF_036172605.1. Taxonomy (NCBI): domain Eukaryota; kingdom Metazoa; phylum Chordata; class Amphibia; order Anura; family Pelobatidae; genus Pelobates; species Pelobates fuscus. The sequence goes on along the minus strand of NC_086324.1, from coordinate 23,627,623 downwards.
TCTACTTTATTAATTAGTTGAGAATATTTGGGGAAAAAAAAACAAAAAATATACACATTTTCTTGTATGTTTCAGTGATTCATGCCATACATATATCTTATCTGATGCATTTCTTAACTATTGTGTAATTTAGTTTTAAGTTGTTTAAATGTATGGCACATTAAGCTGTGCAGTGTGTATACAATGATTGGACTTAATACCCTCTTGTTTAATGTCTGGTGAGACAGCCAACTCCAGTTCCACTGTTTACAAAAGGCAAGTAGTTTTAAATGCAAATGTTGAAACAAACTCAAACTGGCCATATTGGTTATAGTTAGTATAATTAGTATGACAAGTCAAATAGCTGAGGCTTGTACCAAGACTTGTAAGCCAGCTGGTCAGTTACCTAAATAGCAAAGTCCAGGTCTTAGCTTGGATGCAGGAGTCACGTACATGCTGGTAAAAGTCATAGATTTTTTAAGATTTTATCAACCCATGGGAATTTGTTAAAATGTGTAATTTATATGTCTTTCAGCAATACCCAAAGTTAACAATTTTAGCTATTTTAAGCCAGATTTACTTTGAGTCTTATAAAGAGACAAGCGTTTAAGTCTTTACCATGAAAATGAAATATTTTTTATTTTAGAACCTTATTCTAGAATTGCTTTTTTATATATCACTGTAATTAATTTCAGAAAATCCATTAGCCATAACATTTCAAAATATGATATTTGTAGATCCAGAAAAAAAGAAAAAGATATATATATATATTTTTTAAATGACCAACTACATATGTATCATGCTCAAATGAAAAATATATATATGTGGTCTTATTGAAGCAACTAAACGTCTAGGTAAAACTCTTGTGTCCATTGCTATATTTCCAAAAATGTTGTTAAATTGTAAAAAAAAGTTTGAATTTGTTTTATGAAAAGATGGATAAAATCAGAACGATAACTATGAAACAGTATAAAAAATATACATTTAGCTCCATCTACTTTGTTAGTAATGAGATGCTTCACATTCAAATTCATTTCAATTAAAAGAGTGCTGAGGAAGCAGGCACGCAATTCTAGAAGAAATGATTTCTAATCTTCATGATAAGATCCTGCAAGAGCGAGCGCAATTATTTATAATCGTCTAAGAGTGTGTTCCCCTGTATAAAATCCTCTGTTATCTAAAACAAACATTTTATGGATATTGGAGCTACTCGTTTTTTCACTCCATTAAAAAAGCAATGTTACGCTGTAAACAATGTAGGTGTCAAATTGGTTTGCATTGTGCTTAACTGTGTTACGGATTCTCTATATATTAGCAATTTTCACAGAGTTTATCTAGAACAGTACTGTCCAAGCATCTCTGTTCAACGATAGTTGTCCTACAGTTCCTATACATGTATTTAACTGGAAGAGTTCATAACTGTCCTGTTGCAACTCGTATCATGAAACAGTTAATAAAATCAAACATAGAAAAGCAAGAGTTCAAAATATAACCAGTCAACACTGATAAAAAAACAAAACAAACAACAGTTTGCTCTTCTTCAGTATGGACATTTGTTTTCTTCATTTAATTAATAGTTTCTAATGTGAAATATAAAGTTAAGAAATAATCGTAATCAATTCTGTCAACAGGTCAATTTACCTGAAGGGTGGCTCTTAAACCTTATACGTGAAGCTTCCATCCTTCCACGGGAATAATTACATGGAGGAGACTGCGTGTCCTTGAATTATATTCTTTTCTATCCCCTATCTGGTGATACTAATCTCAGCTAACACAGTATTTAAAACAGGTAGGGTTATTTACAACAGTGAGATTTCAAAGTAGATTCAAACTGAATTTGGGGGGATATGATAGAGACATTTAAATACATAAAGGGAATCAACACAGTAAAGGAGGAGACTATATTTAAAAGAAGAAAAACTACCACAACAAGAGGACATAGTCTTAAATTAGAGGGACAAAGGTTTAAAAATAATACCAGGAAGTATTACTTTACTGAGAGGGTGTCAGGGTACCTGAGGTCTCTACCTCTGAGAAGGGTAGAGACTTGGTTGTTTATCCGTCTAGACACGCCATATCCCCCGTTCCTCGCGGTCCATCCAGTCATTCTAACGCTGGCCACAAGGGATCCGCTTCCTTTTCTAACATGACGCTCGATACGTGACGTCTTGACGCTATTCCGAGCGATCTGCCACTCTATTGGCTTTATCCTATCAGCACTCAGCTGAGGCGTGTCTACTCTCTGGACTCAGGGTATTTAAGCTTGCTTCACTCGTCAGCTCATTGCCCTGTCGTGGTTCTAGCTTGTCTAGTCACTCAGTGCTCTTGTATTCTAGTATTCTCTTTGGTTCTGACCCGGCTTGTTGTACTATTCTGCTTATCTCTGTTATCCCTCTGACCCGGCTTGTCTCTCGCTTACCTGTCTTCTCGTTCCCTCGACCTCGGCTTGTCTCTGACTATTCTCTGTACGTTAGTCCGGCCATTCTAAGGCCCGGTATACGTACCTTTCTACTGTTAGTACTCTGCGTGTTGGATCCCTGTCCCGATCCTGACATTACGACAGGGCCAATGGATCCTGCAGGTACTAACAGTCAGCTTGGTTCTTCCGACCCCAGGTTTGATGCCATGGAACACAGGATGGATCAGATGGCCCTAGCACTACAGGCGCTTTTGTCTCGTGCTAGTAACCCACCAGAGGAGACACGGACTCCTTCGATCTCTCCTGTAAGTTCAGGTCTAGAAGTAGCTACTGTAGGTGCTTCTTCTCGTATTACTCCACCAGTACGTTATGGCGGTTCTCCTGAGAAGTGTCGTGGCTTTTTGAACCAGATCAGCATCCATTTCGAATTACAACCCCGCTCCTATCCTACAGATAGAGCGAAGGTTGGATTTATTGTTACGTTACTCATTGAGAAGGCTCTGAGATGGGCTAATCCTTTATGGGAGAATGATAGCCCGTTAGTCTACAACTATAATGCCTTTGTAGCTGCTTTTAAAAGAACTTTTGACCCCCCTGGTAGGAAGGTCAATGCAGCTAGATTACTGTTGCGCCTTAGACAGGAGAATCGAACACTTGTGGATTATGCACTAGAGTTCAGATCCTTGGCGGCAGAAGTTAAGTGGAACGAACAGGCTTATATAGATGTATTTTTAAATGGGTTATCAGATGTAATCCTTGACGAGGTCGCTACTAGAGAGCTCCCTGAGAGTTTGGAGGATTTAATTTCTTTTATCTCTCGCATTGATGAACGCTTAAGGGAGAGGCAGAACACTCGAGATAGGACTCGTAGACCCTCCTTTAAACTAGCTCCTGCATTTCGAAATTCTGAGACCGAAACCTCACGTTTCCCTGAGCCTATGCAAATAGGTAGTACTCACCTCACAGAGGAAGAGAGACAGTACAGGAGAAGGGAGGGTTTATGTATGTACTGTGGAGTCAGAGGTCATTTACGCCTAAATTGTCCCAATCGTTCGGGAAACGCTCGCACCTAAGTTTCTCTAGAGGACAGGCCTTGGGTGTATCTATTTTGTCCTCTGTTCACAATTATAAAGATCACAGGCTTCTGTTACCCGTTTCTTTGACTTGGGAGAAGGGAGTAGTAAAAACCATGGCTTTGATCGATTCTGGAGCCGCTGAGAGCTTTATCGATCAAGTTTTTGTTAACAAGCATACTATCCCATCCCAGTTAAGGGAGACACCCCTGGCCGTTGAGGCCATAGATGGTAGACCTTTACTTGAGCCTGTTATTTTCCGTGAGACCATACCTGTTAATTTAACTGTTGGTATCTTGCATGAAGAAGACCTATCCCTGTTGATCATCTCCTCTCCGTCTATTCCCATAGTCCTGGGGTACTCCTGGTTAAAGAGACATAACCCTATCATTAATTGGGAGTTAGGGGAGATAATCTCATGGGGGCAGAGTTGTCAGGAGAAATGTTTGCGGAAGGTCTCTCCTCTTTGCCTGGCGAACACGTCGGCTAATTCCTCTAATCCTACAGAGACTCAAATACCACCTCAGTACCTGGATTTAAAGGCGGTATTTGATAAAAAGAGAGCCGATACTTTACCTCCACACAGATCCTTTGATTGCAAGATTAACCTACTCCCTGGTACCATGCCTCCCAGGGGTCATGTATACCCGTTATCTACTAAAGAGAATTCAGTTCTAGAGGAGTACATTCACGAGAATTTAGACAAGGGATTCATTAGGAGATCCTCCTCCCCTGCCGGGGCTGGATTTTTTTTTGTTAAAAAGAAGGATGGCTCACTTAGGCCTTGTATTGACTATCGAGGTTTAAACAAGATAACCATTAGGAATGCTTACCCCATTCCTTTGATTACCGAACTCTTTGATCGTTTAAAGGGTTCTACCATTTTCACCAAGTTAGATCTCAGAGGGGCATATAACTTGGTGAGAGTCCAGCAGGGACACGAGTGGATGACGGCATTCAATACTCGCTACGGCCATTATGAATATACTGTCATGCCTTTTGGGTTATGTAATGCACCGGCTGTGTTCCAGGATCTGATTAATGAGGTTCTTAGAGAATTTCAGCAGGAGTGTGTTATTGTATACCTGGACGATATACTCATACATTCTAGAGAGGTTGAGACTCACCACGATCAGGTCAGAAGGGTTTTGCACAAACTTCTTCAACATGGGCTGTACTGCAAATTGGAGAAATGTAGTTTCGATCAAACCCAAGTAAATTTCCTCGGTTATGTGATCTCTGGGGAGGGATTTAAGATGGACCCGGATAAGCTCCAGTCCATTCTGGATTGGCCTCTACCCAAGGGTCTCAAGGCCGTTCAGAGATTTATTGGGTTCTCTAATTACTATAGGCGCTTTATTAAGGGTTATTCTTCTATTATTGCGCCCATCACCAATATGACCAAACAGGGGGTTGATACTAAGAATTGGACTACGGAAGCTCTCCTTGCTTTTAAGACTCTCAAGGAGCGTTTTGCTTCCGCCCCAATTTTGGTTCACCCTAATACCACTCTTCCTTTCCTACTTGAGGTAGACGCCTCAGAGACTGGCGTAGGTGCTATCTTATCCCAAAGGCTAGGTGTGGATAAACCATTACATCCATGTGGATTTTTTTCTAAAAAATTGTCTGGTGCGGAGAGCAGATATGACATTGGGGACAGAGAACTACTAGCTGTTATCAAAGCTTTGAAAGAATGGAGACATTTATTGGAAGGGACATTACATCCTGTTACTATTTTAACGGATCACAAGAACTTGTCCTATATTGGAGAGGCCAAGCGATTGTCTTCCAGGCAAGCTCGTTGGTCGTTATTCCTCACCCATTTCAACTACGTTCTTACTTATAGGCCTGGTTCAAAGAATTCTAAAGCCGATGCTCTATCTCGCCAATATGAACCTTTGGCTTCTTCTGAACCGGTTCTGTCCTCTATTGTACCCCAATGCAACATTATTGCTAACACAAGTCTCAAAATCCATTCTCCGCTGCTTGCCCAGATCTTGAACTTACAGCATTTGGCACCTGGACAGACTCCTGAGGGAAGAAAATTTGTCCCTCCTGAACTCCAACTGGAGCTCTTACAGTGTTTCCACGAAAGCAAGGTGGCTGGTCATCCTGGCATTCGCAAGACTTATTCCCTGATCTCCAAGGATTTCTGGTGGCCTTCCTTACGAAAGGATATTAAGGAGTTCGTCGGGGCTTGCGAGACTTGTACCAGGACTAAACAGCCTCACGCATCTCCCTGTGGTTTGTTGCTCCCCTTGGACATTCCTGAGAAACCATGGTCCTGTTTGGCCATGGACTTTATTGTGGATTTACCTGCCTCCAAGAGACAGACTGTTATTCTCACGGTGGTGGATAGATTCACTAAGATGGCTCATTTTGTACCGTTGCCTAAACTTCCTTCGTCTCCTGAATTGGCGGAGATTTTTGCGAGAGAAGTTTTTCGCTTACATGGGATACCTTCTGAAATCGTTTCTGATAGAGGCTCTCAATTTGTCTCACGATTCTGGAGATCCTTCTGTTCTCAATTAGGCATCAAATTGAACTTTTCCTCTGCATATCACCCTCAGTCTAACGGAGCCGCTGAGCGTACTAATCAAAAGATTGAACAATATCTGCGCTGCTTTGTTTCCGAACACCAGGATGATTGGGTCGGTTTGATTCCTTGGGCAGAGTTCGCACACAATAATCTCGTTTGTGATTCTACTCGTTCCAGCCCCTTCTTCATGAACTATGGCTTTCATCCCTCCATTTTTCCTTCGGTCTCTTCTTCCCAAGGAGTACCGTCGGTTGATGATCATGTCGCCAATCTGAAGAAGTTGTGGGATCAGACTCGTCAGATTCTCCTGCATAATTCTATGTTGTTCAAAAAACACGCTGATAAACACAGAAGGGCGGCTCCAGTTTTTGTCCCTGGGGATAGAGTATGGCTGAGTACTAAGAACATTCGTTTAAAAGTTCCCTCTATGAAATTTGCACCTCGGTACATAGGCCCTTACAGGGTTTTGTCTCGTATCAACCCGGTTGCGTATCGCCTAGCTCTGCCGTCGGCCTTACGCATTCCCAACTCCTCTCATGTGTCCTTGCTGAAACCACTGATTTGCAACAGATTCTCCTCTGCGGTTTCCTCACCTCGTTCTGTTCAGGTGGACGGTCAGGAGGAGTACGAGGTCAACTCCATTATCAATTCCCGATTGTCCCGGGGAAAATTACAGTATCTGGTCAACTGGAAGGGATATGGTCCTGAGGAGAGGAGTTGGGTACCTCAGGAGGACGTCCATGCTCCTCGTCTCCGCAGGGCGTTTCACTCCCGCTTCCCATCTCGTCCCGGTTCCTTCCGCCCGGTGGGCGTATCTGAGAGGGGGGGTACTGTCAGGGTACCTGAGGTCTCTACCTCTGAGAAGGGTAGAGACTTGGTTGTTTATCCGTCTAGACACGCCATATCCCCCGTTCCTCGCGGTCCATCCAGTCATTCTAACGCTGGCCACAAGGGATCCGCTTCCTTTTCTAACATGACGCTCGATACGTGACGTCTTGACGCTATTCCGAGCGATCTGCCACTCTATTGGCTTTATCCTATCAGCACTCAGCTGAGGCGTGTCTACTCTCTGGACTCAGGGTATTTAAGCTTGCTTCACTCGTCAGCTCATTGCCCTGTCGTGGTTCTAGCTTGTCTAGTCACTCAGTGCTCTTGTATTCTAGTATTCTCTTTGGTTCTGACCCGGCTTGTTGTACTATTCTGCTTATCTCTGTTATCCCTCTGACCCGGCTTGTCTCTCGCTTACCTGTCTTCTCGTTCCCTCGACCTCGGCTTGTCTCTGACTATTCTCTGTACGTTAGTCCGGCCATTCTAAGGCCCGGTATACGTACCTTTCTACTGTTAGTACTCTGCGTGTTGGATCCCTGTCCCGATCCTGACAGAGGGTAGTGGATGCATGGAATAGCCTTCCAGCTGAAGTGGTAGAGGTTAACACAGTAAAGGAGTTTAAGCATGCGTGGGATAGGCATAAGGCTATCCTAGCTATAAGATAAGGCCAGGGACTAATGAAAGTATTTAGAAAATTGGGCAGACTAGATGGGCCGAATGGTTCTTATCTGCCATCACATTCTATGTTTCTATGTTTCTATGAATTTCAAATTTAAATCTCAGTTCTTACTGAATTGTTCTCGGTGCACTGGTGCTGTTATTTTAACCCTTCAAGGTAAAACATTTTATAGAAAGGCGATTGCTTACTTTGAAGAGTTAAACATTAGTGATGTCCCAAACAGTTCACCGGGAACCATTCGCCGGCGAGCATAGCGTGTTCGCGATCGCGAACACGCGCGATGTTCGTTCCGCCCCCTATTCGTCATGGAGGTGGGAGGGTCTGGGAGGGAGGGTTTGCTGGAATGTGTCTGCTGACTGTGAGGTACAGGGTCAAAGTTTACTCAATGATGACGAATAGGGGGCGGACCGAACATCGCGCATGTTTGCGACCGCGAACGGTTCCTGGCGAACTGTTCGGGACATCACTATTAAACATGCCTCTAGTGGCCATCATACTCTATGAGGAGCATTGAATTGGACCAATGCCGGAGGAGACCATACAGTCTTGATGACAATGTGGGAAGAGGAGAAGTTAGCAGCACCAAATGACTTTTGGTGGTGGACAAAGGTGAGTAAAACATTTATTTTTTAATTAATTTTACTGGGAAAAGGGCAGGGAGACTTAATATAACTAGGGACAGGGGTACTAGAGCATTAGAGGGCACTAGAGCATTAGGGGCATCAGAGCACAAGGTTGTATTCCAAACTCTATAGTGTTCCTTCAAGGCCAGAGTAGCTGAAAGCATTGCTGACTTTTTGCAGTTTAGCTATTTTGATCCTAAATTTGAAATTTACTTTGAATTCACCTTGAATTCTCACCTGACCGGATAACCCTGGCAGAGTTACTACCTTTCCAGGTGATATAGGTATAACTTGTAATTCTTGTTTTCATTCCTATGCTGTGCTTTGTTTGTAAAAAAGGAGGTTCTTAGATATGGCGTGATATCTTACTGCCCTACTCTGTACGATGCAGGAGAGTAGAGACTCTGAAGGAACCTTTCTACTCCTGGTACAGTCAGTCATGTTAAATGATAACCTGCAATTTTTAAAGTTAATATCCAGATGGAAATACAAAATGTGTCAGTAGACACATAAAATTATTTTCAAAAAAGGATTTTAAACAGACTTTTTATTGTACAAACCAGTCAGTGATTTGGTGTCCAGTGGGACTTTTCCAAGACCAATTACTAAAAAATATTTAAAAAAAATAAACATCCCTTATGCAGCCCAAGATTAAAATAACAATAAACCTAGCTCTAAACTTTGCCTTAACCCTACATTTTAACAATCCAGTAATATAAAAAATATATAAACATTAGGACAAAATAATACCGATAGTACTCACTAAACTCCAAGTTTGTACAAATTACATCTGAATGACAAAACTGAGTCAAAATTAAATACTCTGAAAAAAAAAATGTCCAACTCAACCACAGTCACTAATTGTCTGCTTTTGCCCCAGTTTCACCTTTCAGATTTTATTTGGCAAAAATGTAGGGTTTATTGAATAACCCTGCATTCAAAGTCTTTGGAGACCCATGTTGGTATTTTTTTCCCATTACACAAGCTTCATTGGTAGAGAGATGGATGGATAAAAGTATGGATGGATGGATGGATGGACAGACAGACAGGACAATGTTATAACTATTGTAAAGTTTACTGCCAAAGGACTAATAATTTATTTTTTATTTTCTTCTGTAAAATAGGGGTGTATTATTCCCACATTTAGCAGCTGTTCATCCCAAAGAGAGTTATCAAGTTAAGATACCTGAACTGCAATTTAAAAAAAAAATTCAAACAGTTCTGTCTTTATACATAGCATCATCACCCCTCCTCTATTTATTTTAATGGCCTGCCACACAAAATGACAACACTGGTACATTAAAAGAAAACAGGTGGTCTAAAATAAAATATGTTGTATTCTCAACAACAGCTGCTACGAGAGAAATTCAATCTCAGTATCCCCCAATAAGCTGCCTTACCATCAGAGATAGATAAGTAACACTGAGTCTATTTTACTACATATATTTTGTAATGTGGTCCCTATCCTGGCATCATTTTGGCAATAGCAATACTTCTACATTTTGGAAATGATGTATGGGCCTGTATTCAGCAGTTGCTCACATTCCATTATATAAACGAGTCCTTTTTCCCAAAAGCCCCAGAGGCACCACTGCACTACTGTAAATCTCAAATTACTGCTTGTCTCAACTCTCCAAAGAGCTCAATGACTATTAAAATGCCAAAAGGAAGAAACAATAATGACAAAATTGACCTCCCAAGTTTAGCTGTATGACTGAAATGCAGTTATTAATGCCCAGGAAGCAGTGTTAGGCCAGTGAGAATGGATTCGAGCAGGTGATGAGTGATGGGTTATGCGCGGAAGGGAATGTTTAACCATGTTGCGATTTCTTCTAACTTTATCTTTGGTTGTAAAATTCTGATCTGGAAAATGTCTTCCTTGGGAATAATAGAAGTGACCACGTTTCAAATAAATAAAACTACTACTGTTCCGATGTTTCATTTTTACCAGTGTTATCATAAAAAAAAAAGGAAGAAACTTACATTAATCAGCAGGACGTATAAACTACTTATAGGCAATGCTACTATATCATCATATAGTTGAATAGTTTAACATATTTTATATTGCACTTGCATTACCTTATGTACTAACTGCTTTAAAGACACTACTTTTCCAGGCATGTACCTGGCTACCACTTCCTGTTTCAGTCTTTAAATTTGTATTTGGTTTTTACAATATTATGGAAGAGTCAGCTTAGAATGTCGGCACATTTGTGCGGAGCCTTCTGCGTCTACTGTCTCTGTATGTCGAACATGTCTTGTTGCAACTACTTCTTTGTTAGTCCATCTGTTGTACAGCACTGCCGAATATGTTGGTGATTTACAAGTAATAATAATATGTAATAAATGTCTTAGCAATTAAGCAAAATCAGACCCAAACTAATTTTTTTTTTTATTGCAGCGTTTACAATTTTCTTTAAGTTTATATTATTACTTTAGTTATATTTCTAATATTTCCACTTATAACAGGAAAGTTATGCTTGTGCAGTGTTATAGGCGCCTATCATTCTATTTTCTATCTGAATATACTTTGTTTACAAAGCTTTGGAAGTGCAATATAAAAATATATCCTGATTCTACATGGCAGCATTTACTCATGTGTTAGCTCCTCTCCTCACAGCAGAAAGGGCAGGAAACAGAACTATGAAATTGGCATAAATAGATCCACCCCCTAACCCAACAGGCTGTTTTATTTCCTGTCCTTCACAGCAGTTTGAAATGAGTCTGCTTAAGCAGGCCTAGATTTTTCTTTCATGCTCACAAGGCCAATATTTTGTGACCCCACCAGGATTCAGCCTCTAAGCCCTGAGGACCCAGCAATAGCATATCTCTATGAGTCGCAAGCCTCAGTACCCCTTTTAAGTGACTGGGGGTTTGACCCAACTCTCTCCCTCAAAGGATAAAATTAGACCATGCATACATGAGGCGAACCTGGACTTCTATTATTTGTCTACCTAGGTATGCCACTTGTATGTATTTCACCATTTCTGGGTTTGTTTTAAACCTTTCCCCACTGGCGATGACGAACATCACATGGGGTACAGATGGAAACCTATAGTTTAAACAGTTTAGGCTGTCAGTTGTTCAAATATTTATTTAAACTCCAAAAATATATTTACATTTTGAGATACAGGCCAAATGCATCCAGTTGTAGATGGACTTCAACTCTATGAAGTCTCTGATGGAGTGCTGTAGATCACCTGTGATTTAGAACACTTTGTGACATGATGTTCACAACATATTCTAAAAGATTAAAATTAATAGTAACATTAGGGAGAAAAATAAACTTTACATTATCATACTTTGGTGTGATGTGAAATGTCACAATAAGTGCATTGTGCAAAATATGCAGCACTAATTTTGAGAAGAATTTGAAATGAAATTGCTCTGTTCTCCTTTATACTGTAAATCTGAAAAATTATAAAGGTAACTTTTTTACTTTTATTTTTGTGTAACCAACATTACATTCATACTGAAATTACAAATTCAGATCAGTAGCATTCCTTTTCCTTTAATAATAAACCGAGAATCGGGACAACTGAATTGTAAAATGAATACTAAATATGCAAAGAATACAATGCAGGGGTTTATTTACTAAATAAACACATATGAACAATATTTGTCTACGTGTCTATCTATGTAATGCGTGCACGGATGCATATGTCTACCTAAGGTATATTTCCTAAAAGGCATGTTACTGTGATTTGAGAATTGACCAGAGTTGGAAAAAAAATTGATAACTGTGCATTTTTTTTAACTCTGGCATTTGTGTGTAAATTTCATAAAAGGTCTCCAGTAATCACAATAAAACACAACAGATTGCTGTAGACACCCTGTTCTGTCTGTCTGCTTGCCGGTGTATTTATTTATTCACATAAGATTTTATTAATTCTAAAAATAAAATGAGCAAATATTGGGAAGGATTTTAAAAACTGTGCAGCAGATTGTGATTTTAAACACACTGCATTCCATTTTAAGTATTTGTTACTGTAGCCTAGAAAATTGTCAGATAGAACTTTTGATAGATGTATTACAGGTCAAATAATCTAGGCCTGTGGGTAAACCACTAAATCCAATATTCTGTCAAAAAACTGTAATAACATCAATTACAGTAGATAGATTATAGTAACAAAGAAATTAAATGTTATGAACTTTACATGATAAAATCATGTTACCAATAGTACTATATATTGTTTTTTGGGTTTAGAAAATCTGTGGCTTTGTTACACATATATAAAAATAGAGAGAAAGAGAGAGAGACAGTAATTAGAGAGAGATAGAGAGAGAGAAAGAGAGAGATAGAGAAATTAAGATGAGTGTGCACTTATATATATTAACTCCATCTAGTATATCTAAAATACTGCACTATATGGGTTCCATTCTCTGTTTCTCTTAAATACCTCTGGATCACCCCAATTGGTCCAAGATACCAAGCATATATCCATAGGCAGAGATTATACCACCTAGATGTACTAAATTGGAGCTATGTATCACCTCTATACACTGTAAGTGCATTTCATTTTATTTTCTTCAATCAAGAATTTTCATTCTACACTATTCTCATTGCATGTCGACCTGTATCTAATTTTTCCAAGGTGCTATTTTCCTTTTCTTGAATACTATTCTTTTTGAGCAGTTTATAATCTCAAGTTAGCTTTGAACCCATATTGTAGGAGAGATGTAAAATGTCACTCTGTGCTTAATCTAATGTGGTCAATTGTTTTGTATTGAAATCTAAAAGCATTTTGCTCTGCTGGGTCTTGCAATCTGCTAACACAGCAATACATAACTGTTCCACCATGAACTGACATTCGTCAAAGAAACAAAGTGATTCAAGTAAGGGAATATAAAACATTTTCAATACACAACATTCTGAAACTGCTGTACATTTAACATCTTTAAGCTGCGTAGATTTTGATTTGTACATGTTTAAAAATACACCAAGCAAGTCAATCTAACATTAAAACTGCTGTTGCACAGTAAGAAATCAAGAAACAGAAATCAGTAAAGCTGGTACAGTTGGACCCCAGGGAACGATTTTCTTATTCTGTTTGTCATAGTCCAGATCTATCATGTTATGCTAGCCTAACTCACTACTACTGTCTTTTTTTTGGTACGCTCCAACTATTTTCTGTTGAGCTAGCCTTGTCTCGAGAATACATCTAAAATTTTGCAAACATACTGCTCTCTCCAGAGTCATAGATTTTCTCAGTCTCTATGAGAGGTGAATCTTGAAAGATTATAGAAATAAATATAATCTTTAAATATGTTTGAACAAACATGTTGGTTAGATAGAAAATATGTGGTAGGGAACTGTGTAGAAGATAAAGTAATGCTAATAAGGGGATTTGGAGACATCATGAACCACAAGATCAAAAGTAAATTGTCCTCAATATATTATCTTGCAATAATACACAGTCCACTGTTTTTTTTTTTTTTTTTTTTTTTACTTTTTCTAATATATTATATATTTTAAAATATATGAAAAAAAGTTTAGTTGGCCTATGAGATTCTCAAATGTGGACGGACAGGGAGGGGGTAACCCTCAGGGTATAAAGTGAAAAGGGAAGACGAGGCTGTCCTTCTGAAATACCTAATATGAGGATGTAGGTTAAAGACAAGATCTTCCTAAATAGTTAGGAGCCACAAAACATTTGGGGTAATTGTGGTGAATTAGAGCAAAAAAAGCGTTAAAACAATACTTTAATAGGGAAATAAACAATCCTAACTAAAGAAGTCACCAATTTAAATAGCAGTAGTGTGATGGTTAGCTAACAACTAGCAATCAGACTTCCTAGCATAGGAAAAATCGGGATGGATAGGTAGGGGGGATAGACATAGAGGGGAAGACACAACTTAAAAAGTGGTTAGAATGAGGTAATGTATCAAAAGAACCTCTTATCAAGAACAGATATGCTGCTTATTGCTGGCTACTAGCCAGCAATAAGCAGCATATCTGTTCTTGATAAGAGGTTCTTTTGATACATTACCTCATTCTAACCATCCATTGGAGTATTTACCTAGTTATAAGTTCAACACGCTACACCATTTTGACACTTGTCTCTACCTATAGTGTAGCCAGATATTCTACGTGTTGACCTCCACTAGGTACCAATAGTATACATATCTGTGCACACAGGTTTGGATCATTACACAGCCTGTGTCCACTTTTTAAGTTGTGTCTTCCCCTCTATGTCTACCCCCCCTACCTATCCATCCCGATTTTTCCTATGCTAGGAAGTCTGATTGCTAGTTGTTAGCTAACCATCACACTACTGCTATTTAAATTGGTGACTTCTTTAGTTAGGATTGTTTATTTCCCTATTAAAGTATTGTTTTAACGCTTTTTTTGCTCTAATTCACCACAATTACCCCAAATGTTTTGTGGCTCCTAACTATTTAGGAAGATCTTGTCTTTAACCTACATCCTCATATTAGGTATTTCAGAAGGACAGCCTCGTCTTCCCTTTTCATTTTAAAATATATGAATTAAAAGCACATTGAAAATCCCCTATATCTAATGTAAACCTTTTTCATGCCTCCATTACTTTTAAATTTATACCAAAGCTTGAGCAAATAGCTTCACCATCCTGATATCTTACTAGAACGTACAATTAAATGAAACATTCACTCAGCCTGGAAAGGCTGTTCAGGGTTTGCCAGACTCCTGCAGGTGAAACAGAAAGGATTCTGACAGTGTGATAGTTGATAAAATGTTTAAATGAAAAAAGACAGAAAGGAAAAAGTGTGGATTCCCACTCCTCCACTTGAGGGCAGACTCACAACCAGGAAGAAGTTCTCCAACAACCGAATCCGAATATGTTTGCATGGTCAATATTTAGATGAGCCGAACTGCCACATGGATGACTTAAACCCCTTAAGGACCAAACTTCTGTAATAAAAGGGAATCATGACATGTCACACATGTCATGTGTCCTTAAGGGGTTAAGGATACTATTATTTTTTTTTTTTGGATTAAGCGATTCAGCCGAACCCAACTTTTCCCACCATGCACAAGTCAAATACATTTATACACAGAAGGGGAGAGATGAAGGGGAATCATTTCTCCCTAACTACAATGAGTTTCAAAACATTATTTATTGATGTGAGATCTAGGAGTTAATTTTACGAGGTGTAGCTATCCATGTGAAAACAGTATGATAATATTTTCTTCCTTTGTAAACATAGGTAACATATATGAACAAGCATGAAAAAAAAAATAATTTAAGTAAATACATGACATGAGATCATGTATGGGTAGGTTACAAGTTTTAGTTAAAATGCATTTCTTTCTCAGGCAAGTGAGCAGCTTTTACATTTTATTCTGCCGGAATGCCAGCTTCAATAACACTACATTTGTATCATTGTTACCATCAGACCTTCACCATCTTTACCCTCAGGTGACAAATTCAGTATTCAAAACTGACCTGGATACAAAAATGAACAGCTCCTCGGGGATGTGATGAAAATTTGAAAGACCTGAAGGGAACATTTTCAAAAGCAAAAATATGTAGAAGAAATCTAAAGAAATGTCTTCAAGGCCATTCCTACCTACAATGGCAATCGGCTTAAATAAGGTATGTCAGGAGTGCATTAAACCAAAGAAGATGAACTGACTGAGACACAGATGGGGGTCTTTCTTTGATGTCTTGTGTTTAAATTTTTCATTTCATAATGTCTATTATCCAGTCATAGCATTTTGTAGCTTTTTAGACATTAACTGTCCGCTGTTTATTATCCGACCAAGAAGTACATTATGTAGCTGTGGCACGGATGTAGAAATGGAATTGTATTAATTAGATTTTATGTTATTTTTTTTAATATTAAAAATTTCAAAACAAACCCATTAGTGGTGTATTGAAAAAAATGACATGCTGATGAAAAAAAAAAATTGCACTCATCTTCCAGAGTCACCAGACTCTGGTGTTGTAGGAATCTAAAACTCATGCACTGGCCAGGATACAGCAATCTTCCTTGCATATGGACCCGAATAGTGGGGAAGAAGCAGAGTTAGTAAGAATCCTAATGACCAGGAACATGCTTATATCACCCAGCTATCAATTTTATGTTAGGTTATTATTGTAGTTCTTTAAAATAAGTCATATATTAGCTTGGAAACAAGCAGGGGCATTGGTACAGGGGGTGATAGGTTGAGTGGCCTCTGGAAAATCCTGGGTTTCATTTTAGTTGATATAAATTGTTAACCCTTGCTTGCCACAAAGGATGTGATTCGTTGCTGAAGAGTATAGTTCCAGTACTTTGGTGAATTCATGCACTACACACTGAAAGTCAAATTGTTACAGAGGGCCGCAGAGGCTTGTAAGGTCTACATACATAGACCTTACACTCAGTGCTGCTCCATCTAAGTGTGTCGTCACTAAAGTTACAGCACTGTGCAATGAGCTGTGACTGAGCCGCGTCTTCCTCAATTTCTGCGGCTCTTGCAGCTGATGTGGAGCTGGATGTGGAGTTGGTATGACAAGTATAAGTGGGGTGTTTGTATAGTGAGCATGCAAGTCTTTGGAAGGGTAATGTGTATGGGGACTGTGAAAGGGGATTTTGAGCTATGGGAGGGGAGTGTGGAGCTGTGGAGGGGGTGGTTGAAGCTGTGGAAGGGAGAATAAGAGCTGTGATGTGTGGATCAGAGAATATGGAGCAGTAAAGTACAGGAAGTGGAATACAGAGGGAGACTTGTCGACTCCCACCCCCACTAAGTCTTCCTATATTTTTTTTCATTGCACTGCAGAGTTAATGTGTAGACAAACCTTTCATCTCCTGAATCCTACATGCATCTATGTATGTGTGCTTTTGCATATACTATCTTCTGTGTTTGTGTTGTGTAAGTATGTCTTTATGTATGGTTCTGTAAGTGTGTGGTTGTCTTTAAGTGTCTGTGCAAGTATGTAAGTATCTAACTGTGAGTGTGAGTGAGTCTTTTTCTAATATCTGTATTTGTCTGTATGTGGGACCGTTTTCATCTGGCCCAGGGGTATCCTGCATATCATTCAGGTAATAAAGGATGGGCTTTGGGAGTGCAAAGGGTGTGATCTAAACATGTTTTGGGCTCAAACACCAGATATTTTTCAAATCTAGCAATGCCTCTGAAAGCAAGGTAAACTAATGAAAAATTTGCTGTTTATTTTTTTCCTTTGCTAGAATTTAGCTGTGCTTTAGGAATGCCACATAGTAGCATGAGATCATTGTAAATTAATCAACATCAATTTTTTTGCTTATTTTTATTGTTGGCATTTTAATATTTTCTCTTAATAAAACACCCAATTAGCGTAGCTTGGGCCAGTGTATATGAGCCAGTTCTTGCTTACATGCTTACGATTTACCATTGTACAAATTCACGACCAGCTTGTATGCATTGTATGAATTTAAATATTAATTATATTATGATTTGATTACAGCCATAAACAGGCTGTGGAATATCGATATATATATATATATATATATATATATATATATATATATATATATATTTAATTACATCCACAGATGAATCAAAAGTTACTAAAATTAATTTGCATGTTGAAATACCACAGTTATGATCATCGATAAGAGCGAGATATTTATGGAAGCGAAGCAAAATGTCTAGAACATTGAATCCTGGCACAGAGCAGAGCAGAAGGAACCCATGCTGCAGGATATAATATTAAGATACACATCTGGAACAGTTGTCCTGAAACTTGATTTGTAATGGGAGCTGAGGGCATCAGATGTCATATAAAGGAAAAAAAAAAGAAAGGAAAAAAAGAAAAAAGAAAAACAATGCAAAATGCAACACATCTTATGGTAGGGAAATGCTAATAAGCAAGGCACTTAAAGGATAAGCTATGGAGTTTGTAAATTGCCCGATCGGGATGCTGATATGTCCTTTTATGTCTCCTTGCCTTTGGGGGCTCAGGTGCTGTCTATTAACTAGTGATGAATTGGAAATTAAGAAAAATGGTTTCAGTCATATTAGATCTGATTTCACACGTATTACTATTTTTATATTTGCTATGTCTCCCTCTCTCTCTCTCTCTCTCTCTCTCTCTCAATATATATATATCTTAAAAGTAAATATTTATCTGCTTTATTAATGTAAGGAGTTTTAGATACTGCATGAGTGCTACATTAATTCCTTGTGGATGATAGGAGTCATATTAAGCAATCTGATTAACCAATAGTCAAATTAATTTATTTATTTGTACTTTGACTATGAATGGTATAGAAACACATCAAAGATTTACATTAAGATCATATTCACGTTGTCATAACTCCCGGGCGTTTACATCCACAGAACGGACAGCATAAGAGTACATTCAAAACAAAACCTCACCTGGGTACTGTCACAAGCAGCACTTTTAACTATATGCTAGTGTTTGGAATTATGTGCTGAAAGCCATTTCGTTGATCATCATTTTAACACAAAAAATCCAATATTTTTTAATGTCTTACAAAAATGATAATAAAAATGTTTGTACACTTGGAGTTAGAAATAAGAAGAAACCAAATAAAAAAAATATATTAACTATAATAAGGGAGTGGATAGCTTTTAACATTTAAGACAGAGGAGACAAATAAGGTAGACTATCGGAAGGTGGGCTTTTTAGGGCTTGTGCCATAGGTGTGAGCCTCTTTAACCCTTTCTATCATCACAATGAGTTCCTTACATGAGCAGTCATGGCGTTTATGGTATTTTCAGTAGTAATAGTCGGAGCACATCTCTGCGTGCTTTTAATGTCAGAGTGAGTACAGACCTGAGTGAGCAGAGCTCCCATTCCAACTCATCCTCACTGCAATACTGGAACCTGATACAATCATCCAGTACTCCCTCCCATAAGAGTAAAATGTAAAACCATTGCAGTAAATAACGGATGGATATGGCTAAGTGTTAGTAGAAAATTGTATCAGGTAGCCCTACAGAACAGCAGTATAAAACACCGTATTGTATATTGGTTTGACATGTCCACACAACAGCAATGCATAGTACTGAATATTGTGGACATTGTGTAGGAGTGTGGAGTATTGCTTTGTATTTATCCCCAAGTATTTTTGGAATTCAGTAAGGCCTCAGGTGAAAGGCCTGAGCAGTGGGATCAATCTCTACAATATGCAGGAACTTATCGCTAATAGAAAATCTTTGTTTCCATATGGATTGCTCCACAGCCTAGACGTTTTTCTTTTTACTTATGATATTGCAATCAACTCAGGGTGTTTACCCAATCTGTGATTCATTTTGAATTTCACCTCAAGCAGATTGTAAACTTCTACTTAATTTACAATAGACCTGTTTGTTTTGAAAATTTACCAATGAGAACAATGTCCCATGCTGCTACTAAACTCACAATCTCCACCTTCTCAGGGTAAATATATATATATATATATATATATATATATATATATAGTCAGCACTCCTAGGGTTTGTAAAAAGGTTACAATTTTACTCCAATAGTCGACGTTTCAGCTCCAATTTGGAGCTTTCATCAGGACAGCATACATAAAACAAATGAATCACACTCTGTTTAAATAAAGACAATAATAAAAAAAAGACTTACAGATCAGATTTTTTTCTTTTTTTCTTTTATATATATATATATATATATATATATATATATATATATATATATATATAAATCCAAGTGCTCTTTACCTTTTTGAATGCTTAAACTCATCTCAATAAAAAGAAAGTACAGAGCATTTTAAATAGCTGTATTTTAAGAGACCACCTACAAATGCCCTAACTTTGCCTGGGTTTAGTAAACAACAAGGTTAGTTTAAACAACGAGGAACCTAACTTCCATATTTGATAAATACAGTATAAGTATAAGTATTAAACTCGTTTTAAATTTAAAAAAAAAGTCCCATTAAAGTGGACCTGTTATTGACAAATGTGTGGAAAACAAGGTCAACTCCAATTAATAATAATTCGAGTTATACAATGTTATAGTAAACTTACCAGAAAATGCTTAAATTAACAGATAAATGTTTGAGACATAAATTAGGTTCTTTGTTTACCAAGTTGGCCACCAAAGTGGATTCAAGCAGGTGCACAATGATTTCCACATTTTGATGTCAATGTGACATGCTATAACTCTCAGTAAGATAATATGTGGCTTTGTTTGGGGGCATGGGAGTCATATTTGTAGTTTTCACTATCATATTACCCATAGATTACCCTTCTGTCTCCATAGATATCGATTGATATGTTGTCATAATGACTGAATTTAGTCACTATATACCCACATTGCTACCTATCTTCTGTCATTTTACCCCATACACACTGGCCCAGGAAAAGACACACATACATAGGAAACAAACATAAACACACAACACATGCATCTCTAGAGCTACATACATGCAGCCACGCTGCTAGAGACAGAAATGGGAGAAAAACCGATGCAGGGAGATATACATATATACAAATATACACCGGTAGAGAGAGAGAGGCAAAAAGCTGATTCTTTGTTGAAATCATTTGCATATACCCACCCACAATGCCTTGCAGTAGTAGCATCACTGCAATTTTGAGATCTTATGACTTGACTGGGGTGTGCAGATCTGTGTTTAAAAATGTGTTGACTATATATAACAACAACATCAAAAATAAAGAAAGAAAACATTGAATGTACATCATTTGAGAAAATCAGCCAAAACTGCTCGTTGTGCAGTAATGTCTGCAGAAACCAGGTAATTACTGAAATCTCAACGATAACCTGATGTCCTATTTGCTTTCAAATGGGGGGTTTCTTTTCTACATTTCCTAAATAATTCTGAACATGAAAAGTTTATGCGGTATAAAGTATATCTCTCAGTGTTTTATTGAAAACTGTAAATCACCAGGAATTCTTGCCAATGGAAGTTTCTTTAATGAAAAAAATAATTGACTTTGTCATTCTAGAGAAGTAGGTGAGCTTAAACGTATTTTTTTTACAATTAAGCATACCTGTCATCGAATCTGCCATTCACTTGGCAGAAATGGACAACATGAACATGGTATTTGACTTCCATATTTGAACAACATGTGACATATTTAACAAGCCATACTGGATTGCAATGGACCTGGTCAGTGTGGTTCATTGGCTATAGGCATCTTTAAAATTGACTTGGTTTTAGTCAATAATTGACTTTTTTATTCAAAGTGGTCATTTTACCTAACGTTCTCAATAATAACTTGGTTGCAAACCTGGTACTATATGACCTATTGTTAACAGACCACAACATAACCTAAAAACAAAATAAATCTGTCAAAGAAACAACAATAGATGTTATATTTTTGGAAAATCTGATATATATATTACTCTAAAAAGCAATTTTAAATTACTTTAAAAATGGTCTTAAAAGTAAATAGAATTAAAATAAAACTCGTTGTAGTACCTTGTTAATTGCCACATTATAAAGCATCGAAGTCAATGTTTCTGTTTACACTAAAAGATAATACAATTCCACTTTTGATAGCACTCTTCATCCTATTTACTTTAGCTGAGTACAAATATTGTATAAATTGCTTATATTTTGTTATGTCTATATATAATTAAGACTTCTCAGGAGCGTGATGACATGCTGAGAAGTAAATTGCAGGCACAAATATAATGGGAATACCCTTGGTGAATTACATATGACAAACAGAGACAATTTGTATCCCCCTCTGTTATATATTTGCCTCCGTCACTTTACCATCTGTAAACCTCTCTTCACTTAGATAAATGACCTGCAAAATGACTAATGTAAGATCACTGTCAGCCTTATTATTGCAATTATTATACAAAACTGACAGCATATGTAATATGTTACAATATTAACACACAAACATAGCTAATGAAGGATCCCAGTTGTCATCAAAAGACATGAAAGACAAAAGTTAAACAGTTTAAGATGCTAGTGGACCAGTGGATAAAATGGTTCACTTATTTTTCAACCTATTTCAACATAATGTGGCACATCTCACATTTTAACAAGCTTCCCTGGGATTTGACTGTGTACACACTTTGTTTACCTCTGTTTACGCATTGTCACAAACAACTACAAACAATTGCTAACTGTATTTGCTGAGTAGGAACACAGAATGTGATTTTGATCTGCACTTAACTCTATCATGGTATCTAGTTTAATAAGGTTGGACCGCCGAAGGGGAGAGCACGACTTATTGCTTTTCAGTGCTTTGCTGTCTCCCTGTGGTCCTGATTGGGTTAAAGGTAAATAAGTGAAATGGACTGGGAAAAAAAAGTTTTAGTTATTTAACGAAAAAAAGTATAATCTCACGCATTTTATGTTTAAGCAACTATATATAATATTTTAAATACTTAACTAACAATCTTCAACTTTGGTAAAGACCTTATAGGACTATACCTATCAATATTTTTTCGACCTGTCTGTTTATCTATCTGATCACTGTATGTCTGTCTTTTAAACCAAGAATCACAATTTTTATAAAGATAGAATGTGAACAACATAAGGAATAGATATATAGATAAAGATCAATGCTGCATTGTGCTTGGACTTCCCAAACACACTCTACTGCCAGACTTATTTCCTTTACTATGTGAGACTACAACTTACTGGAGTTTACAGCCATATTATAGATTGGTCTGGTATTGCTGGAGTCATATGGCACATATGGGGTGAAGCTACAGGTCCGCAACAGCAGGGGTCTTGAGAAGAAAGACAATAAGAAGGAAATTAATTGAAAATAATTAAATATGACCCTTAACACTTTGCATCCTCTTTGATGTTCCCTGTTGAATATTTTAGGTTTTTTTCATTATGCTGAAGTGGATATCGTGAAATATTCATGTTGTGACCAAATAGTAATGGCAAAATTAAAAGGAAGTATGTTGAGTAGCATGTTTTAGAAAGGCAAAGACCAGTCTCAGGTCTGGAAGTTCTCTAAATTTCTTAGTGTAGGTAGTGCTACCAACAATGATTAATGGCCAGAAATAATGTCCTATACAGTTTTACATGGGACATTTAATGTTTAATATTTAGTATATTTATAATAAAGTATTTGAGCTAAGCATGTAAGTTTCTTAAGATCTTTTCAAATCAAATGTGTGCATGCCTATATTATGATGCCATTGATTTCAAAAAGGGACACAGACCCATTATGTTAAAATAACTGCAAGGGACACTATAATCAACCAGAACAACCTTAGCTTAATGAAGCAGTTTTGGTGTGTAGATCATGGCCTAAAATCTCACTGCTTAATTCTCTGCCATTTAGAAGTTAAATCACTTTGATTATGCAGCCCTAGTCACACATCCCTGCATTTGACTTACACAGCCTTCCTAAACACTTCCTGTCAAGAGAGATCTCATGTATAAACTTCCTTTATTGCACAGTCGGTTTAAATTAGGATTTCTTATCTCCTTCTCTGTTAATAGTCTTCTAGATCCTAAATGAGCCTCCTGTGTGATTAAAGTTCAATTTACAGAGCAGGAGATACACACTTCTAAAGTAAGTTAACATCTGTGTGAGTCACATTCAGGGCAGGTGTGGCTAGAGTTGCATTGACAAAACAAAAGTGATTTAACTCTCAAATGGCAGAGAATAGAGCAGTGTGACCTCAGAAGCATAATCCATACAACAAAAGGGCTTCATTAAGCCAAAATTGCTTTGGTGATAAAGGTGTCCCTTGAAAGTCTATTAGTTAATCTTGTTGCTTATTTTAATAGTTTCATTTAATTATGTAAATACCCTAGCAGCACAAGCAAAAATCTTAATATGTTTATATAGTCACTGAATAGAAATGTCTAAAAGCTGTCAAGTAGTTACATGATTGTCTGTTTGTCCATCTGCCTGCAGTATTAAGCTTACAAGGTATAAAATCAGGGTAAGAATGTGTTCTAGTTTTTCTTCTAAATAAATATTCAAATAGAAATGAGTTTGTGCTAGTGTAATAGCAATATAGAACACAGTAAAACAAAATAAAAACAGTTACTTGTGCACTATCCAAAACCGTGATCTATGTTAAAATACCAGAGGTTATTGTAACACTAAAATCACCATTACAGTGAAATTTAATTTGCCGATATCAAAGCAAGCTTCTTAGGAAAACCCAAACTTGCACATACTTTCAGCTTAAAGTGAAACTGCTGTGACATGTTCACTCTTACAAATTGTCCCCAAATACATTGAATACTATATATCATAAAGGAGATTGTTAATCTTCTGTAACATCCATCTCTGGCCTGTCCTTGTTCTCCCCACTATCTTCTTTCATTTAATCTACTTTGTGTTCCTCCCACTATCTTCATTCATTTGCCCTACTACGTGTTCCTCCCACAATCTTCTTTTGAGACACTTCCCACAGTAAGGTTATCCTCCTCCATGATGCTGATATGTTGGCTTCATTGCCAACATGTCTGCATTTGGACAGAGTGATGTTAGTCACTCTGTTCTTATACTCTATATCCAGCGCTAGCCGCGTTGGTCTAAGGAACTAGCAAATAAACCGCAGTGCATGCACTGTAGTTGCTATTTTGGAAAAGCCGAATAACCACCTGTGAGAGGGCTCTTCTGCTCTTCCTTGCCAGGCAATTCCTTGGCATACAAGTGTATTCTGAAGAGTTTATTAGCAGGTGGGAACAATACCTATTTTTAAATAGGTGTTTTGCCTAATATATAGAGTTGCCAGGAAATCTGCTAGCACAATGTATAGATTCAATTGTATTCTCTTGCAAAAGAACATACATTTTCTGTACCATGACAGGTACTCTTTAAGGGCAGAAACTCGAATGAGACAGAAGTGTCTATTCTTAAGAGACCGTACAAGCTAATTTACTCTATATAAAACACATGGTCCTGGGTGATAACACTGTAACATGATTTTGTAATGTAGCCAATACTGACTTTAAAATATAGTGAGTAATACGGATATGAATGATACTAACAGAGTGCAAAACTATGTGAGGTATTTTGTGTGAATGCCTGAGCAAATGTAAAGTGTTACATGTGTAAATTGGTGCATGATGGGATTTATGGTGGGCTGTGTGTATGATAAGTTTAAGTGTGTGGTGGATGTTTCTGTTTTTACCTGCATATGTGGTAGGAGTTGTTTGCAACTGTGTGGGGACAGCATATGTGTAAGTGTGAGGGATTGCGTGTTCTTTATATGAGTTGTGTAAGTGGTGTGTGTTGCATGTATTTAATTTAGCTTGTGTGTATGTGTGAGGTAGCTGCTTGTGTTATATATATGGTTGGATGTGGAGAGGCTCTCCCTGCCTATAAAATATTGTTTTTAAAAGTGCATTTTCATCCTTATCTCATAATTGCTTACCTTTTGGTCAAGGTGGAGGACATGACCCCTTGTGTTTCAGTGAATAGAATGTGTGGCTTACCTCTCTGGTGGAGGCAGATACATTTAGGTGTTCCTTCCTGTCCTGCATGCATGTGTATATATAAGAGCAATGGGTAGGTAACTCCGTGCTATGAAGACATATAAAGTGGTTCCGTACTAACAAGAGGTGAAAAATATTCTGCCAACTAAATTTATTTAAAATAAAGACATACATGCAGAAGGGAAAGCAAAAACACTAGATGCATTTTGTGCCCAACAGCTTTTGATTGTGAGTTCATTAAGTGTTGATTAAATGACACTAAGCACAACACATGCCTAGTATTTTTTGTTGGTCCTTTGTTGATCTATATGCAGCTGTTATATAGATTTGGTTTTGGTAGTTGGTTGGCAGAATATTTTTCATCTCTTGAAGATCTTTTGTAAGTGCAATACCTATCGCTGAGTCTTTGCAGTTTGGGATTAATGAGTCCCTCCTGGTTAGCAGCACCAGTCCCAAGTGATGAGACCAAAATGGACTGCACAGTGTTGAAGGCAATTTAATCTTGGATGGCCCTTAATATCTACAAACTGAATGCTATTCACTGAGGTCTTACTAATACTCACAATGATCTGCACCGCTGGATGAGCAGACTACAGACTCCTTCATTGCAGTAAGGGGCACTTGGCTAGTTAGGAAGATTTTTTTTATCATAAATGCTGTCTGTTAAATCAGTAGTATTATTTAGAAAAGAAGTGAACTAGAAATATATAATTTCAATAAAATTGGCAAAATAACAGGAAATTCTTGTTCTAAAAAGGGTAATAATATCTTACAGATTCATAAAAGGAAATGTTATTGCTTCTCGTATTATTAGTATTAACTATATCAAAACTAAACTATTGTTTCTTAATGAAACTGTCATTTGTAAAAATGGAAATTCAGCTTTCAATGTGCACTAATGGGGCAAGCACAGTATTTACTGTAAAAGAAATTATAGCCACTAACAGCCATATTGAACACATTAAGCTTGTAATTTTGTAATGTATATTCTTCAGAATGGTTACAGTTCTTACAAACATCCTTTAGTGGGATATGTGATTACTTTAAGTTTATTCGTTCTTTATTGTGATATTTTCGCATTCTAAAACTCATATTTTTTCATTTATGCTATTTATTTTGAACTTGACAAAATGATTACAAAAAATGCATACTCGTCTAGAACAATTTATATCCCGCTACATTATTGTGTGAACAATGAACAAATAAATTTTAAAAACTAGAATTTTGTAAATGTTTTTCAGGTTTAGATGCCTTTGAATATCGGCATGGTACACGCTTCTGTTTTGTCTTTTATTTCATGTGATATTTATGCATTTGGCATTATTATTATTATTATTATTTGTAACCAGTTTCCTTTTAGATGCCATTGGGGCTTTTATATCGTTTGACTGTTAGTAATTAAATCAGGAATAAATGACCTGAAATCACTCACTTGAACAATTAAATTGGCTCAGTTACATAAGTCTGTGACAATGCCAGGGTTTGATGAATAGCCAAACCGTTATTGTTAGAACTGCACGTGGGCCTTTTTCTAGCCCATATGACTTGAACCAACCTGGCCGTATAAATCAATTTGCAACCAATTTACTTTGAGTGAGTAGTGGACTTGGAGATTTATTTAGTTCGTTTTTTTTCCCCAAAAAATAGTTTTTTGGTACAATTTGGCCTAGTGATGAGTTTTATATGTCAT